>NC_133663.1:139586127-140786127 GCF_037893015.1 Macrotis lagotis | reverse complement strand
TGTCAGTGGTAGTTGAAAGATCAAAGAAAATGCAAGGCTTTCCACAAGATTGGAGAAAGGCAAATCTACACATTTGTGAAAAAAAATAGAAGGAAATATAATCTATAAAATAAATGTAGTGACCTTGCCATTGATTTATGGGAAAATTCTAGGATGAATTATTAATTGAATCAGGTTCAAAGATCTAGAGAAAATGATTACATAGCATGGTTACATCAAGAACAGGTCATATTAGACTCAAATCATTTCATATTTTGACAGAATTACCAAATTATCAGGGAATGCTCTTGATAAATTTTGCCTAGATGCTAGCAAAACTTTTGATGAAGTACCTTTATATTATCCTCTCTGAAATGTTGCAGGAATAAGACAATTATAGGATCAGAGAGATTGTGCTCTGTTGTATTGGCAGATTTCAAAAGCTACATTTTAAAAAATTCAATGTCAGTGTGGCAAAGCTCTCCTTACAGCGTGGCTAGGTGGTGCAATGGATAAAGCACTGGCCCTGGAATCAGGAGTACCTGGGTTCAAATCCCGTCTCAGACACTTAATAATAGCTGTGTGGCCTTGGGCAAGCCACTTAAGCCCATTTGCCTTTCAAAAAAAAGCTCTCCTTATGAGTAATCAAGAAATCTGTGCTTAGTCCTGTGCTTTTTATTAATGATTTTGATAAAGACATATATAGTATGCTCCTCATACTTTCATATTACAGAAAACTGGTAGAAATTGCTATAAAATTGAAGGAGACAGTTTCTGAAATGATTTTCACAGGTCAGAACATTGGGCTGAGTCCAGAAATTTGAAATTTAGTTGGGTTAAATATACAATGTTGCATTTGCATATAAAATAATTTAAATAAATATAATTAGAAGAAAATCATAATTATACAGTATTTGTTATGTTTTGTTTCTGAAAATATATAGGGGTTTTAGTAGACTGCAAGTTAACTGTGACTCAGCAGAATGATATAATAGACAAAAAGATTAGTGTGTTTTTTTTTGCTTTTTCAAAATATTTTCTTGGATCATTATATTGCTTTGAATAGCTAAGTCATTCCCAGTTGATTCTCATAAAATATTGCATTTATTGTATATCATTTTCTCCAGCTTATACTTGTTTCACTTTGTATCAGTTCATGGAAGTCTTAACAGTTTTTTCTGAAAGTATACTGCTCATAAGTCCCTAAGATATGCACAGTTTTCTAATCCTGTGGGCATTGTTTCAAATTACTCTTCAGAATGGCTGGTTCAGTTCATAACTCCAATAACAGTGAATTAATGTCTCAGTTTTCCTCCACTCTCTCCTATATTTGTCATTTTTCTTTTTTTTGTCATATTTGTCAATTTGGTAATTCAGAATAGTTTTAATTTTCATTCCTTCAATCAGCAGTGTTTTAGAGAATTTTTATATGACTATAGATAACTTTGATTTGTTCATCTGTAAACTTCCTGTTCATATCCTTTGATGATTTATCAATTATGGAATGAAGTGTTATAAATTTGACTTAGTTCCCTATATATTGGAGAAATAAGGTTTTTATCAGAGAAACTTAATGTAAAATATTTTTCCAGTTTTTTGCTTTCCTTCTAATATTGGCTATATTAATTTTTCAAATATAAAACCCTTTGTTATTTAATGAAAACAAAATTATTTTACATCCCATAATACTCCCTATCTCTTGCTTGGTCATACATTGCTCTTTATTTACAGAGTTAATAGGTAAATCATTACAAGCTGTTCTAATTTGCTCATGACTTCACTCTTAATGGTATGAGATATTAGTCTATACTTATTATTTGCCAGTTTCTGATTTTCCCAAAAGGTTTTATTTTGTTTTGTTGTTTTGTCAAATAATGAGTTATTGTGCCAAAAGTTTAGCTCCTTAGATTTTTCACACAATATTACTCTAGTAATTTACTACCAATAGATTAGGTTTTATGGACCTAATCTATTTTATTGATTCACCATTCTATTTCAGAGCCAAAGCCAGATTGCCAGTTTGCAATACAGTTGGAGTCTGATATGGTTAAGCCACCTTCTTTCACAGAATCCTTGACAGAAATTTCCCTAACAATTAAATCTTTGTAAAAGTGAAATGGGATTCCTCAAAAGCTTTTTTTTTTCTCTTTGGAGGTATTCAGAAAGAGACTTCATAACCTTTTGCCTGGAGCATTATAATGAAGATTCCTTTTGTATATGAACTAAACTAAACGACTATTGAGATTACTTTCAATTCTCAAATACTACTGTCATCTAAGGAGTACTTTGGTAAAACTCACATAATTTAAAAAATGAACAAATATTAAGTTTTTTACCAAATATGAGGCAATGTCACAAATATTGAGTTTGCAAAAATAGAAGAAAAAAATATATATGTACACATACAGCCTAATGGTGCAATTGGACAAGTAAACCAAGAAATATGAAAAGAGGTTGAATAAGATTGAATATAATCTAGCTATATTGAGAAATATGAAATGGAAGATACATCTTTCACCTGAGGAAATCCAAAATGGCTTCATATGAGAAGTTTACTTTAAAAGAAAAGAAATTCCACAAATAGAGATATGGAGGAAGCACATCCTTATTATAGGGGATGACCTCCATAAAAGAATAGAATTTATTCATGCACAGATTGGGATCAGGAAATTCATTTCATCTTTGGACTTCTTTCATTGACTAAGCCCTCCATCCTGTGGTGTCCTCTTAATTGATGAATTAGCCCCAGAGTAATGGAGGAAGCTCTATATTAAGAAGGACACCAGGTCCTATGTCTTTGATCTCCTGTAGAAATAAAAGAACATACTAAGAAAGAGAGGAAAGAAGAAACAAAGGAAGGAAATGAAGGAAGGAAGAAGGGAAAGTAATGAAATGAGGGAGAAAGAAAGAAAAGAAGTGGAGTGGGGAAGAAAAGAAGGGATGGTGGGAGAAAAAAAATTACTAATTTCCTACTACATGTAAAGTACTTTAAAGCTATCTTATTTGACTCTTGCAACATCCTGGGAAGTGGGAGTCATTATTATTCTTGTTTTACAGTTGAAGAAATGGAGCCAAACAGGAGGCTAGACAGGATATAAGATTAGATCTGAATGCAGTTCTTCCTGATTCCAAACCTAGTGCTCAATTGACTATGCAAGCCTCAGTATGCCTTTCTGACTCTCAAGAATTTCTTAACCATTCCAAAGAGATTTCTTCATCCTGAAAACTTACTCCACTCCTATATTTGGCATAATAAAAATACTTTCTTCTCCAACATCCTCCCAATATCACCATTTTAAGGAAGATGCCCAAACCAGCTATGTCATCATTCCTCTCCAAAAGGCACTCACTCTTGACTACCTAGACTTTCTCTATTGTACAGCTTGCACTAGGTATCTTACTGTATCCCTCCTCCTTCCCCTTAAATTTTATTTTATATAGGCTTTTCCCTCTCTTGGAATATAAGCATCTTGAGGGAAAGGTTCTCTTTCTTACTATATTTGTATTCCCAGAATTTAGTAAAGTTCCTGAAATAGGGCTTGCCCCAGGCTTAAGGAATGCTTCCTGATGTGATTTGATTTGCTGACCAGGGATCAGCTAGTCCTCCAGTCTGACTGAAAAGGAAAGTAAATTAATTTGAGAAGACTGAATTAAGGCTAGAATTTGTATTGGAAGCAAACCCTAGTGAGATGAATGCTAACTTAAAGGCATACTCAAGGATATATCCTGGACCCAACCATTCATTTCTCTCATTTGTCAAATGATAAAAATGGAGCACTTTTCTAAAGTCCCTCCCAATCTTGACATTTCACAATGCTATGAATTTCAATAAATTGACTTCAAAGTGACCCAAAAATTGTTTTACTTTAATTTAATTAATGACAGTAATGAAAATGAAAATTAGATACTGACATTAAATAGCCCTTCAAGCTGATTAGGGAGGAAATGCATTTATTCTTCATTGACTTTGTATCTGCACTCAGAATTTTTAGATCCCCAGAGACAAAGTCCTACTTTGTCAAATTAGCTCAAGATAAATCATCATTTTAACTGAAACTCTTTCAGATGTTGATAGGAGAAGGGAAGGGTAGTCGTTACAAAGTAAAAATTTAGTGACATTATTTCAGGTTTAGGACATTAAATTTGAGGCATTAAGAGAAACAAAAGAGGCTTCCCTAAATTCAAGAGACATTTAACCCAGGTCAACACCATACAAAATTTATGTTAGTTTAAAGACTGCTTTTTCTTTAATGTCTCCAAGTTAAGATCTTTCTGAAGTTTTAGAGCTAAATCATTAAAGAAAACTAAGAGGACCCAGCTAGGTATCTCAGTGGATAGACTACTGGCCCTGGAGTCAGGAGTACTCAGGTTCAAATCTGGCCTCAGACACTTAATAATTGCCTAGCTGTATGACCTTGGGCAAGTCACGTAATCCCACTGTCTTAAACTAAAAAAACACAAGAAGTGATGATATTTACCAAAGATTATTGATACAGGTCATTTTAAAGGTAATACTATATCTCATCCCCCATAAACACAAACAATTATATTTATATTTTAAAAATCATTGCCATTATTTAGACTTTTTCCACTTTTAATCTTTATTTTCACTTGTTAGTGTATATAACAAAAACACTGTTTTACTTGACCTGACTCCAGAAAATTTGAATTGGTTGCTTTCTTCATGTAACTGATGAACTTGACCTTCTTCTCTGTGTAGGCATTTCTATGCTATTTCAAATTTTCTGGCAGGTTCATTTTTTCAACATATGCCTGTATTTTACACAAAAATACTGTAGCTTCTGAGGACTTAAAAAATAGAGACTCCAAGAAAATATAAATGTTGAAGTACTTAAAATAGAAACAGAAAAATACAAAGAGGAGATCTGTTTAGGCTTTTGTTCTTTAAATCTGTCTACTTAGAAGTTAATTTCTCTGAATTGATTCTCATCTCTTTGTTTCATTATTTATCTAAGTCACAAAATAAAAAAAAAACTAAATATACATGCACACACATGGAGAGAAAGAGAGAGAGAGAAAAGATGTAATTAGGAAGAGCCTGAAAAGATTCACTTTAAAAGACATGGATATATCTCCATTAAGTGGTTGAAGATAAAGATGAGGCCTTTTCTTGGTTTTGCCTTTGAAGACCTCATCACAGTGATATTATGGTCAACCCACTGATATTTATTGATTATTCATAACTGAGCTGTAATTTTAGAAAGTTAGGAAAAATACAGATTGGTGTTATACTCTTGGAGTTGGGCCTATAAAAGAAGTTTGAAAAAGAGTTCCAAAAGACAGATCAAAATACAACCATACCCACACACAGACTTAGTTGGATGAGGGCCCTGGAGGGTAGAGTATTATCATCTGTGCAGTCTTTCATCCCAAGCTCTAAGAGAATTGTTCAGGTCCCAAAATAGTAACTTCTCAGTTCTAGAGATGAAGCGATAGAAGGGGCAATGGCAGATTGCATAAAAATCCTTGGAATGATGACTCACATGATGCCATGAGACTTGGAGCAGAATGGATTAGTGGTAGAATCTCAAAAGTGGCTGACTGTAGCCACCTAGAGAAAGGAATAGGATAAGAAGGGGATTTTTCCTGATCAATGTTGAGATTCCTTAGGAATGAAAGGTAATATTTCTTTTGTTTTCAATCTGGAGGGATCATAATACAGTATTATTCAGTAATGAGTGGCAAACCATTCCAGTATCTTTGCCAAGAAAACTCCAAATGCGGTCACAAAGATTTGAACATGACTGAAATTACTGAACAACAGCAATAAATAATTTCCAGAGATTAGGAAGTATGATGATAAATTTGTTATTATCCAAAGTAGGGTATCTAAGTTTGTGAAAGTCTTTGAGCTCATGTTATGTGAGAACTATTTGAAGGTACTTTACTTTAATAAACTTAAGCTCCATCATTCAGAAATAGTATTATAGTTCTTTTGATTCCTAGTCAGTCAGTATATCTTTATTAAACACTTTCAATTCATTGTACAAGGTTAACAAAAACAAAATAAAAATATGGACCTTGTTCTCAAGAGGCTTACATTCTAATGTGGGAGGGAAAAAACTAGTCAAATACATATGTTCAAGAAACATAAAAGGTAAATGGAAGGTAATCTTAGACTGAAGGAACTAATGAGAGGGAAAATGAAGTCCTACTGACAAAGAGAATTTGAACTTACTCTAGAAGTCAGTACAGAAAACTAGGAGTCAGAAGTATAGTTGTGAGATAGCCAATGCCTATGGATGGAGGCAGAAAATAGAAGTATGCAAGGAGCAGGAAATAGGTCAGTATGGACCAGTGTTGCAGAGTGTGTGGAGGGGGAATAGAGTAAAAAGGACTGGAAAGGTATAAAGAAATAATATTGCTTTATTGTCAAAGGATTTTATATATGATTTTGGAGATAATATAGAGAATACTAATGTTTATTGAGTAGGTTTATGACTTGTTCACTTACATAGATCACTTTGTCAGTAAGAGAAGAGAGATTTACACCAGGAAGCCCATCAAGAGGCTATTTACTTCAGTGGTCCAGAGGAAAGACGATGAGGTACTATAAAAGGGTCATGACTATAAGAGTGGGAAGAAGAAAGTATACAGATATTATAAGAATACAAATGATCAAATTGAAAATAAATGATTATATATATGCATAAATATATATATGTATATGCACATATATATAAATATATTTATATTATATTATATTATATTATATTATATTAATTATATTATATTATATTATATTATATTAATTATATTATATTTATACTAAGTGTAATGAAGGAATCAAGGATGACACACACAGTTTCTGAACCAGAGTGATTAGGAGGACAGTGGTCACTAGAAATAATATAAATGTTGTAAGAGAGAAGACACAGGAGAAAATATACTAAATTTGATATTTAGACTTGTAGCATTTAAAATGGTAATGGGACAATCCATTTTGAGATATCTAAGAGGCAGACAATGCAAGATGAACTGAAGAGAGAGATTTAGGCAAGTTATATAGATTTGGGAATCAGTTTTATAAAGATGATAATTGAATCCATTGAAAATGATGCTCACCAAATAAAATTAGTGTAGGGGGAAAAAGAGAAGGGGATCCATTATAGAACCTTGGGGAACAACTATAGTTACTGTGTGTGACCTGGATGAAAATCTCATATAAGATATTATGAAATGGTTGTCAGATTGATAGGAAGAAAACCAAGAAAGATTAGTGTCAGGAAATCTAAATAGGAAAAAGTATCTAACAGGAGTGGTTGATTGACAGTTTCAAAGACCACAAGAGATCAAGGAGAATGAGAATTGAAAAAAAAATGTCCAATGACTTGGGGACTTAGACGTGGCAAAATAAGGAGCCATGAATATCAATTTCATAAAAGAAAAATTAGGCTTGATGTCTAGAAATGCTTCCTAATATCTAGAACTACCCTAACATTAAAAAAGCAAATATAGAGCTTTCACAATGGATAGCACCTGAATTTCTGTTAGTTGGAAGTAATACAAAATTGTATTACCCTTTGTGATAGTGATTCTTCCTTTTGGGGTGGGGATTGGACTAAATTAATGCTGAAGTTCCTTCAAACTCTGAAGTTTTGTGATTCTGCAATTTGTACAGTATTATTTTCAATTTAATTATTTTATTTTATTTTATTATGAAGTAGAAGGCATGGTAAAGAGTATGTATTTCAAACTCTCATATTACACATGAGGAAATGGAGGCCTAGAATAGCCAAGTCTCTAGTGAGATAATAATGAGAGTTGTTTCAGAATTTAGTCCTTCTAACTCCATATTTAATTCCCTTTCTACCATATAACTGCAAATGTTTCATATATGTTTGTGTGCGTGTGTGTGTGCATGTGTGTGTGTGTGTAAGAAACTAAGGAGGCACTTTATTGATATGGCTAAATTTGTTTTGAATTCACATACTTGACCAAAATGTCATGATTGTGAGGCAAACATTAGACAGTTTCTTACTACAAATAGTGAAACACCAGATTCAAAATGAGAAGCAATGGTGAAAGTCATTTGTCACATTTCATACAGTGAGAAAAGGATTTCATTCTTTTTTCTAAGATTGTCACATGGTAGAGCTAGTGAATGCCAAAGACTTGGCCAGATTATTATTATTATTATTATTATTATTATTATTATTATTGTTTGTAATGAAATTTCATACTCTAGAAAGTTTTGAGATAAAATGACAAAGAAACCTCCTTGTTATATAGCATTGATCTTTATAGGCAAAGAGTCTTGACCTGAAAATTTTCAACATAGAGAAATGAATGTCTTTTTTTTCTCTTTGCCCCCTTTCCAACACATTATTCCATTCCTGTGTTAGCAGAAAGACTTGGATTATTGTTCCCTTTTCTACCTGCTAGTTCAAAACTAACTACTCATCTTAACATGTAAATGAAATAGGAAGTATGAGAAATGGGAAGACAGGAAGTAGATCCTATGATATTCAAATAATTTAAATATGAGTTTAGTGAATGATTGCTAATGATCTTTCACTAATTGTAGCAAATAAAGTGTCAAAGAACCAGAAATGAGTCAATCATTAAACATTTAGTAAGGTTAAACATATGATAGAATTTTTTTAATAAGTCCTATTTTTATGGACCTCACATTATATTACGACACAGAATGTGACTATATAAGTATATATAAAATAAATATATTCAGAAAAGTGCAAGATAATTAGGGAGGGAAGTACTAAGAATTGGGAGGATCGGAATAGTATACTTTGCATGTATTCCTTGAGTTGTATCTTGAAGTAATTGAAGGATTCTATGAGGTTGACATAAGGAATAGATTTGCAAAAAAGTAAACAATGTAACATCTGCTACCTATAGAACAGTCAATCACTGAGAAAATTTTAGAGTATATTATGAAATGAATGGTTTTAAAGTGAACATGGAAGATAATTTTTCATAAAAATGTAAAACATTGAAGGTCATAGAGAGTAGCAGATACAATAAATACAAGTACTTGTTATTTGAAGAACACATATAAGAGAATTAACACTAAAATGCATGACTTTAGATAAATATGCATAATACCTAGTGTTTAAATAGTTCTTTAAGGTTTGCAATTTTATTTACAAATGTTAATTATTTTGATCTTCAGAACCCATACCTTCAAGAGATAGATTCAATGAGTGTTATTTCCATTTTACATATGAGTTAACTGAGACTAAAAGAGTTTAAAAGGTTTGTTCATGGCTACAAAACTAAATGTTATAGAGAGAATTTGAATTATGTTCTTTCTGACTCCAAGTCCAGTCATTAGCTGTGCCATCTAGTTATGCTATAGAGGCATCTATTGATTAGGTAATATCTGCTAAATCAAAGATCTTATTGCAAAATTAATTTAATGTTTTATATATAGGAGACTTGTTGAAATGTATTGATTACAACAAAAGTATTGACTACACATTAAATCTTAATAGATATCAATACCTGAGAAGGAGGTGTTTGGGAGCTATCTGTGAAAAGGGCCATACTATGAACATTCAAGAAAGAACTGGACAAATCCCTCTGCTTCCCATGTGATTAAAACAAAGATTAGATGTAATCAACGATTACATATGAGTTAGGGATGAGGCATATTTCAAGTATTCTCCCTCTAATCTTTAGTTAATTCAGTTTTGCACCAGGATTCACTTCAATTATAAGTAGATTATATGTACTAATGGGGTTGGGGATTAGTACTTCAATGGATTTTTGTTCCTGGCCTCTATCTTTGGATCCCCAACATTATATTGCATGTTATATTTCATGTTTCTTCTATTTCCCTGACATAGGAATAAATATATCAATCTTTCCATATTTTTATGTCCTCCATCATTAAAAACTCTTCCCCAACGTTCAAAAAAATTATTGAAGAATTCTCCCTCCTTTACAACTCTTTGCTTACAAACTAAATGCAAAGGTAATGGTTTCCCAACTCTGTTTAATTATGCAAAAATCTTAATCTATCTGAATTTATTAATGTTCAAAGTCCATACTATTCTTTTTCTTACTTTAAGACTCTTTTGCCAATGATTTTTATGCCTTTTAATTGGTCCTGGATTTACAAAAACTATCCTCCTAGAGAATCATCTCAAACAGTTCCAATAAAACTAGAATTCCTTTGAGTACATTCAGAGGGGCAAAACTATGCCTTCTATCCAAGTACTAACCTAGTTAAGAATTTAGTGCATTGTCCACCACCTGAAGTTGCTATGGCAACTGAATTCTTTATATATAATTAGAATTTAATGGATTAATTTAATGTATTTTAAACTCTGTATTTATGTATGTACCTTTTCTATACCTGATAACGATTTACCCTTAGACCGTACTTTCCCTGAAGGGTAAGGTTAGTTTCTATATTATGTTTTATATAGAAATTTTTCCTTTATTTTTTCAATGAACAAAAAATCTATTTTCTCTCATCCAAATTCCACCCCTATTTAAAAAAACAGATACATAAACACAAAACTCTTATAACATGCATATGACATATACATACAGAAACAAAACAAATTCATCAGCCAGTTTGCATATTGAGTCCATAATATATGGATGTAGATAATATTCTTCATCACTGATCCTCTGGAATCATTATTGTTATCATTATGATGATCAGAGTTCTTAAGTGTATAGAAATTGTTATAAAGCTTTAGACTTAAATTCTCCAGTGACATCCAAGCACGGTATCTCTAAATGGTGTGGCACTGATCTTGGTTTCTGGAAGGTAATCATAACAGTGCTGAAATTCTAAGAGTTCTTAAACAAACTGGAATGTATGAGCTCATATGTCTGATATCAGAAAACCAGGCTTGCAAAGTCAGGAGGGCTCATATCCAACTTTTCTGAAAGATGAAATAAACTTGGCAGTGGACATCAGAAATTCATCTACTAATAGAGTATCTGTGATCAACATTAGTCAAAGGACTACCAGCACTGATGAGATTAAATTTCCTTGAAGCATCAAAGTAAGTGGAATTAAAAAGACTTTGGTGATGAAAGTGAGATATTTGTATCCCTTTCATTTCTATGCACTTCTAAGACAAGGCTACAGTTTTTAAAAGTTATATTAATAGAAACTTTAACATCAGATTATGGCAGCCAATGGATGCAATACACTGTTATCGATTTTGATGACTTCAAATACACTATTATACATATATATATAAAATAATATTTCTCTTTTAAGATTTACTTTTTTGAAAAATTGTCAAAAATTAAAACAAAATTTATTAAAGGTATATTTATAGATTTGCTTTTTAACTATTACAAATTTATTATTGATGTAATTGATCAATCATAATAATTTATATGATTTTATATGTAATTCATTTCCTTTTTAAAATTGTATTTTGATGAATGCATTCATCCTTGTATATGATTATTTTAAATGATCAATTGATGTTTTTATACTCATGTTTTTTTCTTACTTTTCTTCTGCCTGTCTTTGACAAACAATAACTTCAAATAGTTAATTATATTTAGTTCAGTATTATACCTGAATACTCTGGCCAAGATGATGAGAGACCAGATGTGAAGATGAATAACTGGGACTTCCAAGGCACATTGGAGGCCAACTCTGGAAGCCACAGAAAAGAAACCTTTCTGATACCAGAATCTATGAAGTAATGAGCAGCCTGATCCAGTTCCTGTACTGCTTTACCCAAAGAAAAGGGTTGGGAGTTCTACTATTTTGGGTCACAACCCAGTCTCTTATTTATTTCTCCCCTCACTCTTTCCCATCTATCATTTATCTGTAATTATCCTTAAAGCTATATTTGGGCCTGATTTTTTTGCTGGGTCAGTTGCTGTCCTCATCATATAATAGGAGCATTCCACCTTATATTTATTTATTTTGCATGTGTCTGTGTGCATGTTTGTGTGTGCTGAGATTATTTTGTACTTGAGGATAATTTTTTAAGACAAGATTATAATAAATTATGTTCCTTTTGTCTGATATTTAAATTAAAAGAAAAAATACTTAAACCAAAAAAAGTGTCAATCAAATACAAGTGATATAATGGACAGAATCAATCCTGGAACAGTTAAATTTCTGTTTTTATTTGGTTTGATCTATAACCTGTTCATCAAATTTCAGATATCATCTGATGCTATTTCCCAGAAGGTTTTGCTAAGCCATGAAAATTTTCCTTCAAGGAATAAATGAAAATATCACACTAGGCTTTTAGAAACTCTAGCTGCTACAAATATGCACACATGTATATTTCTTTTCCTAACTTCGTGTCATTGGGATCTTGTTTATGATTGACCTGTAAAGGTTTGTGTGTATTGTGTTGATTTTATTCCATAAAGAAATACTAGCAGTAGACAATACATTGGGTAAAATGCTGGGCCTGTAGTCAGGAAAACCTGAATTCAAATCAGGGATCAGACATGTAATAACTGTATGGCCCTGGCTAAGTCACTTAACCCTATTTGCCTTATTTCCTCATTTATAAAATGAACTGGAGAAGGAAATAGTAAACCAATCTGGTATCTTTGCCAAGAAAACGTCAGACATTTGGACATGACTGATAAATGAGTGAATAACAACAAAAGATAATAGCAAAGAAGAGTAGTCTTTTTAGGAGGAGATATACCAGATCAATTTTAAATTACTTTAGATCTGTCACAAATCTTCCATACATCTTAATAATGTGCAAAATTGTAGAGCATAGTCCTAGAGGAGAAAGAACATGAATTTTAAAAAAGATGTTATAGAAAATAGAGAATAAAATTATACATGATTTAATAATGTATATATAAACAGAAGCCTAGTATGGGAAATAGATCAGTTTGAGAGAGAAAGAGAATGAGAGAAAGAGGGTGAAGGGAGGGGGAGAGGGAGAGGGAGAGGGAGAGGGAAAGGGAGAGAGAGAGGGAGAGGGAGAGGGAGAGGGAGAGGGAGAGGGAGATGGAGACGGAGACGGAGAGAGAAAGAGAGAGAGAGAGAGAGAGAGAGAGAGAGAGAGAGAGAGAGAGAGAGAGAGAGAGAGAGAGAGAGAGAGAGTAAGGGAGAGAGAGAAAGAGAAAGAAAAGGGTTTTTGATTTCACTCCAACATCTACATATAACCACAGGTCCTTAAGTGCATAGTGTGTTCTATGTCCCTTGCAAATGTATCACAAACTGCCATTCTTGCCTAATAACAGAAAGAACAACATCACTGTGCTTTTGGACACTAGAGGGATGTTAGAAATCTTCATACCAGCTAAAGATACTGTACAGTATGTTCAACAAAGGCAAGCTAAGAAAATGTGAGGTCTGAAAACTATGGCCATGTGCCAGCCAGTCTCATCAACAAGTAGCTCATTTTAGCAGCCTGGACAAAACACCTCTTTCATGGAAGAACAGTATGTTACTATCCCCTCCCCCTTTTTCTCCCTTAAAAATCCTATCCACGTCATTTGCACTGACTTCATCAGCTTCACGATGAAACTCTGATGAATGCTGGCAAGCATTTTGTATTATTTCTATGAATAGCTAGGACAAGAGGCTAATTAGTGTACTGCCAGTGTTTTAGCCGCAAAGTTGCAAAGTGTCATCCTTATTCACAAAAACCTCAACTTAGAAACTGTCAACTCTGTCATGGATGTCAGAAATGTGGGTATTAATCTGAAATGAAACTGGAAAGTCTCTGTAGTCATGCTTTCATTTTCTCAGTAGTAGGGCCAATTTAAAATTTGAACATGGAGATTCGACTAAGTTGCTGGAAGCATAGGGATGCTCTCCATTTTGGTTTCCATGTACCTCACCAATATCCAGTTAATACAGTGCTTTTGATGAGCAACTCTGTGCTATTCAGCAAAAAGCAAAAGTGGTAATTGAAACAGGACAGTCTAACAGTATATCTCAAACCTCTGATGGAAATGGAAAGGATAAATTGCAAGTCCCTCATTTCCAATTTCCTACAAGCAGGGAAAGCAATGACATTAAAGAAATCCAAGGGGTCATCTCAACTAACATCTTTGTTTTTCAGATATGCAAATAGAGGCTTCAAGAAGTGAAGTATTTTGTCTAAAGTTCCAAAGCAAAGTCACACAGAATTGGAGCTAGAGCCTGTATCTCTTGAATTCTAATCCAAGGCTTGTTGCACAAATGCTCCAGATACTCATTTCTTTCCTGTGTTTAATGGTGATGAACACTTGCTATGGTGTCATACATTTGATGAATGTGTAATAAACAATTATTGATGATAATGAATTATTAACACAATATACAAAGAGAAGATACATCTGAATATGTTAAAAGAATTATTGTCAATAAACTTAACTTGCGATTGTGTGAATTTATATTATCTAATAATTATAAAAGAACTTGTGATTAAAAGGTTATTGTGAAACATTATTTATATATAAAGTCATTTTCAGTCAGTTATTTCTCTTACCTTGAAAATTATTAAATATTACTTTGCAGGCAATATTTTCATCAAAATCTAGACTGAGGTAATTCCACAGGTCATCTAATCCATACCTCTGCTGCTAGGTATAAAGAAAGTCATTCTAAAAAGGTGAGTATCACTTTTTTATTTTTAATAAAGAAACTTTCATAAAAATTACTTGCAACTTCCTTCAGTGTTTATAAGCCTTCTTCAGATAGTTGAGATTTACACCTAATAAATCTTCCTTATTGGAAGTTAAAACCAATTTTTTTCATGTGTTTTCAGTAGAGGTAGCGAAAAATTTTCATTGTCTAGTATGTATAGGTCAGATTAAACAAACACAAAATTGTAAAATAGTATGGAAAAGATGCTCTGGTCAACATCTTTTGAGTAAAGTCTTGTGACTTTATAATTGGATTGATTTTCAATAGTTTTTAGTATCACTCAATAAGCTAATATCTGGAAAAAGTAAATTAAATGACTTTAACCTGATTCTTTAAGCCTCATTTACATGGAAAGTTCATGTATAATTTGTTAACTTTGTTCATCTATTCAAACTCTCCCACCAAAAACGAAAATCTTTGACCTTGTTTCTTATGAAGTACTTTCTAAAATGTTAAGAGTGTAGATTAAAGATATAGTAACAGATCATTAGTACCTACTACATTCTAATTTATACTAAATTTGTAAGCACTTCCTTCCTGGAGTAGCTAATAATAGTATTTTTAAAAAATCTCAAAGGTCATTAGGTACTAAGTAATAGATAATAAAATCAAGATTTCATGGCCTACTAAAGAGAATTTTCTTTCTTTCTCTAACTTTCTTTTCAGCGGTGGGAGGAGGTGAAAGGGAGAAAAGGGAATGTTTGAGAATTGAAAAAAAGAAAGAAAAGTTTAAAAATAAAAGGACAACATTTAGCTTCCAAGGTAGCTTGTACTTGGGAATCTCTAGCTGACAAATCATTACATCATTTTAGAATACTTCCAATGCTTTCCAGTTGAATAATGGCATTTAGAAGAAAACTCCCATTCTGTCTGTGTAGAAAATAGATTGCAAATGAACACATTTTCCATAGGCTTCATAACACAAGTGTCTGTCAAACTTGAATTCAGAGTGGTAATGATGCCAAGTTGAAAATTCATAACTGCTGTTACATTTGATTATATATAGCCAGGAAAATCTCAATGTTTTATACAGTTAAAATGTTATTTCTTGCTCACTTTTATCTCAGAAATTACTAAAGTCTCTTGGTTTGTTTAATCCCAGGTCTTGTGTCCCCATAATCATATTTATTTTGCTATCCTAGCACATAAATAGGTATACACACATATGTACAATATATGTACCTTAGATTGAATCACGAGTATTGTGTGGCTTTATGTTACATATTAATGCTTCTCCTGGCTATTTATGTAACAGTTTGTTTTTCAGGGCTCCTTGGAAAATCTGCCTGAAATATTTTCTTTCCATTGGTTGCAGCTATGTTCACTGAATCAGCACCCAGATGAGTTGATTACATCTTCAGAATGACAGCTACTCAAGCATGTGAAGACTACAGTACATTCCTCACTGTTTTAAATCTTTTGTGTGACAAAAGATTATGCGAACATTAATTGCAATTAGAAGTCAGGATATAAATTGGATATGCATGCTTATATGCATATGTTCATACATGTATACCCATTATATATACATATATACATTATATATTTGTATTCATATATTATATTTACATTTATATATGTATGAATAGCTATATATGCATGTATATACATAAAACACATACATATTTATATATATTTATATTTTTATTTATATATGTATATATATATGTAAAACATGAATACTTGGGTGACTTTAAATCAAATTATAATTTTCAACAGATTTTAAACAATGTAGCTAATCTCAACACAATGAGACAAACATATTGGACCTATATTCTAGGACACACAGAAGGCAATGATTTTAAATAATTTTCATAGAGCATAGATTCCAGTAGCAGAGATTGAACAAAGAAGAGATCTAGACAAATGTTCTAGAAAAATATGAGGAGGACTTTTACTTTTGGTAGTGAAGAGTGGGGAGGAGGAATCAGGGAACACTACAAGGAGGAGGTAATAGAGATAGAATATCTGAGCATGCAATTTAATTTAGCAAATATTAAGAGTGTGCTATGTACTTATACTATATAACAATGCTCTCAACACCCTTTCCCTTCAAGAATCTTTAAATCTACTGGTAGAATATAAAAAACTTATAGATAAGTATATAAACAGTAATTTGGGGAGTAAATGAGCACAAACACCTTGTATGAATGAATAAGTTTTTCTGAAGAACATCTGAAATGAATTTTGCTGATTGCCAAGGATTCTAAGAGGCTAAATTGTAGAGGGATGGCAATGCTGTCCTTTCATCCCTCTTTTGTACTCTCTCATCTTGTCTCTCCTTTTACCTACCAGTTCTTTCTCATCAATGAGAAAATACTTCTCTTTCACCCCAAAATAAACTAAGAAAAATATTTCAGTGGCCATTTTTCTTTTGTTCTTTTATTTTTTCCTGCTTCTTCATGAAATGCCCACTTTGATAGGTTTCTTGACACTGATTTATATTGTTTATCTTGAGCTATTCTTTTGGATAATAGTGAGTTCATTGAGAGTAGAAGGTATCTCACTTTTTCTGTGTGTTACTACAAATTACATTAGCTACATCAGTTCAATGCTCAACACATAACTACTTAATATAGCTTATTCATTGATTCCTACATTCATCTTCCTACCTAAATAATTGATTCATTTCAGTCTGCTTTCTTGGTTGATTACCCATCCTCTAAGCATGGGTGTCTTACAAGTTTCAGTTCTGGATAGCATTATCTTTTTTGGTGATAAACTTGCCTATGGTTTGAATTGATTTTCTACACCAAATAACTTCCAGATTCAGTTCTAATCTGTCTCCAGTTTTAAATCAGAGATTCTTAAATCCTTTTACACTTTTGTGAACTCTATGCACCCCAATTTGGAACAACATTTTCAAATGCATGAAACAAAATGCTTATGATTACTAAGGAAACATTATATTGAAGTAAAAATGATTTTTTAAACATACAAATTCACAGACCACCCTGAAATTTGTATATAAGACCCTGGGTTAGCAAACATTTTTCAAAATTAAGTACATCACCTCCCTCGTCATTTCTCCCCCACCACACATGCATCTATCTGCCTCCTTTCCACATTATTGTATTTATTGTTCTAGATATAGACACCCTATTATATGTTCTATGTATTCATGATACATCACAACATAGGGCATTCTGTGAAATGTTTCTCATTTTGAGCTTCAAATTAAGCTATATTAGCTTTTGTAAACTATGCACCTAAAAACATCACCATGTATGCTGTGATTCTTTTTTGATTCTTTTTTTATTCTTTTAACATTTCTTTTTTTTTTATTTTTTTACAGTTTCCCCCCACAGAAGGCAGTCTGTTAGTCTTTACATTGTTTCCATGGCATACATTGATCTTAGTTGAATGTGATGTGAGGGAGAAATCATATCCTTAAGGAAGAAAAATAAAGTATTGTGCCTGATTGTTGCACTAATGGAATGAGCAAGTCCATCAGGTTTGGTCATCACCCCCATGTTGCTGCTAGGGGGCATAATGTTCCGCTGGTTCAGCTCATCTCACTCAGCATCAGTCCATGCAAATCTTCTTTCTGGGTTCCCCTGAATTCCCATCCCTCCTTATTACTACAAATAGAACAATAGGGTTCCATCACACACACATATGTATATATATATATATATAACATTTTGTTAAGCCATGCCCCAATTGAAGGACAATTACTTAATTTCCAAATCTTTGCCACAATGAGCAGAGCTGCTATGAATATGTTTGTACAAGTGATTTTTGATACATTACTAAAATATTTTTGTTTAAGATTAAACATAATACTCCCTCCCACCCAAAACTATAGACCCTCATGAGAAATAAAATAAAGGAAAGGGAAAAATATGTTTCAGTCTGTGTTCTGATACCATCCGTTCTATCTCAGATAGATCACATTCATTATGATAAATACATCATAAAATTTACTTCCATATTTTTCCACTGTTCTTGTTGCTGATTGTAATTCCCTCCATCCATTCCTTCCCACTATCATAATATATGATATTTTCTCTCTCCTTTCACTCTATCCCTCTTATAAAATATACTGTAAGGTAGCTGAGTGGCACAGAGGGCTGATCACCAGCCCTGGGGTCAAGAGGCCCGGAGCCTACATACTATCCCTGAGACCCAGCAACCACCCAGGTCTGTGGTTGTATACAGACCACCAAATCCCAGCCCCTTGAAAGAAGTCAAAAAGAAAATGTGTTATATCTGACTATTCTTTCCTATGAACTACCCTCTCTTCTATCACCACATCCCCCTCCTTTCCCCTTTTCTACTTCTCTCCTTTTTGCTCTATATATCTATACCCTATTGAATGTGTATGATGTTTCCTCTCTGAGCCATTTCTGATGAGAGTGAATGTTCTCTTATTCCTCCTCACCTTCTCCCCTTCCATATCATTGCCAAAGCTCATTGTGAAAAAAAAATCTTTTATATGAAATACATTAGCTTATTTCACCTCTCCTTTCTTTTACTTCCAGTGCATTTCCCTTTTAGCTGTTGACTCCATTTTTACAATATATTTTATCTTCAAATTCAGCTCTTTCCTGTGCTTCATCTATAAAAGCTCCTTCTACCTGCTCTATTAAATGAGAAATTTCATATGAGTATTATCAGCATCATTTTTCTATGCAGGAATACATGTAGTTCATCATCATTATGTCCCTCAAACCTGAGTCATATATTTGAAGGTCAAACTTTCTGTTCAGCATTGGTCATTTCAACAGGAAAATTTGAAATTCCCCTGGTTCAATGAAAGTCCATCCTTTTCCCCCTGGAAGAGGATGTTCAGTTTTGATGGGTAGTTGATTCTCGGTTGCATTCCAAGATCTTCTGCCTTCTGGAATATTATATTCCAAGCCATGCAAGCCCATAATGTAGTTTCTGATAAGTCCTGTGTGATCATGACTACAGCTCCATGATAACTGAATTGTGTCCTTCTGGCTGCTTGTCATATTTTCTCTTTGACTTGGTAGTTCTGGAATGTGGGGGGGTTGGTTTTTTTTTAATCTCTTTCTGGGGGAGATTGGTGTATTCTCTCAATTTCTATTTTTGCCCTCTGCTTCTAGGATATCAGGGCAATTTTCCTGTAGTATTTCTTTAAAATGAGGTCAAGGTTCTTTTCCTGATCATGATATTCAGGTATCCCAATAATTTTTAAATTATCTTTACTGCATCTGTTTTCCACATCAGTTGTTTTTTCAATGAAATGTTTCATATTTTTTTCTAATTTTTCTTTCCTTTGGTGTTGAAGTATTGTTTCTTGACTTCTCATAAAGTCATCAGTTTCCTTTAGCTCCATTTTAGATCTGAAGGATTTGTTTTCCTCAGAGAGCTTTCTTGTCTCCTTTTCCTTCTGGCTAATTCTGCTTTTTAAAACATTCTTCTCCTCAATAACTTTTTTCCTTTTTCTTTTTCTTTGCTTTTTAGGTTTTTTGCAAGGCAAATGGGGTCAAGTGGCTTGCTCAAGGCCACACAGGTAATTATTAAGTGTCTGAGGCTGGATTTGAAATCAGGTACTCCTTACTCCAGGGCTGGTGCACTATCCACTGCACCACCTCGCCACCTCTCCGCAATAACTTTTGGAATTGTTTTATCCATTTGACCTATGCTGGTTTTTAACATGTTATTATCTTCAGCATTTTTTTGTATATCCTTGACTAAGCTGCTGACTTCTTCTTCATGTTTTGCTTGCATCTCTCTCTCATTTCTTTTCCCAATTTTTCTTCTATCTCCCTTACTTGATTTTCAAAATCTTTTTTTAAGCTCTATCATAGCCTGAGCCCAACTTTCATTTTTTTGGAGTCTTTAGATGTCGAAATTTGTGCTTCCTCATCTTCAGATTGAATATTTTGATCCTTTTGGGGATCATAGACAAAGAAATTCTCAATGGTGTTTCTCTATTTCTCTGTTTACTCATTTCTCCAGCCTATGCCTAGTTTTGGGGTGCTTCCTGAGTTTTTAAGTAATGTTGGGATACCCACTTTGGGTTGTTTTTGAGACAGTCCACTGGGACCTTGGTCCTTATGCACTCTTGCCTGTGCTTTGATATGTAGAGGACCACAGGCACTCTCCTCTGCCCTGGAACTGTGAAGAGGAATATCCTTGCTATCTTAGTATGGGGGGTTAAACTGCAACCTGGATCTGAGTGTGGGCCAATAGCAGATTCCTGCCCCATGGAAGGCAGAGAGATTTTTGCAGTCTCCCCTGACCCCCTTACCATCTGTTGGCTGTTCTCTGGAGGTGCAGACTGATTTCCCCAGATTCCTGGTGTAGGTTCTCGATGCAGGGCTGCTCTAAGGCCAGTGCTCATCACTCCACACTCATTCTGGTGCAGCAGAGTTCTCTCACCTCCCCATCAAGCTATTCCCAGTGGGCTGCGCTGAACTGTGGCCTCGGCTTTTTTCCAAACCTGTGTCCTGGTGAAACACACCTTTCTCATGGAGCTTCTAAGTTATCTTGGACTGGAAAATTGTATCAGTCTTTCTATGTGTTCTGCCCCTCTAAATTTTAGTTATAGTCATAATTTGATGGCTTTTGGAGTTTTTTTGGGGGGAAGGAGTTTTTGGGAAATGCTATCTTCATACTGCCATCTTGATTCTGCCTACACTGTGTGATTCTTACTGGAAGATATCTAAATCACTTGAACTCAGAAATCCTATGTTATGATCCTAACCCTGCTAAATATTACTTTTGTGACTTTAGGCAATTTACATAACCCCTTTCAAATGTATATTCCTTGTGTGTAAATGAAAAGGTTTAAAAATAGTCCAAGGTCCTAGTATTACCCTTAATTTGGATAATATATTTCTATTAATAATACTAAGGAATATTAACATTTTAGTGCCCATATCACTCATTGATATGGTATAATTTTGATCAGCTATGAGGTAATTTTTTGTTACGTCAAATCAATTGCAAAATTTTGCATTTAGTCATGTCATACTTAATTTTGTTTCTTTTAGGTTATTATTCTAGCCTATCATTATATTTTAATATAAATTTATATTTTATATTTTAATATAAATTTAATATAAAATTTTAGGTATCTTTCCTATCAACCCATAATTCTTTGTCTCAAAGGATATCATGTTGGAAGTCTTGATGAAATCAAGATAAACTAAAGTGACAAAAAGGGTCCAATATTTTTTAAGTGTAAAGATGCTATTTAGTATTTAAAAACATTGAGCATCATCACATCTATTGTTAGTATTGGTTGAATGATAAAATATATTATGAAAATGAGCTACTATGATTTCAGTAATGGTTGAAAATGAACGTGAATTTTCTTCAAAATAGCATCAGCGTATACTTGAAAAATAGCAATAATTATAAGATATTCTTGAGACATTATTCAATCTACAGAAGGTGTGTTTCTTTAATTAGCATGCTGAGTCACTGCATAGTTTGTTGGAGCTAAATAAAGATCAAAATAACAATATTTGATAGGCATATAGATTCATGGACCCCTTGAAATAACCCTGAAATAACCTCTCTCAGACTAATGTTACTCAGAGGAAGCTCTTAGCATCCTTTTCTGAAAAATAGCATTAACTACCTTACAGCAAGATTTATAAAATATTATATAAATGCAAATTTTTATTGACAAAATAGTTATAATTGTACCTACTCACAAAGTGATTATGAGAATCAAATGAGATATATATAAATTACTTTGCCAAACTTAAAGTTCTAAATCAATGTAAAAAATAAATTATTGTATCTATAAAAGGTTTTCCACTCCACAAAGGATAATAACACATTCCAAATGAATTGTGCCTATGTCAAATGCTAAAAGAAGTTAAGAAAGGAAGCCACTTTTAAATTTCCATGCTTTTGACTCAGGACAATTTTAAAAAGGAAGGAAAATGTTAGCTACATCTTGAAAGATAAGTAGGCTTTAGAGAGGCAGAAATAGAACACTTCAGGTAAAGGTAATGGCATGTGAACAAATCCACAAGGTCATTTATAGTTGAAAGAGAATGTCACAAGGTCATCTAGTCAAAATCTCATATTTTATTGGTGAGAAAACTAGAGCACAACAAAATTGTGTTTTTTTCCCATATAGGTATTAAATAACTTCAAATTCAATACCCCTTCAGTTATATCACATAGCTATTTATTATAGATTTATAGTGGCAGTGTTATCAAACATGAGGTACATAGGCCACATACTTATCACTATCTTTAACTATGTCCAGAACTATATTAAACTGTAATTCAGAAATACTTAAAAACACTCGAAAATATATGTTTTAAAATTGTTTAAATATATGGCCCAATAAATTCAGTATAGTTTGGTGGCCTCTGTTTCTATTTGACTGGAGCATAAGGTTTATCTTAATCCACTAAGCTGGAGAGCAGGAGAGTTAGCCTTGAGACAGATTTCTCACTAATCTAAAAGACTTAACCTTGAAAGTAATAGAGTACCATTGAAAATTTTTGAACAAGATTGTTATGATGAAAAAAAAACTTTTAGAGAAAAACTAACAATGGAGTATAAAATGATGAAGCAATAGAAGACTAGAGGGAAATATGAGCAAATAAAGGACTTTCAGTAAGAAAGATATTATAAGGGTTTAGGCATGAATAATGACATTAATAAAGGTAGGGAAGAGATACATCCAAAAATATATTAGAAAAGAAGAATTTACTAAAATGATGAAAATGGAGGTCAGAAGTAAGGAAAAGTATAACTTAAGGATCAATCTAATGTCTTGAGCTAGTATTACAGGGAGAATGATAACAAAAGTAGAAAGAATTAGAAAGATGCCCAGTGTCAGACATACTAAGTTTAAAGTGATAGTAGTAAATACAAGAAGTTATATGTATTGGGACCAGTTAGGTGTTGTAGTGATTAGAGCACCAGCCCTGGAGTCAGGAGTACCTGAGTTCAAATCTGTCCTCAGACACTTAATAATTACCTACCTGTGTGGAGTTGGGCAAGCCACTTAACCCCATTGCCTTACAAAAATCTAAAAAAAAAGGAAAAAAAAGGAAAAAAAGACAATTCTATACCCCTTCAGTTATATCACATAGCTTTTATTATAGAAGTATAGTAGTAGTGTTATCAAACATGAGGTCCATATATGTATAAATGAAGCTTAAATTTTAGAGCCCTTCAAAATTTTCCCCTTCCTGCCATTTTATTCTTCTTATGCCTTAATTTCCTACAATTACTATGCAATACAGTGAAACTGGTCTTGATCTTCCTCCAATTGGACATCTCTTCTACTAACTCCTTGAATTTTTTATTGGCTCTCCCTCCCATACTTGGAAATTTCTTCCTTATCACCTTAGTTTCCTGACATCCTTCCCTTCCTTCTAATCCCACTTCCTGGATAGAAATTTTTCCCAGTACTCCCCAATGTGCATTTGTCTTCCCTCTATGATTATTTTTAATTCTTCTTGTATATGATGAGATTTCAGTTATTTGCATGTGGTCTCCTGAATTTGACTCTTAGATGCTTGAAAGGCTATTTGGAATTACCTACAGGAAGGTAAAAGTTAACGTCTCTAAGGGACATGTTAAATTACACATAGAGACATTTCATCCATTTTCAATTAAAATACAGAGAAGGGAGAGAAAGCAGTACAAGAGAGGAAATACACGAATGTAATAGAACAAGCATGATAATGTACAAATTGACTCCCCTCTCATTCCTTGCCAAGTCTAATACATCCAACTCATACCCTTGATACCATCTTCTTGTATCTCCTATCATCTGTCTTTTCCTCCCTGTGTGCCTATCTATGTCATTCTTTTATTTCTGCTTCCTCCTCTTCCTATATCAAAGCATCATTTTCTTTTTCTTGCTCCCTCCCAATTATTATTTTTTTGAATTTATTTTGATTGTTTATTATTTTTTGAATTTATTTTTTAATTAATTATTTTTTTAAAAAAGATTTTATTTGAGTTTTACAATTTTTCTCCCAGTCTTACTTCCCTCCCCCCACCCCCCACCCCATGGAAAGCAATCTGTCATTCTTTGTTTTGTTTCCATGTTGTACATTGATCCAAATTGAGTGTGATGAGAGAGAAATCACATCCTTAAGGACGAAACAAAAAGTGTAAGAGATAAGAAGCTCAGACAATAAGATATTGGCTTTTTTCCTAAATTAAAGGGTTAAGGTTAGGGTTAGGGTTAGGGTTAGCAAAATGGTGGTGATGATAAACCTTGATGGACACGCTTATTTCATCAGTGCAATAATCAGGGACAATTTGGGGCTGTCTGCAATGGAGAATACCATCTGTATCCAGATAAAGATCTGTGGAGTTTGAACAAAGTTCAAGGACTATTCCCTTTAATTTATAAAAAAACTGCCATCTTATTGTCTGATCTTGTTATCATCACCCCCATGTTGCTGTTAGGGTGTACAGTGTTTTTCTGGTTCTGCTCATCTCACTCAACATCAGTTCATGCAAGTCCCTCCAGGTTTCCCTGAATTTTCATCCCTCCTGGTTTCTAATAGAACAATAGTGTTCCATGACATACACATACCACAGTTTGCTAAGCCATTCCCCAATTGAAGGACATTTATTTGATTTCCAATTCTTTGCCACCACAAACAGGCCTGCTATGAATATTTTTGTACAAGTGGTGTTTTTACCATTTTTCATCATCTCTTCAGGGTATAGACCCAGTAGTGGTATTGCTGGATCAAAGGGTATGCTCATTTTTGTTGCCCTTTGGGCATAGTTCCAAATAGCTCTCCAGAAAGGTTGGATGAGTTCACAGTTCTACCAACAGTGTAATAGTGTCCCAGATTTCCCACAACCCTTCCAGCAATGATCATTATCCTTTCTGGTCATATTGGCCAGTCTGAGAAGTGTGAGGTGGTACCTCAGAGAAGCTTTCATTTGCATTTCTCTAATAATTCATGATTTAGAGCAATTTTTCATATGGCTATGGATTGCTTTGATCTCATCTGAAAATTGCCTTTGCATATCTGTTGACCCCCCTTCCAATTATTTAATGATTTTTCCATTGCTTACAAACATTTTCAGATTTCTCACATTCTGTAAGAAAATTACTCAATCACACACACACACACACACACACACACACACACACACACACAAACACACTACCTTTTGTCCTAAGAAAGTCATTGCTTGAAACTAACATCCTTTACTTCCTTTTTGATTCCCTACTTAACGTCTAGGAAGAGTATCACTTATGTATTGCCTCTACTTTTCGCTAATCACTTCTCAAGCATCTGCTATTTAGCTTCTATAATTAATGAAATCGCTTCTTCTAAGATGTCTCTTTTCTATTTTACTGTAAGCTCACAACTGGTCTCCTTGATTATGTTCTCTTCTCAAAAATAAATTTTAAAAAGTAGCTAGATTAATTTGCCTAATTCAATGATTACATCACCTTTCCCCAAATTAAAAAAGGACCATTCATCTATCAAGTCTTCTTTTGTTTAAAGAATAAACTGTCCCCTTCCTTTTGTTCTTTCTGGTGTTTCAGGATTTGATTCCAACTTATCTAACCAAAATCATGTCACACTACTTTCTCTCACATTATCGATGCCTTAGACAAAATGGAATTATTTGCTTTTTCTCATTCTTGTCCTGCCTTCTTCTGTATTCATGCACATGCAGCTACTTTCCCTTTTGCCTAGAATATAATTACTAGATATCTCTGTCTTTCAAAATATTTCATTTTCTCCTTTATCTAGATCTGTGTCAAGAGGTCCTACCTCTTGTTTGGTCTCCCAAAATGTGTTTCAATGAAAGTTATCTCTCTCTTCCCAAATTTTCTTCTTTAATTCTTTATGAACAACTCCTTTAACCATTATTTCACTTATCTCAGATCACACTTGTGGATATGTTGTATCTCCACTTCAGAATGATAAAGTATTTGAGGACAAAAATATTTGTGGGAATATTCATATTTTATTCAGAGTAACTTCCTCTGGCCTGAAACATGCCACATACATGATATATATATATATATATATATATATATATATATATATATATATTTATGTAATAGGAAGCTAGTGGTAAAGAGTGGTGGATCTTGCAGACAATTAAAATGCATAAGGACAGAGAAGAGATTATTAGATTTTTCGTTATATGACTGCTGACCTTGGAGAACAGGGTGATGATTCAAAAAAGAATTGTAAAGATACATGTTGCTCTTACATTTAATGAAGACAATCAATATTGGTTAGAATCCTTATGAATCAACTAGCAGTGTACTTCTAGAATAAAAATGCCAGCACTTTGATATATGGAAGGTACCAGAAGAATTCAAAGAATAACATTAAAATAACTGGCTTTGAATCATTTATCTTTTCAAAGCATTTGGTACATGTAGTAATCTTGAGCACTGAAAACTCCTACATATAATTGTTGTCTAAAAAATAATATAAGCATTAACAATAGTAGTAATAGCTATTATTTGATAGGTTTTTTCATATTTCCCCCAAATAGAGTAATATTATGCCCTTAAACCACATTTCTAGCAATTATGCTATTTGTTTATTTAATCTTGAATTCTCATTTTAAGAATGAAAATTTATAGTTTACCCTTGATTTAAGTATACACAAACCTCATCATCTCTTATCAGAAATAATGTATAGTGAGAGTCCATATTAATACCCATCACATCAAATGAAACCATATTAATGAAGATATAAAAATAACCATGATATCTTTCATATTTATCTATGGATTAGTTGGACCTCTGTGGCCTTTTCTTCCTCCCAGAATCCCTTATTAAATTTAGAGGTAGAAATAAAGCTTCTCAACTTCCTCAAATGTTCAGGTACATACAATTTTACAATTTTACTAAAGGATCACTCTTATCTCCAAAGTCAGACAATCCTATTTAATTCAGTAATTATTTTGTAAGATCACAAACAACACCCAAGGAGTGGAATTCTCTAGCATCACCTCAGCATTAGGAAAATGCTAGAGAAAGAATTCAAAATTTCATGTACATTTGTTAAAGATATCTTTTGCCTGTGCAGCTCTTCTATTTCCCTTCAGATAGATATTCATCCTTAAAAAGTTGCTGAATATATTGCTGATATATAATCCCGGTGAATTTTATTTTTTTCCAGGTGAATTATATGAACATTGATCAGATTTTTGCTCTTGATCTCAGACCATCCTTATCCAGAGACTAGTCATACCTTTGTATGGAGACCTCTCAATGGAAATACATTTTATAAATAAAGGTCATCAATTTTTCAAATAAAGAAACTGGGATTCAGCTTTTTGGTCAAGAGATCAAATGACATCTAATCAAAAAGTGAAAAGGATAGAATGTGAGCTTGGACTTCCTAAAAGTAAATCTTATGTGTTTTTCATTTATGGTGTTTAATTTTTTTTCCCTTTTAATTCTATTGATTTCTTATCTTTATAGAGCTGAAAGATGGAGATGAGATGAAAAGGATTATGCAAAGGATAGAGATTAACTACCAACTAGATTTTAGTATAAGTAGATGATTACATAAAGATAGATGAAAGGAAGATTGCTTATTAAATTTTTTGCCTTGTTCATGAATCTGGGAAATCAATTTTTGTTTGTTCTTTCTTTAAGAAAATGATACTGATGATAGTGAGAGTGAAGGTGAATACAAGGACAATTTTCTATGGGAACTAAAATATCAATGATGATTGGTTTAGCTATGATGATGGAGAATGAGGAGGATGAGAAAATCAAGGTTGTGACAGTTTTTTAGGAGTTTCATATTATGAATGCTCATTTTAAAGCTGAATACTAATTTTTTTTGACTTTGGAACTTTTTCTTTCATATCATCTCCTTTTATTGAACTGGAATACATTTATCGTAGCCAAATTGCTTCCGTCTGAACATGAATTATCTTTCAAGGACATAACTTGGTTAGAAAGTTTCTATGTGCTCTACAAGAACAGTCCCTGAAAAACCAGAACATTTTGTTTTGATTTGTTTTCCACTTCTTTTTATCACCTCTCCTCAAAATTGATCCTGGCTTATATGGTCAGTGTTTAATAAATGTTTGCTGACTGACATCACTTCTTTGTAACCTTCTAAAATAAAAGTAAATTAATGTTCTTGTCACAGCACACTCTACAGAGAACTCTCCAGTATTAGATGGTTAGAGAAGAGGAAACTTTCACTATTGGTAATAAATCATCCATGTTAGAACTGAGTATCTACTGCAGAACTTAACTAGGAACTGGGGGAAGGGATGTATAAGAAAAACTTCAATACCTTGATTTTGAGAGCATCATAAAACTAAAGCAGGACAGGATATCAGTGATCATTTTGGCAGTTAAATCTTGAGGCTTGGTCAGTAGAGGACTGCCTTAAAAATTTTGCTCAGGTTTAAGTCCCAGCTATGATAATGACTGTGATCCTGGACAAGTCACATAACTTTTCAGTGCCCAGGCAGTTTTTAATACTATTGTTACAAAAGAGCCAGTAATATACTGTTAAATGGTATTTCTTTGTCCTTCCTTCCCTCCTTCCCCCCTTCCTTCCTTCCTTCCTTCCTTCCCTCCTTCCTTCCTTCCTTCCTTCCTTCCTTTCTTTCTTTCTTTCTTTCTTTCTTTCTTTCTTTAGTATTAATTATCTGAGGCTGGATTTGAACTCAGGTCCTTGTGACTCAAGGGCCAATGCTATATTCACTGGGCCAACTAGCTGCCTCCAAACATATTTCTTCTGCACAAAAGAACTTGCCCCCATTATATTGGTTCTTTTATAAAAATGTATTTGTTATTTTATATTTCCCCAATTTTTAACATACATTTTTAAAGCATGAGTACAAAATTCTCTAACCTCCTCCCTTTCAATAACCCTAATTGAGAAGACAAACAATTCAATATAGATGATACAAATACATTAACACATTAGTCCTGTTTAAAAGAAAACTTAGAGCTAAAAAAAACCTCAATAAAATTGAGATATTAAAAGAAAAAATATGCATCAATCTGTTTTCAGCCACCATCAGATCTTTCTCTGGGAATGGATAGAAATTTTCATCATAAGCCTTTCAAAGCTCTAACATGGCAACTTTAACAATGGCTTTAGCCTTAACCTTTGCTTCAAAAAACAACTTGGCATTTTGGACAATAGTTCTGGCCAATAGTTTTCCATTAGTCTACAACTAGGTCATGTAATTTTAATTCATATTTCAAAGTGCCCTAAAAATGTTTCTCTCTTCACCTTGTACATATTTTTAGGGCACTTAGAATTATGGTTCCAATTTGATTCCCCATTTTACTGCTACTAGAATCAACTGTTGTTACCCAGTGTACAGATCTTCTAAACATTCCGATCTAAATATAACTTCAATGTTGATGTACTCTGTGGTATGTAAATAAATTAACCTAAAAAGAATTTGATATGTCTTTTATTCTAGTCATAAACCTAAGTTGAAAGGGAAAATAATATAGCTTGCACTATAGGAAAGGGAAAAGAGAAGGAAGGAGCAATGAAGTCATGTGCAGAAAAGCACAAGAATTGCTTGTTCCTCAATTCCTAATGTTGAAATTATCTCCTTTTTCCCCCAGCAGGTGATCATTTTTTTTCTGCATTGGGCACAGAAAAGAAATGATGAAAACTGAAACTGCCCTCTGGAAAATCCACAAACATCACAAAGACCATGGTACTGAGTATTTAATGCATAACTGATTAATTTATAGATGCATTGATGAATGTACCAAAAATGGGTTTAATTTACTATTATATAGGACAGGTGTCCTGGTTAGATTAAAATGAAATGAAGATATATATATATATATATATATAGTTAGATAGATATAGATATATGTATAGAAAGATATATGTATATGTATATGTATATATGTGTGTTTGCCTGAAAAGGTGAAACAAAAAAGAAATAAGATGAATAAATGCATAAAGAAAAATCATGTCAATTAGAAGAAAAGAAATAACTTTCCCGCCCCCTTCTTGACCCTCTCTTGTATTAATGCATACTGGAATCCCCATCACTCTTTTAACATGATCTGTGATAATCTACCTTGATGCTACTTTGCCCACAGACAAACTATTTTTAATAAACAAATACACCATGTGTTATGGTAATTTTTATATGAGTGATTCAGATTATAATGAAATCAATATTCTTTGCAGATCAATTATTCCAGAAAAATCAAATCCACAAAGTCAAAGCACCATGGTATTATTTAAAAGACACAAATACTATAATGAATATTAAAGGTGATTTATAAAAATTAGCCAGCACCTTTAAATGCAGAACCATTTGGAACTATATAAATTGCTTGGTCTCTATACAAAGCAAGGAATTATTTCAATTCAATTTACAGGGCAGTTACATGCTTAATTTGGATTGCCTACCAAATAACAGTAAAAATCAAAAAAATCAAATAAAGGATTTACCTTTGAAAATATTAATTTTTATCTAAACTTTTAATTAAACAAGAAATGGTAGCAAATTAAAGGTGTCTATCTCACTTGCTACTGAAAAAGAATTTTCAAATGAATTGAATGGTTTATTCAAAGAGCTGGAGAAATTTAACTTCAAGAACATCATTTCAAAGCATTTTCATAAAGCTACAGTGGTCATTAATAAGATTTTTCCTTGACTATTTGACCTCCAAAATTATACCTGACAGATTTCTTTTTATTTTTTCCCTCTTCCATTTCTTCTTTCATTCCAATTTTTGTGGGGCACAGCATCTTGATCATAGCAGTCATTAGTGGCTAATGAAAATAGAGACAGATTTTGATTTCATTTACATTGTGAACTTTTGGGTAAGAAAACTCACCCTAACAGTTAAAGTCCACTTATAGAATTGGAGAATTATCTAGAGAATGGAGAAATTAAAATGAATTGTCCAGGGCCACATAATCTGTGTTTGTCAGAGGCCAGAATTCAACTAAAATCATATTGTTTTTGAGTCCCACTCTCTATACCTTGTAACATTTGGTCCCTCAAAAAATAGTGCATTTTAAAAAGTATAAATGACATTCTTTCAGCTTAGTAGAAACACATTTCAAATATCTATGGGAATACAAACTATATTTAGACTGATACTTCAATATTTCAAGCATTTGTGATTTCATAATTATGGATAATCCTCCTCCCCCTTTGCCCACTGAGTTCCTGGAGCACATTAGAAACTTAAATAAATAATAACTACCACATCTATAGTACTGAAACATTTTCAAAGTGCTTTAAATATTTCAAATCATTCGATCCTTCTATAATCTTAAAAAGTAGATATTTTTCTTATTCCCACTTTACAGTTGAAGAAATTGAACTTTAGAGGAGTTGAATTCAAGTGCTCCTAATATCAAATCTAGCACACTCTCTACTATGCCAAAAAATTTGTTCATTAATTTGCCATGAGTAAATTGTAATGAATATGTTGAAGCTGCAGAACAGGCGCTGTCCATTTTGCACAGAAGTGTCTTCACAAGGCATCATTAAAAACACATGATTAGTAAAAATATATCACCCTAGGTAGGCCTGTGAAGCACAGGAATCTGTCCTTTCTTTCTTTTCCTTTTCCTTCTTTTCTTTTTGTTTTGTTCTGTTTTTTTTTTCTTTTTTCTTTTTTTTTTGCCTCTCACAATCAGAGAAGGGTTGGAAGGCCAATATCCATAGACCACATCAATAGGGCTAGCAAGAATATCAGAATTTCTTTTTTAGCCTCTCCTAGACCCACCTTTCATTCAAAGGTATCATAACTCTAACTAGCTCTTTCTTTTAGGGGAAATTTATTGAATCCCAAGTGCAAGTTTTAAGGAAAGGTTTGGTAGAGTTAGCAGATTATTCACAAAATTGAACTGTAAACAACTATTTCCTCCCAAGATGGAAATGCAAGGTGCAAGCAAAAATAGTATTTGAAATTTAAAACCTAAACAAACAAATGAAATATGAAAGTCATACATCTCCCATCCATAACAATGAAAAGAAGAAACAGAAGCAGGAGAAAAAGCAGAAGCAAAGAAGGAAAAGCAGAATCAGAAGAAGCAAAAGAATGAAGAAATAGTAGAAGAAAAAAGAAGAGAAGAAAGAATAATAAAAGAAAAAAGAGGGTGAAGGAAGGAGAAAATGAACAAGAAAAAGTAAAAAGAAAAAAGGAAGAAAAGAAGAAAGAAAAAGTTGAGAAAGTATGAAGAGAAGGAAGAAGAAAAGAACAAAGACAATGAAGGAGATAGAGAAAGGAGAGGAGGGAAGAAGAAGAGGAGGAGGAGGAAGAGGAGGAGGAAGAGGAAGAGAAAGTAGTAGAAGAGGAAGTAGTAGTAGTAGTAGTAGTAGAAGAAGAAGAAGAAGAAGAAGAAGAAGAAGAAGAAGAAGAAGAAGAAGAAGAAGAAATGGGAAAAGGAGAAAGAAAAAGAAGAAACTGACAGGAGGAGAGAGAGAAGAAAAAGAAGAAAAGATGAAGAAGAAAGAAGAAGAAAAGAAGAGAGAAGAGAGGAGAAGGAAGAGGAGGAGGATGAGGAGAAGGAGGAGGAGAAGGAGGAGAAGGAGGAGAAAAATGAAAAAGAAGGAGAAGGAGAAGGAGATGGAGGAGGAGGAGGAGCAAGAGGAGGAGGACAAGGAGCAGGAGTAGGAGGAGAAGGAGAAGGAGAAGGGGAAGAAGAAGAAGAAGAAGAAGAAGAAGAAGAAGAAGAAGAAGTAGAAGATGGAAGAAGAAATGAGAAAGGAGAAAGAAAGAAAAGGAAGAAAAGAAGAAAGAAAGGAGAGAGAAGAAAAAGATGAAAAGATGAAGAAGAAAGAAGAAGAAAAGAAGAGAGAAGAGAGGAGAAGGAAGAAGAAGGAGGAGTAGGAGGAGAAGGAAGGAGAAGAGGAGGAGGAGAAGGAGGAGGAGGAGGAGAAGAAGAAGAAAGATAACAATGACGACGATTGATATTATTCATGATGGAACAGAATAACAAATCATTTTTCCCTTCCAGATCCACTTATATAGATGGCGGGGGGGGGGGGTGAATCAGAAAGAAGGGAAAAATTCTTTGACCCCAATTAGACCTTGTTTTCTAATCCTTCAAATACCATTTCATATTTCTGCCCTCTCTTGCTTGAGTAAACTGGTAAGGGAAGATGTGAAGGCACCACAAGTGCCAAAGTGACTAGCTTGTATAGATAGTTTCCCTAATTTCCTTGTAGATTTTAAGTAAAAGACAAGGGATGGATAGATAGACAGATAGATAGATGATAGATAGATATGGAAAGAATGGATAGATGGATGGAAGGATGGATAGATGGATGGATGGATAGATGGATGAATGGATGGATGGATGGAGAGACAGAGAGACAGAGAGAGAGAGAGAGAGAGAGAGAGAGAGAGAGAGAGAGAGACAGAGAGAGAGAGAGATACATGCTAAACCCCCCCACCCCGTGTTTTTCTCTCCCCACACACATGCGCAGATACTTTTGTGTATAGATGTGTATGTATGTATGTGTGATCTGCATAATATTTAGGACAAAGGAGAGAATAAGTTACAGGGAAAACTTGATTAATAATGCAAACAGGAAGTTAATTGTCCTGGGGAGAAAACTTCTATATCACTCATTAAAGATTGTGAAAATTTATCTTAAAGAAAAACTTCATTGTAAAGTGCTGAAATTAGCAGCTAGCCTTTCTTATGTAAATACATGTACATGCATGGTATATACACATATGCATACATATACTTGCATATATATATAATTTATTTTTAAGGAAAATCAGCTATATGTGTATGTGTGTGAGTACAGAATACCATATAGTACAGTCTAAGTTATATTCAACTGAATAGAGCAGAGAAAGTAAAAACTCTTCCTCTGAACAAAGACTGGATATTACTAAATAAATTTGCCAAGGAAGAAATTTACCTGGCAGCAAGTATCTAGGCATTTGATTTTATCTTAACCACTAAACCAGAGACTTTACTCAATATTGAAGATATCGGTTGAATTTAATGATGGAAAATTATCCATTCTCTTCCATTCTTTCTTTCTTTCTTTCTTTCTTCCCATACTTCCTTCTTTCCTATATTTCCTTCCTTCCTTCCTTCCTTCCTTCCTTCCTTCCTTGCTTCCTTTCTTCCTTTATTTCTTTTTTCCTTTCTTCCTTCCATTCCTTGTCATCCTGATTCATATCTAGCCATTGGGCTCAAATGTCTTCAGAGGAGCAAGTAAGAATGATAACTTTGCACAGCATCCTCTCACCCAAATCCATTTCATTTACATGTCATGGCATCACCCTCTAATGCCATGATCTTCTTTGAGAACTAAGGACAAAAACAACAACAATATTCATTTATAAACAGAGACAGATGTTAAACAAAATCATTTAGATATTGGATTGAAGATGGGTAATTTAGGACTTTCAAAAATGTTCTGAGTCACAGAAAGATTCCCTATGATATGAAAACTTCTTACTGTCCTCCAGGACAGACATAAGGTGTAGTATATAGAAGATCTACCCATGGAGTAGAAATATCATTGTATTTGGAGACATAAGACCTATTCCACCTCTAATTAATATTTCTTATATGATCCTGAGGAAAATATTTAAACAATGAACTTTAAACTTTATAAATTTGCAATTCTCTTGGTTTATATAATTCATGATAAAGCAATATTGCTCTGTTGAAATAAATAATTTGTCAATGCATTGATTGAACACATTATCTGAAAGGCACTTAACTACACTCTTGATTCTTCATTTGAAAATAGCTGTAGAATAGGTTGTTCTAAAGTAGATGCAAGAGGAATATTGTATAACCATGAAATGTATTTGCATATGTGTGCATGGATAGATGTATGTGCACATAAAGGTATGTATATAATTTATAACATATTTGCATATGTTTTAAATGTCTATAAGCATGTACAAAGTAGGGTTGTGTTTTTTTGGTATTTGTGCTTACATATTACAAAATATGTAATTCACTACACTTGCAAATTTATTTGCTAGGAGTTTTTTACATGTGCAATAAATGTAAATATCTGAATAAATACAAATATGTATGCATGCATGACTATTTGCCCCTTCATTTGTACCTTATATACTCATCATTATTATTCATTGTTTCTTTTTTTATCTGGGTGCATATTATATATGTATACATACATAGACTCAATATATATAATGCATATGTACACATGTATATAAATATACAGGTAACTATGATACAAAGAACAGTATGGTAAATATGTAGAAAATGCAAATAACAAGCTATATGATTTCACACATCACTTCTGGATATTTGGCAAAGGTAGAGAAAACCTGGTGCTTTTAAGATGGTCATGGTCCTATCTGTCACATGACCCAGGCTATAGGTATAGATCAGAAGCAGAAAGAATTACTCAGCTATCAAAAGAAGGTTCTGTGGACTGTGGGGAGATTTTAGTGACCTTTTATTCCACAGGAGCTAAGGAAGACTTGGCAAAACTGGCCTGCAGAAATATGCAAATAATGCTGGCTCTATCATGCTTCACTTAAAATTGCAATATGAGTAAGAGTTAAGGGTCAGTCCACCAAAAGAGTAATTGCCCAGTTAACATGAAATGGAAGAATTTTGTAAAGCTGTACAGCATCGGAGCATAAAAATCCATTAAGACAAAGCTCCTAGAAGAATTCAGTATTCCTAATGTCAACATTATTTGAAAAAAAAATGTCTTTTAAAAATAAATCCACTTTAGGTATCCTAGGCAGAGACTGTGAGGCAAGATCTAACTATATGGAAATAGTTAATAAATGTGGTCTCATGCTGACATTAGAAGTCAGTGACGAAAGCTCTTGTGGTTGCTATCTAAATCAGGTCAAAAGTAATAACCAAGGCAGTTTCCTTTGGGATGAATTCATTCTATTGTATTACAGTTTTATTTTTGTAAATTGTCATAGGGAAAGGTATTCTGTAAAGGCCAGGCAATGCATGATAATGAAATTTTTTATTTTGCAGTGATGGAGTGATAGACTTCATGAATAATTTAACCCATTCATTTTGAGTCTCTCAAAAGAGTATTCATAAGTCCATTAAAAGATACATGCATATAATTAGTTTCATTATATATATTTGTTATTAGTCATTCATTTTTAGGGGTTTTTTGGCAAGGCAAATGGGGTTAAGTGGCTTGCCCAAGGCCATACAGCTAGGTAATTATTAAGTGTCTGAGATTGGATTTGTACCCAGGTACTCCTGACTCCAAGGCCGTAGTTATTCATTTTTAAAGCTGGTATAAACAACATTGATTCCTTTCTTCCTTTTTTTTTTTTGCAGGGTAAATGGGGTTAAGTGACTCACCTAAGGCCACACAGCTAGGTAATTATTAAGTGACTGAGGCTGGATTTGAACTCAGCTACTCCAGATTCTAGGGTTGGTGTTCTATCCTCTGTGCCACCTAGCCGCCACTGATTCCTTTATATTAAAAGTACTATCAGGACTTAACATACAAATTAGATGGTGATTGTATAAATATGAAATGTCAGATGTTGATTTTTTTTAAAAAGTTATAATTAGCTAAGTAAAATAATCAAATATTTCTTAGGTATGCATTATGGGTCAGGTACGTGGTTAAGTAGTCCAATTTTTCTATAGAAATGGTAAGAAAATATAAATTAATTTGGGAAATATGAAGGTAAATTGAAAGTTTCCTTAAAAATATAGCCCAATATTCATAAAATTTATCTTAATTAAAAGTTATAAATATTATTACATTATTTTTAAAGGAAAATATGCAAATAGAGAATAATAAAATTTAAAAACTGCCTCATGTATGTCAAAATTTTTTCAATCTTGTACTATAATATTTTTTACTGTTTTAAAGTTTATGATGAAAAATTGGACATGAAGACACATCTCCTGCCTATCTATAAAATAAATGGAATTTTCCTTTATTTAGCTTGCTTTTCAAGTACAGATGTGTAAACAAATCTAATATTGTATCCTAGAGAGGAAAGAGAATAGACCGGAGGAAGAAGGGAATTTGCCTGGACTACAGAATTTAATCTTAAACTCCAAAGGGATTTTTGATGTTGCTTTACTAAAGAAAAAAATGCCACAAATGTACAGTTCCAGTTTGATCAGTTAGGTAAGCATTCTTTTGCAGGCCAGATCTCCCCTCCATCGAGGACTGACTAGCTCCATAGCCTATCCAACTTGGCTGCATTTATGTGTTCAGTTCTACCAAATGTGCTGCATATGAAATGTAGCTATTTAATTATTTAATGCCTACATAAATATGTTTTGCTTCTATAAACTCATATCTTGCAAACACCTGCTGCTAGTATATATAATGCAAACCCATCTACACTGCAGTGTGTGTGGGGGGGAAATCTATGTTTTTTTTTTAATAAACTTTTTAATCCACTTCTTCCTACAGTTATGAAGTTGCATCTAAAAATGAAAGTACTAATTTTTGAAGAAGGATAAATTCCATTGCAATATTAGTAATTTTCACAGGATTATTTATATACAGATACAAACGCAAATATATATCAGCATGAATAAAAACACATATATTAATTCATGATTGATTATTTCGGTATATATGTACCTATAATGAAATATATATGTATGTGTTCAAATAGATTCATTAATTATACAAACGCATATATAGAGAACAATAATTAATAAGTCAGAAAGTAATAAATCCTTATATTAGAATATTTCTATACTTTGAAATAGGTCAAAAAATAATTAAAATTATATAGCTTTGATCTTGGCTCCACATTATCTTACCTTTGGCTAGTTTTTTGACATTCTGAATACCAATTTCCTCATCGGTAAAATTAACATTCCTGTCCTTTCCAACTCTACCATCCATATGTCACCAGAGGGGAAGATTTGAACAAAAAAAGCATCCTTATCTAGTATCTGATCCCTATATCACAATATAAGCAATGAATTCTTCTACTTATTTAAGAATGCTGTACTTGCTCATTGTCTAATATCTAATTTTACTTTTAAAGCTGGACAAGTGATTTTAATACATTGAAATAAAATGAGGGGATATCAGTGTTTTTAAACTTGAAAAATGTTTCATAGACATCATCATATTTATTATTCACAGCAGCCCTGGAAGGTAGATACTTTAGGCACTATTATCCTTTTTTTATATATGAAATACTCGAAAGGGGAAAAACCTTTAGTGACTCCCTTATGGTCACAGAGTTAGAATGCAGCAGAGGCAGGATTCCATTTCCAATACCCATTCCAGAACACCAGGTTAATTCAGTGGAGCAAATGTACTGTTTGTGATTTTTCCCATCCCAGCAAAGCTTTGGTTCAGGTAAAAATGTCCTTGAATTATTCATTCTATTATTGGGGAAAAAATGCCTGAAGGTAGCCACCAAAAATAGATATTTGGTCTTCTCTTAGTACCTAGATGACTAGATTGTGCTAGTCTTTTTTTTTACTTAAAAGATAATACAAATTTTCTTTCTAATAGTTTAACAAAACAAAACAAATCAGAACAAACAAATAAATATAAAGGCATTATATGAGTTAGGTGGATCCTCTATGTAAGACAAAGAAAAAGAAGCAAAAATTATGGAGGCTAAGAAGGTCGGAAGTTGGATATAATTTATTTTTAGTTTTTTAGTTTTTTTTTTTTTTGTAAGGCAAACGGGGGCTAAGTGGCTTGCCCAAGGCCACACAGCTAGGTAATTATTAAGTGTCTGAGACCAGATTTGAACCCAGGTACTCCTGACTCCAAGGCTGGTGCTTTATCCACTATTCCACTTAGCCACCCCTTGGATATAATTTATGATGGGGGAATTAAGCACCTCTATGATTTTATGATAAATGTGACTATTCATGTAGCTATGTATGGATACATTCACATGTGTATATATACACAAGATATATGTAATATTTACAGAATCTATAAAAATAAATACATAATGTTCATACAATAGGTGTATATATAAACATCTCTACATATATGCAAGCAATGCATATATACAAAAATGTAATAATAGGAGAACGATTTAGAGATTTTTTTATGTATAAAAATAAGCAACCACTAAAACTGTCAGAAACATTAAAACACATTTTTCATTCTTAGGTAGATAAATAGAATATCAAAGACAATTTAGGCTCTCAATTGTTGCCATAATCAGAGAAGATTACAATACTTTTATTAATGATGAAAAGAAGGGAAGAAAGGCAAAGGGCAATGGAAAAGACGACTGCATAATGTTTAGCTCCCTAAAATAATAACTGACTCTGTAGAATTTAAGTGTGGCAAAGCTATGTTTTCAGGTTTTTCATTTTTATTTCACTTTCTAATAGATTGAATTTGTATTAATAAATAAACAAATATGTATAATTAAGAGGCAAAAAAGGATCCAGAAAATTACAGATTTAAAGTGATAGTATAACTCTTGCAGATTTTCTTTCTTGCTGTACTTTGTGTTGACATGTAGGAAAATAATTTCATTAGTAGTTCATGGATTAAATGTCACAATAACTATCAATGATCAATAGACATTTTTGGAGGTATCACACATTTTGTGCACATTTCTTCTGTGTTCACAGTTAGTCAAGAATAAATAATTTTCTTGTTCCTTTCTAACCCTCAAGTAAGATCTATTCCTACCTTAGCTAAATGTGAATAGAAAAAAAAAAGTAAATTTCTTAATTTCTCAACAATCAAAGCTAGGTGGTGCAGTAGATAAAACACTGACTTTGGAATCAGAAGGTCAGGAATTCACATCTCTCCTCAGGCATTTGACAATATGTGACCTTGGACAAGGCACTTAACCCTGAATGCCTCACATTCAGGGCCATCTCCAGTTGTCCTGATTAATATCTAGCCACTGGATCCAGATGACTCTGGAGGGAAAAGTGAGACTGGTGACTTAACACAGCAAACCCTCACTCAAATCCAATTCACGTGGCATCATTTCTCCTGATGTCATGGCCTTCTTCAAGAATGAAGTACAAACATCATCATCACAATCGAAAGTAGAGAAAAACAACAGGAAGTGAGGGAATTAGGTGAATATGATTGGAGACTTGTCTCAAATTAGAAAGTGTCGAAAAAGGTTGCCATTAAATAATACTGTCAAAGGTTTAACAGAAGCAACAACTGATTTAAAATAAGTTTCTTGGAAAGGTTAGTCATTTCATTAGAATAATTTATCTAAGAGGGCACTCTACCTCTCAAGAGATGGGATCAATCAATGGGGAAAATACATAATTAAATGACAGTAATGAAGAGGGCAAAGATCCTGTGGGAGGACCCTTTATAATCTCAGGGGATTTGATTGGATGGATATACATATATATGTATGTGTGTATATATATATATATATATATATATATATATATATATATATATATATATATATATATATAGTACTTTAGTTCATTCTTCATGGAATGGTAATTAGAGTAGTTTACAAATCAAGGTTGAACCAACATACATATAAACACAAATACATGAGAAAAAATATAACAAAGGGAACTTCAATTAGGTATTCCAGAAACTCTTCATAAAGTACAGTGAGGAAGAAAATCTGCAAGTGTAAGACTAGAATAAAAGAAGAAAATCTCTTTTCAAAAAAAAGTAATAGTATGCAGAAAGATAGAGGACAAAAAAACCAAACATTTGCTAGAATGTGATGATAACTGAAATAAGATATTGAATCACATACTTATCTGAGCAGGGAAAGGGAGGGTCAAGGCTAAATATCAGCATGTGTGTGGTGTGTGTGTGTGTGTGTGTGTGTGTGTGTGTGTGTGTGCACGTATGGTCTATGTATGTGAAGGGAGATTAGAAATAGGAAAATGATAAACTTGGAAATAATAACTCATAGACATTGAAGAGAGAGAGAAAGATAGAGACAGAATGGGACAGAAAGAGAGAGAAAGGGAAGAAAGAAAGAAAGAAAGAAAGAAAGAAAGAAAGAAAGAAAGAAAGAAAGAAAGAAAGAAAGAAAGAAAGAAGGCAAGCAACAGTTTTGTAATTCTGAGAGATAAAAAGGAAACCTATGCTTTATGTCAGGGCACCAGAGACCATGAACAAATATCATAAATATGAATATTTCTAATTCTGCATCCATTGATATCTATTTATTATATCTGTTGGTAGATATAGATCAAGATAGTGATGACAAAGAGGAGAAACATATTAGCATGATCAATGAGATGAATCCAAATAAATTGCAGAAACAATTAACAAACATGTGAATGTGGCAACAATAAGGCAAAAAGCCAGAATTTGGGGTATGTAATTAAAGTAATAGTCAAATTTATGGATACCTCCCTGAAACTGTTCAAATGGAAGAGAGTAATTAATTATACCTGAAATGAAAATTAAAAACAATAGAGAGAAAAGGCAAATACAAAACAAACACAAAATGAAACTTTACAATTTGCGAAATAGATAAAATGAATGATAAAGAGCTATAGACATGATAAAACTCAAAACTTATTCTGACTTTTAGTCCTTATTCAACTGTGGATAAATCACTTTACCTCTGTGCACCTAAGTTTTGTCATCTGTGAAATGAGAGACTTAGAGGAGATGGCTTGGTGTGTCCATTACAACCCTAAATAAACTATGCCAACATTGGTAACATCAAGAAGCTTTTTATTAATACGATTAACAGATAGGAAAATGAAATTACCATGTGTATCTATGAATATAACAGAAACTAATCTTTAATATCATATGTTCATAAAAATCTTAAAGAAAATGTATGGTTACTATAACAAAATTAATAAAACAAGAAAGACTTTTTAAAAAATTGATTTCAAAAAGTAAAATTGAACAAGAATTTAAGAAAATTCCAGTGGAAGCATTGGAGTGGGAACAGATTGGCAAGCAAATTTTACGAAATTATTAAGGAGCAATTAAACTTTATGATTAGAATAATTTATAAGAAAGCAATTTGCTACCTTCATTCACAAGAGGAAAAACATCTTTATATCTTTTTAAAGAATGATAGCAGAGAAAATCATATAGATGACTATGAATAATGAATATTGATTCAAACATTTTAAACAAAATTTTAACAGAAAGACTAGAATAAGACAAACACAAATGTATTACTGTGTAAATGAACTTTTATAGGGATTATTGCGTTACCCTAGAAAATAATTATATTAATTTAAAGAAACAGCAAAGTTGAAAATCATTAAGGAAATTAAAAAATAAATTAGGAAAAAAAGAGAGAATTGTCCTGTCAGATATATAGTTTTAATCATCAAATCTATTGAGTACTGATAAAAAGAGTAGAAAATTTTCTAAGTAGAACCATTTGGATAATGACAACCACAGAAAATAAATCTCAGTAACTCAATATTCAACAAATGCAAGAATGTAAACTATTTAATTTAGAACTACTACAACTCACCTCATTCTATATTTTTGAAATGAAATTTCTTTTTGGAATAAACAGGGCATAGAATGAACATATTTTAAATAGTATCATGAGTAGCAATATTGCATAGTAGTTAGAAAATTAGCCATGAAGTCAGAAAAACCTGGGTTCAAATTTTGGTCTCTCATATTTAGAGACTATATGACCCTGGGCAAGTTTCTTAAACTGTAAGGTCTTTGAGCATCTCTGTAATAATTAATGGTAGAGATCATACCAGCTTATATTATTAGAGAATATGTCCTCCTCTGAGTCCCCAGTATCAATGACAAGAGATATCTAGTTTTATACTTATTCTTAAATATTATCTGATTTTCAACCCACCATTTAAGACTGTTGAGATTTCTTTGCATTCTGATTTTGTCATCCAATTTGTTAGTTATTCATCTGAGCTTTAAATAATTTGCAAAATTGATAACAATGATAGAAATATTTAACAGTACGTAGTCAAGGAGAGATAAGTAAAACTTCCCTACAAATATATATACAAAATTAATCATCCCTTTGGGGGTATAGTTAACCAAATGACAATTCATTGGCTAGAATTTTACAAATTCTACAAGAATCTATCAAATACTTTGTCAAATGATTACTTGAAATGCCGTTTAATATGGTCTATGCCTTTCTCTTGGACAACTAAATAAAAAAATAGGGAACTGAATCTAGCAAGACAAGTTAGTTTTGTAATTAATTTAGATTAACTCCTCATCACTTCTTCAGTTTAAAATTCCTTGCAAAGAAACCATTTATTAATGTGTCCTTGTTAACAATTCTTTATTGGTATAATTCACCTTCAATTCCTTTTAATATATTTTGGAAGTATTTGTCCATATTCAGTCAAGTACTACATCTCCCATATCCTCAAATATTAAGACCCAAAGTCAAAAATGAAAATCCCACAAGTATTATGAATTTGGTTTGTTCCAATAAGGAAATTATGACTGCTAAAATGGAAATTGATTTGTCTTCTCAGGTAGTGAATTGTCTTGGGTTTCATATTTCTGTTAATCTATTCTCTCCTTTCTAGCTCTCCCTCTTTGAAAGAGGACTGAAGTCTCATGATTCTCTATTAGCTTTTTATATATAGCAGGATTCTTATGCTTTCCTTGTTTTTCTTTTCCTCCTAAAATACCTCCTAAAATACCTTTAAGTAGATTTTAATTGTCTTGAATACACATTAAAATTTCAACTGTGACTGAATAATTGAAGTAGTTCTGATAATATTCATACAAGTTCAATGAGGTGTTGGTGACCACAGATCAGTATACTTGGTAGATGCAAGCCCTCATATGAAAAATCCTGCAGAGAATGCTTCCTGAGAAGTATGATCATCAGTAATGGAAAAGTCTGGCAGAGATTTGCCAAGCACAAATATTCTGAACTTAGTTCAAACATTCAAAAGACACTAGTTATTTAGAAGCAGTCTTTTTTATTTAATCTGAGTCCTTCCTGCCTATTTTCTGATGAAAGAAGACTGAATAAAGTAACACCATTCTTCCCAAGACCAAAATGCAGTAAAAAAATATGGACCTTTAATATTTGTTTATTTACATTATTATTTGTTTCTGCTTCTATGTGATATTAGAAACAGTTATTGTGGACAGCTAAGGAGTGCAGTAGATAGAGCACCGCCCCTGGAGTCAGAGGACCTGAGTTCAAATGTGACCTCAGACATTTAATAATTACTCGGTTGTGTGACCTTGGGCAAGTCACAACCCCCATTGCCTTGCAAAAACCAAAATCAAATGAAAAAGAAACAGTCATGATATTGTGAGCTCCAAAGGTTAAGAAAGTGATCAATTGGGAGATGTTGCACTGGAATCTCTGCTGAGTTTTGCATAACGTTTTTCCCAAATCAAAGCCCTGAATGATCTCTGTGATCCAAATCATCAGTAGCTGAGAACCAAGCTGAGCTATATTTGAATTTGAAATAGGTAAGACTACTGTGGTATAGAAATTAACTTGCATTAGAGTCTATTCTTTTAAATTTTTAATTTTTTTTTTTTTTTATTTAAGGCAATGGGGTTAAGTGACTTGCCCGAAGACATACAGCTGGGTAATTATTAAGTGTCTGAGACAGAATTTGGACTCAGGTCCTCCTGACTTCAGGGCTGGTGCTCTATCCACTGCTCCACATAGCTGCCCCCCTAGATTCTACTCTTTACGAAAATGAGTAATGTGAGGGGAGTATGCCCAGAGCACAAATTTTGCAAAAATAATATATATTCTTACTTTTGCACTATGTTTGAAATAATTTTATCTTTAAATTAAACCATGCTAATTCTTTAACTTGAAAGGAAAGTCACCCATTTTCTTACTCATTCTTAATCACTATAATCAACTACATTATCGAAAATGTATTGATGAAAACTTTCCTTCCCTCTCTAACCAACTTTTTTTTGTGAAGTCAGAAGTCCTTGGATCTTATCTATATTTTCTCAAAATCATTTAAAATTTGGCCTTCCAAAATCTGTGATAAATGTCAGACTGTTTCAGGTAATCATCTCTTTATTCATTCACAATTTCTAAGATGGTATAATTGTATCCTCCTGAGATATCTGTCACTGTTACTTCAGTAACCATTTCTTCAAAGTGAATCTGAATAACATCCAGAATAGCTGCAGTCTTACTTTTCTTTGTAGTTTTCTGAAAGATTAAATTATCACGTATAAAAGTCAAGAATTTCTTCTCTGTTCTGTTTATAGCAAAGAGAGAGGTCCCTAGCAGAGGGCCAGGTGATTGACATTACCTACCATAATCATGTCCTGACTCCAGGCCAATTATGTGATTTGGGTCAGAAATTCCTCATCCATTTTGTCTGGCTCAGCCTGAGTCCTATAGCATGTCCCTATAGCTAATGTTCTACCTCTTTAATGTTCCTCAGTCTTACCCAAATGTTTTTTTCCCCATGTCCCTCTTCTATGTCAAGTATACTTTGCTTCAATCCAGATTGACTAATAAGCTGTTACTCCCATGAATTTGTCCAGTATTTTCTTTTCCTTTTGTCTATGTTCAAACAAGATCATGTACCCAGTGCTCTTTCCCTCCATTGTCATCTGTTTTAAAGTTTCATTCATCAGCTATAACATTATCTCTATAATGATATTTTTTTTGCTTCCCACCTAGAGGTAGTCATTTCTTCTTCAGTATTTTATTTGTGTTTCATTCATGCATTTATCTATGTGTCATTTATATAGCATTTTATTTTTTACATCCAAGTCATTTATTTTTTTTCTTTTTTTGAAGCAATTGAAGTCACACAGTTTGTAAATGTCAAGTGTCTGAGGCAAGATTTGAACTCAGGTCCTCTTGAACACAGGGTCAGTGCTCTATCCACTGTACCACCTAACTGTTCCCCAAATCATTTTTTAAAATGAATTTATTCATTTTTCCAATACCATATAAATATAATTTACAACCTTCATCTTTTCAAAATTTTCTCTCTCCCACTTTCCCTCTTCTTGCCCTAGGATAGCAAGTAATCTGATATAGGTTATAGATATGCAATCATGTTACACATATTCTAACCATTGCTTAGTATCTCCCCCAACATTTAATTGGCACTTCCTTCTAACAAAGATATATAGTTAGGGAAAACTTAATGATGCATCAAACAGATAGATAGCAGATGAACTAGCATCTGCATTCCCAATACCTTTCTTTCCTCCCTTAGGGCATTCCTTTTTGGACCTTCAAATAGGGGATGGCCCCAGTCCAGTCATGTTTCATGGAAGTTCTTGGTTGGTTGACCCTGCAATATAGAAAACACCTAAGCCTAGATACTAACTCATTAACTTACTTGTCTATTTCTTAGGTAGATCTTGAAATCAGATCTTCATTACTCTAAACCAGCATTTTAAGCCTCTTGCTTTACTCTTAGGAAGTGTTTAATGAATATCTGCTTTTTTGTGAATTATTACTTTTCTTTGAATACATTTATCCTCTGTCCGTAGAAATGATCAGCATAATAGTGGAAAGAACCCAGAGTAATAGTCTATGCTTTAGGTGTTTTTAGTGACTCATATGAGTCACTTAATATCACTGATCTTCAATTTCTCTTTATCTACAAATTAAAATATTTGAAGCAAATAATATCTACCACAAAAATTATCTAATTTCATGGAAGGAGCAGAGTCAATAAATACTATGAGCATTGTAATAGTGAAATGGTTTTCTCATTCACATATAGAGACTCTAATATCCATCAAAAACCTGATGCTACTTCCTTCTGGAGTTGTTTGGCTTTATTTTAAGTAAGAAAGCCCCTTTGTTAACTGAATCTGAGTCTGGGAGAAGATGGGGTGGAGAAATCTATACTTGCTCACTCTAAAACTACCTAGTGTTATCATACTTTCTCAAGAATATTTGCTATTTTAATGATATTCTTTGCATAGCACATATTTATTACTTTATCAATGAGTCTTTTGGTAAATTAAAACAAATAAAAATTACATATTAACTTCATGAAATTATGAAGTTTACCTTAACATAATTTTTTCAATGTTTACTTATTCCTATATTTATGGCTTAGATAGAAAAAGAGTCAGTGTCATAAGAGAGCTAGAGGGATTGAGGAAGGAATTCAAGAGATTTTTCTTTGCCTCATTTTCATTGTTTTTATTCATTTCACATGATGCTAATATGGAGATATTTGGCTGAAGAGGAAAACCAGTCACTTTTTCTCTCTTGTCCTCCACTTATCTATGGACAGAGTCAAAGTTATTCTTTCCTAGATGATTTATTGAGATGTCTCCCCCTTGGCTTGATTTTCTCTGAGCCAATACCTCTATACTTTAGCTTGAGAATGAAAGTGTTTATTTGGACCTAACCACTTGGATAGAACAAAGACATGAGCCTTTACATGAAGTTAATACATTCAAAAGAAACCACCACAGCTGTCGATTTGTCCATATTCCTACTTGAACACTGCTACCTCAGGTTGTGTCTAAATATCATTTTGGGGGATCTAGATTTACTTATCTTTGTTTTGAGGGAATCATGGTAGCATGTATCATTAAAATCTCTTCTGTTCAACATGATAGAAAATTTCAGTGATGAGAAGAGCAATCTAATTTCCCTCTAGGTCCCATTTCAACCATAACCAATTAAATATGCTACTTTAAAAATCCAACAACTCAATTACACACATATGTTTATATACATATATATATATATGTTTATATGGGTTTATACTGAGTTTTTAACTGAGCAGACTCTAACCTGGATTTGACTGAGTAGTCCAAAGACAAAGTGTCAGTAACCAGGTAGTGATTTATTAAACATTGTCTTTTCAAGTAACTGATTTTCCAAATCATGGGATTACTCCTTCCTTGGAACTCCACCTAGTTGTTATGGAGATAATTTTTGTATCCATATTATATTTATATAATTATTATATATATGCATATACATATATATATATATATATTTGAAAGGTTTAGTGATCTTCTTAGGACAAGTAATAATGCATATGTTCTCAAGTTATGTGGGAATAACTAAAGAATCCATTATTCCTCTTGGGTACAGAAGAGGGCTTGGATACAGTACAAAACAGTTTGCTTATTCATTTCACTTAACACAGGTAAAAGAATGCATGACTTGTCATGCACAAAATAAATGACTCTGGTTATTTTGTTTACACTGTTTTCCCAGGACCAGAATCTTCCCATGAGAAGGATCTCTAGAAACAATTGTAGAACAAAATTGTTCTTAAATTCATTAACATAATGTGTATACATATTTATAATGACATAATGACATGATTGTCTTTCTGTAATTTCACAAGCAATATGGTGAATTCTACAAAATTTTCAGAGTAATGATTTTTTAAAAATTCATAATTAAAGAATATGCAAATTTTTATTAAAGATTAGTAGAAATAAAAATCTATTTTCCCTATTTAAATTCATGGTACCCCTTGAAATCTAACTGCATACCTCTCAAGCATTTCAGATTAATAACTCCTGGGTTAGATAATTTCTAAGATCCCTTCCAATTCAAAAACTATATTCTTATCTGTTCATCCAAGTGGAATATGTTATATTTCTCTCTGAAAAGGAGTATGGGTCTATTTCTTTTCCTTCTCTTTTCATTCATTCTTACAGAGGGAAAAATGTGAAGGTGGGTCACCTGGTGTTTTCAGGATAGCTATTTTTATGACAAATTCCTGTAACTTAGTATAGTATATATCTTTGAGGCTCATGGCATTTTGTGGGGGGCGAGTTTAGATGAGAGGAGATGATGGGTGACAGATGCTTTTGTAGTAATAGGAATGATCATTATTGTAATCATCTTCATGATCCAACATATGTATGCATATATATATGTGTATATATATATATATATTCAAAGAGATAAGCAGATATACTCTTTAAGAAATGTTTTGAATTTGGCTCAATTAAAACACCAATCTACAATATAGTCAGAATCTTCTAGAGGTTTTTGTGCTTTAATTATTTTAATGGTTACTCTGAATATCTTAAGACAATTTATTTTCTAAGATAAGGTTTCTTTTCTGAAATAATCTAGATATTTTATGTTATAATGAGGACAGCATTTCTTGCTAGTTACTTTATTACTAGATTTCAGAGCCAGAAAGATCTTGGTTCAGTTTCTTTTTGTGACACATAATGGTTAGGTGACCTTCAATAAGTCAATAAATCTCTCAGTAACTCTTCAAGTCTCTAAGTCAAGGAGAAATTGAGTTATGCATCTAGGAGTCCCTTATCTGCAAGATTCAATCTGTAGCCGTTATACCTTTAATCCCCCCCAATTTTTCCCTTTCATTTTAATTAGTATTTTATGCCCTTAATCTGATATTTTCTTGAGTGCATGTTTTTTATGTATATATATATATGTGTGTGTATGTGTGTGTGTGTGTGTGTATACACACATATATATGTCATATAAATGTATATGTATATGCTTATTTTTTAGAAGGGGTAGTTAGGTGGTGAAGTGTTTAGAGTACATGGAGACAGGAAGATGTATTTTCCTGAGTTCCAATCTAGCCTAAGATATTTACTAGATATGTTCACTTGGCCATATGTCCCCTGTTTGTCTCAGTTTCCTCATCTTAAAATAAGATGGAGAAGGAAATGGCAAACCACTTTAATAACTGCTAAGAAAACCCAAATGGGGTTATAGAGATTTGGACACTATTGGAAAATGACTGAATAAATTATTTATGACAATATTGATTTTTTCCAATGGAAATTTAAAAAAAAAGTTTAATAGTTTTCTTTGAGCAACTATATACAACATAAATTCTATAAAGACAATAACAATTTTCTAGAGAATTTTTGAACTTTGTGTAGTCCTCACGTCATGTCTTACACTTCCTCTCTCCCATGTGAATTTGTCTTTCAAATGATTCTCCAAAATTACTGGTGGTTAGCCAGAGATGTGATATGAGAAAGTCACCAAGGTTTTGTTGGTACTCAACTCCCCCACCTACATATAGCAAACTGTGGTTTCAACAAAATAGACTCGAGTCTTACTCACTCTTAGGCTAGAGTTCTATCCATTGATTAACATATCTGAACTTCTTTACTAAAATGACTGATGTTGTCTCCACAGAACAAATGTTGAAACACATTCTTTCTCTTAGTAGAGTCATAGTGAGCTATCAATATGGGATGCTTAGCAGTTGTAAGAATTCCATTTCTTGGTTTTACTTTATTATTTTTCTTTGTTACTAATGAGATGGTAGTTAGGATGGGTAATTGAGAAGTATTTTATGGTAATTTAAAAATGACATCAATAAAGCTTTTAACAAAAATGAAAATGAAGTTTACTTGCCTAAAGGAAAAACAATCAACAAAAAATGTGTAACTCTATAGAGAATAGGTCGTATGAAATGCAAATAGTTAGATAAATTAATTAATGTAAATAAACTAGTTTATTAAAAATCAAGGAGCAGGGTTAAGAATCTTTTCACAAATTCTGTCTCTCAGTCTTTTCTCTCACTTTCTCTTTCTCCTTGTTTTACTCTATTTCTTAAGCATGTGTATGAACATGACTATGTTGTTTATACAGTTTTTTCTCTTTTATTTGTTTCTCTAATATAAGATCATTGGAAAATGAAATATATTTCTTTTTTTCAATACATTGAATGGCAAAACTGATTGGAAAATTATTTTCTTGGCTGAAGATAGGTACCCAGTGTCTAAAAGGAAAAAAAATTATGAAGAAAAAATATATATATACTTTTAAAAGTAGTTCTGACACAAGTCAATAGTATTTTTCCTGCAATTTTGCTAGGAACAATTTACTTTGTTCAATAAGATTATCATCACATTGTTACATTACAAAGCACTGACAGATTTTCTTGTGGTTACCAAAGGGACATTCACATTCATTCATTCATTCATTAATTCATTCATTCATTCATCTCCATTTCAGGTCCTTCAACCCTTTATAATGATTTCTCATATTTAGCTCTTTGATTATTAATTATTGTGTAGGTTCTTTGAATAGATGAATACAGTAATTCTTTATACTACCCTCTTTCTTGGAATGAGAATGTGGAAAATTCTAAACATGCCAAGATTATTTTGAAATTTCCAGTATTCATTAAGTAGATGAGAGAAATATCACTTATCACAGATATTTTACATATGTACAAATAAGAATACTTTTGTTAAAATAAATATATAATAATAATAATTATAATTTATATTTAATTTTAAGGATTTTCAAAGTACTTTCAAAGTATTTTTAATGTCTCAGCAATCCTGGAAGATAGGTGTTATTATTATCCCTGTTTTATGAATGAGCAGACTGAGTTAGGAAGAGGTTGTCATTTTTCCATGCTCAGAAACTATCAGATAGTTGAAGCCAAATTTAAATTCAAGTCTTCCTGACTTTATATCCAACACTCTAGACACTGTACCTCCTAGCTATCTTATGTAAAGAAAATTAGGTTTCCCACTATGTTATCTCTGGGCTATAAACTGACACAAATTAGTTAGTCATGCTCCTGTAGATTCTGCTATATCTAGTGCAAATCTTCTCACTTTCTCATCAATAAAAATTTCACAGAAATATATCTAATATGAATTTTAGTTTTGCTTTGCTTTTATGTAATGTTTACCATTATTTATCATTAATTGATCAATTTTATTACAGCAGACAATGACTTCATTAACAAGAAAAATTGAAGAGGATATCATAACAAACTTGTCATATTAAAGTGCATAGAATTTCTTAAATTACATATAATTAAATCAATGAAAAAAGACACAAAAATATACTGTGCATGTTTTACTTAGAATTTATGCTAGTGAGAATAAAATACTCATGTTATATGTCAACATCAGTATGTTCAAATATGAACTTTTGGACTTGCTCTGTGTCTGCTGAATTGTTTTTAAGATTATTTTCAATTCCATAATTTCCTGAAGTAATCAGGCAGTATCAGAATACTTAATATTATTGATTGTAATTAGTAGATGATACATTTATCTTTTATGATTGATAATTGAACACAGTGTTTTGCACTGAAGATGAATCCATCTATAATTACAAGATAAAGTGGATGTTTGAGAAAATAATTTGATTTTGATTGAAGTCATTAAAGGAAATTTGCAGTTTGTTTAATGTTATGTAATCCATATTCTTTCAGTTGCAATTAAGACTACTTTATAGAAACAAATTGAATACTTTTTAAAAAACATTATGATATAAGTCAAAATGGTTCTATTACCACCTCATCCCCTTTTACCTCATTTTAAAAATCTCCTTCAGTGTGATAAAAAAATTAAACAAGTACTACATTCCATCTCTGAATTCTGATCATTTTAAAAGGTTTATGCTTGCAATACTCTTCTTCATTGTCTTTATCTCCTAGCTTCCCTGGCTTTCTTTAGGTCTTAGTTTAAGTCTAGAGTCACACAACTACTAAGTATCTAAGACAAAATTTAAACTCAGATACTGCTGACTCCTTGACCAAAGCTCTATCCATTGTGCCACCTGACTGCCCCTTCACTGATCACTATTGAAAAATTCATGAATGATTGGCATAATCAAAAATCATGAGACAAATAGACTACCTGCCAATTATTAGGTATATTCATATGTAACATTCATATTTTGCAAATAATTTGTCGTTTCTACTTGTAAAGATTCCATGCCATTCATTACTCTCTTCAATAAGAATATTTTTTGAGGAAACGTAATAAAATGGTGATCAATTACATCTAACATTTTCCCTTATGGTTATAATGTTTTTTATTCATATAGATATAATTCTTTTCATAATTTATGTTAATTATTCAAATTTTCCTATAATATTTTTCATATTATTTCAAATAGGTTTATCTCAAATTACAACATTTATTATTCTTTCTTTAAAATCAGATATATTGCGAAAAGAGAAGTTGAATGCACTAGAAGCTATGCTGATATTTTTTTCTTCCATTGCTAGTTACTCTATTAGAAAGAATGGGAAGCAATATAAAATAGCAACAAGCAGTCATTTTTACTTACAGAATAATTACATCAAGAAAATCAAAGTGCATTTGGATGGTTAGCATTTATTTAATGGACCCAAAAAGGTCATAGTATTCATCCTGTTTTTTTTCAATGACAATGAATTCTTGGACAGAAAAAGCAATGTCCTCTGAATCATAATGAACCTTTCTATAGTTTAAGTAGATTTTTTAATACTAAAAGATATTTTATGGATCACAAATTCTCATATTGTACTATGTGCAACTAATGTTACCTACCAGTGCTTAAGGGGAATGGGGTGTAAATTTACCCTTACACATAAACATTACCACCTAAAAATCAGACTCATCTTCTAAATTAGATTGTATGGACAATAAAATAGACATTCGTTATAGCAGTGTGTCAATGTGGAATTCCATTTCTTTTGACAAAATAAAATAATCCCTAAAAAAATATACTATTAACGAATGTCATATGGAACAAAAGTATTATCACTTTTGAGAGCCAGTTGTGAGAGAAAAGTGGTCATAACTCTGCATCACAATTACAAATGACTTAGATACCTCCTGTGACTTTGACATCTCCTAATGGGTAAATGTGTTGCTACCCTCATGGCAGTGGTACTTAGTGTTATTCTTCTTGAGCAACTTAGATATTTCAGGGTTTTTAGTTAATAGCGAAAGAAATGCATATTTTAATGCTCCTTTTGGATCCGATGAGTGATCCCTTGATAAGTAACATAAACATTTTCCAGAAGAAAAGTATGTTAAATTTTTCAATTAGTAAACAGACATTAAACCTCCTTTAAAACAGTCTCTTCATGCGTTCTTTGTAAACCACTATTGCTATTAGCATCTACTTCAATAGTATTAGGAATGTTTTTCCCTGAGATCCTCAAATTGACTGATCTTCATATTTGCTCTTTTCCTTAGATTTGGAGATGGAAAGATGCTGAAGTCTTCTAGTTCAACATCATTGTTTTAAATTTAAGGAAACTGAGGTTCATATAAATTAAATTATTTGTCAAATGCAAACTGAGTTTATGGCAGAATGACTATTGGAATCTGGGTTCAATGACTCAAAAATTTATTACTCTTTCAATAACATCACATTTCCTTCTTTCATTTGGTTACATAAATTTTCTTTCCAAGCTTATCATGGTAGTTGCATAACACTAAATATTTTATTCTTTCTACCTTTTGCTATATGATGATCATTTTCAAATAAAAGTAAAAACTAGTAAAAAAAATCCTCATTATGGACATATATTTCTGCCTAAAGTCTAGATTGCAGGTGCAGAAAATGAAATGTCTTTGTTCAAAGTGGCTTCTTCTGCTGAGAAAAATGTAATTGGAACAATCTATATAAATAATGTACATTTGGCTCGAGTCTCCATATTGCCACAGTTTAAATGTGTGTTTTCAGCTGCATTTGAATATGCACTAGAAAAAAATATATGTGCAATGTTGTGGATAAACAGAACCAAAACTGCTTTTCAATAAAAATTCTAATTAATCCCAATACACCTGACTTACTAAACTACTCATGTTTACGCTCCTCAGTTTATATTTTCAAGAGCACGATTTAAATATAGTATTTCTTTGAAACAATACTTATCCATTACATGTGGGGCTGGGGAAGCAAACTGTCTTTGGATTCTAGAATCTTACTAGCTAATTTCATTTTCTGGCTGTACCCCCATTTTTTTCTTTTACTTTTATGACCTTGTTTTTATTTAACCAGTATTAATGCATGGTTGGTGGAATTCTGAACTGATTTAGTCATTCTGGAAAGGAATTTGGAAATATGCTCAAAGGAAATCCAAACTGTCTATACCATTTTTTTCATTCAGCAATGTTAAGAATAGTTCTGTAGCACAAAGAGATCATTTTTTTTTGCAAGGCAATGGGGTTAAATGGCTTGCCCAAGGCCACACAGCTAGATAATTATTAAGTCTTTGAGGCCAAATTTAAACTCAGGTACTTCTGACTCCAGGGCCTGTGCTCTATCCACTGGGTCACCTAGCCACCCCACACAAAGAGATCGTTAAAAAATATTTATAGCCACCCTTTTTCTAGTAGCAAATATTTGTAAAATGAGGGAAACCCCATCAGTTAAGGATGGTGGTATAAGAATGTAATATTGTGCTTCAAGAAATGATGAAAAGGCAGATTGAACCGTTGCTATGTGGAGTGAGCAGAGCTAAGAGAACATTGTAAACAGTAATAGCAACACTATGTCATGATCAATCACTATAGGCTTAACTCTTCTCAGCAATAAAGTGATCCAAGACAATTTCAAAATAGACTGACGGTGAAAAACACTATTCAAATCCAGAGAAAGAACTATAGAGTCTGAATGCAAATCAAAGCATACTATTTTCACTTTTTTGTGGGCTTTTTGGTGGCTTTACCCTTTTGTTCTGTTTCTTCTTTCACAACATGACTATGGTAGAGTTGAAGATGTTATACCTGTATCAGATTCCTTGCCATCTTAGAAAGAGGGGATGGGAAATAGAAAAATTTTGAAATTCAAAATTGTATAAAAATGAATGTTGAAAACTATTTTATATGTAATTGGAAAAGTAAAATATGATTGATAAAAAAGAAACAGCTAAAATCAATTAATCAATAATTAAATATTTGAATAAATGTTAGAGAGAGACAGAGAGAGCTATATTACCAGTGTGATCTATATTTCAATCCAATTCATGCACTGTCACTTTCTATCAATGTTATCTTGAATCAGACATTTTCATGCTGTAAACTTCAGTTTCTCTTGGGGTGGCTAGGTCGTGCAGTGGATAGAGCACTGGCCCTGGAGTCAGGAGTACCTGAGTTTAAATCTGGCCTCAGACTTAATAATTATGTAGCTGTGTGGCCTTGGGCAAGCCAGTTAATCCCATTGCTTTGCAAAAAACAAACCAACTTAAAAAAATAAATAAACTTCAGTTTCTCATATCAAAAAAAGAGAGGAAGTTGGATCAGAGATTGAAAGCTAGAAGGGACATTAAAGATCACATTGCCCAAACCTATTATTATACAAATAGAAAAATTTGATAAACAAAACTATTAAGAGGTTTGCTCAAGGTCTCATAGGTTAGAAATTTATTTTTTATACTACATAATATTCACTAGATAGTGTTTAAATTACCATTCAACTTTTAAAATCAACACTACTGTAAACACTGTCTATGGAGAGAAGTTAAATGGCACATCTTATGGTAAAAAGGTTAAAGATATCCCACAATTTAGCCTTAACATGTGATATGATGGATACATTTAAAATTTCAGTATATTAATTCAATTCAATCCAACTAAACAAGTAATTGGTGCTAGAAACATCAAAACTAGAACAACGATTCCTCATCCTTATGTAACATATGTAAAGGCTGGGTATTGATTTAGGAGAGTACTAGAGTTAGCTTATAAAAGTGATGGTTAAATTTTCATTGTGATTACTTATACATCAGAAATTAGCAAACATTACAAGTCTGGTTTAATTGATTATTTTGTATGTGGTCTAGACCTAAAGAGATGAAACAATTAATGATAAAGCAGATTAAATTTAATGGCTTGTAATGGGCACATTCTTTCCTCCCCAATCTGGTTTATAGAAGCATCTAATTGTTATCGATAAACTCCTGCCCATATTGTGACTTACACTCATGTTGTTCAGGCAGAGTGGTACCTATTTTAATGATATTGACTCAAGCTTCCATTACCAGTTAATATTTCCTGCTTCATTGTACATATACTCTTGTGATTATTGGTTCAGTATCATTTTTTCAATTAACATCAGTTACTTTTACAAAGGAATATTTTTTGAGATGATTAGAGCAAAAACTGAAATAGTAAATATCCATCTCTTTCCCCTACACACACACACCTAGGGATAGATTCTCCCTCATTCTACTCCAATCCATTGGGAGAGTGTGTTGAAACTTAAAGTGGATTTCTGTTAAAGCATTTGCTCCTACCAAGATCCCTTCAAAATGCAACATAATCTCAGCAACTGATGGACAGGGTATCTCAGGACTTCACTTCTCACTGTCTCAGCTTGCCAAAAAATCCATTACAGACTTCTTTTCCTAGACCCTTGATACTTTACTTATATTACCTCTTGAAGCTCACAAGCTTGCAGCTGTCTCGAATAATCCTTTACATAAAGGGATGTATGAGGGCAAAATTGGGGTTAGGACTGTAGGTCAGAAGATAAATGAGCTTTGGGGCCTAAACCACAGAAAATTTTGGCAGAGCCTCATTCAATAGTGATGCCCCACTTGTTTATAAACTTGCACCCAGAAACTGAGGTCTGGGACAAAGGAAATGTGGACCCCTAGGGTATTTGAGGGAACTGTTCCTGACTTCTATTGTTACTTTAAATTTCAGATAATTGTCTCCTTTTGTGACAACTCATCTATATTAACTGGCAAAATGTAACTAGGACGTTAATCATTCGGGGGCTAACAGGAGTTTCAACCAATAACATTAGACTCACTACAATGTGGATAATCTCAATGCATGGACTAGTGGCTATACAGTGAGCTGTAGCCCTGATGTCCAAAGGTAGCAGCAAATTGAGACAAGTTTGATTCACAGCAAGGCTTCATAACTGGAACATGTGCATTGCAGGCATGTGTCCAAGTTCAAAGATCTGCTGGTACTGTTATGAAACAATTCTAGGATTTTGCTTTGGCTGCATTAAGGAAGGAATATTATTATGTAAAGTTCAAGGATAACTTCCTTGCTGGGCCATATCTCTGGAAGGCAGGGTGTCTCCTAGCAGTAAAAAGAGAGGAGTGGTCTTGTCATGGGGATCCTGGCATTTCTTCCTTTTGACTAAAGGGAGGATGTAGAAAAGAACCCTTCCCTTTATGACCAACAAAGGAGACAGAAGTATTACTAAAACACCAAAACCCAACATCCTGGGACAAGACAAAATGTTGAGTTGAGGGACTATTGTAGGCTTAGATTGATGAGCTTAGGGTTGGCAGTTCCTTGAGGGGATCTATCAGGGAAATGTGCCCCATTGAGACACAGGGAATCATATAACAAAAGGGAAGAGGGGAAGAAAAGACAAACAAACAACAAACAAACAAACTTAGAATGAATAATAAGCCCTCATCTGAAAACTCAGGAAAGTTGTCTTTTCTAGATATCAGTTTCTTTTGGGTCTGTAACTACCTGAATCTTGAGATTTTCAAAGGATTCTACTATTTACATAGAAGTGAAGGGTTTTCTTCAGATAACTTAGGTGTCTAGGAGTCTGGTTTGGCAGCTGTGGGAGTTGTCAGAGGAATCTGCAGAGGGTCCTTGAAAACAATAGTTGCTAGTTTGAAAAGTATGAATGAGGGTAAAATAAATACAGGCCAAAACTAGGTTGTGGAAGATTTTATTTTGGATTTTATCCTAGAAGTATTGTTAATCCTGTATGGAGTATAGATTGGAGAGGGAAGAAAAGGAAGGTGCAATCAGAAGCCATACTTCAACTCTGAGATGAAAGTAAGAAGTGAGAAAGCCAAGGCAAGGAGAATAGAAGAAAGTTTTAAAAGTTTGATGTGAAAAGAAGTGAAACATATAATCATGGTTTGAGAAGATATTCAGGTTAAATTACAGTTTTAAAGAACATTGGATTTGTAGTCATAGAACTCCAGAGCCACATTAAAAGTCTGTTTATTACATGTGTAAATATGTGTAAGTAATTTGCCCCTCAGCTTGAAACTCAATTTCTCCATCTATAAAATGAGGGGGTTTGATTAAGTGTCCTTGAGCTGCTAGAGGTATGATCTTAAGATAGGTAAGATCTGAGGACTAAAGTAGATGACAAGGAAAGAGGCCATATACAAAGAGAGTAAACAATCGAGAAAGGAAGCCAAGGGAATAGCCATCAAAGGAAACAGGAAAAAAATGGGATAAAGGGAGATAAAGGAAAATAGCCACTTCTTTCTCAAAGACTAGAGAAAAAAAAAGATTTATTGAAAATAATTAAGTAGTTTAAAATCTTGGCACTTGTATTGGATAAGTCTTGTTGTGATTAATGTTCTGCTTTATTTAGCAGTTTTTATAATAGCCTACATTTACATAGTCCTTTAAGATTTACAAAACACTTTTTCTTCAAGTGAGTGAATCAGATATTATAAGTATCTTTAGAATTGGTATTTTCCAAAGAGAAGAAGGAGAAGATTTGGAAGGGTTAAGCAACCAGTGTGTTGTCAGTTAGCTAACACATGTCAGAGCTAAGATTCAAACCAAAATCTACTTTCTATCTTCCTGCTTTCAAAAAGATTGATTTCTTTAAAACTCCCCAACCTTGCAAGCTCATTCAAAAGCTGAAAGACAAATAGAAGTCTCTGCAGCATCACCTCTAAATAGAGTGAACCAGAGCTCTCATCGTTTACTAGTTATCTGTGCCTGGGTTTGCCAGCTCCTTTTGTGTTCTAATATAAAGGTGATACCTGGAACTTGCCTGTCAAGGTTGTCTGCCAGCTGCCTTCCCAGACTACATATGATCCTTTTATCTCACAGAGGAAGTCTGACAGTTGAGGTGAATCCTTCTCCTGTCAGGTAATTCATTGCTTTCACCTAGGAATATAACCTATGAAGACCCAGGAGAAATAGAAAATAGACCTTAAAGTATATCCAATATTTTTAAGAAGACATATGATCAGCTGCTTTTACCTCCTTCAGAAATTTGTGAAATGGGGAAATCAGTCTCTGAATATTATATAAAATATTCAATACACTAAAGATAATTCAAACAACTAGGAGAACAGTAAAAAAAGTGAAGGAAAATTTTTTCTCAATAGATGACAAAATGACAGGTCTTTAGAATGTACAGTCTATCCTTAATTCCTGCACTCAGGGCTGAGTGCTGCATCTTTAACTCACGAAAATTAATACAGGTGATAGTCAAGAGTAAGATTCCTGAAGAAGAGGTACTGTCTGAATATATTTGTAAGGGTAGGACTATATATTAGGCTCTGAAAACATATCAATGTCCATGAGAGGATAGATATTTGATGATCTTGAAACAAACAAATATGGTCTTAATGATTCAAATTGTATTTAATGGAATAAAGATAATTCAGATTTTATAATTATATTAATTTTAGGAGTAAATAAGATATGTTCTTATAATTGTTTAATTTTAATTTATGCTCCATCATACTTAATTTATATATGTTCACATAATAGAAATATTATAATACTTATTAAATAATTCCTTCTTGGGAAATAGTCAGCCTATAAAAAAACAAATCAATAGGTAAGATAAAGCATTTCAAATTGTATTATAAAACCTACATAGGAGACTTTTATAGTCTTATGGCTTTTGAAAGGTCATTTAATATCAGTTCTTTTTTTTCTCATTTTCTTTTTTTTTAATAATATGCTTCCGTACCCTCCCTTTATCTACATTTTCACTTTTCCAGGTTTGATAAAGCTCTAGAATTTCAAGCTGAATAAAGTGGGACAAACAATAAAGTGGATCAGAAAGCAACCCTATATCCACTTGTAATTTTGTTAATTTTTTTCTGTGAGATTTGCATGATATTCAATTACTATAAAGTAAACAAAGAATAAGAAAATATTCAAATATCCAAAGGAGTTCTTTATAATATGACAATTCTTAAAATTAAAATTTATATGGACTTATTAGTGAACTAGTCCTTTTTAAAGGTTTTTTTGGAAATTTTTTACCTTTTTGCCAAGTCCTTTTTATGGTTTATTATATTTAACAGAGGATGCTAATGATGTTTTCTAGAGTCAAAAAGGCAAAAGGAAAAGATAAGATTAGAGTTTGACAAGTAGAATGTTTGTCAGAAGCCGTAATAAAATTATAGGAAGCCAGGAATTTTGAGGATGGATGACAAATCAAGGTGTTAGTACTTTTAGGATGGATCATTTAATGATGTTACTTAGTAGTTAGTTGAACTCACAAACCTAAAAGAAAAAAGAAAAGATGATAAATCAATGAATGTTAGATTAGTGGGAATTATTCAGTAGCACAAAACTGGGCTCTGTTCATATTCCTATTCCAGTTAATTAAGTAACTTATATGAAGTTATAATGGGCATCCTTTTCAAGTTTGTAAATAGCTTAAAATTGAGAAGTAGTTTTTATTGAAATTTAGATTATATTATTTTTTTTAATTTCAAAGACAATATAAGGCAAATATAAATTACTACAGTTGGGTTCCAAATTTACATCAAATAAACCTATCCATGAAGAAGACTTTGAATAATAAAAGTGCATGTGAAAAAGCATTTAAAGACTTTAGTTGAATATAATCAACATGAGAAAACAAAACATGAATTTAATACTAGGTTGTAGCTCAATGAAGAAGTGAATAAAACTCAATTCCTGGAATCAGGAGTAATAGAGTTGAAATATAGCTTCAGATACTTCCTAGTTCTGGGTCTTTAGGCAAGACATTTATCTTGTGTACCCTCAACTGTAAAATGGAAATATCAGAACAACATTTACATCCAGTGTTTTTGTAAGGATCACAGAAGAGAATTGTAAATTGCTTAGCATAATGACTAGTGCATAATAATCAGTATAATAATCTAATTTTCTTTACTAATATTATTGTAATCTTTTTCAAAAGATTCTGCAATCTCATTTATATGGATACTCCCACCAAAGACTTATATTGCAGTCCAAACATATCTGTGTTAATTTTGTCTTTCTTTTAGAAGTTTCCATAGGGTGTCTATAAAACATGTTTGGATATTTCCTCATTTTTCCTTGCAAGCAAGGATTAAAATGAAGTAGTAGAATCTTGACTTATACATAATTCTTATGATTTCATCAGCCCATATTCTTTTTCATTCATATGTTTCTCTGATGATGTCATTTATGACACTTTTATTGTACTGTGTACATCTATAATGTTGTTAGAATAGAATAAATCCATAGTATGAAGCCATTTATATTATTTTCATTGCAATTTTGCTTTCTAGTAGTCTATAGCATTATAAAATATGCAGTCATATAACAAACTGGGAAGAATTTTAACTATACAATAGATATGACTATTTTTTAGGAACAAATAATGAGCTATGAAATATCTGCAATTTCACAAATTCAAATTAGTTTGCTTTTTCTTGTTCAAATCCCATTCTACTGTTTATTTTCAGTGTGTATTTAAACTGTCTCCTTCCCTCTCTCCTTTCTTCTTTGTCTTTGTATTCTCTCTCTCTCTTGCTCTCGCTTTCACTCTCTTGCTCTCTCGCTCTCTCAATGTACTTATACAATTTAAGAATGTTTCAATGAACATCCAGTATGCAGAAAATAGAAGATATCTACCATTATACTCACCATTGGTCTAACTACTTGTTAAATAGCATTCAATTTTAGGTAACACATTTTAAGGGATGTGTTAAAAAATTGAAAAAAAGCTTCAAAGGGAGAAAAAAATAATTCTAACAAGATTAGTAATCAAATCATATTCTTGTTCAAATTGTTTTCACTTGTGTCCCACTTTTTGAACTTCATTTGGAATTTTGTTGGCAAAGATATTAAAACAGTTTGCCATTTTCTTCTCTAGCTCATTTTACAGATGAGGAAACTGAGACAAACAGGGTTAAGTGACTAGACCAGGGTCACATAGCTATTAAGTGTCTGAGACTAAATTTGAATTCATGAAGTTGAATCTTCCTGATTCCAAAGCTAGCGCTCTATCCAATATACCACCTACCATCCGCCCAAAAATATTAGAATCAGCTAAATAATACTTTTCTGAAATAGTGAATGGTGCTTGTATGTAAATGGGAGTGGGGGTTGATACAATAATTTTATGATATTTGAAGCACTGACTTTTGGAAAAAAGTTTTATAGTTATTCTTACTATTCTCAGGGAAGAATTGAGACAATAGATTGATAATATTTATGTAATTCTTTTTAAGTCAAATATTTAATAATGATAATAATAATAATAATAATAATAATAATGATAATAGAGAGCTCTGCTCCAAATCATAAGGATATTTGATATGTATACAGTACATTTTGATTAATAATACACTTTTCATACTTTATCTTTTTTGATCTCCCACTCTGTGGGAATGAATACTATTTGTATCAATGCCTATATAGATAAGGAAAATGAGGTGCATTGTTTTTAAATGCCTTGCATTTGAATACTGAGCTGGTATAGCTGCTCTCCTTCATTCCTGAAGAGTGTCAAAATGGCATCACTATGTTAGAGTCAAATTACAGTTTCTTCAACTGTAACTGATGTGATCAATAAGAGTTTAAAATACTCTACCACAGATTGGACACAAATAAGCCATGGGAATATTTAGAGTGGATTTTTTAAATTTGTTCATCTCGTGTTTCTTTTGAGCTAGCTACTACAATTCTGCTTTGCTCATTGAGTACAGCACCCTCTTTGATAAGGAAATGCCATGCTGGGTAGTCTTATGCTAGGGTCTCTCATGTCACACAATCAATTCAAAAGTTCTTAAGAGAGTTCTTAAGAATTCCTACAACTCAACTTACTGAATTAGCAAATATCAAATATAGATCAGTCATAACCAGTGTTCTCCTTGCAACCAGCTGAGTGTTTTTTCTGTTGTATGAGATTGCTGCTAAATTTGAACAGCATGTTTTGTGAAGTAATGAATTAGTAGTCTCCAAGAGAATTCAAGCTCCTTTGTCACCTGTAATGAATTTTATAAAAATAATTTTTGAATGACATTGGAGATGGAACTACATGATTTTCTATTTTAAGATGATGACAATTACAAAACATTATGGTTTTGACATTCATTTTTCTAGTCATATCAGATTCTTCATTGAGTCTATATTTTCTTCACAAAGATACTAGAATGGTTTGCTATTTCCTTTTGCAGCTTATTTTTCAGATTAAGAAATGAGGCAAACAGATTTAAATAACATGCCCAAATCACACAGTTATTGAATGAGGCCATATTTGAACTTAGCTCATCCTGACTCCAGTCATAGTACTCTTATCAATTGTGCTACCTAGTTATTTTAATAAAAGATGTTTAACGGGGTGGCTAGGTGGTGCAGTGAATAGAACACCAGCCTTGGAGTCAGAAGTACCTGGATTCAAATCTGACCTCAGACACTTAATTACCTAGCCATGTGGCCTTGGACAAGTCACTTAACCACATTGCCTTGGAAAAAAATCTAAAAAAAAAAGATGTTTAAGAAAAACCTACTCCTAGATCTTATAAAATAAAAGGAAAAATATCAAATTTTTAGACGTTTCTAGATAAATATTTATTTATTTAGACTTACAGAAAGCACTTAAATGTGTGGAGTAGGATAAAACAAAATGGGTTCTAAACTGGAGGTTGAACTAAATGTCCTTTGGGACCTCTTCAAAATCTAAATACATGAGCCTATGATCCTATGAAGTAAATTTCCTCACTTTTCTTTTCTCATGTGAAAATGAGAGGGCTGGACCAGATGACCTCTAAGCTATGATCATAATAAACCTCATGAGATTTAACTGCTGTGTGTCATTAGTTTCCTAATTGCATAACTATATACTATTTTTCATAATGGGTTATATAAAAGGTCACTGAAATAAGAGTCATCATATCATAGAAAAAAGTGGATGAGACCTGGATATAGCATCAGCTTCAAGTCTTCTCTCTGAAATATGCTAGAAACATAAGCTTGAGTCAACATAGTTCCTATGAAACTGTCAAAAACATTTAATTATAAATGAACCACTTATTTTCATTGGTGGAGAGAGACTCTATGCTCAGTGTTCCATATTCTAATGAACTGTTTGTCTACCTGGACTGCAATATTGTTGAAATGCTGTATGAAAAGTACTAATTGGGAAAGGTAAAAATACTTCCTACCCCCAAGAAAATACAAAAGATATTTTGAGACAAAGATTGAGAATCAATGAAAATGTTAAGTTTATTTTTCAAGATAAGTAGAAGACCCATTGATTTCACTTACAGATACTTATGGTGAAATTGGTTCTATTTATAACTTTCATAAAATGAACGTTTTTAAGGAGTTAAGTATAATTAAAAGGTACAAGATAAAGTCTCCTGAGAAATATATCACTTAATGTTGATTATTTGAACATGCTGTAGCCAATTAAGTGGTTAGTTTATTCATAAGTTAATATTTGCAAAACTGAATTGCTTAAATTAAAAACAAAGGTAAATTAAATAATACTTCATTAATTTGTATGTAATTTATTTGGAATACATGAACATTTGACTTAGGCTATGAGGTGTGAAAAAGTTTAAATATTAATTACTTGCATAAAATAATCCATTAAAATATGTATAAATTTTCCCTATACTTTTCTAGAAGGAAGAATCATGTTCCTTGAATCCTAAAAGTGTGAAATACACAATAGACTTAATACCTAAACTATAAAAAGAAGGTAGATTTTCAATAATATATTTTATTTTTCCCCAAGTACTGGCAAAAATCACTTTAAACATTTATTTTTGACACATATAATTAATTTTCCTTTATTTCCCCTTTTGGGATAGAACTAGTAGTAGTATTGCTAGGTCAAAGGACATGCATGGTTTCATAGCCTTTTGGACATACTTCCAAGCTCCTTGACAGAATATGAGTCAGTTCACTTCACTAACAATACATGAATGTTTCATTTCCCCAACATCTTCTCCAACATTTGTTATTTTCCATTTTTAAGAAAGATAATTTGATGATCATTTGATGGAATAATACTGAATTAAGTATAGAGTGGCTATTGGAATTAAAGATGGAAAAAGCAGTAAGGATACTTTCTCAAGCAATGTAGACTAGCTTAAGTTCTTGATCAAATAAAAATGGAAAAATTATAATGATTCAGTCTAACTGATTAAATTTGGTTAAAAAATAATCATATTACTTTCTTTCAACTTTCCAAAGATTTCTTAGAATGGTACTGACTAAGGACTTTCTGTCAATCATTCAATCAATCTATCAATATGTATTTGTTTAGCTTCTGCTATTTTCAACATTCTACCACATGTGTCAGGGGGATTGTTTGGAGGATATGTATGTCTTTTGTGTGTATTCAGATATTCTTTACAGATGATTGTTTATATATTTCACCTTTCATTTAGCTTTCTAGCACCCTGCACACACTAAACTTAAAGTCCTGCTGAGCTAACTAAAATTCTCTGTTAAGACTTTACTATCTACAAATATATCCACTCAACTGTTCCTCTCACACAGAGAGAAAAACAATAGGACACTAGTTCAATGTAGAAGCAGACTAAAAGAATAATTAAGGGTTATTTTATGAGTTAGAAAACGATGATCTTAAGTCAAGTACTGTATTCATATTGGGCACAACTGCAGTCTTTCAGGGAAATATCTACTATATTCTGTGCAGTTTTATTCAGGGCTAATGTTTCATTGGTGATGGATATTGTCTGAGTTGATTAAAATTATTTCAATTGTTATTTAGCATATAGAATGTCCAAATTGCAATGTCATTTAAATTTTTTTTACAAAAATGTAAAATGACATTTGAAATTGAGAAAGAAAAGAAACATAATTGGAGTATTCATTCATCATGCAAGTAAATGGAACAGATTGACTATATGCTTCAAAGTAGTTTATGGAAGCATTAACAAAAAAGCAATTAGTTGAGCAAGTGTCCTTTGTTATAGCTAAGACTTTCACTTTTATTTAACAGTAAATGAAATATATAAATAATATCCAGTTTGAGGATAGTGTATACACACACACATGCACATGCACAAATATATATATATATATATATATATATATATATATATATATATATATATATAATATGCCTATGTGTGTATGCATGTGAATGGACTTTGAAACCTGCATTAATTTAATATAGGCAAAACATTTAGGAAATGATTAGATTGATTCACTAATTTTTACAAGTATCAATTCATTACTAAGGAAGTATTTTTTCCCTCTCCTTTACTCTCCTTTCCTCAAGGACTGCAAACTACTAATAACCATGAAAGAATGCTGCAGATCACTATATAGTCCCTATGTAGCCATTTTTATAGGATTTGCCTTACTGATGAAGATGAAAGTTCTGCTCTGTACAAGAGGCAGGGTGCAGTTGATGAGAGATGAAATAACTTAAGCTTTGACTAGTCCTTTAGGAACTTTACAATTGAGATTCTTCTCTTAGCATCCATCTGCCTTTCAGTTTCTAGAGACAAGATGGAAGAGTACAGTGCCATTCCTGTTGTTGAAGGAAGACATGACCGACACTATAAACTTTAGTAATTGGCTATTAATTCAGAAAGTCATAATTAACAGAAAATTCTGCTATATACCTAACCTGAATTTTCATCTCTGAACCTTCTCACTAGCTCTTCCTCCTGGAATTGACCTGAGCAAATTATATCTTTCTTCAGCACTAAACCCCAATTGAATGAAAGTAATATTTCTGTGTCCCTACAATTACCAATTCTATTATAAATTCTTCATTTACCAAGTGCCTTTTTCTTTCCTAATTCATAGGAATATAGTATGATTTACACCTGTAATCTTATCTACCAGGGAAACCTGAAGTGATGCATTGCTTGGGTTTGATGTTCTAAACTATGGTAGGACTAAAGCCTATCTCTGCACAAAAATTTAACACCAATATGGTGAACCCTTCAGCAGATAGCTTTCTTTGTCTGTCTCTCTGTCTATCTCTCTGTTTTTCTGTATCTGTCTCTGTCTCTCTTCTCTCTGTCTGTCTCTGTCTCAGTATTTATCTCTGCCTTTGTGTTTCTGTCTCTCTGTCTCTCTCTCTCTCCCCTCACTCTCTCTGTCTCTCCTATTTTATCTCCCCTTGTTCCAGAAAAAGTAACCCCTAGTCACACCAAATCTCGATATTCCTCACCATTGTCATGTGGCTCAACCTACTTGCTACACTGAACTCTAATTATTATGGCAGAGTTGTTTTTACTATTCAGTTTATAAGTTATCTCTCAGTGTAGTGCCTGAAATAATAAGTACTCTTGGAAAAATCATCAATTCTCTCATGCCTATCATTAAACTTTAAGAATCTATAGTATAGAGGCAGTTAGATGTCATAGTAGATACAGCACTGACCCTGAGCTCAAATGCAATGTCAGACACTTGACATTTACTAGCTCTATGTCCTTGAGCAAGTCAATTAACCCCATTGCTTCCTCAAAAAACTTAAAAAAATAACAATCCACAGAATATAGGCAGACATAGTACACACTACACAAAAGAACACTGAACTAGTAGCCAGAAGACTTGTGACATAAGGTAACACTATCAATAACAGGTTCTCTGCATCTTAATGTACTGGATAATAAAGGGATCTTCTCTAAGACTAAATGTCTAAGAAATATAATCTTTTATATTGGATTTTATTAAAATATTCAAGGTATCTTTACAATGACATATCTATATAGTTTTTTAAATATAATATACAGAGAGCCATTATATATATATATATATCTTATATAATATATATTAATTAAATGAATTGTAAAGATATATCCTGGTGCATAAGTGTGTGTGATTTGAGTTTATGTAACTAGTATAACATTAGGCCTGTCTTGGCAACAACTCCAAGATGACATACCCTTAAGGGAGGCTATAAGATTTTGCTCACGGAAAAATATTAATTGTGTGTGTGTGTGTCTGAAAAAAGTTGTCAACCACCAGCTAATATGCAAACTACCAAAATCCCCTGCCTCCCTTGAAACCTGATATGAAAAACACCTAGCTCCAGAGAAAATAGTTCAAAATCAGGGAATGACAACCTAACCTTCAGAGGGCATCATGTTGCACAATGTTCCTGCTAAATAAATTCATGGTTCTAGGTTTCCCAATAAAAGCTGCCATAATGTAGTCTGAGATGTATATACCATCACTTTTCTCCCTCTCTTTTCTCCTCTCTCACTCTTTCATTTAATAAAATTTTGCATTGAATTGACTCCCATTGTTTCATTTATTATTCTCAATAAATTCACTTAGGGCTTGTTTTCCCTCCTGTCTTTTTTTAGGGTCCATGATCCTTTCTTTAGTCATAAACCAGATTCACAAATTTAATCTGTGGATAGTAACATTTATTCTGTGGAAGCATGGTTCTTTAAGGAAAGTTGTACAACTTAAGGGTCCACAGGGGAACCCACCATGTGTTTGCCTACATGCATTCATGTGCACACATATGCATACATATTTATAAATATACATATATTCATATGTGTATACAAACTTTATATACTAATTAACATCTATTACATATTTTTATACTTAGAAAGGATGACCTAATACAAAAATATTTCATACTTGAGGAAATAAACATACATCAGCAAATGCAAAGGTCACTATTCATGAAATATATATTATGTCCATATAAATAAAACCCAAATAAAGATATATTCATTATAAAATATATGCTTAGAATTCTAAATAATATCCACAGCAAAAGCAATGTTACACTGAGAAAAAGTTTAGACTGAGAAAAAGTGTTGCAAAATCATTTAATGCAATTTTATTCTATAATTTAGGAGCTATATCTACATATGCACACACATACACATATATAATATATATATATATACTAATACGTATGTGTTTATATATTCAAACTTAATCTGTATTTAGAGACTCTTTTAGTTATAAAAGCTAATTCTAACAGTTATACACAATTTGATAAAACTCATTTATGGTTCTTTCACTTTTTTCTACAATGTATTTTTTTACCATATAAACACAACATGTGTATGTATATATGTGTATACATGTTTCCTCTATTATTTAATCATATATTATGTTACTGGTATCTTTTTAAAATGAACTTTATGTAAGTTATTTGCTTAATAATAACAGAGTATGTATTCATTTGTGAATATGTACACATATGCCTATGTATACAGTTATGTCTATATACATAGTTATATAAAACACACACATGCTCTTTTGTCCTTTCAGAAATAGCTTATATAAATTGTCATTTTTTAAAAAGAGACTGAATAACAATATATTATTTAATAACAGGGGTAAAGGTGATGGGTACTCATGGAGCAGACATAAAGTCATAGAACAGGGACTTACTCTGATTTAGTCTTGGGGAGATCCATTTTCAAGCAATAGCATTCTGGTATAAACTTCATTATTGAAAACATTGATAATATTTTTTATAGACAGTAGTTACAGTTATAAATGAATGATATAATGGAGGTTTGAAACAATGCTATGGGATGTCAAGGGATGTCAGGAAAATATTTTAAATCCTTAATACTGATCAGATTAAAAAACAGCAAATATTTTTGAAAGCTTGGCACAATCAGGGGGAATGGCATTTCTCATGGAATATTCTATATGAGATATTTTATACTTTAAAAGTTACAAATTTCATTGCTTTGTATTTTTCCACTGATGCAAATCACATATCCTCTATGCCTTAATACAGTCTTCATGAGCTCTTGTTATCCTGCCCTTCCCTGCAACATGATTTCAAACACCTAGTTTTCAGCCTTCTAAATATGAAAATCTCCAAGATTAATAGAAGATAGACATAATCCACCATATGACAGAATTCTAAGCCTTTTTAGCCTTTCACCAATAATTGTTTTCTATAGATATCATGTTCAAGGAATTAGACAGTCTTCCTATGGAAAAAATTCATAAGAATAAGAATTTTGGGAGAACTTGAAAGATACATGTCTAAAATAAAGTGTATTATCATAAATCAATGTCTACACACAGCATACATACGTGTATATATACATATACACACATGTACATACTAGAGAGATATATTATTTTGTCCTATATTACCTGTAGAAGTTTTCACACCTTTTAGTAGAAAGACTACTAAAGAAAAAATTCCCTATGTACATTTTGGTCTTCTTACACTTTTGTTTTCCTACTATGATTACTGCTCCAAGCTTCTGAATACTGCTCAATGCTGAAAAATCTTCTAAATAAGATCTATAATCACTCAAAAATGAGCTGTCTACTGAATTTTTAAAAATTGAATGAAAAATCCTAATACTATATGAACTTATATCATATAAAATCATACATTTTTTTTGATTTTTGGAGCTTTATATGGTAAAATATATATCCTGACTATAAGTATTGAGACCCTATATGTATGTCTTTATAGACAAAATGCATGTCTACATGTGATATTAAGAATTAATTATGGCAAAAGAAAATGTCCAATGACCCTAGTTCACCTATAGTGGGTTGTGATCTTATAATTAATAATCTATGTAGAATATTTTTGAATAGAAATAGAATGTAACAATAAAGGGAAATTATTTTACTTGCAAAAAGGACCATTGTTTCACTTTTTATGAACTCATCACAAACATCAAATTAAAGAATATGAATGACATTTATTTTAGTAATATTTAAAAAATTATCAATCAATTTAATAGGGAATACAATTATCACACAAAATCCTCTTTCCTAAACAATAGTTTCATTCCCATTAGAGCAATCAAATATTAATAAATACATACTTCTACTTTAAGAAATCAGAAAATTAAACAATGACCTCACCATTGTCATGGTTTTTAAAAATGAAATTTTAAATGGTTTTGAAAAAGTGGATTTCAACATTCTTTAGAGGAGGTTTTTAGAAGATAATATATTATTTTAAGATTTACTTTCTGGCCTCTTTCTCATTGCAAATGTCTCCATATTGAGGGGAATTATTAAGGGAAAGCAATTGAGACATTGTTCTTGGTGTGTTTTCTGTCCTCAGATTTGGAAATAATTTTCTTTGGTTTTGGTGGATTAATTTTTTTATTATTGTTGCTGTGTATATATATATATATGTATGTATGTATGTATACTTTATATAAAGGTCTATATATATGTATATTATGAATCCATCATCTATCTATCTATCTATCTAACTATCTATCTTTCTATCTATATGCATATGTTTCCATAAAAGTCAAAAGTGATGCAAATGTAATAGGCAAAACCTTGGAGAATCAAGATATATCAAACTGTGTGTGTGTGTGTGTGTGTGTGTGTGTTAGATGATATATAAATATCTGCTAATCTAAGATTGGAGCATCTCTTGAGTTGGAGTATTCTGTACTGCAGTAAATCTGTACTGCAATAAAGTTAAAGCTGGTCTTTGTAACCAATATACTAAGGTCCAAAGAACAATGGACCACCAGTTTAATAAGGAAGAAAATGATCAGATCACAAGAAAGCAGGAAAGCAGGAAGAATAAAAGGGAGGAAGGGAGGAAGGCAGGCATGGAGAGAGAGAGAGAGAGAGAGAGAGAGAGAGAGAGAGAGAGAGAGGGAGAGGGAGAGAAAGGAAGAAAAAGAAAAGAAACTATATGGATCGATAAGATTTGTTTTCATTACAAGTAGTCATTCTTTTCTCTGACATATTCTTCACATTTTATATTTACTCAAATATGCAAACCAATTTATTTTATTGTACAAACCATTGGGGAAATTCATACTTTCAGTATTACAAAAGAAAAGAAAATGTTATAAGACAACAGAAAGCTATTTTTCTCAATACTGATGCTAAGACCTTTTTATTTCAAATTGTCCAAGATGAAAATTAATAATTAAATAAAATTAATAATATAACTCCTCTATGTTTTTCATTAAAAAGTTGACATTTATCTTATCTATTGTCATTTACCTTAGCTTCATTCACAGAAATAATAGGAAGGCCATAATTTATATTAAAATAAATACTATGATAAAATCAATATTAAACTTATAATGAAAGTCAGAATTAGAGTTTACATTAGGAGAAAGATAAAAGTGATTACAATGAAGAGAAACATTTAGGGAGCAAAGGCTCTACCAAGTCAAATCATTTGTTGTATAACTGGAATCTGAAAAAATGATTCATATAACAAATGATATTTCTATAGTAAATATTAAATAACCTAAGGAAATTTAAATTTAATTCAGTATTATTCCATAAAGGTCAGTATGAAGAGGGAAAAATGATAAAACATCAGATGGTCAGAATTTTCAACAATGTCCTCATAATAAAGGGTCAACATAAAATTATTTTACTCTCATTCTCAAGAAGATAAAGGTTTAAGTGTAGGAATCTTCTTCTTTCATCTACTGCAAGGAAAAGAGATCTCATGTCAAAAATAACATTAAGTTTTGTAGAAATGAAATTTCTTCCAAATCTTTAACATACAGGTTGAGCAACTAACACCTTAGGGAACCTGAGAAAATTTCTCTTTAAAAAGAAATTAAAGGGAATTTATTCTCTTTTCTTTTTTTAATAAATTGTATTGTAAGTCAGCTGTAAAAAGCAAAAAGATGATTAGAGGGCTCCAGCTGAACATTAATAATTAAACTCCATATACCTGCTGTGAGCTCTCAACTTCAAAGGCAATATCTCTTTTTTTGTTCTATAAGTGCTATAAAATTTTCACTAAACATATTTCAGCTTTTCAGGACCACTATATATTTACTATCAAATCATTGTTAAGATACTGAATATTATTTGTTTTAAATACATTTCAGTTTTCATAATCATCAATATCAGGACTTAAAAATTATTATAAAATGCTTCTGTACTTTAAAATGTTTTTAAACACTTCTCTAACATTGTTTTTGAAATGTTTAGCACTTTGTAGGTGGGAGTAGGCTGCATGCAATGCAGTATAAATGAATTGCATGAGAAAGTAGTGAAATAAAAGGTGCTATCAGAAAGCTGCATTAGCAGAAACAAAAGATTATTTGACCATATAGTAAGAGCAAATGATATCTACATGTGTTTTGATCAGGTCAAATCACAGAGAAACTATAGTTTACATGTTGGTAGAAAAGAAAAAAGAAAGGAAAAGAAAGACAGAAAGAGGCAGCCTGACAGACAGGCAGGCAGGCAGACAGAAAACCAGAAAGTGATAGAGAGACAAAGAGATAAAGGCAGAGAGAGACAAAGGGCTTCTAAGGAAGAAGATCTGCAATCAACTACCTCTGAAACATTCTTAGTGGTCAAGACAGTTAACAAGAAAGTGCCCCAGGCAACTCCAAGAGTATGATTTTCAGAACATTTGTTGAACTCTCCTGATAGAGCAATTTCTCCATTGGGTGCACCCTATTCTGATTAAAAAAAAAAAAACAGTAAGGTAGTTCTGGGCCAAAAAAAAGGTCTTGATTAATATATGTTAATTGTAATGTTTAGATTGCCATTTCATACTATAGATTAACATTGCTCTCAAAGTCTAGGTCTTTTACTATCTTCTATTGTTGAGTTTCTTTTTTAAACCCTGTCTTTTATTTAATTTAGACTAAACTTCATTTTATTAGATTTGGTCCATCATTAGACCCTGTCAAAATCTTTTGGCATCCTAATCTAATATTAGCTATATTCATTGTCCTTCTGAGCTTTGTGTTATATTCAGATAAGCATGCTTTAGTTTCCTTATTTCTAATCCTGGGCAAAAATTTTAAAAGAAACAAAGACATATCTTTGAAGGTACTTTCCTTAAGATTTTTAGTTTGGCATACATCCATTAATAATCAGACTTTACATAGAATTATTTGACCAGGTCTGAATTTGCCTGTCTTATTATCTAAATACATCTCATTTTGTGCACAAAAATATGATGCCATGCTTTGAAAAATCCTTTACTGAAATTTAGATTTGCTATGTCTATAGCATTTTTGTTTTACATTATTCTATTTACCTCATCAAAAGTAGAAAATGAGATTGAACAAGTTTATCATATTAGCTCTTAGTGTTCATTTAGCTTCCTCTAAATGCATACCAATTGTTGCTTTAATCATACATTGTTAAGGATCACTTGACTTTCTTCCCCTTTAGGAAAACATGTAAAATTTGTCCATCTTAAGTTTCCTTTTATATTTTCCCAATTAATTTTTTCATAGATCCTTTACAAGAGTTCAGTAGCAGTATCTGTAGTGTCTCTCTATTTACTATGAAAAAGAGTCTTCTGGGCTGGATACTTTGAATTCATTGGAGTAGTTAGCTACACTTTCTTCCTATCTCCTAACTTATCTTGCTTTCCATTTGCCTAGTACAAATTTTATTCTATATTTTTCTATTTGTAGGTCATTTTTTTGCTTTTATAGGACAGAAGGAAAATAGGAATTGATTAGTTCTGTCTTTTTTCATTTTCTTATTATCTGGATTGCATTTACCCTGAGTTGCAGTCTTATTATCCTTTCCTTGATCTTGCTTTTGACCCCAGCAGAGCAAAAAAGGATACAATGTTTTCTTTTATATTCTTCACTATCACCTTGCATTTAGAATTCCTAATAATTCTCACAGCACTAGGTCATTTTCCTCTGCATTCCTTCATTATCATCTATACATTATTAAATCTAATTTCTATAGTTATATCACTATATTTGCACCTACATCTCCTTATATCTACATATATGATGCCTTTCATGTGTATCTATATCACAGAGATATTGTATTGATCAAACAAGTATTTACAAATAATTTTCCAAACATTAAAGTTCTATATATATGCTACCTATAAATAGTATGATTATTATTTTTTTTTTTTGCAAACTTACTTTCCCTGTAGGATTTCAAGTCACAGTATCTTAGTTACTGTTTCTCTGAACTTTCAAGTGGTGTGATATAGTCAATAGAGGGCTGGATGTAGAGTTAAGAATTCCAGAGTTCAAGTCACATTTCTACCTCTGTGATTATGACCAAATCAGCTAATTTAAAGATAGTCATTTCCTCACAAGCTAAACAAAGGAATTGAAATAAATGGTTTCAAAATTCCCTTCCAATTTAAATCTATGATCCTATAAATTTATTTATTAACCCTCCCTAATCTCATGTGTACATGAGACTATAAGTGGCTTCCCCTTCTGTGTTTATCAGAAACTCTCATGTTTCCATCATTTCTACCTCTTAATCAGTTCCTACATTCAAGTCAGAATCAGGTCCAGAATGTCAATTTTCCTCCTTGCCTCCTCTCAGCCATAAAAAAAGAATTACCATCAATGTAAGTCAACAGTAAATCATCTGCTATACTTTTAGCAATGAAAGAGCTATGGTGAAATCCCAATCATTCTAAATGTCCCCAGGAGGAACCAAAATGCAATATAACCTCTTTTTTTCCAAAACAAAACCATTTTTGAGGACTTATTTGATGAGCCAAAACTTTCTCTGAAATGTTAAGACCTGGAGAAAGTCATCAGGGAAGAGATGTGTTTATCTAAGAAAAGAACTGTATTTTAAAACTAGTTCTATCCATGTGTTTAAAACATTTTCAGTATGAAGTAAGATATACCCCACCTCTCCCAATCTTTAAAACTAATCCCTGGGACAGTGCCAATAACAAATAAATACAAAAGAAAAATAGTTTTGATTCTGCTTGGCAAAGTTAATACTCAGTACAAATGATCAATGGATTAAAAGAATTGGGCAGATATGTGAGTGTGTATGTATTGTGGGGGGCAGCAATGAGTGTTTATAGATAGAAGTAGGGAGTGAGGGCAGGATGATAATGACTGAGTAAATCCATGTTGTCATGTTATCACTGAATTTAGGGGTTCTAAAGGATATCAGATTTCTTCTTATCAAAATTTTATCTTTATAAATGAGAACACTGAGTTTCAGGAATTAGAAAGAAATTTCCTAATTTCTATTAAATAGTAATGGATATATTCCATATTTGAATGTATATTTTACATAATATTCTAATACTCTTCATATTATACTATATTTGCTTTTTGCAAAGGAGTAGATCTCAGTGGTATCTGTGGAACTCTGAATGTCTCCAAGACCAATTCAGGATCCATGAGTTCAACACTATTTTTAAGCTAATGTTGATATTATTTGCTTTTAAAATTTTGCTCCATTTTCTAACTAAAATTATCTGTCTGAAGTCAAATTTTCTTCATATATTTCAACAAAAAAACATTACAACAAAAAGAGTACAGCAAAAGTTATGAATATCTGTCTTCTATTAAACTAAACATTAAAGAAATTTGCACAAAAATGTAAAACTCAATATCATGGCTGCTTTTGTTTTGAAATTAAGATTATTTTTTCATAAAATTTTACTTTGTTAACATATAATGTGCTAATTCTTATTATTTCTACTAACAATTTTAAAAATTTTATCATTTAAAATTTCTCATGTGCTATATCTATAAATAACTGCCCAGCTGTGTGACATTGGGCAAGTCACCCCTCAATTGCCTTATTAAAAAACCACCATGTTTCAATATTAGTTTTGCTTTAAAAGAAGAATTATAATGAAAAGAAAAAAGTGAAAAAGGAAAAAATGCTTGCAACAAATTTAAAACTGAAAATGCAAGTCTATGTTCAGCTCCTTAGTTCTCTCTCCAGAAGTGGATGACATTTTCCATCACAAGCCATTTAGAATTGTCTTTGATCACTGTTTTACTGAGAATAACTAAATCATACTTGATCATTACACAATGTTGCTATTAAAATTCACAAGAATCTCATGGTTCTCCTGATTTCACTCACAATCAGTTTATGTAGGTCTTTCCAGGTTTTTCGGGAATCTGTCTGCTCATAATTTCTTATAGAACAATAGTATTCCATCACATTCATATGGCACTTTTTTGTGGAGTCTATTACTGTCTTTCCTTATATCTCTTTGAGTCTGACTATGGACCTTTATAACTACCCTACTTCAGTAGGTTATATCTATTCTGTGGTTATATTTATTCTGTAGATACTGATTTTTCTCAAGGGGTTATCCTACTGGTTAGAGTCCTAGTATCAGTAGAGAGAGAATAAGTTTCTCTAGAGTGTGTAATAAGCTTTTTTTCTTTCTTGGTATATCATTGGCACAATATTGAGAGTTGTATCCTTTTTGGATCTCTAAAGCAACAGAGTTTGTTCTCAAAACTGGAGTCTGGAGTTAGTCTTAGAAATTATCAATAGTACTGCTCTAAATATCTGAAAGTTTGATGGATGAGCCAAAACACATTCTTCTAACTTTCACAATCATAGAATAATTACTTATATTTCACTTCCATAGAATATCAGATAACCTAGAGTTAGACAAGTTGGGTTTAAATCCTAACATTGCAACTTCCTCCCTATATGACTTTGTGCCAGTCAACATTTTCTAGATCTGGTTCTTCTTCTATAAAATGAATCAGTTGGACTAAATGGCTTCAAAAGTCTTCTCTAATTCTCAATCTGTGATGCCCCTAAATTGGTTGAAAGTAGAGACTGAAATTTTCTCTTTGTCTCTTCAATGTCATTTACATATATTGAATTTGAGACATTTTCATCTCTTTGCCTTGCCAACCTTTTAGCTGAGAACTTTACTTCCAATTTCACTGAAAGATTTTCACAACAGTCAAATATATTCCACATCTATCTCCTCTTTCAGTCTTATCTCACCTGAAGAGGTGGGTCTTTTCCTTTCAAAGACTTCTCCATATACACAAATTATTCCATTGCATCCTATTTTTCTGCAGAAGATTGTTTTCTTCCATCACCTCTACCCTTTCAGTAATTTTCAATTTATCTCTCTCTAGTGGTTGCTTTCAAATGACTTACAAACACAACTATGACCACCTCAACCTCAAAAATCTCTCATTTGATCCAATCACCCCCACTAACCACCTCTTGTTCAATATCTCTCCTTAATTTTGTGACTAAATTCCCTGGAACGGTATCTCCTTAACTCGGCAATCTGGTTTCTGAATTTCAATAGAAATTCAATATAAACTTCTTTCTCCACAGTTACCAAAGATCTTTAATCATTAAATCTCCTGCCCTTTTCTCAGTCCTCATCCTTCTTAACCTCTCTTTAGTCCATGACATTATCAATCATCCATTTCTCCTTGATATAATCTTCTTACAAAATTCTCAGGACATTGCTATTTCTTGGCCATTGTCCTACCTATTGTACTACATCCAAATCTCCTTTACTAGAGATCTGGAACTTGGTTATGTCCACTAACATTGGATGTCTGACAGGGATCTGTTTAGGCCCTCTTTTTTTGTCTACTCTTTCTTTTGAAAATATCATCAATAATCTATACTAATAATTTTAAAATCTATTTATCTGGTGACCTCCAGTCTCACAGTCTGTTGGTTATATTGAATAAGATGACACATAGTCATCTTAAACTCAGTATGTCCAAAATTGAACTCATCATTATTGCCACATATTCTTCTTTCTTTATGACTTTGTAGTTTGGTTTCAAAGACACCACAAACTTCCTGAACATCCTTAACTCTCCACTATCTCTCAATCCCCAGACCCCATCTGTGGTCAAATCCTCATGATTCTGTACTTCCAGTATCTCTCATATATAACTCCTTCTCTCCTCTGATACTACTAGCACTCAGGTGCTGGCTCTTATCATCTCATGGGTAGAATATTGCAATAGTCAGTTGGTTGTTATTTTTGACTTGGTTTTTCCCATACTTCATTCTATATTCAAAGGGTTCCTTCTTCAGGCTTAGAATTAATATAAACTCCTCAGGCATTTAAAACTATTCTTGACTGGAACCCTCCTTTTTTATATATCTTGGTTCTCTGCCCTTGTCCCTCCCCCAACCACTTACTCCTATCTACTTTGCATTCAACTGACTGACTATATTCTATACCTATCTTTCATCCCTAAAATTCTCTTACTCCTCATCTTCATCTCCAGATTTCTGTGGTTTTCTCCTAGTGACTGTTAAAAACCTTTCTTATACAAGAAGCCAATCTATCAATTTCTCATTTTCCTAGTGCATTCCCTCTGTTGATAATTTCCAATGTGTTCCTTATATATATTTTTTTCATTCATAGTTGTTTGCATGGTATTTCTCCATTATATTGTGAGCTCTATGAGAGTGGGTATTTTTTTCTTTCTTTGTTTTGTATTGCTAGATCTAATTATAGTTCTTAGCTCTTTTACTGAAGTAAAACGTATTTATTTTTAACTAAACAAGTAAAAAAGTTAAAACAAATTTTAATAATTGATGATATGAACATTTCATTCATTTTTCCATCCCTCTCAATACCCAGACTAGTATTTTGAATGTAATTAATTTTCAATTGAGTATTAATCATTTTGGGTTGGTAAGCTGATACCTGGTCATTTTCTTCCTTTTTATTGTTACTATAAACTGCATTATAGTATTCCTTTATAAAATAAAATTAATTAATTCATATTTCTTTAAATATAATTTCATTTTTAACAGAAAATAGAACTCAAGTCATTGAAGTTCTTTTCCTCAGTTGGCTATAATGTAAAATGGAGCCTAACTAAAATGGAGACATACCAAGCAGATATAATTTTCACCATTTGGCCTCTATTGCATACCCAGGATGGTATACACCTCAAGGTCTTCTTAAGATATATCTTTGCAAGAAACTTCCCAAATCAACAAAATATTGAAAGCTATGATTTTAATAGCTATTTTAAAACCAAAAAAGTCCTTACTTATGGTGTTTAAGATGAATTGGAGAAGAGGATAGAATTTTTTGAAAAAGTAAGAATGTTTTTGCATTCAATGATGCATGAAGCAATTTAAGGTCTATATGTGAACATAGTTAATGCTACTGCTTTGTGCATAGGATGAACAGGGAATGAACTGTGCCAATCATATATCAGATTATAGACTGAGGAGAAGAGACAGAATCTAGCATCTTTTAATATCATCACATTAGCTATGTGGGGGCAAATGGAAAACTATGAAATCATTTATTTTTATGTGTAGTCATAAAATATTAAATAACATGCTGACCTTTCCTACTTTACAGCATGTGGATTACATTTTTAAAAGGTTGACACATGCAATATGCACTATTTCTGCCTCTTTGTATGTAAGGCCAATGGATTTTTAAATGTGCTAAAACCATGGGAAAGGTTGATGAAACACTGAAAAATTTCATTGTCAAGTTCTATCTTAAATATTTCTAGATGGAAAATAATACTTTACACAAAGTAGGCCCTTACTTAATAAATCACAGGTTTGTGGTTAACTGAATTGAATAAAAAGGTTCTTTTATTATTTTCTTTTTTTCAGTAATCAAACTCCAAAAAATTCCAAAACAGTTTTGAAACTGAATTAAAGCTCCTTCTTAAATGAATAAATGAATAAATCAGTAATTACCCATTCTAATACAGATGGAAACACAGTGTTATTTAAGTGTAGTTACTTGTGATATTAAGGGAAAAAGTATTACAAGTGAGAAAGTTTGATTTATGAGCTAAATGCATAAAAGCTGAAACCATGGTGACATATGAAGAATAATATAAAACAAAAAAATTTGTTTTCAAGGTTAAAGATACCATTAGTAGAATAAAGTGAGATAAATTGAAGAACAAGAAGAAAGGACAATTGTAAATGTTATTATATGATAAATAACAATAAATTTCTGTTCTGAGTATAGTTGTGCCTCACTTAAAGAAAAGTAATTTTCCAAAAATTCATTGAAACTCATCCCTGTCTAGACAATCATTTTATGTTACTCTTCTTTACATTATTATAATCAAAATAACAGAAAAGCATCCTGAGAAAGAAACAAGAGATAACTTGTGCCAAACAGGTCAAACCTTTTGCATTACCTCCCCTCAACTTCATATTAAGATATTCTAATACTCTTCTCAAGACCCTTGGTAATAGTAGAATCCTCCAGACCACCAATCTTGCTTCCATTTTAGGCCTCACATTTATCACTATAGAGAAAGGATCCACCTTGTTCATCTTTTTTTTTTTTTTTTCAAGGCAGTGGGATTAAGTGGCTTGCCTAAGGCCACACAGCTAGGTAATTATTAAGTGTCTGAGACCATTTGAAGTCAGGTTCTCCTGACTCCAGGTCCAGTGCTCTATCCACTGCGCCACCTAGCTGCCCCAGGATCCACCTTCTTCACCATCATCAATACCAACTCCTGAGCTACTGTCATCAACAATTAGTTAAACCCAGTAATACATAGAGTGTCAAAACGAACTAGATCACTGCTTCTAACTTGCCCTTGCAACCATCACAAAGGGAAGGAAAACTAATAAATGGTAGCAAGTAACTGTTTCTACAGTTACTGATCCCTGTCACCTAACCAATCAACAATTGTCTCTGAAGATAGGAAAAAGAAAGTTCTCCACTGTTAAAATCCTTGACATTGTCAAATGTTTCAAAATCATAAACAGATATGATTTTGTTAGAAAAAATAACATTAAATAACATGTATTACCATGAACTTTGCTGCTGCATCTTGAAGACTATGTGATCTTTTCATATAATTGTCAACTGAAACCTCCTAATTGTACAGCCTCTATTTTCTCCTCTAATCCATGTCCCCTGTTAGAATATGAGCTATTTGAGATCATTTGCTTTTCTATTTGTATCCCAAGAACTTACCATGGTGTTTTGCACATGTTAAATTCTTAATAAATTATAAATTTCATTCAATCATTTTATAGTTTGCATATCATCTTCTTCTTGATCCAGATGCCCAAGCACCCCCAGTAATTATTCCTACTTACTTAAAATTGACAACTTGATTGTAACATAGAGCAAACAAACAGAAACATTACTAGACCTGGAGATATAAGACCTGTTTTTAAATCATAGTTAAGCCATTTGTTGACTGTTAAACACTGAGCTGTCCCAAGCTCAGTTTAATCATACCTACCATTTATTTCCTTATCTTTAAAATTAGACTTTTGAAATAGATGATACTTAAGACTACTACTATTTCTAAATCCTAGATATCTTATAATAAAGTAACCTCTTCTAGTAATGTATCAAACTAATTTTCAACAAATAACCATTTGCAATGATATAAATTAAAGATTGAATATGTCTATGGGGTAGGTAAAGTACCAGAAGGCTCAAAGTAAGAGTATATTCAGATATGGAAGAAGGCAAGTAATACAGTATAAGTTTCTTGAAAGCAAGGAATGTTTCCTTTCTGTCTTTGCATCTCTAGGTATCATTAATGCTCTGTACATATGAAAGGAATGCAATATTTGTTGAAATTTTGTTCTTTTTTTCTAACTAGAACCAATTTTAACCTTCTGAAGCAACACAGAACAAGTCTCATCAGTTTACCATGAATGAAAATAATAAACATGATATATAATGTCACATTATTTACCTTTAAATAACTGTGTAAATGTTATATTCAAAAAATAGATCAGAATACACCACATTCAATTACTTGGGTGATTGTAATAAAATTCATGTTATCATGTCATTTCCATTAGTTGATGAAGTAAACATGATTAACATATGTAAATATAATAATAATTTGAGAAACAAACTATTATAGAATATTTTAGAGATTTATCTTCAAAGTAGAACTTACCTACCTTTTACTTTGAGGTCGTTGAGTAACATTTGCAAAGTCCTCATTCAAATTGAATAACACATGAATATTTGTTTCTAATATGAAAAGTTGAACTGATGAACAATATTTTTTTATAAAAAGAAATTATTTACCCCTAAAGCTTGTGAATACTAATGGAATTTTTTTTAATCTAACTCTGAAATACTATGAATCTGTGTAACTTCTGTTTATAATGGAAGTGGAAAAGTTAAAAAATTTTCAATTGTTTTCAAATTTTGAGGAAAATCATTCTGTGTAGTTTAAGCTTACATGCATGTCAAATAATTTATTTCAATAGGGAAACAAATATAATTTATTCAAATAAATATATGAATGTGAATCTCCTATGTACCTTCAAAGATAAAATTATTTTTCTCATTTCAAAGAAGTCTTGGTTACAAAATTAGTAAATACTCAGATATATATTTTGCCCAAATTTCATATTGTGTAAGATTCATACTCAGTAATATCTTTTAATGTTATAAACATCATGGAATTTTATGAGGATTTTAGAAGCAACAGCATCAGAGTACACAAATACATACATTTTGTATTGTTCAATTGTTTAAATAATGTCAGATACTTTGTAAGCCCATTTTGGAATTTTGGGGCAGATACTAGAGTAGTTTGTGTTTTTCATCTTCAGCTCATTTTACAAATAAGGGTAATGAGGCAAACAGGGTTAAGTAATTTTTTCAGGTTTATATAACTAGTATGTGTCTGAGACCAGATTAGAACTCAGGAAGATGAGTGTTCCTGACTTCATATATGTATGTATGCTTGAAATCACAGATAACATCAGTGGGTAGTACTGATGCCTGAGTCTATCATTCCCTTTCTCCCTTCAGGGAGGAGATAGGTCTGAATTTCCTTAGGACTTCATCTGTTTCCACATAACTGCTTCTTCATTCTCATTAGTTTTCCACATTAAGTGTAGCCTGGATACAGTATAATATGCCTTGGAAACAGTTTTGTTCCTCTCTCTACTTTTTTTATGTTACTTTAGAAAGACACAATAAAATATCGTTACAAACAAAATAACTCATGGTTCTCAGGAAAATTCTTAATATTCAGACAGATTAATCATCTCTTCAATTTAATGTTTAGATAACTCAGTAAATTGAGAGTTCAGGCAGTATTCATGTAAAAGAAGTGAGCAGATTATTGATAGCACCTGGTAGTGGAGAGTCACATGCAGGAAAAATCTGGGGTAAGGAAAACCTTTTCTGAAAATTTCTCTACATACTTGAAGAAAGAAAGATAACCGATATTTTGAGCCTGAGTCATCTGTTTGGATATGCTTTCTAGGACCCAATTGCCTAAATCATTCTCTTTATTCTCTGTTGTAGCTTATATCTTTCAGTTTATTGTTGTTCCTGTGCAATTGATTATTTTCATTTCAGTTCATTAAATCCTGGGTGGATCTGGAGACTCTAAATCTCTAATCCTTCCTCTTATTTGCTCTATCACGTCTGTATGCATGCATGTGTGTGTGTGTGAGCATGAGTGTATGTGTGTGACTCTGTGTATGTTTCCTACTAAGTAGAACTCCACCCCCCAGGCTCAAACATTGTCAGAGGTCTAAACTACAACTCCCAGAATCTCAGTCATATATCAAAACCCTTTAAAACATACATACATTTATAACTAACTAATTAATGGGACCAAATAATCACAGCATGGAAGAATATGCCATGATTAAAGTTTTGAGAGACATAATATACTTTTTATCTGACTGAAATGTTTAACACTTGAATTTATTCATATGTAAACACATACATACACAATCTAAGATCATTACATGATTAAAAACATGAAGTCTCTCTCAAATTCCACAAACCTTTTTCAAGTCACAAGAATTATTCATAATATTTTCCCCTTAAAACCTATTCTTATCCTGCTTGTCCTCTAAGCTGACCTGAAACTCATGGGCACAGGAGATACTTCATATGATGGACAAGTCCCTCAAGTTTTGCTCATTCTGAGGCTATTATGATGATTTGTTCAAGAACCATTCTAAGATGCACCTACTGAAGTTCCAGATCATGACATTAAAAAGCAGTGACAGTTAGCCTAAGGACATGCAGCTGCTGTTCCCTCCTTCTGTTAATGTGAACACTATGAACTATTCACAACATCCATTTTCTTTCCGTCTAACCTAATGCTTGTAGTGAAGGGAGCCTTCTTTAAATATCATTGGACAGATTCCACTTAGAACTCCAATTCTAGGGCATTTAAGAGGTCAAAAGTAATATGAATATGAAGTGGATTTCTGAGAAAATTAACTGCATATAATCATGTTCTTTAGACTTTAAGTATACAACAAAATTAGTGGGTAAGTATAGTTTAGACATTATATATTTATATTATATATATATATATATATATATATATACTATGCATGGGTATTTATGTATAATGATAAATGAGAATAATTCTGCAAATGAGAACTGATTTGTAAAATTCCAATTGATCTTTAAATAAAACCTTTGTCACTAGATAACATGCATTGTTAGCTACTACATTAAACTACACACACACACACACACACACACACACACACACACACAGGAAACTAATTTCAAAAATGAAGAAAAACAGAGGAATTTGATAGGAACATGAAAGAATTGAGAACAGTCAATGCTATTTGTATTCAAGCATGTTCAGCACCTAGTCTTAATATTCCTTGCTTTCCTGAATGTGCATTTAATTTCACATTTAATGGGAATGCATACTTCTTGTCAGAAGTAGGACAAGTCATTTTACATTTTCAAAACCAGTTTAAAATATTTTTGTCCATATATGGATACTATTTTAGGTTCATTTTAATAGTTTTACATTGTGGTAGAGACTGATAATAAAATACTATTTATTTATTTTGTCATTCATAATATTCATTTTCTAGAAGAAAAAAAGTAATGAAAAGTCTTTGCCCTTTATTTACCAAAGTAGATTTTTTTAAACTTTATTAAAGCATTAGCATATCAATGGGATAATTTGAAGATAAAATATTGGTGTGTGAAATCCATCACAATACATTATAATATGAAAACTTGATTTAAAATATCATTTTTTTAGAATTGGAATGTTTGCTTTGAAATTAATATGAGAACCCAGTACTTCACAGATAATTGGTCACCTTTATAAAGACCATATTTCCAAACTAAAAATCAGGACACATAGTCTGACAAAAACTATTTCCTTTACAAGCCCCATTAAAAGCACCCTTGGAAAAAAGTTCTGATTGTCCCAGAAAATATAAGTCATTTGTACTGTTATACTTATTACTCCTAGGGCATTTGTGCATGAGTGTTATAGTACATTTCCCTTAATTTAAAAGTCTAAATGTATTATTTTAAAAGGAAATGGAATCATTCCGTTCCTGTATTATCTTTGAAATGTCTTGGATATATAATTTGAAGGTAGTGAAATGAACTCAATGATTTTTTTAAGGGAATGCTATGTACCTGATCTTGTGATTTCTCTGAAAATGTCTTCTGTGTTTGTGTGTGTGTGTGTGTGTGTGTGTGTGTGTGTGTGCATGCACGCGCTCTTTTAGAAGTTCTCATTGGACATATTTGTCTCTCCACCTAATAAACAGGCAATGACTGACCAAGAATGAGTAAAATCTTGAACCTTTCACTTTTACTTGAATTTTCACTTTCTTTCTCCTCACAAAGGAAGTAAATAGTATGGGAAATGCCTATAGAAATAAGAATACAAGATTTATAGACATGAAAACAACTTGGAAATCCAATGAAAGAGCAATTCCTAGATTAAATATTTAGAATTTTAAGGGGCTACAGATAAAATCTAGTTCATTTTACAGATGATGAAACTGAGGGCTAGAAAGACTTTTCCAGTCCAACACAATAAACTCTGGCTCCTCTGACTTCAAGTCATATGCCCTTTCCCTTATGCTTCACATTTTGTACTTTTAACCATGATGCCAACACATTTCAATGTTAGGTGCTGACTATCCAAGGAGTGATAAGAAAAAAGCTATGCATCAGAAAGAAGGGAAGATGACATCATTAACCTGAAGTTGATGCACACTTTATTTTAGCAATCATTTAAAAAAATTTTTAATTCCACATTATTTCTTTCTCTCCACCCCTTCTCTCACTCATTAAGAAGGCAAACAATATGATATAAATTTTACCTGAGAGATCATGAGAAACCATTTTCCATTTTAGTTTTCTTGCAAAAGATGAGAGTAGGAAGAATAAAAAATTTTAAAAATATGCTTTACTTTGCCTTTAGGGTTAATCACTTATTTCTTTAAGGTAGATAGTATTTTTCATCTTGACTCTTTCAAAATTGCAACAGATCACTGTATTCATCAAACTTATTAAGTGATTCACAGTTGATTATCTTTATAATAGTTCTTTTACTGTGCACGATGTTCCTTTGTTTCTGACACCACAACAGTATTCTAACATAATCATACCATGAATTATTCAGCCATTTCTTGGTTGATGAACAGTCCTCCAATTTATAGATCTTCGCTACCACAAAAAAGAATTTTTTAAATAATATTGTTCATGTAGAGCTTTTCCCTTTTCATTTAATCTTGTTGAGGGTTTGCGCAGTTTTATAGAACTTTGGGCTTAATTTCTGAAGGTTTTCCATAATGGTTGACCCAGTTCACAACTCTGACAATACAACATTAGTACCCCAATTTTTCCATATTCCCTCCAGTATTTATTGTTGCCCCTTTTCTGTAATGTTAATCAATCTAATAACAATGATATGATACTCCAGAATTGAATTGATTTGCATTGTTATACTTAGTCATTTGGAATATTTTGCATGTGATTACTGATAACTCTGATTTATTTCTCTTAAACCTGCCTTACTTCATTTTTATAATTTGACTCAGTGTCCTACATATTTGGAAAGTAAAGCAAGCAGAGAAACTTGCTCTTAATTTATTTCCCCAGTTTCCTGATTTCCTTCTATTTTTTGGCTGCATTTTCTTATTTGTTCAAAATCTTTTTTTTTTTTATTTCACTCAATAAAATGTATCCATTTTTTCTCCTGTCATGTACTTTATTTCTTTTTTGGGTACATATCCTTCTACATATCTAACAGGTAACTGTTCTTTTTCCATGCTTCTATAATTTCATATTGTTGTTACTCTTTATGGCTAGATCTTGCACCCATTCTAAGATTATGTGAGTATATGGTATCTAATGTTGGCTTGTACCTAGTTTCTATAAGACTGCTTTCTAGTTTCTTCAGAATATTACGTTGAGTGCCTTGGATCTTTGAGTTTATCAAACATGAGTTTAGACACAGACTTAGTGGAGCCAAGATGGTAGAGTGAGGGCAGAAATTCTTGGAAACTCGGACCTCAAAAACTCAAAAAGCCACCAAATTATTACTCTAGTCAAAATTTAGAGGGACTGATCCCACAAAAAAGAATCAGCAATACAATTTCCCAGTCTAAGACAACATAGAAGACTCTTAGGAAAGGTCTGTTTCACCACGACAGGGGTTAGAAAGAGCTGGCTACAATGCAGTTAACTGGAACAAACCATCTCCAGCCTTACAGGAATAGCCCTGCAGGGTTCATGGGTTCCTGGAAGCACTTGGGCTCATGGCAGAGGGGGCTTTTTCTGCAACTCTTGCCCCAGGGATCACCAGGGACAGCTTGAAATTGCCATGAGAGAACTCTGCCACAGCAGAGTGAGTGTCAGCACTAGACTCAGAGCAGCCCTGTGGTGGAAATATGTGGCAGGAACCTAAGGAACCACCCAAGAGCTGCTTTCAGATCATTCAGTCCACAGATGGCAAGGGGGTGGGAAGAGACTGCAAAGATCTCTCTACTATTCCTGGGACAGGATTCTGCTGCTTTCCCCATACTCAGATTCAGGTCACAGTCTGGACTCCCATAGTACCAAAGAAGAGCAGGGACCCTCCTCAAAGATCCAGGACAGAGGGGAGTGTTTGTGGTCATCCACAGACCAAAGCATAGGCCAGGAGACCAGTCAAAGCCACTCCTAAGACCCTAAAGAAATTAAGGTTCCTGTGGGGTGTCCAAAAACTTCCCCAAAGCCTTGGAAGTGCAGTAATTCAGTCAAAGGCTGAGAAAATGAGCGAACAACAGAAAAAGAAGAATCTGGCCATAGAAAATTCTTTGGTCCCATGAAGAATCAAAATACACACTCAGAAGATGGTAAATTTCAAGCTTCTATAGCCAAAGTCTTCAAGAGAAAAGGAAATGAAAGTCATGACTATGAAAAGATCCTAGGCTTCTTATTTCAAGAAATGATGTAGCAAAATTGCCTTTAGATTGTAGAAGCAGAAGGTAAAATATAGAAATTGAGGGAATCCACTGATCACCTCCTGAAAGAGATCCCAAAATAAAAACTCCCAGGAATATTATCACCAAATTCCAAAGTTCCCAAGTCAAAGACAAAATCCTACAAGCTTGCAGAAAGAAACATCTAAACTTCCACAGCATTACAGTCAGGATTACACAGGACCTGGAAGTGTCTATATTAAGGGCTCAAAGGACTTAGAATATGATACCAAAAGACAAAAGAGCTTGGTTTACAACCTAGAATCTACTACCCACCAAACTGAACAACCTCTTTTAGGGGAAAAGATGGACTTTCAGTGAAACAGGGTACTTTCAAACTGTCTTGTTGACATAATCACAACTGAACATAAATTTGTATCTTCAAGTACAGGACTCAGGTGAAGCATTAAGAGAGTGGATGAGAAGGAAAAATTATGAGAGATTTAACAATAGTGAACTGCGTGTATTCCTGTATGGGAAGAAGATACTGATGACTCATATGAATCCTCTCATTTTTAAGAGAAAATGAATATAGAGATAAGGCACAGGAGGGAATTGGATATGTTATAATATGGTATAAAGATGGAGTCAATTGATGTCAAAGATGTCATCAATTGAGAGGAAGGGAATGGGAAGGTACAAGGGGCTAAGATATTTCACATGAAAAAGTCAAGAAAAAGCTTTTGCAATGGAGTGGAACAGGGGGAGGCAAGGCAAAATGAGGGAGCCTTCATTATCATCAGCAATGGTTCAATGAAGAAATGGCATATGCACTCAATAGTGTATAGAAATTTATTTTACCCTAGAGAAAAATGAGAGGAAAGGGATGGGATAAAGGGGACAGGGGAGGGGAGGGGGGAAGTAGGCGATAAAAGAGAGGGAAAATTGTGGGAGAGGGTAGTCAGATACAATACACTTCTGAGCAGGAACAGGGTGAAAGGAGAGAAAGAGAACAGAATAAATGGGAATGGAGAGGAACAGAATGGAGGGTATTACAGCTAGTAATAGTGACTGTGGGAAAAGATATTGAAGCAACTTCTCTGGTGGACTTATAAAAGAAGGCAACTCATCCCAAAGACAGAGATGATGGAATATGAACACAGGCTGAAGTACACTTCTTTCTTCTTTTCATTTCTCTTGAGGTTTCTCTCTATCTTTTTTGGGGTGGAGCAGGAAATTATGCTTACTTTCAAAACAAAATTATTGTAATAATATGAAAATAAATAAAGCATAGAACAGAGAATTGTTAGAGTAAATAAAAAGAAGACACAAATAAAATTAGGAAAAATGTGTTAAATTTATTTTTTTTGTAATTTGAAAAAAGGACAGAAGCAGCAGAATATAACAGATAGAGAGGAGGTCTCAAGTGAGGAGAACCTGCTTGGGCAAATCAAAGAGCTTCTAAGTTCCCAGAGACTTGCATTGATGGAGGGTATATATTTACCTGGGTCTTCCTCTACAGCCTTGAAATCAAAAATCCAGTCCTCAGTCCTTTAAAAAAAAGGCAAGCAAACTGGACCCAGTAGAGAGACACACAGCTTCCTATGCACTTCTCTTTTCCTAAGTGTCTTTCTGGATTGAAATGTCTGTTTGTTGGTGTTTGTCAAGAATAATGGGAAAAATAAAATAAAATAAAAAATGAGGATACTATGACCATTTACTTCTATATATTGTCGATATAATCTCTCTTCTAATGATCACTTTTTCTTATTATCTTATGAACTCTGGATCTATTATGTTAGGGCAAATCAGGTAGCAAGAAAGTCAGTATTTATTTTTATGTAGAAAGACCAAGAAATGAGGAAAAAGCTCATAGTTAAGAAAAAAGAAAAACAGATAATTTTAAATACTTAGACTAATTAGTAGAAAATTTTTAAGTGATTTCCATATTGTTAAGGCACTAAGAGGAAGTTCTTCTGGAAAAACTGACAGAAAGAAATCTACTGTTAAAATGCTTTTATAAATAATTTTTTAGTTTAGCTCAACAATAAAGGTATTAATAATTAGTAATTAGATGAAATAACAAAATTTTCCAAAATGTAACAGTTTTTAAAGGAAACAATGAAGATATTAATGAATAGTAATTAGATGAAATAGTAAAATTATCCAAAATGTAATAGTTTTTTAAAGACATTAATATATTATTAATTATCCATCTTTCTATTTTAGTTTCTAGCATAAGCTCATCTTGAAGAATACTAAAAAGTTAACTGAACAAAATGTCCATGTTAATTGTGGCAGAATCTATACTCTGAGCACAGGATTTTTGCTCTCTACTACACAGACTCTGAACATCATTCATTGTTGGTCTTTATCAATCTCCTATCACTATTGGACTTAGTATGAATTAGATTTTATTGCTGAGATTGTAATTCAATGGCCTACTGAATGAATATAGCAAAGTATATAAAAGAGGGTTAATGTCATTCAATCCAAACTTCAAAATCTTCTCATTCATATCAATGGTGTAGCTCCATTTGATGCTCAACAACAAGACTGAAATAGCCAAGTAAACCAAAGGAACTCTCAAAATTAGTTTCAGTATTGACAGATCACTGAAATTTACTTCCTATCCTTCTCCATTAAATGAAACTCCCATGCCAAAGCAGTAATGTTAAGGACTCTTTCTTTGTTTCTTTGTGGTTGGTCATACAGGTTACTTGATTTGGCTAAGTTGCAAATATTTGGGTTTGAAACACAGTGAGATATATTTTACTAAAATATAAATTTTTGTCAACAAATAGTTTCTGAGAATTGTTTAAAAATAAAAACTATTGCATTAATAAATAAAAAGAAAAATTTGTTTTATGAAAAACCCAATAAAAATGATAAATCTCTGGTTAATTTGATTTAAAAAAAAGAGGAAAATCGAACTGCTAGTATCATAAATGAAAAGGGAAACCCACCACCCATGAGGAAGTAATGAAAGTAATAATTTGAAATTATTTTGCCCAACTCTGTGCCAATAAATTTGACAATCTAAGTGAAATGGATAAATGTTTACAAAAATATAAGTTGCCCAGGTTAAATGAAGAGAAGATTAAATACCTAAACAACCCTATCTCAGAAAAAGAAATTCAACAAGCTGTCATTGAATTCCCTAAGAAAAAATCTCCAGGGCCTGATGGATTCACAATTGAATTCTACCAAACATTTAAGGAACAATTGCCTCCAATTCTATATAAATTCTTTGGAAAAATAGGGGAAGATGGAACTCTGCCTAATTCTTTTGATGAAGCCAATATGGTATTGATACCTAAACCAGGAAGAGTTAAAACAGAAAAAGAAAATTATAGACCTTTCTCCCTGATGAATATAGATGCAAAAATCTTAAATAAAATCTTAGCAAAATTATTACAACAAATTTTCCCTGGGATAATACATTATGATCAAGTGGGATTTATCCCAGGAATACAGGGTTGGTCCAATATTAGGAAAACTGTTATTATAATCAATTATATCAACAACAAACCTATCAGAAATTATATGTTCATATCAATAGATGCTGGAAAAGCTTTTGATAACATACAGCAACCATTCCTACTAAATACATTAGAGAGTGTAAGAATAAATGGACTGTTCCTTAGAATAATTAGCAGTATCTATCTGAAACCATCAACAAGCATTATATGCAATGGGGAGATGTTAGAGGCATACCCTACTAGGTATGCTGGGTAAGATCAGCAGTGAAACAAGTATGCTCATTATCACCACTACTATTAAATATTGTATTAGAAATATTAGCTTCAGCAATTAGAGAAGAAAAAGAAATTGAAGGAATTAGAATTGCGAAGGAAGAGACAAAGCTCTCACTCTTTGCAGATGACATGATGGTATACCTAGAGAATCCCAAGAAATCCTCCAAAAGCCTACTGGAAACAATCAGCAATTTTAGCAAAGCTGCAGGATATAAAATAAATCTTCATAAATCCTCAATTTTTCTATATATATATGACTAGCAAGATACAGCAGGAAGAGCTAGAAAGACAAATTCCATTCAAAGTAACCTCAGACAATATAAAATACCTGGGAGTCTATTTGCCAAGGCAGACTCAGAAACTTTTGGAAAACAATTATAAAACATTTCTCACACAAATTAAATCAGATTTAAATAACTAGGCAAACATCAACTGCTCATGGATAGGCAGAACTAATAAAATAAAAATGACAATTACCAAAACTAAACTACCTGTTTAGTGCCCTACCAATCAAAATTCCAAAAAATTATGTTAATGAGTTAGAAAAAGTTGTAAGTAAATTCATATGGAGAAATAAAAAGTCAAGAATTTCCATGGATTTAATGAAAAATGTGTAAAAGAAGGGGGCTTAGCCCTACCCAATCTAAAATTATATTATAAAGCATCAGTCATCAAAACTGTCTGGTATTGGCTAAGAAATAGAGTGGTGGACCAGTGGAATAGACTAGGTGCAATAGCAGGAAACGATTATACTAATCTACTGTTTGATAAACCCAAAGAGTCTAGCTATTGGGATAAAAAACTCTCTCTTTGATAAAACTGCTTGGAAAATTGGAAGTTAGTATGGAAGAAACTTAGATTAGACCAATACCTCACACACTATTCCAAGATAAGATCCAAATGGATACAGGATTTCGACATAAAAAAACAATACTATAAGCAAATTAGAAGATCAAGGACTAGTTTACCTGTCAGACCTTGGGAAAGGGAAGCAGTTTATGACTAAGGAAGAGATGGAGAACAGCACTAAAAACAAACTAGATGATTTCAATTACATTAAATTAAAAATCTTTTGCACAGATAAAACCACTGCAACAAAGATCAAAAGAGATTTAGTAAACTGGGAAACAATCTTTACAACTAATGTTTCTGACAAAGGACTCATTTCTAAAACATACAGAGAACTGAGTCATATTGAAAAAAAATAAAAGCCATTTCCCTAGTTGACAAATGGTAAAAGGCTATGCAAAGGCAATTTACATAGGAGATCAAAGCAATCCATAATCAGATGAAAATTGCTCTAAATCATTACTTATTAGAGAAATGCAAACTAAAGCTTCTCTGAGGATAACGATCATTGTTGGATGGGTTGTGGGAAACCTGGGACACTATTACTTTATTGGTGGAGCTGTGAACTCAACAAAACTTTCTGGAGAGAAATCTGGAACTACACCCAAAGGGCAACAAAAATTCGCATACCCTTTGATCCAGCAATACCACTACTGGGTCTATACCCTGAAGAGATGATGAAAAAGGGTAAAAATATCACTTGTACAAAAATATTCATAGCAGACCTGTTTGTGGTGGCAAAGAATTGGAAATCAAGCAAATGTCCTTCAATTGGGGAATGGTTTAGCAAACAGTGGTATATGTATGTCATGGAACACTATTCTATTAGAAACCAGAAGGGATGGGAATTCAGGGAAGTATGGAGGGATTTGCATCAACTGATGCTGAGTGAGATGAACAGAACGAGAAAAACACTGTACACCCTAACAGCAACATGGGGGTGATTATTAACCTTGATGGACACACTTATTTCATCAGTGCAATAATCAGGCACAATTTGGTACTGCTGCAGTGGAGAATACCATCTGTATTCAGATAAAAAATCATGGAGTTTGAACAAAGTTCAAGGACTATTCCCTTTAATTTTATAAAAAAAACCCCTGCTATCTTATTGTCTGATCTTGTTATCTCTTATATTTCATGTTTCTTCTAGAAGGATATGATTTCTCTCTCATCACATTCAATTTGGATCAATGTACAACATGGAAACCATGTAAAGACTTACAAATTGATTTCTGTGGGGGAGGTTGGGGGAGGGAAGTGAGATTGGGGGGGACTTTTAAAACTCAAAATAAAATCTTTAGGTAACAAAGTATTGTTTAAAAATAGATTCACCATTTTATAGTAAAATTTTCCAAATTCTCTAATTTTCAGGTTTCATCAAACTCTTAGTATCCTTAAGCTTCACACAAATAGTCTATTTACATGAAAAAAACTTAGTAGATGAAAAGATTATTTTCCCCAACTTTAGATACATGAACATATAACAATAAGATATGCTTTCAAGTATAGTCAAGTTTAGTAGAGTAGGGGAAGCACTCAGCATACCTCTTCCAACACTTCTCTTCAAACAACCATAAAATAACACTTGTAATGAAAATCTGAAGTGGCAGAGGCAGCAAAACATCAGGATAAAACATTTCCCAGTCCTTGACTAATTAAGACTTTGGCCAGAGAGATATGTAATAGAGGGATCAAACCTGGCCATGGAATGCAGCATCATTGGTGAGACTAGAGGATGAAGATAGAAGCAGCAACATTTTGGGGAACTATTAAGACAGAAATGGCAATGGGTCCTTGCAATTAGTCAAAAAAACGATTATAGGGAGATCTCAGAGATCTAGAAGTGGATGCAGGCCTAAATGCTGTTTTGGAAATTTTGTTGCTTATACTCACTGTTCAAAGAGCAATACTTCCAATTACAAAGGATCAGAAGTCCTGAGAAGACATTTTACTTCCTGTCTTATGGTGAAAGGTCCTGAGAATCAGCATCAAATACCGTCTCAAGAGATCAGAATACCTTCCTGGATTAGGTCTAGAACAGGATAGGAAAACAATATCTACACCTTTCTCCAGAATGAATTACCTCAGAAGTATCAAAAACTTCAAATCTCCCAGAACTAGAACTAACAAATAGCAATGAAAAAAAAGTTTGAAATAGAAACACACACACACACACACACACATACACACACAAACACACAAACACTGACTGATTATAAAGCCTCCAAAATCAAGAAATAGGGTGGAAAATTTGACAAAAAAAAAGGAACCTAATCAGAAAATGTTACTATGGTGACAGGAAAGTTCAAGAGAAAATTCAGAAGATAATGAAGTCAAATTAATAAAATTGAAAGTAAGAAAACTATTGAACTAATAAATGAAACTTAAAACTGGTTTTATTAAAAAATCAATAAAATAGCTAAATCTTTTCTTAATTTGATTCAAGAAAAAGAAAATAAAAGAAAGTCAAATTACAAGTATCAAAAATGAAAAGGTTGAGTTCACCACCAAAGGGGAGGAAACTAAACTAATAACTCAATACTATTTTATTGAATTTCATGCCAAGAAATCTGACAATCTAAGTGAAATGGATGAATATTTACAAAAATATAAACTCACAGATTAAGAGAAGAAAAAATAAAATAATTGAATAAGTCCATTTCGCAAGTCATCAGTGAACTCCCAAAGAAAAAATCTCCAGTTAGATGAATTTACAAGTAAATTCCATGAAACATTTAAATAACAATTAATTCCAATTTTTTATAAAGTATTTGAAAAAATAGGTGGAATTCTATCAAATTCCTTTTACGACACCAACCAGAATCTGATACTTAAACCAGAAGGAGCAAAACAAAAAAAATATATATATATATATATAGACCAATCATCCTCATGAAAACTGATGCAAAACATTTAAATAAAATATTAGCAAAGAGATTACAGCAATTTCTGATAAAGATTTTACATCATTATCAGGTGGGATTCATAACTGGCATACAAGCATGGTACAATATTTGGAAAATTATCATCATAATTGACCATATCAATAACAAAACTAACAGAAATCATATGATTATCTCAATATATCCTGAACAAGTCTTTGACAAAAATGTACCATCCATTCCTATTAAAATACCAATAAATGTAGTTTTCCTTAAAATGAAAAAGCAGTATACATCTGAAACAAAATTCTAACTCTATGCAGATGATTTGATGGTATACTTAGAGAAACTTAGAAAATCAACTAAATCAATTTGAAACAATTAACTTTAGCAAAATTGTAGGATATAAAATAAACCCACATAAATCATCAACATTTCTATATGCTATCAATAAAGCACAGCAGTAAGAGGTAGAAAGAGATTTTTAAAAAATTAACTGTATAGGGGCAGCTAGGTGGTGCAGTGGATAGAGCACAGGCCCTGGAGTCAGGAGGACCTGAGTTCAAATTTGGCCTCAGACACTTAAAGTTACCCAGTTTTGTGACCTTGGGCAGGTCACTTTACCCATTGCCTTAAATAAATTAAAATAAATAAATAAATAGATTGACTGTATAGACAACACAGAATACTTGGGACTCTACCTCCTATGAGAAACCCAGAAACTATTGGAAGACAATTGCAAAACACTTTTTACACACAAAAAAATCAGATCTAAAAGAACTGGACAAACATTAATTGCTCCTAGGCCAAACTAATATAATAAAAAAAAAACAGTTCTACTTAAATTAAATTACTTACTCAGTGCCATACCAATCAAACCAACAAAAACTATTTTATAAAACCAGAAAAAATAGCAACAATTCATATGGAAGAACAAAAGGTCAAAAATCTCATGGGACATGATGAAAAAATATACTATTAAGTTATATTATAAAGCAACAGTCAACAAAACTGTTTAGTTCTGTCTAAGAATTAAAATTATATATATATATATACATATATATATATGTATATATATATATATATATATATATATATACATCAGTGAAATAGATTGGGTACAAAAAAATGTACTGTTTGATAAACAAACTCCAGCTTAGTTTATAAGACCTCACTATTTGACAAAAATGACTAAGAAAATTGGAAAATAGTATAGCAAAAAGTAGACGTGGGCCAAGATAAGGTCAAAATGGGTACAAGATTCAGATTATAAAAAGTGATACCTTAAATCAATTTAGTAAATAAGGAACAGTTTATTTCTCAGATATATCGAATGGGGATCATTGTATGAAGAAACAAGTGATATAGTACATTAAAAAATACAAAATGGGTAATTTTGAGTACATTAAATTGGAAAGGTGTTACACAAATAAAATCAATGCAACTAACATTAGAAAGAACTCAAAAAGCTGGGAAACAGTTTTTACCACTAATGTTTCTGATAAAGGAATGATTTATAAAATACAGAATGTACTGTGACAAATTTTCTAGGAACATAAACCATTTCCCCATTGATAAATGGTCATAGAATATGAATAGGTAGTTTTCAGATGGATAAATTAAATCAATGGGTTGTCATATGAAAGAATATTTTAAATCATTATTGATAATAATTAAAATATCTCTGAGATAATACCACATATCTATCACATTGGCTAATATGACAAAGAAAAAGCAAAATGTCCAATGTTAGAGGAGATGTGAGGAATCTGGTGGAGCTGTGAACTGATCTATCCATTCTGAAGAGCAATTGCAAACTATGCTAAAAGGACTATAAAAATGTGCCTATCCCTTAAATCACCAAAACTACTATTAGGTCTGTATCCCAAAGAGATCATAAAAAAGTGGAAATGGCCCACATGTACAAAATATTAACAGCAACTCTTTTTTTTTTTGTAGTGGCAAAGAATTGAAAATTGAAGGGAAACCCATCAACTGGGCAATGACCAAACAAATTGTGGTACATAAATATGATGAAATACTATTATTCTATAAACAATAACAAGCAGTTGAATTTTAGGAAAGTCTGAAATGATTGCCATGAATTGATATTGAGTGAAATGAGCAGAAGCAGAAGAACAGTGTATATATTAATAGTAACATTTTCTGATGATCAACTGTTAGACTTAGCTCTTTTAAGCAGGGCAATTATTGAAGACAATTCTAAAAGACTTGAGATGGAAAATAGAAATACATCCATATTCAGAGAAAGAATTTTGAAGTCTGCATGTAGACTAAACCATAATATTTTCATTTTAAAATATTTTTTATTTCTCATGATTTTTCTTCTTCTGTTTTTAATTCTTATTTCACAATATGACTAATCAAGAAATATGTTTTACATGAGTTTATAGATATAATCTAAATAAGATTATTCTCCATTAAAGGGATGTGGGAAAGAAGGGAGGGAGGATGAAAATTGTGAAACTTAAAATCTTACAAAATTAATTGGAAAATTACCTTTATATGCAATTTGAAAAATATAAAATGAAACAACTGGAGACAAAATAAAATACTTTGGCATATGACTGCTGAGACAAAACTAGGAACTATGTGAATACAATTACAAAATATACTGTATACAAATAATTAGTTTTTTCTTTCCTTTTAAAACAATGGAAGAAATAATATTTATTCATAGGTAAACCAGGTCAATATAATAAAAATGACAGCTCTCCATGAATTATTTTTCTTTTTTGGTACCATTCCAATAAAATTACCAAAGTATTTTTTATAGAGATAAAAAAATAGCAAAATTCATTTAGAAGAACATAAGCGTAAGGTTATCAAAGGTATTAATGAAAAATGTGTAAATGAAGATGGATTGGAGGTACCAGATTTGAAATTATATTACAAAATGTTCAAGATCATATTTATGCAAATATTTACATTTATATACATACATATATATATATAGCAGTTTTGCTTTGTTTTGTTCTATGAGGCAATGTCCATAATGAATGACTGAAGAAATTGTATGTGATTTTGACAATATTATGGCGCTATTAAAAAAACAAAAATATGGTTTTACAAAAACTTGAGAAGATTTACATGAATTAATGAAAAGGAAAGTTCCTAGAAACAAGAGAACACTGTACACAGTCACAGCAAAAATAGAAGTATAGGGGGCAGCTAGGTGGTGCAGTGGATAGACCACTGGCCTTGGAGTCAGGGGTACCTGAGTTCAAATTGGTCCTCAGACACTTAATAATTACCTCGTTGTGTGGCAATGGGTAAGCCACTTAACCCCATTGCCTTGCAAAAAAAAGTATAAGGATAATTGTCTTTGAAAGTTAGCTAATCTGAACAAAGAAATCCAAAACATTTCCATCAACTTATGATGGAAAATGCTACCCATAACCACAGAGAGAAATGATGAGCTCCAAGTGTTGACTGAATTATACTTTCTAAACTTTCTGTTTTCCTTGGAATAAATGAATGTTAAAAAAAAATTATGAGAATTTGGGAAATAGCTAATGCTATAAACAAAATATACATTTTTAAATATAAGAGGGAATGATTTTCAACTTTGGAAGTTTTTAACTTTGAAAGAGGAGTAGATAAGAATTGATCACATTTGGGAAACTGCAATATATTCTTAGGGATACCAAATCAATATATGATACAAAAGGTTCCCTTTAATGCCAATATTCTCCTAATAATATTAGATGGTAACAGGTCATTCATTACATGCACTTTTATCAGAGTAATGTCAGAAATAATCTCCACATTTTTTACCCAAATGCTTAGGAGATAGCAAAACACATATGTAATATCAAGAACTGGAAAAGTGAATGGCATCATCCTTACATAAGAGTTAAAGAACAGATGGATAGCTTTCATGTTTGATATGACACAGATATTAAAAAAAGTGGAGAAAGTGTTTTAGTTAATTCTGTGGCTCCTCTTTGAAGGATTTACAGAATGGGGTAGAAAGAAGTTTCAAAGAATGATATTATGTTGAAATATATTCTGTAGCAGTGAAAGTTATATTAAATTACTGATCCCTCCATACATAAAAGCAATCGAGCTGGAGGCCATATAAAGGAAAAATGTCTTGTCAAAGGAGTTGTTTTAGAGTTTGTGCCTCCATAAGTGTATCAAAGACCATCAATCTACTTATTCCCCATCTTGGTTGCACATTTTTTTTAGATTTTTTTTTTTTTAGCGACAGGAAAACTAAAACTCTGAATCAGTTTTAAAAATTAAGCTTTTCCTAAAGGCAAGAGCACAGCATGAACGGACAACTTTGTAAAGGATTTTATGAATCAATGAAAAAGAGTCATAGATCAGTTATTTGACTGGATTCTACAATACCAAAAAAAAAAATAATTATTCCTCCACTACTGTTTTTGAAAATATAGACAGTTTTTAGAGCTCTTTATTAATTTTCATTTTCTCCATAAGACGTAAACATCCAGGGCAGAAAAAATACATAATAAAACTGTTTCTAAGTGTGAGAAATAGTTCTATTGTGAAAGGAGATACAAACTATATATTAAAAGAATGTATCTTAAAATTCAAGGAAAAAATCTGCTAATATGCATTTTTGGTATTTCTTTGGTTTTTTAATTACTTAATTTCTCCCCCTTTCCTTATGAAACAAAGTTGCTGAAAACATGAATACTTCCCTTCTCATTTTGTCTTAAGCTAGGAAAGATTTTTATGGATGTTGTCTAAGTAAGCTCATTTCCTGGGGACATTTAATAGATAATTCAGCGATTTTGTGAGGTAAAGAGGAGAATATATATACAGGCAATAAGAAAAAAAAAAGGAGAAAAATGATGTTTTGATGATCAGAACTGTTATTAGAATTCTCAGAGTTAAAGAAACAGGCAAGGTAGGCTGAAAAACTTCTTATTTCCTAAACTCTAATAATCTAATATTATGATCTACCCTATAGAAATATTCTAGGACATTCAATAACTTTTTTGTGCAATCCCCTGCAATAATTTTTGAGATAATACTTACCATATTAACTCTGTAGCTGAAAAACTTAGAATTTCCAAAAGATTGTCATCTAGAGGATCAGACTATAGATGGAAATAATTGACCTTTTAAATTTTGTTGTCAGTGTCACATTTGTTATTTAAGACAAGCTGTAGTCTTAAACACTGGTCTTCACATTGCAGAATCTCAGCAGATGTTGACTAATTAAAAATGGAATACACTGGTAAAGCAAAGGAACAAATCTTAAGCTGTCAAAAAAAAAGAAATAGTAAAACAATTTCAAAAAAAGAAATAGTAAAAAAAAATGACAGAAAAAAGGAAATTAAATCTATCTTAGGACCTTCACTTAAATGTACAATTTTAATTTGTAACATGTTAACATGTTGCTTTTATAATCTCAAACACTTTTAAGTAGCAGTAGCAAACTAATTTCATTTTAAAATAACAGCACATTTTTTTTTCATCCTTAAAGTAATTATTGTCTTTGTGGACAGAGTTTTTGATTTTGAAAATATGTATTGGGAGATGACTTAATGATGATAATGATGATGATGATGATGATGGCATTTTAATAGTACTTTATTATTTGTACAACAATTTATATACATTATTTCTATTGATCACTACAACAACACTGGAACTTAGGTTGTTTATTATCATCATTTTATAAATTATGAAACTGAAGTAGACAGAGGTTAAGTGATTTGTCCAGAAACACACAACTAGTAAGTATTTGAGGCTGGATTTGGGTTCAGATCTTTTTGACTATACTTCTAGACCTTTATCCACTAATACAAAATATATGGACAATTGGTATAACTCCCAAATATCTGAAATTAAGATTATTTTTGTCCTCTAGATAATGAAACATTTATTCTTGGAAAGAAATATTTCATAGCAACTAAAACTCCTTTATACTGAGAATTTTTTTCCAGATTTCTCAAGAATACAGTTCCTATTATAGGGGTGGGGAGGGAAGAATTCTGTCACAGAAATTCCAAAAAAAAATGGTAATATACTTAATTTAGCAAAACACTGAAACTCACCTGGTAGTTTCCTAATTCAAAAGATCAAAAGCAGACCTCTAAAGTCAGTTTGAAGTCTGTTCACAGTTCCCCTTCCTGATATTTCTTCCAATTTTGTGCACTCTAAATTCATTCAAACAGCTCTCTGCTTTCTCCTATAATCACTAGCTTATAGGATACCTTCCTCCCTATCTTTTCTTCTCTATTCTTTGGATCCCAGTTTGAGTCCTTCCTCCTTCATAAAAATTTCCTTGATCACCTCTGAATTTCTATTGTACTCAAAGCTTGTTCTTCTCTGTAGGCTTTATGCTACAGTTAATCCCTATCTTTTCACATTTATATGTATTACCCCCAAATAGAATGTAAGCTACTCAAAATCAAGGACTAAGTTCAGTATACTTTGCTATCAGGATCAAGTCTATTTTTTTCTATCACATACTGGTCATGTAATAGCTCAAAAATCAATTAATTTTATGCAAATAGGAAAAGCCCTGGAATATAATAAGAGTTATGATTGTGATTGTGGGCTGTGTCATGTTACATGGTTCCACTGAAACAATATATTATATGATGTTTTAATGTAGAGATCTGAAGTCTGGAAGACCTGAGTTCAAATCTGTTCTCAGAAAATTATAGTTTGTATAAATCACTTCTACTGAGATGTCACTAGTATAAAATTGAGATTATATTTGTAAAGCACTCAAAGAGTGTTACATAGATATCTAAATTTTATTATTATTACCACCTGTAAAAGGTAAAAATTTTAATGTACACATAAGAAAAGATGAAATGAAGGTTAAGAACTTGAATCCAGAGTATAGGCTGAATCAATGCATAAAGGCGAGACTTATGAATACTTTGGTTTTCTCTAAGCCAGATAGATTGAAAATAAATGTTAAGGGGGGATGGCTAGGTGGCGTAATGGATAAAGCACTGGCCTTGGAGTCAGGAGTACCTGGGTTCAAATCCTGTCTCAGAGACTTAATAATTACCTAGCTGTGTGGTCTTGGGCAAGCCACTTGACCCCATTTGCCTTGCAAAAACCTAATAAATAAATCAATGAATGAATGAATAAATAAATCAACAAACACACAAGTAAATAAATAAATAAATGTCAAGGAAAGAGTGACAATATTTTAAGATTCAAAGTTGAATAAGAAGATTCTTGTTACAGTAATTAATAACTAAACAATATCATTGCAATGTCTTCTTTTGAAACCATACAAAGGACCATAATAGCCCTGGAAAGTAGTCTAAAAAACTTATTTACAAAGAAAACAGGGCCCATTACTTAAAGCAGCAATTGGGGAGGAGGTGAAAATAGCATTTTTCTACCAAATGAGCAGTAAAATTCAAAACCCCCAAAAATGATGGTTGAAGATTAACCTTCCTTATAACTGGTAAAAATAAAGAAATAAAAGTTTAATAAAAGTAGAAGTAAAAGAATTGATAGAAATTCTTGGAATACATGGTAATTTGATTCAAATTCCATTAAAAATTTTTTGGAACAAAGACACCACTTCACAATAAATAATGAAAGTTAAAAACAGGAATAAACCATTAGGTTTGTTGAATGAAAATGTGGCCTTCATATGTGACCTATAAAATGTCCACAATCACAGAATGGAATCAAAAGTCATGACACTGGGGTGAAGTAAAGTAAATGTTTGGGATAATCAAAGGGGTCATGATGTAACTCAGGACAAATTGCTACCAGAAATCAAGTTTTAACTTTAAGGCACAGTTATAGTGTTATAGTGATCAAGGTAGATTATGCAAGGAAATATTTCTCTCTCTCTCTCTCTCTCTCTCTCTCTCTCTCTCTCTCTCTCTCTGTGTGTGTGTCTCTGTCTCTCTCTTTCTCTCTCTCTCTCTGTCTCTTTGTCTCTTTCTCTCTTCTCTCTCTCTCTCTCTCTCTGGTTCTGTCTCTCTGTCTCTGTCTCTGTCTCTGTCTCTCTGTCTTTCTCTCTCTCTCTCTCCCTCTCTCTCTCCCCATCCCTACTGTCTCCTTCCCTCTATCACTTTCTCAAACCTACCTCATGAATACAAATACAACTATATGCATATGGTCACGTGGAAAGAGAACTCATTACTTCAGAGTTTTCTTGTTTTAATAATAGTAATTAATATTTAGATAGTGGTTTAGGGGCTTAGAATATCTCTGTTATTAGTCTGATTGGGCCTTACAGTTCATAAACAGGGTAGTATGAAGGCTAGAAAACTGACTTACAGTCAGGAATACCTGAGTCCAGTTTCACCTTTGACCCATGAAGCTTGGATGATACTGTGAAAGTCATTTAAAATATTAGAGCTCACATCAATGTTGGAAGATTGCAAATTAAAGAAATGGTCCTGAACTCTCCCCTAAAGGGAATTTCTTTGAGCAGTAAAATTAAAAGTCTAATCACTCCCTTAACAAAGAAGCTTTGAATAGCTATTGTTAAACAATAATTATTTTATGTATGTCATATAACTAGTAAACTACAATATACCATTATAGAAAGAATTTGAACCTAGCCCTTCCTACCTCAGAAACCAACTTTCTATCTTTCCCAGTATATTTATTAACTCAAAAGTCAGTCAAACCAAATTTCTAGCTAGAATATGAATAGATAGGAGTGGCAAATAATATATGCATTTGCATATGTATATGCATGTACATAATTTTATATATATATATATATATATATATATATGTATATATATATACATATTATCCTCTCCCATTCACAACTGAAAAAACCGAGGCTCAAAACAGTTAACTGACTTGCTTGAGGTTAAAGTGCTAGAAAATAGCAAAGCTAGGACTAAAAGTAGTTTTCTGGTTCTTCATGCATCTCCTTTCAAATCAATACACCATAGTTAATTAGCTTCTTTTATATCTTCCCTTTCAAAATTATGTAGGATTATATAACTAATTCTGTATTTTTATATACAAAATAATAAGAAGAAATTGATTGTGTATTCATGTTCATAATTGTGAAAGGTAAATGTTCCTTTAAAAGAAATTCCATTCTCATATAGAACTAAGATCATTATTGACTTAATTTATGGATTATAATTAAAGTATAAAGTACAGGTTCATATTTCTGTTCGTTCCCTGGAAAAATCATCACTTTCAGAGGCTTTCTTGAAGAGAGGGTTTCTCACTCTATGTGACTTTATTTGCTTGCTTGTAACCAGTAAAGCAAGACATATATGATGGAATGGTGGTTCTCAGTATTTTTTTTTCTGAATTGCATTCAAAGTACAACATTCCATTTATTGAATAGTCACCTAAACTAGCTGAAGCATTCAGTTGTGGCAGAATCTGGTTTATTGCAGCAGCTATCATTAACCAGGACAAGCTCTCGATCTGAACAGTCAGGTCAGTCAATTCAGAGGATTGACTTGTTCCCAGAACACTTTGATGTTAGGAATCAGTCAACAGGGTTTTGTTGAGCACCGAGTCCTAAGCTGGACATACTTTCAAGTATTGTGGAAAGACATGTAAAGAAATAAATTTCAAAGTCCCTACTACCTGCTTTTGAGGAACTTAAAAGCTTTCAAAATAGATAAAATGGAAATATTTAAGCATTCAATAAAATTAACAAGTGATATCTTATAAGGTAAAATTGTACCATACATTATAGACATGAGTGTTGGGGACAGGTTAAATCAGTTTAATCAGGAAAGTCTTCTTGTAGGAGGAGAATTAAAAGAGTTTATGGAAATAAAATGGAGAAAAGCCACATGGAAGTTCTCCCCAATGGAAATGCAGAAAAGCTCTCTATCTAGATGAAAATGATTAATTACAAGAAAATTAGATATTTCAACACTAACAAGAAAATATGTTTATGCAAAAGTTGTTTATGTAGTCATTTAGATGCAAATAAAATATCTTTGGAATTTTTATGAAATTTCTTCTTCTTTTGTCCCCTATGGTCAGTATTTTGTCCACTCAGTAGAAAATACTCTTTTACATGTATCTCTGCTGCAAGGAACTTTGTACATATGCTTTTCTAGAAATCTTCATTCATTGTTAAGTTTTATTTTGTCACAGTAATAGAATCACAGTTTTACATATTAGCAAGAAATCTAATTACTCCCTTAGGAACTTTCTCCTTACAGTTACTGTGAAGGGTATTCCATCCTCTTAAGATTCCTTAGTGATTGGGCGGCGGAGCCAAGATGGAAGTGTGAAGGCAACATTTCCAGGTAACTCCTTTCCCCTGAAACTCCAAAAGTCAACAAATTATGACTCTAGTCAAAATGTAGAGGGGCAGAACCCACAGAAAGACTGAGGGATACATTTTCCTAGTCAAAGATAACTTAGAAGTTCCCGGGGAAAGATGAGTTTCACCAGGACCATAAAGCTGTGGCCACATTGCAGTCCAGCCCAGGCCAGCCTAGAGATCACTGGCAACAGCTTGAAGGGGTGATGAGAGAACTCTGCTACACCAGAATGAATGTGGAGTGAGAAACACTGACCTCAGAATCTGCAACAAGAATCTGGAATCCCCAGAGACTGTAATGGGGTCAGGGAAGACTACAGAAATTTCTCTGCTCTCCCTTGGGGTAGGACTCTGCTGTTTGCCTACATTCAGATCTAGGTTGCAGTTTGGGCTTCCATACTACAGCCAAGCAATAACCTCCTTACACCTCCAGGGCAGAGGGAAGTGAAGTGTTCATCTACATGTCAAAGCACAGGCAAGGGAGCATAAGAACTTGGAGGAATAAAGGTCCCAGTGGGGTGTCCCCCCCCAAAAAAACCCCTCAAAACCTTTGGACTGAGGAAATGAGTAAACAACAAAAAAAGAATCTGAACATAGGGTACTACTTTAGGCCCATGGAAGATCAAAACATACTCAGATGATGACAAAATCTAAGCCTCCCTATCCAAAACTTCCAAGATAAATAGAAAATGGTCTCAGACTATTGATGACCTCAAAAAGACTTTGAAAAGCAATTAAGGTGGAAGAAAAATTGGGAGGAGAAATGAGAGCAATGCAGAAAAATCATAAAAACCAAATCAGTAGTTTGGTGAAAGAAATACAAAAAAATCCTGAAGAAAATAATATGTTAAAAACCAGTTTAGGACTAATGGAAAAAGCAAAACAAAAGGCAAATGAGAAGAATACCTTAAAAAGCAGAATCGGCCAGCTGGAAAAGGAGATAGAAAAGCTCTCTGAAGAAAATAACTCTTTCAAGTGCAGCATGGAACTAAAGGAAGCTGATGACTTTGCAAGAAACCAGGAAGATATAAAACTCTTCCAAAAAAAGTCAAATATTAGAAGAAAATGAGAAATATCTCACTGGAAAAACAACTGACCTCGAAAACAGACCTAGAAGAATTCATTGAGAAGTTATTGGGCTATCTGAAAGCCATGAGCAGGAAAACAACCTAGATTTCATTTTTCAAGAAATAATACAGCAAAATTGCCCTGAGATCCTAGAAGCAGAGGGTAAAATAGAAATAATGGGAATTCACCAGTCTCCTGAAAGAGATCCCAAAAGAAAATCTTTCAGGAATATTATAGTCAAATTCTAAAACTCCAAAATCAAAGAGAAAATTCTAAAAGCTTCTAGAAAGAAACAATTCAACTACCATGGCTCCATAGTCAGGATTACACAGGATCTGGCAGCATCTCCATTAAGGGCTTATAGGGATAGGAATATGATATTCTGGAAGGCAAAAATTCTTGGTTTACAACCAAGTCAACTACCCAGCAAAACTGAACATCCTATTTCAGGAGAAAAGATGGACTTTCAATGAAACAGGGAACTTTCAGACTTTCCTAATGGAATAACCAGAATTGAACAGAAAGTTTGATCTCTAAGTATAGGACTCTGGTGAACCATAGAGGGGGTGGAAAAGAAAGACTAACTGTAAGGAACTTAATGATATTGTTTGTATTCCTGCATGGGAATAATGTATTGATAACTCATATGAACTTTTTCATTTATAAGAGCTTTTAGAAGGAGCATATATAGACAGGACATAGGAAGCAGCAGAATATAATGGTATAATATAATAAAAAGATGGAGTCAATGGGTGATAAAGGAAGTACTGGGAGGGAGGGAAAGGAGATGAGGAAGAAGCTAATAAATTTTACATAAGAGTCAAGAAAAAGCTTTTCCAATGAAAGGGGGAAGGCAAGGGGGAATGAGTAAGCAAGGGGGAATGGCTCAGAGAGGAAATAACATACACACATAATAGGGTGAGGAAATCTATCTTATCCTAGAGAAAAATGAGAAGAAAGGGATGGGTTAAGGGGGATGGGGGTAGGGAAGGAAGGAATAGGTGATAGAAGAGAAGGAAGATTGAGGTTAGAGTATTCAGATACAACACACCTTTGGACAGGGCCAGGATGAAAGGAGAAAGAGAGAGAATAGAATAAATGAGACTGGAGAAGAATAGAATGGCGGTACAGTTAGTAATAGCAACTGTGGGGAAAATATTGAAGCAACTTCTCTGGTGGACTTATGATAAAGAAAGCAACTCACCCCAGAGAAAGAGTCATTGAATCTGAAAACAGAGTGAAGTAACATTTTTCCCCCCCTCTCTCTATTCTTAAAGTTTCTCCTCTTCTTGGGAGTGGCGGTATGTTTACCATTATAACACATTTAGTTTCAATCAATGTATAGCATGAAAACAATGTAAAGACTATCAGACTGCCTTCTATGGGGGGGGAGGGAAGAAAGGGGTGCAAATTGTAAAATTCAAAACCTTACAAAAATGATAGGTAGATGCTACTGCTATTGTATATAATTGGAAAACAAATAAAATGTTAAATTACTAAAAAAAATTCCTTAGTGATGTAAAAGTCAATAAGCCTTTGCTTTCTCCCTCCATGCAATTATTTTCTAATTTTGTTCTTAAAATTGCAGTTATTTGCATGTAGATTTCTCTCATTAGTCTAAATTTTTATAAGTGTAAGGATTTTATAATTTATTATACCCTGAACCCTCTTCATCTAATGAACCTATATAACTCAGAGATCCTTGCTCTCCTATATCCCAGTTTAGGATCACAGATTTAAAAATGGAAGGGACCTTAGAGATCTCTCATTTTATAGATGAGAAAAGTGAAGTTCAGAGAGATTAAGTAACTGGGACAGTGAGACAAAGGTAATAAATGTCAGATAAGCTTTTTGACCACAAATCCAACTGTTGGTACTATTATGCCAGGACCTTTCCAAGTGTAATGATTAATTTTGAGTTATTAATGTACAAAATTTGGGTATAAGCCTCTGATCTCTAAGCCAGATAACATTAACTTTTGGGAATTTCTAATTATTATGAAGTTTCTCATCTTCAGTAATAGATTCTTACTGTACCAATGAAAGCCAACTTAAAGTAGCTTTGTGAAATCTAAAATAAAAGAATAAAAAGGAAAAGGAAGGGAGGGAGGGAGGAAAACATTTAACTCAAAATCTTACCAAAAAATGACTGTTGTAAATGATCTTGAAGTATAATTGGAAAAAAAAAGAAAAAAAAGAAAAAAAGGAATAAAAAGATATGCTCAAAAAACGCCCTAAAATTAGTCAAAACACTAAACCAAGAATTCATTAAATTGAACATAGCTTTTATTAAATCAATCCAACTTATTTACCAAGAAGATTATGTGTTTACCTAAAGAGTTCAATATTTCTTTGGATAACCTCCCTGTTAATAAGTCCCCAATTTTTTTCCTGAGTATTACTTTGAACTCTTGCACCCTACTTTCTCGAATATTAAATTATTTCCCAGACCTAGTGAAACTCATACAAATATATAGGCATGTATGTGTGTATGGATGAATATATGTATATATATTATAAATATGTGAATGCATACATAAGTCTATGCACACATTTATGAGGGTTTACACATTTAGATACTTTTTCCCCTTGTCCTTGAAAAACTGCATTCACTGCTCAATTCCTAGACAGTTCTTTGCTGACCAAGTTGGGACTGGGGTGGGACAAGATCTTTCCTTCCATAGAAATCACATATTTTGTCCTCTACCTCTTTTATGCACTCATCTTATTATTCTATCTTTGTAATCTTCATGGTGTAAGGAATTTCCAGTGAATAAACTTCTTCTACTAAAAAATACTGGCAATTCTTTTACACCTTATTGTGTTAAAGTTGCATGGGGAATTAATGGCTTAAGTGTTACATAACCTATATGTGTCAGAGGCAGGAATTGAATTATTGCATTTTCTTTCTAATTGACATTTTTTTTCAAGCATTCCTTATCTTGAATTAATGCTGCACAGAAGTGTTGGACTGATATACCTAATGCATAGCTCAAAAAACATCTCTATTACCTCTAGGAACAGAAACTCTTAAAAAGTATTCTTCACCTCTAATATAATACAACACATAGATTCTTTTTCAAAATTCCTGTTACAGAAGAAGAAATCAAATTCAAAATTAAAGTTCAAATATTTTACATATTTTATTATTACAGGCTGTCAAACCACAAATGGTGGGTGATCAAGCTAATTGTCAATAATTTGTAGACTTCTTTGGTTGCTTTCTCTCTCCATTTGGAACATTTTCTATTCTCCTTTTGGTATCCGATGATATGAGAGTTAGTTGCTATGTATTCAGACAGTATTTTGTTATCTCACTATGTATGTTTCAACTTTTTATTAGTCTTTTTTTGAGTCCAAAGATCATGATCTTTGTTGGGGAGGGGGAAGAGCAATAACAGGCTTGATCATCTCCTCCTTTCCACTATTAGGTATTATTGTGGTTCAATACATACCTAACTATAAGCATCTTCTATTTGATTCTCTCATTTATAAAGAGATATAGATATTATATATAACCTCAGATCAGAAATAATATGAATGATGATCTAGCAAAGGAGATTCAGAAGTAGCAGCCTGTCAGATATGAGGAGAAGCAAAAATATTGTCTTAATGAAAATTTAGCTAGAAGTCAGTGTCGAGGAGGGAAAGATCATATAATTCATCACTTTATACTTAACAGTAGTAAATGCTAGTCAAGAGTGGTCAAAAATAATGAGGAAAAAGACGAGAACATTCAGTTTTGCAACTTATAAATCACTGATTATTCTGAAGAGTAGTTTCAGTTAAGTGATGAAGTCAGAAACCAAAAATGCAATGAAAAATAAAAGGAAAGGCAGGAGATAAAATAAATTGAGGCAAGGCTCTTTTTATTGTTGTTGCTGTTGGGCTTTTTGGTTTGTTTATTTTGTTTTGGGGTGGGGATTGACTGTAAGAGAAAAAAAATGAGGATAGTCTGAAGCATTAGTGTTTTGATTTTTGGACAATGAAGAATAAAGGGAGAATTACTCAGGTAGGAGGGAAGAAACCAGATGAAGGAGATTGAAGATTTTGTAAAGGAGGGTGATTACTGTGAATTTAATCCTCTCCAACCCTGCTGCTAAATGTTCCTATCCAATCCCATCTATGATTGCAGGCTTCCTCCATAAGTGCAGCAGGGTGGTGCATTGGATAGACCATTGTCCTTGGATTCAGAAGGACAGTAGCTCGAATCTGAACTCAGACACTTGAGCTGTCTGTAGGACCTTGAGCAAGTCACTTAAACTTGACTGCCTCACATCCAGTCCATCTCCAGTTATCCTGATTCATACCTGACCAGATGGCTCTGAGGAGGAAGTGAGGCTGGTGACTTAGCACAGCATACCCTCACTCCAGTTCAGTTCACAGGCTTGTCATGGCATCACCTTCCAGATGCCATGTCTTCTTCAAAAACAAAGGACAAACATCTCTTTCATAATTCATATTCTAGAGCTCTGATTATCTTCTTTCCCTTGATGGTTCCTCATAGGATTATAAATTAATTCACAGCTCGAAAATGCCTTAATGTTTGTTTGTCTAACAACTTGATCTTATCTTATATAGAGTGGTTTCCAAAGATCACATAGGTAATAAGAAAGGCAATAGTTGAATGCAAATCTTATGAAGTTAAACAGAATGCTTTTCTCACTTAAATACACAGCAACTCTTGCTTCCTAATCTATGAATGCTTCAGACTAATAGCTATTCCTTTTACTTGCTCAATCCAAGTCTGAACCACAGGCTTTGATACCATGAATCTGGTCCTCTTTTCTTCCCACCTCAATGGCATGAGTCATTGTACTTTAGAAATCTCACACCTGAGAATTTAGCATGTTTTAGATGATTCTAATGAGGAACAGCTGTACTCTGTTAACACTATGAGTAAACTTAATTCTTAGTGGAAAAATAGATATATGGACTGGGGGTATATTCTTCCCAATTATGCATGTATCTCCACAGGTTTTTGACCCAGTACTCTCCACAGAATATGTACTTATTAAATGTTTGTTGATTGAATTACTAATATTTTATTATGGATAGGCAAAAGCAAGCCTTTTAATATGCCCAACCCATTTTTAAAGCCATGTACCAGAAAGCCACAACAAAAGTCTTTATGGAGATAATAACAGTAACTTGCTTTTTTTAGGCTTATAGAGTTTCTAAAGTGATTTCCTCAACTATAATATGAGTACCTAGGTGATACAAGTGCTATATCTACTTTACTGATGGGAAAACTGAGACATAAAAGAAATTAAATGACTTGTACACATTCACATAGAAAACATCAGTGGAATGATTTGAACCTATCTATGTATGAAGTGTTCTGTCTCACAGTCATAACTCCTTCAAAAAAGGAATTAGATAAAGCATTTCCCCAACAAGATCAGAGGTTTCATTTCTGTATTTTTTTTTTTTTAGTTTGAATGAAAGAATCAGGTAAATTTTGAATTATGTTGGAAAATGATTACTGGACTCAAGAAGTCTCTAGAAATACAAGATATAAAAATTGAATGTCTAAATAATTAGATGTTTCTAATTATGGCTGCCAGATGACAATAATAATAAAAATGGGAAAAAAGAATACCTCAATCAGAAAGCATGTAATTCACTCTCACTTTTTGCAGAAACCAGAAGATGAAGTAATTCATTCAAAAGAATAACAACAGAACGAGTCGCAAGTTAAGAACTAGCTTAGGGATTTATCCATGGTATTGAACCTATGTGATCTTCTGGTTTTTGTAAGCTACTTCACTCAGGAAAGTTAATTTCATGGTTGCCTACTCTGGTGAAACTCCTGACTGAAGGACTTCACAATATTTTGGGTGGTCAGAGAATGTCACAAAAGCAATTGACAGAGCTAAACAAGAGGTATCAAAATCAACAGAATGTTTTTTTTTTATATTTGTGTCAGTTTATAAAGAAACTCTGGGTCCTTATCCCAACTCCTTTGGCAAGTTAAACTGTCTGCTCAGTCTCTGGAGCTACCTTGACAAACATTGGAGAATCTCTTCCAGTGCCATCATCCCTAGTTACCATTCCCTTGTTCTATCCCTGTATAATAGCAGATAGTACATAGTACAAAGTATATCTATGTCTATATCCATATATATTGATAAATATTATAATAAATATTTCATTTTGTCATTTATTGACCCAGTAATTAGTGTCCCAATATAAGTTAACTAATTAAAATAATTAATTTTTAAAAAGGAATCCTAACTAATATATATATATAATTTATAAATATATATATTATATATATATATATATATATATATATATATATATGTATATATGCGTGTGTGTGTGTGTGTGTGTGTGTGTGTGTGTTCGGACTTCTGCTCCTGATATATATATATCAGGAGCAGAAGTCCGAACACATTTTCCCCAGCTCCATTGGCAGATGCCCTCTTTCATTTTTACAGGTGCTATAAAGCACACAATACAAGTACACTTCCAAATGAAGTATAGCCACTAGATGAATTGCTCCTTTGATGCCAGACTGTATTTACCCTGGACAATTGATTTATGGCTAAAATGACTCTCACAGACCCCTCACGCTGCAACTAGATGGCACAGTGGATAGAGTACTGGCTTTGGAAATAGGAGGATGACACTTACTAGCTGTATGACCTTGGGTAAGTCACTTAACCCTGATTGCCTTGCATCCAGGGCCATCTCCAGTAGTCCTCATTCATATCTGGCCACTGGATCCAGATGACTCTGGAGGACAAAGTGAGACTGGTGACCCAGCACACCATTCCTTCACTCAATTCTAATTCACTTGCTTGTCATGGAATCACCTCCCTGATGTTGTGGTCTTCTTTGAAAAGGAAGGACAAACATCATTCCTTGATTCAACTGCTAGCAAAATTTGACATGGAGTTTGGTTCTCTTGGCTAATTCTTTTGACTTTCTAGACTCACAAGATTGTAATCATTTTTTCAATAAACCTTTCACTTAATAATATTAAAAATAATAAATAAACATAAACAATGAACAAAGATGTCAAAGCATTCATGGCCAAATTTGGAGATAGGCAGCTTTCTTCGGAAGACCACTTGCTGACAATGCTACTAACTCCCTTCCCACCTTTTTGTACATGTCCTTCATTCAATCACCAACAATAAAGAGCTAGACTAATTAGACTGGATAATGTTTGCTTGTTTTTTCTATTCACACTCAGGTCAACCTCACCAGTCAAACAAAAGGCTAATATTTACTAAAGAGTAAGCAAGAAAATAAGAAACAGTTAATTTACATCTCCTCATTCTTTGAAACATATTGGAGACACTTTATTTATATCAGGTAGAAGACCAAATTATGTGTGCTCATAAGAAATATTTCTCATAGGGAAAGTCTTTCATTACAACATTAATCATAACTATAAAATTGCTGTGGATCAATCAGTCCAAGAGATAGGCTAGCAAGATTCAAAAGGGATGGATGCTAGCAAGATTCAAAAGGGATGGATGATGACTTCTGTTGACCTCAGCTGATCACAGAGAAGTGGGTGGGAGACCAGAGGAGATTTTTCTTTTCTTAGTGAAGGGCAGGACCACCCTGGAATAGGCTTGCCCCAAGGGAGAGGGATTCATATCTTGGAAAACATTGAGGGATTAGGCAGCATTGGGAAACAAAAATGTAAGATCTGAGAGGAAAGACCCAACTGAAGAATAGCCCATCATGAGGCAGGTCAGAAAGTACCAGGTTGTGGAACAAGGATTGTACTTAATGTCTGAGATGAAAAACCATAATGACTGTTAGCCAATGAGTGTAGGATGTTAGGATGGCCCATGTTGTCAAATAAGTTTTGAAGAAGATCAGATATCTTCATAGAATCATCCAGTTCAACCCAAAGAATGGTTGATCTCTGAGGAAAGACCCTACTAAGTCCATCAAGTGATAGATCAGGATGTACCAGGTTGTTGTACATTACCACATAGCACAGCCTTGTGCTTGCCCATCAATGTTATAATACAATGGTTGCCTCATTGATATGAAAGTATCTTAATAATTTAAGCTAAGAGACTCCAGCAGTAGCCAGAATATTTTCAATGGTCCTGTTTCCTAAAAATCAGGCCCTGGGATATTTGCTTCTGGTAAAGGCAAATGAGAAGGATGTCTTGCACAGCACACCACTCATTATAATAAACATAATTATACAACTAATGCTCCCAATCATTTGGATAGTGGGTGTGATCTTTGTTAGTTAAAGGAATAGTAATTACAGAATTTAGATTAACATTTATTAATTGCTTGACCAATTAAAGCACATTTATTAAACAGCTGATATATTCAAGTCACTGGTTGTGTGTGTATGTATACATGTAAATATACACATATACTCAAGCATATATGTATGTATTTGTATGTATAGTTGGGATATATATATATATATAGCTGCATTTCTCTATATATATTCACATATACTCATGTATATATGTGTATGTATGTAGCAGACATGTATGTGTATGTATGTGACTGATCTTCTTGAGTTCAAATCTAGCATCAGACATTTGCTAGCTATGGAACCCTGTGCAAGTTATTTAATCCTTCTTGCTTCAGTTCTTAATCTGTAAAGTGAGCTGGAGAAAGAATATCAAACCACTCCTGTATCTTTGCCGAGAAGTGACCTCAAATAGAATCAGGAAGAGTCAGACATGAATGAAAGATCTGAATAATAATAGATAGATTATTGGCATCAAAATGTTTTGGAGACCCCCTCTTTCCCAGAGCTAGGGCCAGCTAGTTGACTATGCCCTGAGCTTGTCATAACAGCAATCCTTTGCACACTACATGATCTCCTGCTCTGACAAAGTGTGTTGCTTTGACTAATACCAGGTGTTCATTGAGGGATTTATGATTTTAGCTATTCTAGCTTCCCAAGGACCTGAGAGCAAGCATCTGTCACATCTTTTGACATGCTCATGATCCCTGTTCCTTGAAACTGCTAAGTGAACCAAGACTGGTAGTGACCTCTTCTTTCCACTGGTTCCCAATGTGAGACAATCAACTTGAAGCCTTCCCACAGGACCCAGGAATGCCTGCCTGCATTGTCCACTTATGAGCCTGTCTTGGAAACAGAACCTCAAGGCCAAAAAATGATTATGCCAAGGTTCAACCCACTTATGATTTATATGGATATAAACTCTGCCTTTTTCCCAGAAAGGTAAGGGTTCCTGCAGAAGAAGAGTTCTTGCAATATTCATTTTCCTCACACTAAACCTCTGTTTCATCTCTGATTCTCCTGCCTTTAGCCTTTTCTTTTTGGTGCTGATAATAGCTTAGAGGCTGGTTCAAGTACCATTGTCAATGGAAATTCAATCAGTTCAACTCTGGCCTCAGACACTTAGCTGTGATACCCAGAGGAAGTGATTTAATCCCTTTGTGTCCTAATTTCCTTTTTTTTTTTTTGCAAGGCAAATGAGGTTAAGTGGCTTGCCCAAGGCCACACAGCTAGGCAATTATTAAGAGTCTGAAATCAGATTTGAACCCAGGTACTCCTGCCTCCAGGGCCCGTACTTTATCCACTGCACCACCTAGCCGCCCCCCTAATTTCCTTTTGATAAAAAAATGCATTCACCTTGCCAGGACTGTTGTGATTTTTTTTAAAAAAATTAATATTTAAATCATTTTTTTCAGTTCTAACCATCTACATATATAAACTATTTTTGTTTTTGTTTTTTATTATGGTTTTTATATTTTACTCTTCATTTCAAGTCAAATACCTTTGAAAAAAAGAACACAGCTTTATACAAAGAAACCAGTCCATTAAATGCATTTTTTACTTAAAAAAATGATGCATTTTTGAGGGAGGCTTTGAAAGAAAGGAAAAACACAGGGCATATGTGCTTTTCCCCTGACTTCCAAGACAGACCAAATATAAATCACAGATACCAAGTTAAGTTGATTCAATGAAGGTTTTTAATTCTGGATTCTTCTCAGACTTAGAGCATATACTCTCCCATTATGTTTTCTATTTAATAGGATTACCCTTAAATCTACTGTTTATACTCAAAGAACCATTGAAGCAAATTTTGGATTTAGAATTCAATGTCCATGGTTTGAATTCAAGCTCTACTAATTACTGGAGAGGTGAATTTCAGCAGGTCTCTAAATCTTGAATTCTTCATCCTTTAAAAGAAAGGGTTGGACTAGATTATTTCTAAGGCCTTTCTTATCTCTGCATCCTCCAATACATTTAACCATTTTCTGCAATAGCATATGAAGTATGCTTGGACTAGTTGTTCAGATGCTTCTCACTAATGAGGAGAGACTGTCTCATCTCTATTAATTAGTATAGTGTCTTGGTTAAAGTATTTCAGTATATTCCCCTTTGAAGGTCTTTTTGAACATTTTGTGTGGGTCTTTACTCATCAGGGATATGTTCTCTGTTGTGATATCTAGATACCAAAAGCAGACTTATATAGATTAAAGCATTAACCACTTTCTGTCCAAAACTTTTTCAGCAAAGAATAATTAATAGATATGATAGTTTTTTTTTTCATTTCAATGGTACAGTCTTCCTATTGGATATTTCCCTGATTTCCTTAGCATAGCATTCACCTATAAGATAATCCAGAGACCGTTATTAAGGAGGTAGAGGAATACAGCAGAAATAGAACAAATCACAAAGATCTGAGTTTAAATCTTTCTTCTGATATTTACAAACTGTGGAATTAGGATCAAGTCACTCAAATTTTACTTGAGTCTATTTCATCATGTAAGGATAATATGGAGATCATCCATCATATATGTATAATATTATTTAAAGGAACTATTTCAGTGTTGTTTTGAAGTTCAAAGAATATTATGAAGGTAAAGTGCTTTGAAATCATTAAAATGCTACATAAACATCAGTACATGGGATTCTTTCCATTTAACAATTGCTCAATTGATACTGATGGAGTCAGTATTATCAAAATGATCCACTAAACTTTAACAATTCTATTTCTTTGTTCCTTCTGTATACACTATTCTCTATGCCTCAAAAATAAGCATTCACCTATGAGTTAACTCTTTGAATCCTGAGTTTCTTTTATTGCTCCACTCATATGTTACCTTCTATGGGAATAATTTCAAATACTCCTCTTTGTTATCACCTCCATTCAAATTTACATGGATATAGTTATATGTTTAGATTATGTATCCTCCTAGAAAATGTAAGCTTATGAAGGCAGGCATTTTTTCACTTTGCAATACCAGCAAGCAGCAGCAGTGTGTGGCATATAGCCAGTGTTTTTGATATCTTTGCTGAAGTCTATTAAAAAGGTTTGTATTTTTCCTTCTATTCATGGGACAAAGATATTTAGTTTCAAGGGGAAACCACCAACACTACCCTAAAAATATTATTCACAATTAGAACTACAATTAAGAAATTAGCAGTTCTAGAAAACAAATACACTCCAAGCAAGGATATTAAATTTTAGGTGTTTATATCAAAAAGTTATCATTATCATATGGTAATTAATCTTACAGAAAAATCTATTTATTTTGAATTGTCTTTCTATGCCTATTTTCGGTTTATCAATTCAAAATATTCCAGTGCCATGGAAAGGTTCTGGTTAGAGTCCATGTAATTCAATTTAAACATTAAATCTCCTTTTTAATAAAATTACATTTGTAAGGAATTCAAATAGAGTAGACCTTAAAAGGCAGAACTTAATTATGAAAATAAAACTCCTTAAAACATGATAACATTTCCTTTAGAAGTACAGATCAGCTACCACAAAGTCATATGCCTATAATTTCTGCAAAGAAATTATTTTTAAAAATAATATAAGAAAGCCAAATTGAGCAGATGAGTATGCTGCTTTCTTGAATACGAGCTAGAATTTATCTTATTTGATCCATCATCTTTTCCCTAAAAGTTGGGTTTGTAAATAATTTCCTAGGTCAACTTAATAATGTTCACTTATATAAAATAAAATACCTTGAAATATACAAAGTGTTTCCCCTAGCATGTTAGTGAATTCCATACATTTTAACAAACATTTTTCCTGACTCTTGGCAATACAAGACATCATTAGGCATCTTCTGTAATTCTGAGAATCTATTCCTTTCTTTCACTTTCTCTGTCTTCTTTCTCTTTTCCCCTCCTATGTCCATAGTACTTTGATATCTATAAATGGTCTGAGACATAAAACATTCACAATACAGAAATACAATAACAAATCCAATTTCTTTGCTTCACAAAGGTAGAGGTTATTTCTTTAGACTCACTCAAAAAGATAGTATCAAATAGATTATCATTTAAAAAGAGTCAGTCAATGCATTGTTTTGCCTTGGTAAATATTTGACTTGGTAATGTGTTCTAGTGTTTAATTATAGATAATGGTGATTCCCTTATGTTAGGACTTCCTCTTGTACTATACCTTCATGAAATAGAGAATAATGGTTCAAATTCTTTCTTGCATTATTTCCTAGCAATCTGTTTTTAACATTTTCAGGAGAACCATGACTCTTATGGTACAGCAAGAAAAATGGGATTATTCCAAGAGAGAGGGCATTAGGATAGCATTTAACAAAACCCAGCAAGTTGAACCTGCCAACAAATGAAAGTTGTGAATAGGAAACCAAAAGCCAGGTGTCTCTTTCCAATTCCCAACCCACCAACCCCTAGTCGTTAAGAACAGGTGTGATCCCTAGAACAGCAGGAAAGTCAGCAGCAGGTAAGTGGGGGGTTATACAAAGTTGAAAAGCAAAAATGAAAAACAAGCAGAAAAAATGACAGCTGCTTGAAACTAGTGTTCCCTTTGTTTAAAATTCATGATGTGTCTTCCATTCTATAGAGAAAAATGCTGAGACCAGCAACTGATCTAAAAATGAAATAGGGGGGAAACCATTATAAGAAAATAGATGTAAGAATTAGAAGGAAAACGATTCTTATAATAAACTCCCCTTTTTCATTTTTATATAAAATCATGTATATATATATATATATATATATATATATATGATATTGTTTCACAAGTCATTCAATTACAATACTACAGAAGAAAATAAGAGGTTATTTAGTCCAGTACTTTTATTTAATTTTTATTCCTTCTGCCATACTAATGGAGAACATGTATAATGTTATTAAGATCCATTCTGGGATAATGGAATTTTATGGAGTATTCAAAGTATCTCTGGAGGGGACAGATTAACTGTCAAAAGCAATACACAAAATTGACACCTGTAATGCTTAAAGAAGAGTTGATTTCTATTCAGTCTTTATGTTTTTTATTTGATCCAGGAGTTGAATTTTGTCCTATTTTTTTATTTGAGCTCTGATTATCTCACTATTTCTTTAGATGGGGATTAAGATGCTCCCTTAACAAGCTTAATTTTTAAAATTCAGAGCTCATAAGATTGCTTTTTCTTTTTTGTGTCCTTTTCTGGCAATTAGAATTATATGGAATTGAGAGCAGTTGTATTTTAGCTGTGGCTTTGTAATTTAGTCAGTTCTGAGATTGTTATAAGCAACTAAATAAGAAAATAGTTTACTTTCAAATTCCATATGTTTGTGTATATATATATATATATATATATATATATACATATATATGAGAAAATATATTTACGTCCTATATATTTTCTACAAATATTTGGCCTTCATTATTCCTTATTTAGTATTCATATTTTATACATTTCCATCCCTATTTTACCATCATATATTGCTTTATATTTAATATAGAAACAATATATACATAAAGAAATATGTTTATTTAATCTGCATATATATATATATGTGAAGATAAATATGAAGTATATGTACATATGCAAAGTGAAGGAGGAAAAACAACAGTAAGTGTTAAACAGTAAGCAGCTGAGTAAGGACTTGAACCTAACATTTCCTGATTGTAGAGTCAATACTTATGCTGTTTCTGCTAAGTCTTTGATTTTTTTTAAACTGCATCTCTATTTGACATACGGACTTTCACCGTTCGAGACAATGCATATGAGAGTTTTCCAAGTTTTCAATAAATGTCAAAAACACTCTTAAAGGGGTTATTCTTCTAATAAAATAAAGGAACTTTGTGAACCAATCAGAAAAAATTAAAGCCATGAGTCTAATGCCCTCCATGTTAAACTGGTTATCCTTGAGGAGAAAAGAATGAGGGAAAAAATGGAAGAAGTTGATGACTAATATTTTCCCAGAAGGTGTGATAAGATCTTTTTAAGCTCCAAATATAGAAATAATGAAAATAAAAAATAAAACAACTGGGAGTGACTACTCAGAATCCCAAGAGAACCACCAGAAAGACTGGCATAAGTTCAAAGGGTGAAGAGGCAGGCAGAACCACAGTAATAAAGATAGAACAGCAGCCCTGGGCAATTGAAGTAAGATATGATTAGAAGTCAGAAGGGTAGCCACCCTAGCCATTGAACCTCATTAAATATATATGTATGTATATGTATGTATATATATATATATATATATATATATATGCATACACACACATAGAGAGAGAAAAATATATATGTACATATACACACACACAAACACATAGACAGAGAGAAATATATATATATATATATATATATATATATATATATATATATGTATATGTATATAAAATGTATAGGAGTTAGAGGGAGTGGGTTCAGAGAAAAGAAGGCTTAAAGACCTATCTGGGGTGGGGTTGTTTAGGGATGAAGAACTCACCAGTTTCTGCTCTGACTCAGCAAGGTAAGAAAGGCTTAGACTTTCTTTTCTCCATGTTTCTTCTTCCTCTCTTCTTTGGTTTTTAAAATCCTCTTTGACCCCTTTGCATCTTTATATGGGAACATTTTGTCACTTCTTTTCTCTTCTGTGATGGCATTTTTGGGTTTTTGTTGTTTTGTTTTTGTTCCCATCTGAATAGTAGAATAGTAGCTTTTCTTTGTTTCCTCATTTTAAAAGTTGACTTCTAGTCCTCGGGCATAGGGTATAAAGTTTCAAACTTTTGTACTGGGACCTGGGATCTGGTCCCTAGTTTACCACTGACCTCTCAGACACTCTGGTTTTTTCCCTTGCATTAGAGTAGCTCTCTCCTTTCTTGCCTGCTACTCTTAGTGTCCCAGACTCACACTTTGCCTCTCAAGCTGGGTCTGGTACCCTCTCTACTGGCCTTCTGAGCAAAGACCTAACTGTGGCTAAGAGTATCCCATTGACTTTTCAGTTATTCCAAATAAATTTGGTTATGCCTCCCCTTTGTCCACGAGACAGAACTTTTCTGAAGTTCCTCTATGATGTCTTAAGTTGAGAACTTGTTTCATTTTTGTTCGGGCGGGGGGGGGGGAGTGGGGTTCCTGTTGCTTTAGGGTCTGTTTACAGACTTCAGTCAAAATTGTTTTGGGAAAAGTTCCCAGGAAATCCTTGCTTCAGTCCATCATCTTGGCTCTGTCCAGGAAATCCCAAACCCTTATTTCAAAAAATTGTGATGTAATTGGATTCTGCTTAATATCTGATTGTATATATTTATTTTAATACAGTATTTTTAAATTAATTATAATTTTGGACATATCATTCTCTGAGGCAAGGACTCCAATTGCTACTTGGTCTTCAAAGTGCTTTTTTCTTCTTAGCTCATGACATTTAGCTACAAATATGATCAATTTTATAGAAGAGTGGCTATTTAATCCTGCATAGGTAGTTATTCTCTGATAATAATTTCTCTTTCATTGCACCATTGGTGATATGGAATTTCTATGGTCTATGTCATATCTTCCACTTTCTGGCCCCTGCCCTGCCAAACTAATCTCTGTTCCAAGTAGATGAATTAATTTCTCTTATAATCTTTAGGTTTAAAATTGTTATATAAAAAGTAAACTCCCCTGAGGACAATTTAACTTTGCAATTGTTTGGGGCTAGACTATTTTGTCTTTGATTCTGTTCCCTAGCACATATTAACTACTGAATAAATATATAAATAATTCACTCAATACTTGTGACATAAAGATTTGTCTTGGGGGGGATCTAGGTGGTGAAGTGGACAGAGCACCAGTCCTAGAGCGAGAAGGACCTGAGTTCAAATGCTTCCTCAGACACAAATAATTACCTAGCTCTGTGAGCTTGGACAAGTCATTTAAACCTGTTTGCTTCTCATCCAGGGACTTCTCCAATTGTCCTGGTTCATATCTAGCCACTGGACCCAGTTGGCTTTGGAGGAGAAAGTGAGACTGGTGATTTAACACAGCATCCTCTCACATATAAAGTTCATGTGCTTGTACATCACCTTCCTGATTTCATGGTTTCTTCAACAGTGAAGGACAAACAAACATCATTCATTAATATAATATACATATTTAAGTCTATATTTTTAAGCTTATCATTTGTGGTAAAGAAAATGAGAGTTGTTTTATACCTGATTTCTATACTTTGTATGTTATGAAACTTTATCCAGAAAGTGTTCCTTATTAGAATACTCTAGCTATCCAAAACTTATGTTGTATTTTTGATGCAAATAACATTAAATAAGTTATGTTGCTATCTATTTTGCTCATGTACCCTCTGCTCCATTTGACTTTTCCATCTTGCTTAAAAATAGAATGTTCAATGTAATTTTACCCTTGTAAGAATATCTACTTTAAGAGCAGTTTTCTATTTCATCCCAAGTGCTTTGAAAAATTCTCTGCCCATAGTAAATACTTAATAATTATTTTTTTTTGCCTCATTCTTTATGCCCAGGAAGTATGGGTTCTTTTTGTTAGCATTTTTTTGGCATTTTGATGAAGCATACAGTCTCCTTTTCAAAATACTGTTTTAAAAAATTACAAAGAATTGACATAAAGACACGTTCCCCATCCTAATATACAGCTTTCTGAAATCTATCCACAATCCCCCTGAGGTCTGTAAACCTTAGGCATGAGAAGCTATACTTTTGATAGCAATAGTTCTTTATCCCTTGATAAAATATACTGATTTTCTTTTTCTTTTAAACAATTCTCAGACTGATTATTTTACTGTTTTTCTATTTTTGCTTGACTTTAGAAGAAAAAAAATAGTGTCAGTGTTTAGATGAGAATGGAAGCATAAATATGGAAAAAATACCTTAATTGGAAAACGGGGGTTGATTGTGGATAGAGCTAGAAAAAAAATGAGGGAATGTGAGAGAATATCGTAGGAGTTATAGAGACTTCAGGAGAAAATCCTGCAGAGAAAATAAATGACTTTCCACTACTCCTTATACTCCTTATATAAAGCAAAGGAAGAAAAGGACTTTCTACTGTTCCATTTACAAAGTAAATAAATTCATTGTGGCTCAGTGTTATGGTTAAGTCCTTGTTAGATCCCTATGTCTAAAAAATTAGCAGGTAACCTAATTAGAAAGAGATATGAAGAAATTAATCGAATCATTTATGAAGGTAAGAGAATTATATAGACCAGACAACTATTAGGTAATTTCTCCTTTTTTTAATTAGCATTTGATATTGGATTCAAATAGTTTACTGTGATAAAGCTAGATATAAAACTGGTTAAGACTGAATTACATGGAATTACATGTGCCGCAGTTTGTTTTATTTGGGTCTGGAACTTGATTTCCCCTATGAAGTTATCTTCCAATGTAGAAACTTGTTTCGCCTGATGCAGAGTACAATCTCTATCTTCTAATCTTAGAAAATTTCCTCAAAAGCAAGAGATGAAGTGAATTATTTTTGTTCAAGCAACTAACATATATCAGAGGCAGGACTAGAACCCAGATACTCTAAGGCTTGAATGCAGGTTATTATAATATTCTGACATTCATTGTTTCTTTGTTCACTTATATTATTAGGTCTAGAGATAAAAACTAAACCTGTGATTTTTAAAGATTATATATTTAGAGATTAAAAGAATTTCAGAAGTCATGTTATTGTACCCATCATTTTAAAAATAAAGAAACAGAGGCCTCAAGAAATTGAGGTAGAATTTGTTCCCAGGTCTTTGTGGCTCTTTGTCAAGCACTCTATTATACCTCAATATAAGGAAACTTTCTAGATAAGTAATCTCCACCTTCCAAAACAAATTGTTTTGATCTCTGACATTTTGTTCAACTTCTGCTCTGAAAAATGATAGCTATGTAACTCTGGTTAAGTAACTTGATTTCTCTCAACTTAAATTCAAAACATGTCAAAGAGCTCTGATAGTTTAGTTAAATGAATTGCAATTCTTTTAATCACTGTAACAAATTCTGCCCTCCAGAGTCAAATTTAAAAATTCTTCCTCTTCTTCTTCTCTATGACATCCCTTCAAATACTTGAAAACACATTTTACTTGTCCCCTGTCCTTCCCCATTCCCCCTTCATTGATTCTCATATGTCATAGACTCAAAATACATGGAGGCTAGGCTTCAGTGATCACCATTTAGGTGATGAGAATTAAATGTTCAATTTATATTATGTTGGACAGAAAAAAAAAACGAAATAGATGCCAAGAATCAGAACACATTGAAAGACACATTTCTTTGTTCAATAAAAGACCAGGGAATATATAATAGCATCAGAGCCATTTGATTTTTTTGGCATGAAATTCTCTTGCAATGATCTACTCAATATTTAATCACCATTTTGTAAATTGCTGCAGATCATTAAACATGTTTCTAATAGAGTCATCCAGGTCAATGGAAGGTGGCAACAGTCAACTCCCTAAAGTTCTTTGTAAGCAGTGACTTCTACCCATAGGACAAAATAAGTGTCATATGTAAAGCAGACAATGTTCATGGTCACCACTGAATAACCACACTGGTTGTATGGATCTTTTTATTCCTCCAATAAAAATGAATGGCTTTCTTCTAAATCAATCCCAGTAGCAAGCCATTTAGGGAGGCAAATTAACTCAGCCTCTCTGGTACTATTTGATGCATTGTAACAGCAATGCTATACATGAAGCGATACAGAAGGAAAAAAAAAAAACAAAACAAGGGCAAGCAAATAAATCAGGGATAAAAATAATGGAGAAGAAAGGGAAATAAAAACCAAAGTATGAACTCTGACAAAAACTATAACAGGAAGAAATCTAAGTGATTTGTGCAATGATTATAGTAGTTATGAAAAATAATGATAGTAATTGACCTAAGGTTTTAAGGTCTGCAAAGTGCTTACACACATTTCATTTGAGTCACCCAAAAATCCAATTAAGTATGTATTGTTAATAATATTACCCATATAACTCTGCCACTGCTATACCAGAAATTATAATTTAGAAGAGCTAAACCATTCTACTTTGGAACTACACCTACTCTGGGATCATACTGTCCTCTCTGAAGAGCATCTGATAACAAACTGATTCTATCCAGCTGCTCCTATACCCTTGTCATGCTAATCAATCCCATATTGTTTCCTTTTACCATATCTTTAACCCACCTAATTACATACATTTCCTTTTCTTCTTCTAGTCATATAAGTCAAATCAACATTGACCTGGAAAGGGTGGGTCCATTAACCACTCTATATCTTCTCTTAGGATCTTAAAATTTCTCAGAACAAAATCTTCTTTCCTAGCCACTCTTCTTCCATATTCATATTTTCTCCTTTTCAGCAATAGTGATAATCTCTTCTTTGCATTTCTGGCCTCATGTTTCGCATAGTACCTGGCATCTAATAAAAGCTTTTTCATTCTTTGAACAGATAGGGAAATAAAAGTTGTGTTACTTACCTGGAGTTAAATAGCTAACAATTTTCAAGATTATGAACCCGGATCTTCTTGCTTCCAATTCTAGCACCTTATCTACGCCATACTTCTTCCCCAATGTATTTCTGTCCTAGCAGAAAATAGCTGTAATAGAGTCTATCCTATTATGATGAATTTAAATAACATTCACCTGTGATAAAGAAATAAAGAACAAAATCAAACCAAAATTTTGGGAATATATCCATACCAATTGAATATTAAGTGTTAGACAATGCCTTCTGAATAACTTGGTCCAATAGGGTCAGCTCACAGGGGAGTAAACTGAATGCCAAAGATAATAAATGTTTTACCCCAAACCACAAAGCAAATTTATGAGACAAGAGTCCAGACCTACTGTTTCTCAAACTATATCTCTATTTAGTGTCACAAAAGATTTCTCTCATATACTGCTAGGGAAAAAACCCAACTTATTCTGCTTGACTTTTTTTTTCATTTATTAACAAAATAATTTCCTTATTAATTTTAAATCTTTCTTTGCTTCTACCATTTTAACTGTCCAAAACAGGAGTTTAAATATGCAATTTTATTAGCCTATGCAATAATACTAACCTGCTAGCCCCATATGGATGTTTGTTCTCAATAAATGAAGCAGATGTGCCTCATATATGGAAAGTATAATTTATTCTTTCTTTGAAAATGTGACCTCATGCTATTTTAAAAAAATTCCTCTAGTCATTTTCCTTTAAAATATTACTTGTTCAATCACTGATTATTACATGTTCTTGATTGTAAGAAAATAATGTCCATGAATCGAAATTAAAAACTCATCAAGTGGTTACTTTTTCCCCCTTTTACTTTTTTTTGGTTTCATTTTCATAATCAATCTAGCCAGAAAAAAGAGAGGCTTGAACAAACCATCTGTTATCTGGATGTGGTTCCTGACTGCCTGGCAGCTTTTAGTCCACAACTTCATGGCCATCCAAAAGCAGTTTTGTCTGTCATAAACTTAAGTGATGATGAATTCCCTACCATACTGTCACTCTACAAAATCTTCCTATTTGCCATTGAAGACTCTATTGGCTTCAATTTTTTATAGAGGATATGAGAGAAAGTTAATAAGAGGAGTGTGGAAAGAACAAGGAATTTACGGTGAGACCTAACGAAAAAGAACCAAGACATATACAGGTGGAATCATTAGCAGTATTTTCTAGCCTTTGGAGCAAACTTTTAGAACCTCCAAATTAATTTTCTAACCTCCAATTAATTTTCTAACAAAAATTCAGTTGAGGGAAAGGAAGAGATCCTCACCTATGAAGCCCTATTAGGAGAGAGACACTGATGGTTGTGGACAGAGACTCTAGGATATTTAGAAGCTATTGCTAGTGAGGACAACTGCTAATGAGGGTGTATGTGGTATTAGGGGAGGATTAGCACTTCTTCTGTGAGAGTTTGTTGAGACCCTTGTCATGTCTGTTCATCCATCCTTGGTGTCCACCTTTTCACTCAACTCTCATCTGTGCCTCCAAGAAGCTGTAGCATGTGCATTGGTCACAACCTGGCAAAAGAATTTTGGTGGGTGGGTTAAATCATACTGGGGGTCCCAGACATGCCTCACACCTATCAATGAGTTAAGGAAATGTCTACCCCAAGTATATGAAGATTATTCTCTACTTCATCCCCTACCTTCTACAGAATGGGTACATGAGTATAATTTTTTTCAAAGACCCAAAGGTGGTCTTAGCAGGCACTGTGGAGTGCTTAAGAGATTGGTCAGACATCAAATAGGATTTATTGCACACCTGGTCACCACCGGTCAATTTGACTTTGTTTTGTGATTGGAATTTAATGACTCTGGGAGAAAGAGAGGAGGTTGACTTTTTGCAGTTCTCTCTTGTATTAAATCCAACTCATACTCTTATTAGGACACTATGATGGTGTAGGTAGAATGACAGTGATGTCATCACTCCTCTTTGAAAATGAAGGACAAACAACAGCAACAGTATCTGACTGACTAGAGAAAAAATTTACCAGAGAGAAGGTCATTAGGAATGAGATGGAACTTGGTGTGAATTAGGAAACAAGAAGACAAGGCATTCTTAAATTGAACCTATTTTAGGGCATTGTTGAACTTGGAAAGGGGGAAAAACCCCTTCATTTTAATTAATCTTTTATTGTTGCCATTCTTTAAAGAATTTCTGATTTCATCGACCTTTTCCATTCAAGCAGATCACAATATCACTACACTTTTAATTCTGCATGATCCATATTCATCTTTTCCATAAATCTTCTAATACAACTACCACCCATTATGCTTCCCTTCTTATGGTACATTGGAAGCAAACAGATATAGATAGAGCTTATCATTGTCTTCTTGTCTGTCATTCTGCCTTTATTAAAGATCATTTCATTTTCTTAATGACAATGTACAACTTTCAACTCAGTGTTTATCACTGCACTGCATTACAAGAGGAGGAGAGTCTTTCTATTACCTTTGGAATCATTTGTCATTATGATTCAGAAATATTCATTTTTCAGAATTTAGAGGCATAGAGTATTACTAAGAGGATTCTGGTGTTAAAGAGATGAGTTTTTGTATCAATGGACAGTTGGGGGGGGAATAAATGTATTGTTTTCCCAAATGCAGAACAGCATAACTTCTTCCTCTAACTCAAATCCAGGCCTGACTCTTTGTCTATCTTAAGTACTATTTCAAGTTACCCATATTGATGAGCTAATTTAATGAGCCACCCATACAGCTGCAGGTCATACCTGGGTAATGTTAATTTTTCATGCAATGATTTACAGTATAGATAGATAGACCAATCTTCTTAATATTAATGTATATTTCTCTTAGGAAAAATAGTTTTTCATTTCTCTAAAAAGAAATCTGTCTGGAGCCTTTATTTGATTAACTCAATATCATCTGTAAAAAAAAGAGCAAATAGAAAAAATCTTACCATAAATAGGAAATGCTTTTTTGAATTGGACATGACAAAAAAGCCTTTTTCATGACAAAGGTGAATTTTTTTGTGAATGTATATCTCTTGTTTAATACCATGTTCGATAATATATATACTGAAAAAATAAAATGAATACACTTATCTATGTAGTCACATCTGCTATTGAATCTTATATGATTTTGTTGCAGTTGTGGAAATGCTTTATCTAATGATATTTCAGGAACACATTTTGTTTTATCTAGTCAAATGCTTTGATAAAATAGATGAATTATAAACATACTTGCATCATATATACCCCACTTTTCTATAACTTTTATGAATGTTAAGATGTGGCATACTCCCCCTGATTTTCTTAAGCCTGCCATTAAGCCTTCCTTTCATAACCTTTTTTTTTAATGGAAGATGTCCTCAATGTATACTTATAGACTATTATCAAAAGGATTATACAGAAACGAGATGCCTGTCATCTGGGCATATGAGTCAGTCATTACTATAGTTTTCTTTTTAGGATGGACTAAAAACCAGAAAATCTTTCTTGAATATATACATATGACTAACTAGAAATATGGTTAGGTAAACTTCTTTAACTTTTAATTGCTTATATAGTGTGCACAAAGTGTACTGTGTCTCCCCACATGTTATAAGGGAACAGAACCACACAGCTCTGGGGAGTCAGAAACTCTAAAATAAGTCTAATGTCATGGGATTTCTATTTTGGAATTAAATAGAGAGCCACATAGATTTTCTGTTTCTAAGTAAGAGAGCATCAGGTTGGTATGGAGATCTCAGTAACTTTCAAATATAATTCTAAAAATAGAAATAAATGTGATGAAACTATTTAAATGGAAATATCTCTGCTCTGTGTTGCAGAGAACTTGGCTCCTAACCAAGTTTCTAAAAGAAACATAGACATGACTCATAGAAAAACAAACTGTTGTTGTTTTTTTCCTACCAGGAAAATTATATCACTCTTTCCCTGGAGTTACAGATTATCTCACTCATGCTCTGATGAGAGAAAGATAATATATCATCTAGGTACTGCTACTGAAACTAAAATTTGGAAACAGAGCAATTCCCTAACCAGTGCTCATTGGCCCTCATTTGACAAAGGACAACACTGATAAAAGATCAAGAATAATGTTAAGTCTTATGAAAACACTGATAAGAAACACCCAAAATAGATTATGTAACAAATGAAACAAATAGGAAGACATTTGATTGAAGGAGAACAATGGCATTGCTAGAAAGAAGAAAATAATTTCATAACACTGAAAAGTATCAATTGCCACTCCAAGTTTTTCCCCTAGGATATAGACTCTCTATGTGTTTTAGTCCTTTACAGATCTTCCTATCTGTGTCCATTCTCACCACTGATGATGATTATGGGTAGAAGTATGTGTGAATGTGTAGAATGTGTATCTATGAATGTATAGGACAATATGTCCAGATTGTGTTGGAGAGATATTTTATTATGTTTTCTAGTATTCACTAATAATATTAATTTTGAAAAATTGCTTAAAAAAATCAAATACAGGGGCGGCTAGGTGGCATAGTGGATAAAGCACCGGCCTTGGAGTCAGGAGTACCTGGGTTCAAATCTGGTCTCAGACACTTAATAATTACCTAGCTGTGTGGCCTTGGGCAAGCCACTTAACCCCATCTGCCTTGCTAAAAAAAAAACAAAAAACAAACAAATAAATCAAATACATTTGTTGTCACATCTGAATCATCACTCGAGTGAAAAATAACTCATTTGAGTACCTTTAACTTAGAATAGACCACACTATTTGCTCATTATTAAGGGAATAATGACCCCATTTTGTCAGTTGACAATATCATCATATATACCTGAGTTTCTGATATTCAGTAAAAACACTACCCATGATCTTTCCATTTTTTTTGAAATTTTAAGAAGTCTTCAAAATTTCTTTAAATATAAGCCTTAGGATGTCTTCAATAGTAATATCTATATGCTTTAAAGTTAGTATCATGTTCACCCTAATAGATTTTCTTGGCTTTGAAGCAATATGTTTAATTTTCCAAAATCATTTTTCTTTCAATTGTATTAATATCTTCTCTGATTTTCTGAATTTCTAATTTGGTATTTAATTGGAGATTTTTAATTTGTTCTTTGTTCTAACTTTTTTAGTTGAATGCTCAATTCATTGAACTTCCCTTTTTCTATTATAGTCAACTAAGTATTTAGAGATATCAAATTTATCCAATACTTGCTTTAAGTATATCCCACAAGATTTGGTATACTGTCTCATCACTGTCATTGTCTTGGATGAAATTGTTGATTATTTCTATGATTGGTTATTTTATGTACTCATTCTTTAATATTAGTTTATAATTAATTTTTAGTTTATCTTTTGATGGTCCTTAATTGCATGTATTTTTTTTATTAAATCAGGATCTGTAATAAATGCATTTAATATTTCTGCCTTTCTATATTTATTTATTTATTTTGAGGGTTTTTTGCATGACAATGATTTTTAAGTGAATTGAACACCCAAGGTCACACAGCTAAGTCAGTACTAAGAGTCTAAGACCAAATTTGAACTCAGGTCCTCCTGACTACAGGGTCGCTGCTCTAGCCAATGCACTATCTAGCTGCCCCAGGTATAGTCTATTCTAATCATATTCAATTTTCTCCAGCAGTCTATTATATCTAACTATTCAAAAATATCCTCTTAACTTCCTTCTTGTATATTTTATTTTGTGGTTAACTTTAATTCTGAGAGAGAAAGAGGTTGAAATTCCATACACATTAATTTTGCTGTCTATGTATTCCTATATTCCTTTAGATTCTCCTCTAAGAATTTGGATGCCTTACCAGTTGGCATTTATATGTTTAATACTGATATTACTTTATTGTCTGGGGTATCTTTGAAGATGAGGTTTCCTTCCTTATCCCTTTTAATTTGGTTTATTTTTGCTTTTTCGCTTTTTTCTGAGATAAGGATTGATAACCCTCCTTTTATTAAAAATTCAGATGAAGCAAAATATATTCTGCTACAATCTTTTACTTTTACCTTGTGCATATCTTTCTGCTTTAAATATGTTTCTACAGGATTCTGGTTTTTAATCCACTCTTGCTATCCACTTCCATTTTATGGGAGAGTTCATCCCATTCATACTCACAGTTATGATTACTAATTCTTATATTTATCTTCATCCTCTCTGTCCCCCCATTTGTACTTCTCTCTCTCCTTTCCCTTTATTTTCCTGATGATTGTTTGTTCCTAAAAGTTACTTTCCTCAATCTGTACTTTCTTTAATAAACCCACTTCCCTTTTCTTCTCCTTTTTCCCCTTTAACTTTTGCTTCCCCCCCCCACCTTATGCCAACCTCGCCTTCCTTTTGCTTTCACTTTCCACCCCCCCCCTTTCCAATTTCCTGAAAGTATTAAACCTATTTTGGAATGTATATTGTTCCTTCTTTAAGCCAAATCTGTTGAGAGTAAGATTTACAGTGTTCACACCCTCTCTTCTTTTCCACAACTATATTAGGTCATTTGTACCTCTTCATGTAACATTATTTATCCTCTAACCACCTTATTCTCCAAGCTTAATCCTCTTTTTTTCCAAGACCTGATTGTCTTATAGCTGTCTTGTATCCACTCCCTCTATCAAAGTAGTATAATCCTTTTAAATGTTTTGATAGAAGTGCAATTCTTTTTTTTTTTTTTTTTTAGTTTTTGCATGGCAATAGAGTTAAGTGGCTTGCCCAAGGCCACACAGCTAAGTAATTATTAAGTGTCTGAGGCTGAATTTGAACTCAGGTACTCTTGACTCCAGGGCCAGTGCTCTATCCACTGCACCACCTAGCCACCCCTAGAAGTACAATTCTTAAAAACCATCCTTACATCATAATCAATTTAAACTCACACTCTCTTCCTGAGTACAGTCCCTCCAACTGTCCTGATATAAATACATCCCTAGAAATCAAGAGTTTGATTATATCATGGTGAATTTATACCCCTATCCTCTGTCTAGGAAGCTCCTTTCAACTGTCTTAAGAGAAATAAAGTTGTCAAAATTTAGAAGAACTGCTTTCTCATATAGGGCTGTAAACAGTTTAGTGTTATTGATGAACAATTTTCTCCTTGTATGTTTTCTTTTTTATGTATCTCTTTAGTTTTATATATATGAATACCAAATTTTCTGTTCAGTTCTTATCTTTTTATCAGGTTAAATTTGAAAGTCCTCTATTTCATTGAAAATCCATCTTTTCTTCTTATTGAATATGCTGTATTTTGCTGGGGAGATGATTCTTGGTTGAAATACAAGCTCCATTGCCATATAGAATATCATACACCTGGCTCTCCTATTCTTTAATGTTAAAGCTGTATAATTCTGGTTGTGTCTCCCTGGTCTTTAAATTGTTTCTTTTTGACTATCTGCAATATTTTCTCCTTTAGCTGAGAATTCTGAAATTCGGCTACAATATTCCTTGGGAGTTTGTTTTTTTATTTGGGGATCTCTTTCTGGAGGTCATTGATAGATTCTTTCAAGAACTGCTTTATCTTTTTGTTCTAGGATAATAATAGAGCAGTTTTCAATGGTAATTTCTTTGTGTTTTTTTTAAGGTCTTTGAAAGGCAGTGGGGTTAAGTAGCTTGCCCAAGGTCACACAACTAGGTAATTATTAAGTACATGAAGCTGGATTTGAACTCAGATACTCCTGATTCCAGGGCCAATGCTCTATTCACTGCGCCACCCAGCCTCCCCTTCAATGGTAATTTCTTGCAAGTTATTGTCCAGGCTCTTTTTTTTTTAAATCATGGCTTTCCTGAAGACCAGTAATCAGTAAATTACCTCTTCTGGATCTCTTTTCTAAGTCAATCATGTTTTCTGAGACATGCTTTATCTTTTCTTCTATTTTTTCAGCCTTTTGGTTTTGTTTGCTAGAATCTTGTATCTCTTAGAGTCATTAGTTTCAATTTATCCAATTCTAATTTTTAACATTTTATTTTATTCAGTTTTCCTTTTTATTTCCCTTTCCAACCAGTTAACTTTAATTTTAGAAGAGTTAATCTCTTTTTCCATTAGGTAAATTATACTTTTAAATTCTTTGGTCAATGTCTCATGACTCTAGTTTCTTTTCCCCATTTGTCTTCCTCATCTATTCTTTGGTTTTTAAAATCCTTATTGAGTTCTTCATAGAGATCTTGTTGGATTTGTGTCCAATTCATAAACCCTTTTGAGTCTTTACATCTAGACATCACGTCACTGCTTTCCTCCTTGGAGATATGTTTTTATCATTAGTATCAGAATAATAGCTCTCAATGATTATTGCTTTTTTTTTGTCATTTTAATAGTTGAGCTCTGGTCCTGTAAGAGAAGTTGTTTAATCTCAAACTTTTTCTTCTGGGACCTAGGCCCTGGCTTTCCACTGTTTCCCATGTTTGCAGATTGTTCCCTCTGTTGGGGTAACCCAATAACACCCCACTATTCTGGAGCTCAAATCTTGCTCTCTGAGTTGGGGTTATTATCCTCATTACTGGCAAGTTTATACAGGATCTATACTCCACTGGAGCTTGAACTGGATTATGTCTAAGAGCCTCCCACAGGCTTCATAGCTCTCCCACCTATACTGGGCTACAGTTTCCTTTTACCCACATGCTACAAACTTCTTTCTGAAGTTGCTTCAAGATATCTCACTGAAAAGTTACTTCACTGCTTTTTTGTTTTAGAATCTCTTAAAAAAATTATTTAAAATTATTTTGGGAAAAGCTCTGGGAGCTTCCTAGCTATGCATCCCCATCTTGACTATATGCTAGAAGTTCCCAAATCATCTTAGATAGCATTTTTTATGAATAAATATGTGCTATAAACTGAACTTTTCTTTGCCTGATTGTCTCTCTACTTTTGTTAAAGTTATACATTTTTTTTTGTTAAAGTTGTTTCTAATGATTTTTGTCTAGTATTCCAGAAGGACTTCTTGGAGTCATTTCCTACTTTTAAATGTTGACAGCTTTTAAACTATTAGTTTGAACTTTTGTGTGTTACACTATCTTATCTTTAGTCTTACTTTAAATTCATTATGCAATTTGATAGTTCCTTTAACTAAATAATTATGTGATCATCAAAAGTCCATTTATTAAAATGCTTAATATGAGGAAGGCACTGTTTTAAATCCTGGAGGTACAAATAAATGTCAATAAAAGACCTCAACATGGGCAGCTAGGTGGTGCAGTGAATGGAGCACCAGCCCTGGAGTCAGGGGGTCCTGAATTCAAATCTAGTCTCAGACAACCATTACCTAGCTATGTGACCTTGAGCAAAGTCACTTAATGCCATTACCTTGCCAAAAATAAATAAATAAAAGCCCTCAACTTGAGAAACTAACCTACTAATGGAAGAGACAACATACCAGAAAATCCTGTGTGCATACTAGGCATATATATTAATTTACAAATATATTTATGTGTTAATGTAATATTAGAAATTAGGCATAGAAGGGAGACCAGGAAAGGCTTCTTGCAAAAAGTATGATTTGAGCTAACCCTTGAAGGAAGCCAGAAAATCTAGGTGGACAACTGAGAAAGGAAAATATTGAGCATATAGAGTGACTTCCAGCCAAAATGGTGCAGAGTAGCCAGAAACTTTGTTATGTTCTCCTGAATTTCCCACAGACAAGACATTAATCAAAGCACTTAACATAATTTTGGAGCAATTGAACCCACAAAAGAACAGAGTGGAGCAATTTCCAGCAAGATCTGTCATGGAGGAATGTGAGTAACCAAGTCAGAGAACACAAGCCCATTTTGCTCGGTGATATGATGAGGACAGAAATAAACTGAGCTTCTCAGCTACGGGGAATATCTCCTGCCAAGGCTTTCATAGTTTGGAATCAGTTGCATCATGATTGGGCTGGGAGAGCTCTAGTGTGGGTGCCCAGGTCTGACATTTAACTAGCACAGTTAGTCTGGATCACACAACCTGGGTTGAGAACATGTTATTGAAAACAAGGCCAACTGGGAGGCCTCTCCATTCCCCAGTCTAGACACCCCAGGAGACATCCCCAGGTGTTCCCACTTTTCCCAACAGGGAGTGAACAACTGACATATCCAGCAATGATGATCCAGAGAGGGGGTGCCTTACTTACTTAACAGTTAGCCCATTGAGGAACACCCTGTCATTCCTAACACTGACAGGAACAGACCAATAAGCAAGCCTCTAGGAATCTCAGCACAAAATGTCTGGGACCTAGCCCCTGCCCTAACACACTATCCTTAGGATAGGGTAAGGTAAAAAATCCAAAAATGAATAACAAAGGTCAAAGAATACCATGGAGATAAGGATGGGCAAAACTTTAGCTCTAAAAAGGATTAAAGAAGGAGTAGTACATGTGAAGTTCTGGAGAAGAATAGGAATTGACCTCCAATCTAGAAAGACTTTGGAAGAAATCAGAAAGGATTTTTAAAAATCAAATGGAAAACTGAAAAGAAATGTAAGAGAAAATTAACACCTTGCAACAAAAAGTGACAGAAGAAAACATTCTTCAAAGACAAAATTGAGGGGGCAGCTGAGTAGTGAGGTGGATAGAGCTCCAGTTTTGGAGTCAGAAGGACATTAGTTCAAATCCAGACTCAGACACATAATACTTACTTTGCTGTATGATCTTGGGCAAGTCACTTAACCCTATTGCCTTGCAAAAACCAAAAAAAAAGAGTGAAGAAAAGAAAGACACAATTGAACAAATGGGAAAAAAAAATATATATATATATATCAGCTCTTTAAATAGAAATTTGACCAAATGGAAAAGGAATTGAAAAATCTAAGTGAAGAAAATACTTCCTTGAAGAATAGGCTGGGCCTAGTGGAAGCTAATGATGACTTTATGAGACAACACAAATCAGTTAAAATTTTAAAAAAATGAAAAAATAGAAGAAAATGTAAAATACCTCATTGGTAAAGCAACTGACCTGGAAAATAATTCCAAGAGAGATAATTTAAACATTATTGGATTACTGAAAGGCAAGAGTAAAAAAAAAGCCTTGATAACATTATTCAGGAAATTATCAAGGAAAACTTCCCAGATATCCTGTATTCAGAGGGCAAAATAGTCATTGAAAGAATTCATGGGTCATCTCCTGAAAAGGAGTAATATTGTAGCCAAACTCTAGCATAATCAGATCAAGGAGAAAAATCCTTCAAGCAATCAGAAGGAAACAATACAAATATCAAGGAGCCATAGTCAAAATTTTACAGATTGCATTATCATTAAAGGACAGAAAGGATGATATTCCATACAGGAAAGGAAGCTTGGATGACAACCAATAATCAACTATACCAAGCAAACTTGATCAGACTCTTTCAGGAGAAAATATGGTCATTTTACAATATAAGTGACTTTCAAACTTTTCTGGTGAAAAGAACAGATGATAAAAAAATTTTATATTCAAACAGGAGATAGAAGAGAAACATGAAAGGTAAACAAGGGCAAAATTTTAAAAAATTGCTATTCAATAATATTACACTGGTTACAGCTCTACCTGGGAGGAAGTATCTCATAACTCTTGAATATTGTAGCTATTAGAAGGTTTCAACTTAGACAAAAGGTATGGATATAACATGATTTTGATGGATTGGTTTTTATTAAATAAAGACTTTAAAAAGGGTAGGATTGAAATGAGATGGGAGAAAGGGGAGGTACAATGGAGAAAATTACATCACATGAAGAAGAGCAAAGGACCTATTGTAGAAGTGGGAAACAAGGAAGAAAGAGAGAACTGCTTGCCCTTACTCTCATCAATTTGTCTGAAAGAAGGAATAACACATATACTCATTTGAGTTTAGAAATTTACCTTACCCCTGAAGTTTTAGGAGAGGATGGTGGGGAAGAGAAGGAAGGATGGATGGAAATGAGGGAAGAAAGAAGGGGAAAAGGGAAAGGTTAGAAAAATGAGGACCACTGATTAAAGGGGAGATAGATTGAGGGAGGTAGTATTCAGAAGCAAAACACCAGCAAGGAGGGATAAGGTGAAAGAAGAGAAAGTTCAAATGTAGGAGAGACAGGATGGAGGGTAATAAAGGGTTAGTAATTAGGGGGTAGTAATTATAACTGTGAAAGTGAATGGGATAAACTCTCCTATAAAATTGCAATAGATAGCAGAGTGGATTAAAAAATATAATTTACTGTTTACAAGAAACATTTGAAGTAGAGAGATATTAACAGAGCAAAGGTTAAAAGGCTGGAGTAGAATGTACTATGCTTCAGCTGAAAAGAAAAAAACATGAGTAATAATTATTATCTCAGACAAAGAAAAAGCAAAAAATAGATATCATTAAAGTAGATAAGGAAGGGAATGACATTTTCCTAATAGATACCATAGACAATGAAGTTGTTTCAACACTAAACAAGTATGCACCAAGTGGTAGAGTATATAAATTCTTAGAGGAAAGTATAAATGAGTTATAGTATGACAAAGACAGCACAACTTTACTGGTGGGGGACCTCAAACTTCCTCACCCAGAATTAAAGAAATCTAATCATAAAATGAATAAGAAGTTAAGGAGATGAATAGAATGTTAGAAAAGTAAGATAGAGTAGATTTCTGGGAAAATTGAATGGGGATAGAAAATAATAAATGCTATTTTTCTTCTATACATGGCACCTAAACAAATAGTGAGCATATATTAGGTCATTAAAAACTTCATAATCAAATGTAGACAGGCATAAATTTTAACTGCATTCATTTCAGATCATGGTGCAATAAAAATCACAAGAAATGCAGGGCCATGGAGAGATAGATCTATAATTAATTAGTAACTACATAACTTATGAGTGAGTCATAACTACATAACAAATGAGTGAGTCAAGCAACAAATTAGAAATATTTAATAATTTCATTCGAGAAAATCACAATAAGGAGACAACATACCAAAACTCCTGGAATACAATCAAAGCAGTTATTTTGTTTATATTATTTTTTTTGAAAAAAGAAATAAGAAACTTATATTACGAATATCAAAAATGATATCACCACCACCAGTAACAATGAGGAGGAAATTAAAGCTATAATTTGGAATTATTTTGCCCAAATGTATGTTAACAAATTTGACAATCTAAAAACTGCCCAGGTTAAAAGAAGAGGAAATTAAGTACTTAGATAGCCCCATCTCAGAAAAAGACATTGAAGAAAGTCATCAATGAAATTCCTTTGAAAAACTCTCCAGGTCAGATGAATTCATATGTGAATTCTGCTAATCCTTCAAGGACCAATTAGTTCCAATTCTATGTAAACTATTTGAAAAAATAGGTGAAGACCGGACTCTGACAAATTCCTCTATGATGCCACTATGTTGCTGATACCTAATCCAGGTAGAATCAAAACAGAGAAAAAAATTATAAATCAATTTCCCTAATGAATCTGGATGTAAAAATTTTAGGTAAAATTGTAACAAACATAGTACAGCAAGTTACCACTGATAAACAAAGTTAATACAGCAAATTACCACTGAAATAATACACTAACGTCATGTAGAAGTTATACTGGAAATACAGGGTGGTATCAATATTAAGAAAACTGTCAGCCTAATTGATCATATCAATAACAAACATAACAGAAATCATATGATTATTACAATAGATGCTGAAAAGGGTTTATTTTTTAATTTTAGGCAAGCTCACTGATTTATTTGCTCAACTTTTTAGCAACAGAACATCTGTAGATATCTTCATTACAAGCAAATTTTTCTCCTTTCTTTCCCAAAGAATTACAAAATTAAAAACCCTCTAAAATGACTTTATCCTTTCATCATTTCCTATGGTTTTGTTCTCTTAAATGCATGCTTTGTGCTCAGCAGGATCTTCACTATCTATCTCCAAGCATTCCTCAATGAAAATGTTTTAACAAAATGCAACATCCATTCCTATTAAAAGCATAAAAAAGCACAGAAATAATAAAGTCTTCCTCCAAATGATATATATCTAAAACTTTAAATAAGTATTATACGTAATAGAGATAAATTTGAAATATTTTCAGTGAGATCACTGGTGAAACAAGGATGCCTGGTATCACCACTATCATTCAGTATAGAATAAGAAATGTTGGCTTTAACAACTAGAAGAAAAAGAAATTGAAGGAATTAGAACAGGTAATGAAGAAACAAAGCTCTCACTCTTTATAGATGATGTGATCGTATACTTAGCGAATCCTAAAAAATCACCTAAAATATATCTGAAACAATGATCAAATTTTCAGGATATAAATCATCAGTATATATATATATATATATATATATATATATATATATATATATATATATATATATATATAAAACTAACAATACAGCAGCAAGAGATGGAAAAAGAAATTCCATTAAATGTAATTGTACACAACATAAAATACTTGGGAATCTACTTCTCAAGTTAAACACAGAAACTTCATGAAAACTGCCATAAAAATACTTTTCACACAAAATCATATCTTAATAACTGAGAAAATGTCAATTGCTCATGGGTAGAAAGATTTAACATAATAAAATGCCCAAAGGTTAATAAAACTATGCATAACCTTTGATCCAACAAATTCACTACTTGGATCCCAAAGAGATCAGATAAAAGGGTAACACCCACATGTACAAAAATATTTATTGCACCTCTTTTTGTAATGGCAAAAAATTGGAAACTGAAGGGATGACCATTAATTGGGGTATATGGGTATGATGGAATATGATTGCTCTATAAGAAATCATGAGGAAGGGACTTCAGAATAACCTAAAGAGACTTGAATGAACCAATATTGAGTGAATTGAGCAGAACCAAAATACTATTGTACACATTAACAACAGCATTTTGTGATGATGATCAATGATGATGAACTTGTTCATTTCAGCATATCAAATAATTAATAGACCAAAAACCATCAATTCTTTACAAAAGCATAGCTCAATAGATCTAGAAGAACATAATACCTACCAATAATAGCTTTAGATGATGATGATCACATGTGATGGACTTGTTCACTTCAGCAGCACAATAATCAAAATCAATTCCAAAAGACTTGTGCTTGAAAATACCATCCATATTTAGAGAAGCTACTGGGGAGTGAAATGCAAACCAAAGCTTACTGTCTTCAATTTTTAAAAGTTGTCTTAAGTTTTGTTCCCTCTTTAATGTTACTTACTTGTGTCTGAATTTGATTCTTCTTTGACAGTATGATTAATATTTAGCCTGTTTATTTATGTATAGTGTATATTAGATTGCTTTCTGTCTGGGTAGGGGGCAAGGAAGGAAGGAAAGGAGAAAAATGTTAAACACAAAATCTTATAAGTCATGATTTTTGGAATCTATCATTGCATGTAGTTGGAGAAATAAATATATAAAATATCAAAAAGACAAATTTATTGAGCAAATGTGATAAATATTCAGACCTGATTCTTAGGAAGATCTTGATTACAGCTAAGTGGAACATGGATAAGAGAGAAACTTGAGACAAGAAGTCCAATCAGAAATCTACTCTAGTAATCCAGGTGAGTGTTGATGAAGACTCACATCATAAGTGAATAGAAAGTAGCTTTGTGGAGCTCAAGAGGATAGGACTCAGCAGCAGAATGAATATGTATGATTAGTACAAGTGAAAAGGTGAATATGATACTAAGATTGAGATTTTGAATCACTGGAAGGATGCCTAGGATGTCAAAAATAATAGGGAAATACTGAAATGAGGAGAATTTGGTAGAAAAATATTGACTTCTGTTTGAACATAAATAAAATTGAATGATTATTTCTATAAATGGTGACTTCTTGTATATTGATATGGCTAACTCAGTCTTATATATTGATGTGGTGCATGAATTTATGTTTAATATTATATGGCATTTGCTACATATTTCTTGGATCATTTGAAAAGAAAGATCATAAAAGAAAAGATTATTTCTGTTTTGTTATTAGTTTTGTTAATAGCAGTATTTAAAAATAAGAATCTTCATTTTTCTTGAAGCAAAATATTTTAACATTACCAATTTATTGCAAGTTGCTTGTAAGAATATTTTTTTCTTTTTTCTCCTCTTTGATCTTTTTTTTTAGGTTTTTGCAAGGCAATGGGGTTAAGTGGCTTGCCCAAGGCCACACAGCTAGGTAATTTATAAGTGTCTGAGACCGGATTTGAACCCAGGTACTCCTGACTCCAAGGTGGGTGCTTTATCCACTATGCCACCTAGCCACCCCTCTCCTCTTTGATCTTAAAGTATATTTTGCAAATAATTTCATATCATTCTCTTTGTTCACTTTCAAGTTGAAGTCCAAATGATACATATGTGTTGATTAAGTTTACATGATTCTCAATAAAGCTACTCCATTTCTTCATTTGCTGCTTGGAAAGTTGGTTAGTGTCAGAGAAGATATGGCTAAGTTTGAATTAGAGATAGAAGTAAAATGAAATATTCACATCTATCTCAAGTTTAGTAAAATTCAGCTTGCACAACCATAGTAATGAAAGATTTTAAAATCAAGGAAAGGATATTCAGCAAGGATATGACTTTCTTAGACCCATAATTTTTTGTTGGTTTTTGCAAGGCCCTGGGGTTAAGGAATTTGCCCAGGTCTCACAACTAGCTAATTATTAAGTGTCTGAAACTAGATTTGAACTCAGGTCCTCCTGACTCCAGGGCCACTGTTCTATTTACTGGGCCACCTAGCTGCCCCTAGCCCATAATTTTTTAAAAGTCATCCATGTACCACTTTTATCTCCTTCCTCCCTTATGTTATACAAAATGATTCAACATGCTTAAGGTTTTACTTTTTCCCTAAGAAGTTATTGAAACCAACCTTGTAGAACCTTTGCCTCATAAGCCTGAAGGCTTGGGAAATTGACATAAAGTTTTGATGACTTTGGTATGAAATTTTCAAGGTTTTAAGAGTCAATGACTTCTTTCAAGTTTTTCTCCTTTGTCATCTCTGATATGATGAGTTATTCCTCACAATTGAACTTATTTCCTAACTAGTTATTAATTAAATACAAGTTTTGTTTGATCCATAAAAACAAGTAATTTTTATTAACTGATATTGTAACATGACTGAATAAATATAGATGCTATACATTAAAATAAATTTATGTGTCTATTTTATTCAGTAAAGAATTCTGTGCATTAGAGCATATTAGAAGCTAATTTGCTTATCATATCCTTCATAAGTAACTTTCCAGAGATCATATTTTTTTCATTAAGTCAAGGCTAAGGGGACTTCTGGACAAGATGGCAGAGAGAAGACAGATACTGTGATAGTGCTCTCTTTTTCCCCCTCAGAAATAACATGAGAAAAACCTCTTAATAGAAATTCTATCAAGAAAAACCAGAAAGAGAAGCTAGGAGAACACCTACCAAGAACGTTTATCTCAGGGGACTGTGGATGAACCCGGAGACTAGAGCAAAGGATCAATGCCGGGGATGGCAGCCAGGGGAGGCCAGAGGCTCAACCTCAGTCATGGAGACTTCAGGGAGTGGATGATGAGAGATCTAGCTTTACCTGTACAGTCTTTGGCCAGTAGGAGAAGAGCTACGGGACGGTGAGTTCCAGCACAGATTCTCAGAGCATGCCTGTAGACAGAACCCTTTGCCCTGAACAATCAATAAACAACCCCTCCCCCCAGGCAGCAAAGCTCACTCAACAAAAAGTGATTAATTCCCTCCACCAGAGCCCAGCCCAGTTTTCAAGGTCAACTCAGACCCTGCTGCTGAGGACCTCATTCTAGAGAAAGCAACCAGCACCCCACACTGGCTGGACCTTGGAATTACTAAACCAAGTGACAAAACCTCTAGGATCCTTAAAAGCAAATCTCTGAGAGCCAGGTCCCCCCCAACACAAGATGAAAAAAGGCCAGAGAAAAGGGGGGTCCATGGAGAAATACTTAGAAGACACAGATCCTAACCCAGAGAAATGTAGAACTCTTGAGGAGAATATGAATTGGTCTCCAGACTAGAAAGACTTCCTTGAAGAAATCAAGAAGGAGTTTAAAAATCAATTGAAAAAAATGGGAAAAGAAACTCAAGAGAATATTAACATGTTGCAAGAGAAAATTAGCATCTTGCAACAAGAAAACAAATCCTTGGCAAAAACAATTGAACAAATACAAAATGAAAATAACTGTCTCAGACCTTCAATTCAGCAAATGCAAAAAGAAAATGATTCTCTCAAATCCTTAATTGAGAAAGTGCAAAAAGGAAATGATTCTCTCAAAACTACATTTGGGAAATAGAAAAGTCCTTCAAAAGTAGAATGAAACAATGGGAAAAGGAGCTGCAAAAGATAAAGGAAGAAAAATCTTCTCTAAAAAGAAAGGAATTGGCAGGAACTAATGACCTCATGAGACAACAAGATTGTGTTAAACGAAATCAAAAGATCAAAAAAAAAAATTGGAAAAAATGTAAAATATCTCATCAGCAGAACCACTGACCTGAAGAATCAATTTAGAAGGCAGAATCTGAGAATAATTGGGCTTCCTGAGAACAATGAAGAGGAAAAAAAAAAGCCTGTACTTAATATTACAGGATTTAGTGATGGAAAATTGCCCTGATACCATGGAACCAGAGGGCAAAATAGTTATTGAAAGAATATATCTATCCCCTCCAGAAAGAGATCTTAAAATGAAAACACCAGGAAATGTTGTGCCCAAATTCCATGACTATCAGATAAAAGAAAAAATCCTGCAAGCAGCGAGAAAAAATTTAAATACCAAGGAGGCACAGTAAGGATTACACAGGACCTGGTCAAAGCAACATTAATGGATCAAAGGGCCTGGAATGAGATATTACGAAGAACAAGGGAACTTGGAATGTAGCCAAGAATCTACTACCCAGCAAAGTTGAGCTGTGTCTTCCAGGGGAAAAAAGATAGACATTTCATGAAACAGGGGACTTCCAAGATTTCATAATAAAAAGACCAGAGATAAATAGAAAATTTGGACATCAAACAAAGGAAAAAAGGTCAAAAAAATACAACTTCTATACAATAAGATAAAACTGGTTATATGCCCATTTGGGAGAAAGAGTCTCATAACTCTTGAGATTGTAACTCTGTTAGAGAGAATATACATAGCCAGAAGTGATGAACATTCATAACTTTTCTGTGACTCAGCTAGAATGATTTAAAAACAGTACCACCTTAAAAAGGGGGGCAGTAAGGAGAAGGGAGGTTGGAGGGAGACTGAATGGGGTAAATCTCATTACATCAAGAGGTAGAAAAGACCTATTGTAATTGAGAGGAGGAAGGGAGGAGGTGAGAACCACCTGAATCTTCATCTCATCAAACCTGGCTTAAAATTAACTTAGACTTAATCAAGTTAAGGAACTTATCTCACCTTTCAAGCTTTAAAAGGGGGAAAAGGGGAAGGGGGGATGGGTAGGGGGAGAAAAAAAGGGGAACTAACAGAAGGAAGGGAAGAAGGGGAAAAGGGAAAGGGGAAAGGGGAAAAAAGGGAGGGGTTACATTTACGAGAGCAAAAATAAACTGAAGGTGGCAGCATTCAGAAACAAAACACTGGGTAATATGGATAAAGGGGAAAAGGGGGGGGGATTACAAACAGAAGGAAGATAGCATGGAGAACAATAAAGAGTTAGTAATTATAACTTTGAATGTAAATAGGATGAACTCTCCCTTAAAATGTAAGTGAATAGCAGAGTGGATTAAAAAGCAGAATCCTACAATATGCTGCTTACAAGAAACTCATTTACCTAGCTGTGTGGCCTTGGGCAAACCACTTAACCCCATTGTCTTGAAAAATTTAAAAAAAAAAGAAAAAAAGAGAGATATTGTTAAAAGAGATAAGGAAACCATATACTCCTAAAAGGTACCATAGATAATGGAGCAATTTCAATAATAAATATGTATGCACCAAGTAGTATGGCATCCAAATTCTTAGAGGAGAAGTTGAATGAATTGCAGGAAGACATAGACAGCAAAATTCTACTGGTGAGAAACCTCTACTTCTGGCTCTCAAGGAAGTTAGGGAGATAAATAGATTGTCAGAAAAGCTAGGCATGATAGACCTTTGGAGAAATCTCAATGGGGATAGAAAGGAATATACTTTTGTTTTCTGCAGTACATGGAACTTACACAAAATTTGACCATGTACTAGTCCATAAAAACATAATAAAAATCAAATGCAGAAATGCAGAAATAGTGAAACATCCTTCTTAGATCATAATGCAATATGAAATAATCTCAATATAAAGAATGAATGGATCAAACAGAAAATTATAGAAATAATTAACAATTTCATCTTAATGACAATATTGAAACAACATATCAAAACTTATGCAATATGGCCAAAGTAGTTGTCAGCAGATATATTGTATCTTTAAATGCATACATGAATACATTAGAGAAAGAGGAAATAAATGAATTAAACAAGCAACTAAAAAAATTGGAGAAAGAATAAATTTTTAAAAACCCAATTTAATAACAAATTGGAAATTCTAAAAATAAAAGGAGAAGTTAATAAAACTGATAGCATGAAAACAATTGAACTAATAAATAAAACCAAGAGCTGGTTTTAATGAAAAAAAATAAAATTGATAAATCCCTGGTTAATTTGATTACAAAAAAAGAAAAAAAGAAAACCAAATTGCTAGTGTCATAAATGAAAAAGGTGAACTCACAACCAAGAGGAGGAAATTAATGATTCAGAGTTATTTTTCCCAACTGTATGCAAATAAATTTGACAATCTAAATAAATGCACGAATATTTACAAAACTATTAGTTGCCCAGGTTAAATGAAGAATAAATTAAATACCAAAATAACTCTATCTCAGAAAAAGAAATTCCACAAGCCATAATTGAACTCTCTAAGAAAAAATATCCAGGACCAGATAGATTTATAAGTGACTTCTGTCAAACATTTAAGAAAAAATTGGTTCCAATTCTATATAAACTCTTTGGTAGGTGAAAACAGAACTCTGCCTAACTCTTTCTATGATGCCAATATGGGGCTGATACCTAAACCAGGAAAAGCCAAAATAGACAAAGAAATTTATACACCTATCTATCTACCTGAGGTATATACATGCAAAATCCTTTAATAAAATCTTACCAAAATGATTACAGCAAGTTATCACTAGAATAATGTGCTATGACCAAGAAGGATTTATCCCAGGAATGCAGGGTTGGTTCACTATCAGGAAAATTTTTAATATAATTAATTATATCAACAACAATTGTATCAGAAATTATATTATATGATTATGGCAATAGATGCTGAAAAAGTCTTTGACAAAATATTGCACCCGTTCCAACTAAAAACAGTAGAGACTATAGAAATAAATGGATTTTCCCTTAGAATAATAAGCAGGATCTATCTGAAACCATCAGTAAGCATTATATGCAATGAGAATAAGCTAGAGGCATTCCCTATAAAATCAGACTATTCATCAAGGATGTTCATTTTTTATCATCACTACTATTCAATATTGTATTTGAAATGTTAGCTTCAGCAATAAGAGAAGAAAAAGAAACTGAAGGAATTAAAATAGGGAAGGAAGAGACAAAACTCTCCCTCTTTGCAGATGACATGATTCTCTATAATCCCAAAAAATCATCTAAAAAATCACTAGAAACAATTAGCAACTTTAACAATGTTGCAGGATATAAAATAAACCCTCATAAATCTTCAACATTTACATATATATATATGTATACATATATATATATATATATATATATATATACATATATATATATATATGACTTGAAAGATACAGTGGAAAGAGCTTAAAAGAGAAATCCCATTCAAAATAACTTCAGAAAAAAAATAAAATACCTGGGAGTCTACCTGCCAAGGTAGACTCAAAAACTTTTTGAAAACAATTACAAAACCCTTCTCATGCAAATATAATCAGACTTAAATACCTAGGCAAATATCAACTAATCTTGGATAGGTCAAGATAATATAATAAAAATTTTACCAAAACTAAACTACTTGTTTAGCGCCCTACCAATCAAAATTCCAAAATATTACTTTAATGAGTTTGAAAAAGTTGCAAGTAAATTCATATGGAGAAATAAAATGTCAAGAAATTTCCAGGGATCCAATGAAAAAAAAGTACAAAAGAAGGCAGCTAAGCCTTACCAGATCTAAAATTTTATTATAAAGCATCAGTCATCAAAATTGTCTGGTATTGGCTAAGAAATAGAGTTGTGGATCAGTGGAATAGACTAGGTGTAATAGCAGAAAATGATTATAGTAATCTGCTGCTTGATAAACGCAAAGAGTCCAGCCATTGGGATAAAAATTCTCTCTTCTATAAAAACTGTTGGGAAAATTCAAAGTTAGTAGAGAAGAAACTTAGAACAATACCTCATACCCTATACCAAGATAAGATCCAAATGGATACAGAATTTAGACATAAAAAAAAAATATTATCAGCAAACTCGAAGATCAAGGAGTAATTTACCTGTCAGATCTATAGAAAGGGAAACAGTTTATGACCAAGGAAGAAATAAAGAAAAACACTCAAAACAAACTAGATAATTTTGACTACATTAAATTAAAAATCTTTTGTACAGACAAAACCACCATAACCAAGATCAAAATAAATGAAGTAAATTGGGAAACAATTTTTTGCAACTAATATTTCTGATGAAGGACTGATTTCTAAAATATATGGAGAACTGAGTCAAATTTTCAAAAAAAAAGCCATTCTCCAATTGACAAATGGTTAAACAATATGCAAAAGCAATTTATAGCTGAGGAAATCAAAGCAATCCATAGTCATATGAAAAATTGCTCCAAATCATTACTTATTAGAGAAAGGCAAATTAAAGCATCTCTGAGATAACACCTCACACCTCTCAGACTGGCCAGTATGAGCAGAAAGGACAATGATCAATGTTGGAAGGAATGGGGGAAATCTGGGACACTAATACGTTGTTGGTGGAGCTGTGAACTCCTCCAAACTTTCTGGAGAGAAATTTGGGATTATACCCAAAGGTCAAAAAAAATGTACATTCCCTTTGACCCAGTAATACCACTACTGGGTCTATACTCTGAAGAGATTACGAAAAAAGGGTAAAAACATCACTTGTACAAAAATATTTATAGCAGCCCTGTTTGTAGCGGCAAAGAATTGGACATCCAGTAAATGTCCTTCAGTTGAGGAATGGCTTAACAAACTGTGGTATATGTATGTCGTGGAACACTGTTGTTCTATTAAAAACTAGAACACATGGGAATTAAGGGAAACCTGGAAAGATTTGCATTAACTGATGCTGAGTGTGATGAGCAGTACCAGAAAAACACCAATATGGGGGTGATGATCAACTCTGATGGATTTGCTCATCCCTTCAGTGCAACAACCAGGGACAATTTTGAGCTATCTGCAATGGAGAAAACCCTCTATATCCAGAGAAATAATTATGGACTGAACAAAGATCAAAGACTATTACCATAAAATTAGAAAAAGAGCAGCTTTATATTATTATTTAATTTTACTATTTCATACTTCATTTTTCTTCCTTAAGGATATGATTTCTCTGTCATCTCATTCAACTGAGATCCATGTATAACGTGGAACCAATGTAAAGACTAACAGAATACTTTCTATGCTGGGGTGGGGGCAGGGAAGCTAGAATGGGGGGAAAATTGTAAAACTCAAAATGAATAAAATCTTTCTTTAAAACAAAGACAAGGTTAAAAACTGGATGTGTCAAATATACTGGAGCCTCTAGAACAATTCCGTAAGATTATTATATTTGTGTTCCTTGGTGTGTATTTTGTATTTGCTTTACACTTTCCAGTGGTTGAGAGAGTTGGTTTGGAATAATAAAATTGTCAGATTGGAGGCCCGTTTTATTCTTTGACTATATTGATGCCTGACATCATATCTACAGTTCCTTTTATAAGTCAATGCTCTGTCTGTGTGTATGTATACATGTGTGCATGTGTGTGCGTGTGTTTGTGTGTGACTGGCCTTGATTTTGAAAGCAAAATGTCACTTGTACATCAAAATACAAACTAAAATAATAGCTGAAACTAGAACTTTTGAAGAAGTAAACATTGTGATCATTAAAAAAGGTCTATACTGGAGAATGGCTTCAGTTTTATTTGCAATTAGAGTTGCTGACAAATTATTAAAATTTTTGTTAAAAATCTCATTTTATGGAAAGAAACTATTTTCAGAAATCCATACTTTAGACAACATTACATTTTCTTCATCCTTGAATTGACTATCTGCTATACGTTGAAGCAAAGAAAAATGTGATTGTTATGTGTGTATATACGTACATACATACATACATACATACACACATACATAAATATCTTTCTGCCAACTCTAGGATGGGAGAAAAACATTGCATAATTACTTTACTATATATTTAAAAATAATAGCAAGTTGTAAATAATTAATTTGTAGTTTGATTTATAATCATCTTTTTTTATTCTACTATGTTATGGAAAGGCAGTTCTTGGGATAAATCATGTCCTAGGACTTTTCTTTTTTAATTCATTTTTACAGCTTAAGAATTAAATAACTTTCCTAGCAAAAGCAGACATCACATTGGAACATCTGCCTAGGGGTGGCTAGGTTGCAGTGGATAGAGTACCAGCCCTGGGGTTAGCAGTACCTGACTTCAAATCCAGCCTCAGACAATTAATAATTACCTAACTGTGTGGCCTTGGGCAAGCCACTTAACCCCATTATCTTGCAAAAACCTAATAAAAAAATCTATCTAGGAGAGCCAGTGAAGATGGACACTGGGTTTAATGGGAAAAAGTAAGTACTATTTTATTTGTACAATTTTCTCTTTCATTGATCAAAAATCAACACCTGGCACAAAAACTCATCTTTCTAACATGGCTATGCTTTCTGATGTACTCTACATTTATAATATTGGAAGACCACATATTTGAAGAATCAAAATTGGATATGGTACAAAGGGCAATGGAAGCATAAATGCTAGACATAATTAGGTTGCAATGTATTTACAATGATAATCTAAGTTAATTAAGTGTTGTATTAGATTTGGGGGAAGGGATGGGCAACTCTGTAATTTCATTTGTGTAGGTAATGCTTAGTGAGAAAGAAATTGAATTCTGTCCACAAATTCAGATTTGAAACTTAAAACACTTATTGACTTCCTTACAGCACTGAAAGTCTAGCATGCCTCTCTTCATACAGAGAGGGAGGAAGGAAATAAGTGCTACCTATGTCAGTCCCTGTGCTAAGCCCTTTACAAATATTATTTCATTCTCACAATAACTCTGGTAGCTAGATATTTTTTTCATTTGGGGAATTTGAGTCAGAGAGAGAGCTTAAGTGACTTTCCCAGAGTAACACAGCAAGAGAGTGCTTAAGGAGGAAACTGTAATCAAATATTCTTGATTGCATGCCCAGTATTCTATCCATTGTGACAGTAGTCCATAAAGCATCCCAGTAAGAAAACACACACACACACACACACACACACACACAAGCACATGCACATGAAATAAGGAGAACTAGTCATGAAGAGAGAAGGAAAGATAACAGGAAAGATAAGATCCATGGGAAAGGGTTGTACTGGTAGAACCTTGAATTAAATTGACTTGAAAAAATCTTAAGAGAAAGGCATCTAGCATTTTGGTTATATGCTACATGAATTATGAGAAAGCATGTTTGGGAATCACAAATGATAATACAATTCACAAAAGTTATATAGAATGTCTTAACAAAAGGAATGCACACATTTATAAAACTAGAGTTATATTGAAGTATTTTAACTGTTTTATATTTACTTAATCTCCTTCAGTCCCATTCTGTGACCACTACTTCATATTTAAGGCATAATCATAACTGAACAGGTAATGAGTACAAGTGGGACAAATGATATGATTTGAGTTTGTGTGAAATTGAGATAATTTTCCTCAATTTTCCATGAAGAAAACTAATACATTTTATAATAATATTAATAATGAAAAGTAACAAGTTGAAACTGGATGCTTCATAGAAAATAAGAATCTGCTTTAGTCATTTAAGTCATTAGAAATCTCCAAATTAAATGGTGTTTTTTGTGTAATTTAAGTTCATTGGTAAAAAATCTCATTGACAAGGCAAATTTTCTGTTGTGTCTTAATTCTTAGTACACCATTGTCTCAACAAAAATTACAGTTTATGGAAAATAAAAGCAAAAGAATAGCAAATCTGTCACAGTGTAAACACGGTTACAGATGAACATTATGACAAATTATATATAAACAAAGAATGATTAACTGACTACAATGTGACTATATTTCATGATTTTCAGGGTGAAGGAAATAGCTATATTAAAATTAAAGCAAATTAACAGAGAAAAATGACAAAGTTACTAAAAGCCATTTCCTCTTTAAATCACCCAGTGCAGGGCGGCTAGGTGGCATAGTGGATAGAGCATTGGCTGTGGAGTCAGGAGTACCTGAGTTCAAATCTAGTCTCAGACACTTAATAAGCTGTGTGGCCTTGGACAAGACAACCCCATTTTTGCAAAAACTCAAGGGAAAAAAAAAACCCCAGTGCTGGTAACCTTTAACATTTTCTTCCCCAGACTGTTCTATGCATGACATAACAAAATTAACTTTTAGAGATTTTGTGATAGTCAACTGAATCTAGAAGCATTCTAGAACCATTAGAAATTAACTCAACATATTTATTTTATTTGCTGCTTTAAATGAAATGAGTCCCCATAGGTCTAGACCTTCTTATTAACATGCATATGATAAAATAATAATACTTTATGATGTAATTAGTCTACATCTAAAATAGTCATAAATTCCACACTTTTTTTTATTCTGAAGTCTAGTAGCAGATTAGAAATTTGCAGAAGAGAGAGGAAGGATCCAATCAGAAGACGGAGTTCTTGCCTTACCTTTTCCATTCATTCATTTTGTGATATTAAATACATCTCTTTATGTCCCTGAGCCACAATTTCAACTAGAAAATAAAGTATTAGGAATCTAGGCCTAACAGATTTCTAGAGTTCTTTTCATTTTTTAGTATCCCTCCCCATCACCACCACCACCACCAACAATAACAACAAAAGATCCTTCACTGATGGGGAGAGAGAGAGATTATAGTTCTTTTAGTACTTTGGGGTGTTATTTAATACATTATAGAAGTTTTGTATATTTACTGCAACAGGAACCATGAAATGATACCAAAAGAGGTAATATTATTCCTTAAGCACCTAATTTCCCAGCAGGGAAGGAAGCTATTATGGGGAAACTTCACATCACCATAACATATATTTTTTCATAGATCCAACTACCATTGTTTTAATCAAGAGTGATTTAATGAGTTCAGAACTCTGCTGTCTCTAATATTCAGTCTGTTTACAGTCACCTTCCATAAATGTTTTAATCTTTATAGCACAGGACAAATTCTTGGTTGATTAACAACTTAAAAAATATAGGTGTAACCACAAGGACCAAGGTTTAAAAGATGTTGACATTTTTCTACCTGATTTTTAACTTCGTTGTATGATAGAATGTGATTGTGTACATTTCTATTTATAGAGAATTCTCAAAATGCTGTCAGAACATTTTATATGGTTGACATAGCATTATCCCCCAAAAGCCAACATAAACATCTCCTTTTAGGAGACTTTAATTGAGTCACCAAGACATTAGATTCTCTATTGCAAAAATAACATCTTAATAAGAAACATTCAAAAACAATCTATTTTGTGGTTTTTGAATGTGGATATATTATATGTAACAACATGATGATACCATGTGACCAAAGGATCATAGAACTGATAGAACTTTGGTAACAATAAAATGATCTCTCCATACCTTTTTTTTTTACAAATAAGGAAGGTGAGAGTTATAGATGCCAAATCATTTTCTCAATTAGTAGGGAGTATTTAATGAAGCTGGTTGTGTGTGTGTGTGTGTGTGTGTGTGTGTGTTTGTGCCTACATGAGTACTATGTCTCTGTATGTGAATGGGGGATTGGAATAAGAGGAAGACAGGATGGGGTAATCTCTGTGCACAAAGATAAAACACAAGACCTTGCAGTCAACAAAGGGTAATTGATAGTCCACATGTTTCAGTGAACTGAAAAGCCAGGAGAATAACTCATCAAATTCTATGTTCTTTCTGCAGTACATCATTTTATTCAGGTGTCATGGTCATTAGTCAATCTGTATAACTTGGTTTCTCAGGGACCAAGATTTTACAAAATGTAGGATTCTCTAGAATGCACATAATTTTAATCACTGGAAAAACATATCAGATAAAATTTAGAGTGAAAAGGACTATAGTTCACTCAATTTATAGATTACTAAATTAAATTTCAGAAATATGAGGCAATTTGGTCAACATCACATTGCAAATGCCTAACAAAGTGTAGATTTTTAACCCAGATCTTCTGAATATAAACCAACCCAGGGCTCTCTTTCCAGTGTAAATTGTTGAGTTGGCATTTTAGTTTATAAATAAGTCTCTTGTGAGTTTGGTCAGCATAAATCAATTCCCTTTTACTTGATCAGAAAATAGAGTTTCTGAAACTGAAAAGCTGCCAACCAGACCTTGACCTCAGCAAAGAACAATCAGTATTAGTAGAGAGAATGCATTGCAGTCACAAAAGCACAGCATAGGAAATAGCAAAAGGCATAGAAATAATGACAGCTTAATGACATACCTGTAGGCTATTCCATTCCCAAAGGGTTGATGATATCTTGCATGCCTTAAAAAGGTGATTTCTTTTAAGATCTACCAGCCTGTATTGTCAGTGACTATTTGAGGTAATCTTAGAAAATAGACCATTGATATTGTAAAAAGTTCTACATAAATCCTTCCATTGCTATTATTGTTTAGTGTTATTATTGGGGTTGTAGTTAACTAGAAGCAATTTATACTTTAAAAGTTTATTAAGAGCTTTATATATCACATCATCTTTTTTTGAGAGAAAGAGGGTGTTCTTCAATGTCACCTTATTTAGGGCTACTGGAATATGGTCCCTTTAATAAGCTCCTTATTTCCTTCCTTTGATTGTTTCTTTTATTGTGAGAGAATTTACTTGGAAGGTCTAGATATCTTATCTCTGTTTCATTTTGGAGAAGAGATTCCAAATGATGTCATCAATGCACATGTCTAGAATATAGCAGTACATAGATTGGTGACCAGAACAGTGATAATTACTAGGGGAATATATAAGTGACCAAAAACATAACAAAACTTTCCCAAGTCTCAGATTCAAGCATTTTCTGATGAATCTCTTACAGTTTTATTTATATATTATTTTCTATCACCATCACTTTGAGATATTTCCTTTCCTTCTCTTCTAAGAAGAGATCTAATTTTTACATAAATAATATGAAACAATGAAGAAAGTGTTGGACCTTGTCGGCCTCAGGTTTCTCTATGAAAAGGGAATAATAATAATCCTTACCTCTCAGGTTTGTCATGAGGATGAAAAGACATAATATTTGTAAAATGCTTTGTGACCATTTAAATGATATTAATATTAAATTGACTGTTTATGCATGTATATGTTTATATGTATACGTGCTTGTAGGCATATGTGAGTATAAAAATGCTCACATTTGTATCTAGGAAAAAATATAATAGTTCAGCAAAACTAGCCAGTTCATTGACCAAGATTGACATTACTGTATATAATATTCCATAACCATCATTCCCACTTCTACAAAGAAAGAAGATAAGTGATTTTAATTTTTTTTTCTGAGACTAATCTTGATCACTGATATTATGTAATATTCAGTTTTATTTTTCTTTATTATTATTTCCATTTTCAATGTTTTTGAAATTTGAGCATATAATATTTTATTGACTGTGTCATTTCATATCAGTTCATGACAGGATTATACAAATTCCTTGATTTAAATAATATTTCATTATATTTAATGAGCCATGTTATTTTTATTATAGTTCTGTATGGTTGTTCTTCCCAATTATATATGTAAGTTTTAGAATTAATTTTAAAAATATTTGAGTTCCAAATTTTTCCTTCTCTTATACATGTACCCCTGCTTGAGAAGAGAAGCAATTTAATAACCATTATACATGTTAAGTCATGCAAAATATATTTACTTATCAGTCATTTGAAAAGAAAACACACACAAGAACAAATGGAGAAAAATAAAGAAAATGAATTAAGTATATAAGAATCTGTTTTTCAGGTGACATCCAGCTCTTTCTCTGGAGATAGTAGTTTTCATCATTGTCCTTTTGGAATTTCTTTTGGATCCTTTCCTTGATTATAGTAACTATGACTTTCATATTTATCATATTAAGATTAATGGAATTTAGGTATCTTGGCCAGCATCACATAGCTAGTAAGTGTTGGAGGCCATATTTAAACTGATTCCAGGTCCAGCACTCTATTCACTGAGCTATCTGACTGCCTAGATAATTCTTACCCAATGCTAATTTTTAAAAAATTATGAAATTATTTTAAGTGAACTTTTGTGTATCATAAATAACAACATTTATATTTGTATATTTATATGCTTTCCATTTGATCAATACTGATTTTTGAAGAATTATTTTCACCAATGAATTGCTCTGCATTTTTTCCTTACATTTGACCAATTCTGGTTTTTAAAATGTTATTTTCATTGGTATTTTTGTTTAAGAACAAAAGTGTTCCTTTCTACCCTTGAACTATAAATCAGAAACTGACATAGAGAAAGGATTTACCAAACAGCATATAATCTTGTGTCCACTGCTATTGAAAGGACTCCATATAATTTTCTTTTTGATCACTTTCCATGTCCCCCTTATCATCTCTGACTTGAGAGATCCTGAAACTGCTGCTACTTGTCACCCCAACTAGTCCTACCACTAGTAGTTTCAACTAGGTCAGTTTCCACTGCCATTTCATGGATCTGTTTCTAATCTTCTGATTTTTCTTGGGCTAGAAGAATGTTTTCTCCAAATTTTTATTGCCTCTGACACTTCAGAATTTGAAATGAAGCTTGGAAGGGAATGCATAGAGAGCTTGCCCAAGCTGATTCTCTTCACTGTTTTTATAAATTTTCATCATGCTTCTATCAGTGGAAATCTATTTTGCTTTCATTTTCTTTTTACTAAAAAAAGGTAGAACTATAAATATTTTTATGCTGTGCCTTATATATTGTATTCACTTTATAACTGTATGTGGAATTGAATTGAAGTTTGGACATTTCCCAAGAACTGCCCAGTAGTTCTTAACTTGGGCCTTGTGATTAAACACTGACTCTGCTTTGCCAGTTTTATATCCCCTTTAAATCCTTTGATTTGTAATATCAGCTCTTTGAATTCAAGTAATGGTTTTTGCTTTAGTGTGACTGGTACTAAGTATATAGAAAACACTAAATATTCATTTGGTGAGTGAATGATTCATGAACACTCATAAGTTATAAAAGAATTAAAATAAGATAAGCTTAACATAACAACTTTCCAGAAATCTATTTAATACCATAATTACTGTAGTTTGGCATTTACATCTGCCTATTATTCACTAGTAGTATTGTATGTTGACATCATCTACATTATCTCATCCTTGAGATCATAGTCGTTTGTTCTGTTGCATTAATAGGCATATCATAGTATTTAAGATTTCATAAAATATCCAAATTTGAAGTGATTTTTAAAAATGTGTCAGTATGGGGCAGCTAGGTGGCACAGTAGATAGAGCACTGGCTCTAGAGTCAGGAGGACCTGAGTTCAAATCAGGCCTCAGACACTTAGTAATTACCCAGTTGTGTGATTTTTGGGAAATAACCCCATTGCCTAGCAAAAATCAAGAAAAAAAGTCAATATATTGATTCAAAATCTGGCTCTGATAGCTTACACTTAAGCATTCCAAATTCTTTATGAAGCCAAGCAAAATATATCTAATCATTTTCTTCATGTCCTTCAATATCATTTTTTTGTTGTTGGATTTTTTTTGTTTTTTTGTTTTTTGCAAGGCAAATGGGGTTAAGTGCCTTGCCCAAGGCCACACAGCTAGGTAATTATTAAACGTCTGAGACCGAATTTGAACCCAAGTACTCCTGACTCCAGGGCCAGTGCTTTATCCACTGTGCCACCTAGCCACCTCGTCCTTCAATATCTTAAAGATAATTATCTAGTTTCAGGCATTCTATAAGTTTTCTTTCTAGTCTAAACATTTCAATTCTACCAGTTGATGGCCTTCTGCCATGGTTTTGAGTTCTTTCACAATTCTGGACATCTTTCATAGGTATGCTAGAATGATCATGTATTTCTTCAGGACTTTAAGCTCCCGGATTTCATTTATGTTATTGCGATCTCTAACAACTAGATTGAAATACTCCCTCTTCTTTGTCTCAAATTTATGTCTAGTATCCTGTCAACCTGTGAAAAGAAACTTTATACTTTCAAGGTTTCTCTTGGAAAGGTTAAACTTTCCTGTCACTGAAACTTTATCTTGATAAGAATAGCAAAAGCTTGATTCAGACCAGTTTTCCATTTAAAATTATATTTTCATAGCATAACTAACCAAAAAAATAATTAACGTCCTTATTAATTCAGATTACAAATTTCAATGTCAAAGTTCATCTTTAAGATATAGTTGTTATAAAATATGTATAATGTAATGCTCTCATTTTAAAACAAAGACTACATGCTTATATTAATACCAACATTGCAAATAAAAAATTACTTATGTGTAATGGAAAAGAACCAGAAAGTTTCCAATAAATACATATATAAAGCAAATATTTTCTTTTTTTTCTTACTCTTATTAGACTTAATTCTAATAGAATCATGCATATACATTCTACCAGTAACATTAACAAGGGAAAGAAGTTAAAAACATAGAATTATCAGAGTGTATACAAAATTATATCTACATAGATAAACTTATAAAGCTCATGGAAATCAGAAATAGAGTCAATCAAGATTATTAATAACTTTTGTAAAATAGTAGGATAGTGAATAAAGCAACAAAACTATCAATGTTTCTAAATATGTCACAATAAACAGCAGAAAATGAGAGAAAGATAAATCCTGTTTAAAATAATTACAAAAATCATAAAGTACTTGGAATTAAACTTACAAGACTCAATCAAAATTTAGAAGAATAAAATTAAAATATGCCTTCAATAGAAAAAGATGACTTAAACAAATTTTTAATTATTCCTCATAGAGCAAGGCATTATAAAGATCATGACTAGATACAAGACCTGTGATTTCCTTGGTATAGAGAATTTATGGTTGAGGAAATTTCCTCTTACAAACTTACTTTAGCACCTGCTTTGCAACTTATATTTCTACAAGGGTACCTAGAACACTAAGAGGTTGAGAAATTATACATCAGAGTCACAGCAAGATAGCTATTCTATCTATCTATCTATCTATTCATCTATTTGTCTATCTCTATATCAATCTATTCATATATCTGTTTATCAAAGTCAGTGGTTGAAATCAGTCTTTCTGATTTTAAGTCTGATGCTCTCTAATCACTATTATACAATGAAAAAAAAGAGACACTACTTAAGAATAATTTGTATATTTAAGGCCATAATTACTATAGTACAAATAGAACAGTTTATACCAAGAGATAAAACCAATAATCATTTGTAAAGAAACAAAAAACAAAAATAAACATTAGAATATCAAGAAATTAATGAAAAAAAGATATGAAGGGACAATTATATCATCAGGTCTCATATTATTTTACAAAACAGTAATGAAACTATTGGATATTGGTTAATAAAATAAGCAAAAATCATAAAAAATTAAATTAGAAAGCCAATTTAAATAATTCTAAAAGGAAAGGAAAGGAAAGGAAAGGAAAGGAAAGGAAAGGAAAGGAAAGGAAAGGAAAGGAAAGGAAAGGAAAGGAAAGGAACTTCTTATAAAGATTATAATACAGTTTGGAGAAAATATAGTTAAATATAATTTTTGCTGCTATTCTGTGGTAGAGAATGTCCAACTCTTCCTTAGCCCATGGACCATAGGACCAGTTTCTTCTACCACTCCTTTATCTCTTGATATTTGTTCACATTCATGTTTGTTGTTTTCATGATACTATCTCCCTTCTTCCTCTATCATCCCCTTTTCCTTTTACCTTTAATCTTTCCAAACATCAGGGTCTTATCCAATATGAGTTACAACTTCTTATTATGTGGCCAAAGTATTTAAACTTCAACTTCATTATTTGACATTCTAGTGAATAGGTTCAGTTAACTTCTTTAAGGATGGATTGTTTTGACTTTCTTGCTGTCCAAAGTTTTCTTAAAAGTCTCCATCAGCATGATAATTCTAAAGTATCAATTTTGCAGTGCTCAGTCTTCTTTATAGTTCTGGTCTCACAGCGATACATTGGTTTTGGAAAACCATAGCTTTGGCTACACACAGACCTTTGCCAACAAGATGATGCTTCTCTGTCCATATTTTTCAAAGCTCTGTTTCTAAGGGGCAAGCATCTTTTAAGTTCGTGACTGCAATAGCTGATTGTTGAGATATTTGAGCCCAAGAATATAAAATCTAAAACTGTTTCCATTTCTTCCCACTCTATTTACCAGGAAGTGATTGAACCATTACAGAAATATTAAGATTCATTTTTAATGTTAAACTCTCTTTACATTCTTTTCTTTCACCCTCATCAAAAAAGTTTCTTAATTCTCTTTACTTTCTGCTATCATGGTGGTATCACCTGCATATCTGAGATTGTTCATATTTCTCCAGGAAACCTTAATTCTAGTTTTAGATTCATATATTCTAGCATTTCTTATGATGTATTCTGCATATAAGTAAAGTTAATAAAGTGGCAATATATTTTCTGATCTTAAAGCAATCATTATACCATGTTTGGTACAAATTGTTGTTCCTTGATTTGCACACTTGGTCCCCGGGGGACAAGAAAGATTATGTGGCACTCCCATTTCTTTGAGTCCTGCCACATTTTGTTGTGATCCACACAATTAGAAACTTTAATGTAATCAATGTATCAGAAGCTATTTTTCTGGAATTTTGTAACTTTCTCCATAATGCAGTGAATAGTGCCAACGTGGTGCCTAATTCCTCTACCTCTTCAAAAACTAGCTTGCTTTTCTAGCAATTTTCAGTTTATATTTCTGATGTCTAGATTGCAGAATCTTAAATATACCCTTGCTGGTTTATAAAATAAGCACAGTTGGTTGGTTATTTGAATATTCTTTGATATTGCACTTTTAAATATTGGGACTTTAACAGATATTTTTCCAAATTAATGATCATTCTGTTTTCCAAATTTGCTGGCATTTTGAGCAAAATAGTATCATCTTTTAGTGTTTTAAACAGCTGATATCCCAACTCCTCCCTCCCTGTTTTCTAAGTAAGATCCACTTAACTTCATTCTCAAGTATATCTTGCTCTAGATAACAACTTACACCATTGTGGTTATTGGTGATGTTAAGATATTATATAGTACTTTTATATACTTTTACCACTTCTTAATGTCTTTTGCTTCTTTAAATCCCTTCCATAATGTTTAATTTTGCATCCATAAAACATAAGAGGATAGCAGAATCAATTAGAAAGCTAAATCTCACAGTATTTTTTATTCTAATTTTTTATATGTTTTATATGTTTTATTGGATTTACAAAGGGCAATGGAAGCATAAATGCTAGACATAATTAGGTTGCAATGTATTTACAATGATAATCTAAGTTAATTAAGTGTTGTATTAGATTTGGGGGAAGGGATGGGCAACTCTGTAATTTCATTTGTGTAGGTAATGCTTAGTGAGAAAGAAATTGAATTCTGTCCACAAATTCAGATTTGAAACTTAAAACACTTATTGACTTCCTTACAGCACTGAAAGTCTAGCATGCCTCTCTTCATACAGAGAGGGAGGAAGGAAATAAGTGCTACCTATGTCAGTCCCTGTGCTAAGCCCTTTACAAATATTATTTCATTCTCACAATAACTCTGGTAGCTAGATATTTTTTTCATTTGGGGAATTTGAGTCAGAGAGAGAGCTTAAGTGACTTTCCCAGAGTAACACAGCAAGAGAGTGCTTAAGGAGGAAACTGTAATCAAATATTCTTGATTGCATGCCCAGTATTCTATCCATTGTGACAGTAGTCCATAAAGCATCCCAGTAAGAAAACACACACACACACACACACACACACACACAAGCACATGCACATGAAATAAGGAGAACTAGTCATGAAGAGAGAAGGAAAGATAACAGGAAAGATAAGATCCATGGGAAAGGGTTGTACTGGTAGAACCTTGAATTAAATTGACTTGAAAAAATCTTAAGAGAAAGGCATCTAGCATTTTGGTTATATGCTACATGAATTATGAGAAAGCATGTTTGGGAATCACAAATGATAATACAATTCACAAAAGTTATATAGAATGTCTTAACAAAAGGAATGCACACATTTATAAAACTAGAGTTATATTGAAGTATTTTAACTGTTTTATATTTACTTAATCTCCTTCAGTCCCATTCTGTGACCACTACTTCATATTTAAGGCATAATCATAACTGAACAGGTAATGAGTACAAGTGGGACAAATGATATGATTTGAGTTTGTGTGAAATTGAGATAATTTTCCTCAATTTTCCATGAAGAAAACTAATACATTTTATAATAATATTAATAATGAAAAGTAACAAGTTGAAACTGGATGCTTCATAGAAAATAAGAATCTGCTTTAGTCATTTAAGTCATTAGAAATCTCCAAATTAAATGGTGTTTTTTGTGTAATTTAAGTTCATTGGTAAAAAATCTCATTGACAAGGCAAATTTTCTGTTGTGTCTTAATTCTTAGTACACCATTGTCTCAACAAAAATTACAGTTTATGGAAAATAAAAGCAAAAGAATAGCAAATCTGTCACAGTGTAAACACGGTTACAGATGAACATTATGACAAATTATATATAAACAAAGAATGATTAACTGACTACAATGTGACTATATTTCATGATTTTCAGGGTGAAGGAAATAGCTATATTAAAATTAAAGCAAATTAACAGAGAAAAATGACAAAGTTACTAAAAGCCATTTCCTCTTTAAATCACCCAGTGCAGGGCGGCTAGGTGGCATAGTGGATAGAGCATTGGCTGTGGAGTCAGGAGTACCTGAGTTCAAATCTAGTCTCAGACACTTAATAAGCTGTGTGGCCTTGGACAAGACAACCCCATTTTTGCAAAAACTCAAGGGAAAAAAAAAACCCCAGTGCTGGTAACCTTTAACATTTTCTTCCCCAGACTGTTCTATGCATGACATAACAAAATTAACTTTTAGAGATTTTGTGATAGTCAACTGAATCTAGAAGCATTCTAGAACCATTAGAAATTAACTCAACATATTTATTTTATTTGCTGCTTTAAATGAAATGAGTCCCCATAGGTCTAGACCTTCTTATTAACATGCATATGATAAAATAATAATACTTTATGATGTAATTAGTCTACATCTAAAATAGTCATAAATTCCACACTTTTTTTTATTCTGAAGTCTAGTAGCAGATTAGAAATTTGCAGAAGAGAGAGGAAGGATCCAATCAGAAGACGGAGTTCTTGCCTTACCTTTTCCATTCATTCATTTTGTGATATTAAATACATCTCTTTATGTCCCTGAGCCACAATTTCAACTAGAAAATAAAGTATTAGGAATCTAGGCCTAACAGATTTCTAGAGTTCTTTTCATTTTTTAGTATCCCTCCCCATCACCACCACCACCACCAACAATAACAACAAAAGATCCTTCACTGATGGGGAGAGAGAGAGATTATAGTTCTTTTAGTACTTTGGGGTGTTATTTAATACATTATAGAAGTTTTGTATATTTACTGCAACAGGAACCATGAAATGATACCAAAAGAGGTAATATTATTCCTTAAGCACCTAATTTCCCAGCAGGGAAGGAAGCTATTATGGGGAAACTTCACATCACCATAACATATATTTTTTCATAGATCCAACTACCATTGTTTTAATCAAGAGTGATTTAATGAGTTCAGAACTCTGCTGTCTCTAATATTCAGTCTGTTTACAGTCACCTTCCATAAATGTTTTAATCTTTATAGCACAGGACAAATTCTTGGTTGATTAACAACTTAAAAAATATAGGTGTAACCACAAGGACCAAGGTTTAAAAGATGTTGACATTTTTCTACCTGATTTTTAACTTCGTTGTATGATAGAATGTGATTGTGTACATTTCTATTTATAGAGAATTCTCAAAATGCTGTCAGAACATTTTATATGGTTGACATAGCATTATCCCCCAAAAGCCAACATAAACATCTCCTTTTAGGAGACTTTAATTGAGTCACCAAGACATTAGATTCTCTATTGCAAAAATAACATCTTAATAAGAAACATTCAAAAACAATCTATTTTGTGGTTTTTGAATGTGGATATATTATATGTAACAACATGATGATACCATGTGACCAAAGGATCATAGAACTGATAGAACTTTGGTAACAATAAAATGATCTCTCCATACCTTTTTTTTTTACAAATAAGGAAGGTGAGAGTTATAGATGCCAAATCATTTTCTCAATTAGTAGGGAGTATTTAATGAAGCTGGTTGTGTGTGTGTGTGTGTGTGTGTGTGTGTGTTTGTGCCTACATGAGTACTATGTCTCTGTATGTGAATGGGGGATTGGAATAAGAGGAAGACAGGATGGGGTAATCTCTGTGCACAAAGATAAAACACAAGACCTTGCAGTCAACAAAGGGTAATTGATAGTCCACATGTTTCAGTGAACTGAAAAGCCAGGAGAATAACTCATCAAATTCTATGTTCTTTCTGCAGTACATCATTTTATTCAGGTGTCATGGTCATTAGTCAATCTGTATAACTTGGTTTCTCAGGGACCAAGATTTTACAAAATGTAGGATTCTCTAGAATGCACATAATTTTAATCACTGGAAAAACATATCAGATAAAATTTAGAGTGAAAAGGACTATAGTTCACTCAATTTATAGATTACTAAATTAAATTTCAGAAATATGAGGCAATTTGGTCAACATCACATTGCAAATGCCTAACAAAGTGTAGATTTTTAACCCAGATCTTCTGAATATAAACCAACCCAGGGCTCTCTTTCCAGTGTAAATTGTTGAGTTGGCATTTTAGTTTATAAATAAGTCTCTTGTGAGTTTGGTCAGCATAAATCAATTCCCTTTTACTTGATCAGAAAATAGAGTTTCTGAAACTGAAAAGCTGCCAACCAGACCTTGACCTCAGCAAAGAACAATCAGTATTAGTAGAGAGAATGCATTGCAGTCACAAAAGCACAGCATAGGAAATAGCAAAAGGCATAGAAATAATGACAGCTTAATGACATACCTGTAGGCTATTCCATTCCCAAAGGGTTGATGATATCTTGCATGCCTTAAAAAGGTGATTTCTTTTAAGATCTACCAGCCTGTATTGTCAGTGACTATTTGAGGTAATCTTAGAAAATAGACCATTGATATTGTAAAAAGTTCTACATAAATCCTTCCATTGCTATTATTGTTTAGTGTTATTATTGGGGTTGTAGTTAACTAGAAGCAATTTATACTTTAAAAGTTTATTAAGAGCTTTATATATCACATCATCTTTTTTTGAGAGAAAGAGGGTGTTCTTCAATGTCACCTTATTTAGGGCTACTGGAATATGGTCCCTTTAATAAGCTCCTTATTTCCCTTCCTTTGATTGTTTCTTTTATTGTGAGAGAATTTACTTGGAAGGTCTAGATATCTTATCTCTGTTTCATTTTGGAGAAGAGATTCCAAATGATGTCATCAATGCACATGTCTAGAATATAGCAGTACATAGATTGGTGACCAGAACAGTGATAATTACTAGGGGAATATATAAGTGACCAAAAAACATAACAAAACTTTCCCAAGTCTCAGATTCAAGCATTTTCTGATGAATCTCTTACAGTTTTATTTATATATTATTTTCTATCACCATCACTTTGAGATATTTCCTTTCCTTCTCTTCTAAGAAGAGATCTAATTTTTACATAAATAATATGAAACAATGAAGAAAGTGTTGGACCTTGTCGGCCTCAGGTTTCTCTATGAAAAGGGAATAATAATAATCCTTACCTCTCAGGTTTGTCATGAGGATGAAAAGACATAATATTTGTAAAATGCTTTGTGACCATTTAAATGATATTAATATTAAATTGACTGTTTATGCATGTATATGTTTATATGTATACGTGCTTGTAGGCATATGTGAGTATAAAAATGCTCACATTTGTATCTAGGAAAAAATATAATAGTTCAGCAAAACTAGCCAGTTCATTGACCAAGATTGACATTACTGTATATAATATTCCATAACCATCATTCCCACTTCTACAAAGAAAGAAGATAAGTGATTTTAATTTTTTTTTCTGAGACTAATCTTGATCACTGATATTATGTAATATTCAGTTTTATTTTTCTTTATTATTATTTCCATTTTCAATGTTTTTGAAATTTGAGCATATAATATTTTATTGACTGTGTCATTTCATATCAGTTCATGACAGGATTATACAAATTCCTTGATTTAAATAATATTTCATTATATTTAATGAGCCATGTTATTTTTATTATAGTTCTGTATGGTTGTTCTTCCCAATTATATATGTAAGTTTTAGAATTAATTTTAAAAATATTTGAGTTCCAAATTTTTCCTTCTCTTATACATGTACCCCTGCTTGAGAAGAGAAGCAATTTAATAACCATTATACATGTTAAGTCATGCAAAATATATTTACTTATCAGTCATTTGAAAAGAAAACACACACAAGAACAAATGGAGAAAAATAAAGAAAATGAATTAAGTATATAAGAATCTGTTTTTCAGGTGACATCCAGCTCTTTCTCTGGAGATAGTAGTTTTCATCATTGTCCTTTTGGAATTTCTTTTGGATCCTTTCCTTGATTATAGTAACTATGACTTTCATATTTATCATATTAAGATTAATGGAATTTAGGTATCTTGGCCAGCATCACATAGCTAGTAAGTGTTGGAGGCCATATTTAAACTGATTCCAGGTCCAGCACTCTATTCACTGAGCTATCTGACTGCCTAGATAATTCTTACCCAATGCTAATTTTTAAAAAAATTATGAAATTATTTTAAGTGAACTTTTGTGTATCATAAATAACAACATTTATATTTGTATATTTATATGCTTTCCATTTGATCAATACTGATTTTTGAAGAATTATTTTCACCAATGAATTGCTCTGCATTTTTTCCTTACATTTGACCAATTCTGGTTTTTAAAATGTTATTTTCATTGGTATTTTTGTTTAAGAACAAAAGTGTTCCTTTCTACCCTTGAACTATAAATCAGAAACTGACATAGAGAAAGGATTTACCAAACAGCATATAATCTTGTGTCCACTGCTATTGAAAGGACTCCATATAATTTTCTTTTTGATCACTTTCCATGTCCCCCTTATCATCTCTGACTTGAGAGATCCTGAAACTGCTGCTACTTGTCACCCCAACTAGTCCTACCCACTAGTAGTTTCAACTAGGTCAGTTTCCACTGCCATTTCATGGATCTGTTTCTAATCTTCTGATTTTTCTTGGGCTAGAAGAATGTTTTCTCCAAATTTTTATTGCCTCTGACACTTCAGAATTTGAAATGAAGCTTGGAAGGGAATGCATAGAGAGCTTGCCCAAGCTGATTCTCTTCACTGTTTTTATAAATTTTCATCATGCTTCTATCAGTGGAAATCTATTTTGCTTTCATTTTCTTTTTACTAAAAAAAGGTAGAACTATAAATATTTTTATGCTGTGCCTTATATATTGTATTCACTTTATAACTGTATGTGGAATTGAATTGAAGTTTGGACATTTCCCAAGAACTGCCCAGTAGTTCTTAACTTGGGCCTTGTGATTAAACACTGACTCTGCTTTGCCAGTTTTATATCCCCTTTAAATCCTTTGATTTGTAATATCAGCTCTTTGAATTCAAGTAATGGTTTTTGCTTTAGTGTGACTGGTACTAAGTATATAGAAAACACTAAATATTCATTTGGTGAGTGAATGATTCATGAACACTCATAAGTTATAAAAGAATTAAAATAAGATAAGCTTAACATAACAACTTTCCAGAAATCTATTTAATACCATAATTACTGTAGTTTGGCATTTACATCTGCCTATTATTCACTAGTAGTATTGTATGTTGACATCATCTACATTATCTCATCCTTGAGATCATAGTCGTTTGTTCTGTTGCATTAATAGGCATATCATAGTATTTAAGATTTCATAAAATATCCAAATTTGAAGTGATTTTTAAAAATGTGTCAGTATGGGGCAGCTAGGTGGCACAGTAGATAGAGCACTGGCTCTAGAGTCAGGAGGACCTGAGTTCAAATCAGGCCTCAGACACTTAGTAATTACCCAGTTGTGTGATTTTTGGGAAATAACCCCATTGCCTAGCAAAAATCAAGAAAAAAAGTCAATATATTGATTCAAAATCTGGCTCTGATAGCTTACACTTAAGCATTCCAAATTCTTTATGAAGCCAAGCAAAATATATCTAATCATTTTCTTCATGTCCTTCAATATCATTTTTTTGTTGTTGGATTTTTTTTGTTTTTTTTGTTTTTTGCAAGGCAAATGGGGTTAAGTGCCTTGCCCAAGGCCACACAGCTAGGTAATTATTAAACGTCTGAGACCGAATTTGAACCCAAGTACTCCTGACTCCAGGGCCAGTGCTTTATCCACTGTGCCACCTAGCCACCTCGTCCTTCAATATCTTAAAGATAATTATCTAGTTTCAGGCATTCTATAAGTTTTCTTTCTAGTCTAAACATTTCAATTCTACCAGTTGATGGCCTTCTGCCATGGTTTTGAGTTCTTTCACAATTCTGGACATCTTTCATAGGTATGCTAGAATGATCATGTATTTCTTCAGGACTTTAAGCTCCCGGATTTCATTTATGTTATTGCGATCTCTAACAACTAGATTGAAATACTCCCTCTTCTTTGTCTCAAATTTATGTCTAGTATCCTGTCAACCTGTGAAAAGAAACTTTATACTTTCAAGGTTTCTCTTGGAAAGGTTAAACTTTCCTGTCACTGAAACTTTATCTTGATAAGAATAGCAAAAGCTTGATTCAGACCAGTTTTCCATTTAAAATTATATTTTCATAGCATAACTAACCAAAAAAATAATTAACGTCCTTATTAATTCAGATTACAAATTTCAATGTCAAAGTTCATCTTTAAGATATAGTTGTTATAAAATATGTATAATGTAATGCTCTCATTTTAAAACAAAGACTACATGCTTATATTAATACCAACATTGCAAATAAAAAATTACTTATGTGTAATGGAAAAGAACCAGAAAGTTTCCAATAAATACATATATAAAGCAAATATTTTCTTTTTTTTCTTACTCTTATTAGACTTAATTCTAATAGAATCATGCATATACATTCTACCAGTAACATTAACAAGGGAAAGAAGTTAAAAACATAGAATTATCAGAGTGTATACAAAATTATATCTACATAGATAAACTTATAAAGCTCATGGAAATCAGAAATAGAGTCAATCAAGATTATTAATAACTTTTGTAAAATAGTAGGATAGTGAATAAAGCAACAAAACTATCAATGTTTCTAAATATGTCACAATAAACAGCAGAAAATGAGAGAAAGATAAATCCTGTTTAAAATAATTACAAAAATCATAAAGTACTTGGAATTAAACTTACAAGACTCAATCAAAATTTAGAAGAATAAAGTTTATGACCAAGGAAGAAATAAAGAAAAACACTCAAAACAAACTAGACAATTTTGACTACATTAAATTAAAAATCTTTTGTACAGACAAAACCACCATAACCAAGATCAAAATAAATGAAGTAAATTGGGAAACAATTTTTTGCAACTAATATTTCTGATGAAGGACTGATTTCTAAAATATATGGAGAACTGAGTCAAATTTTCAAAAAAAACAAGCCATTCTCCAATTGACAAATGGTTAAACGATATGCAAAAGCAATTTATAGCTGAGGAAATCAAAGCAATCCATAGTCATATGAAAAATTGCTCCAAATCATTACTTATTAGAGAAAGGCAAATTAAAGCATCTCTGAGATAACACCTCACACCTCTCAGACTGGCCAGTATGAGCAGAAAGGACAATGATCAATGTTGGAAGGACTGGGGGAAATCTGGGACACTAATACGTTGTTGGTGGAGCTGTGAACTCCTCCAAACTTTCTGGAGAGAAATTTGGGATTATACCCAAAGGTCAAAAAAAATGTACATTCCCTTTGACCCAGTAATACCACTACTGGGTCTATACTCTGAAGAGATTACGAAAAAAGGGTAAAAACATCACTTGTGCAAAAATATTTATAGCAGCCCTGTTTGTAGCGGCAAAGAATTGGAAATCCAGTAAATGTCCTTCAATTGAGGAATGGCTTAACAAACTGTGGTATATGTATGTCGTGGAACACTGTTGTTCTATTAAAAACTAGAACACATGGGAATTAAGGGAAACCTGGAAAGATTTGCATTAACTGATGCTGAGTGTGATGAGCAGTACCAGAAAAACACCAATATGGGGGTGATGATCAACTCTGATGGATTTGCTCATCCCTTCAGTGCAACAACCAGGGACAATTTTGAGCTATCTGCAATGGAGAAAACCCTCTATATCCAGAGAAATAATTATGGACTGAACAAAGATCAAAGACTATTACCATAAAATTAGAAAAAGAGCAGCTTTATAATTATTATTTAATTTTACTATTTCATACTTCATTTTTCTTCCCTTAAGGATATGATTTCTCTGTCATCTCATTCAACTGAGATCCATGTATAATGTGGAACCAATGTAAAGACTAACAGAATGCTTTCTATGCTGGGGTGGGGGCAGGGGGAAGCTAGAATGGGGGGGAAATTGTAAAACTCAAAATGAATAAAATCTTTCTTTAAAACAAAGACAAGGATTAAAAACTGGATGTGTCAAATATACTGGAGTCCTCTAGAACAATTCCGTAAGAATTAATATATTTGTGTTCCTTGGTGTGTATTTTTGTATTTTGCTTTACACTTTCCAGTGGTTGAGAGAGTTGGTTTGGAATAATAAAATTGTCAGATTGGAGGGCCCGTTTTATTCTTTGACTATATTGATGCCTGACATCATATCTACAGTTCCTTTTATAAGTCAATGCTCTGTCTGTGTGTATGTATACATGTGTGCATGTGTGTGCGTGTGTTTGTGTGTGACTGGCCCTTGATTTTTGAAAACAAAATGTCACTTGTACATCAAAAATACAAACTAAAATAAGAGCTGAAAACTAGAACTTTTGAAGAAGTAAACATTGTGATCATTAAAAAAGGTTCTATAATGGAGAATGGCTTTCAGTTTTATTTGCAATTAGAGTTGCTGACAAATTATTAAAATTTTTTGTTAAAAATCTCATTTTTATGGAAAGAAACTATTTTCAGAAATCCATACTTTAGACAACATTACATTTTCTTCATCCTTGAATTGACTATCTGCTATACGTTGAAGCAAAGAAAAATGTGATTGTTATGTGTGTATATACGTACATACATACATACATACACACATACATAAATATCTTTCTGCCAACTCTAGGATGGGAGAAAAACATTGCATAATTACTTTACTATATATTTAAAAATAATAGCAAGTTGTAAATAATTAATTTGTAGTTTGATTTATAATCATCTTTTTTTATTCTACTATGTTATGGAAAGGCAGTTCTTGGTATAAATCATGTCCTAGGACTTTTCTTTTCTTTTTTAATTCATTTTTACAGCTTAAGAATTAAATAACTTTCCTAGCAAAAGCAGACATCAAACTAGCACATTGGAACATCTGCCTAGGGGTGGCTAGGTTGCAGTGGATAGAGTACCAGCCCTGGGGTTAGCAGTACCTGACTTCAAATCCAGCCTCAGACAATTAATAATTACCTAACTGTGTGGCCTTGGGCAAGCCACTTAACCCCATTATCTTGCAAAAACCTAATAAAAAAATCTATCTAGGAGAGCCAGTGAAGATGGACACTGGGTTTAATGGGAAAAAGTAAGTACTATTTTATTTGTACAATTTTCTCTTTCATTGATCAAAAATCAACACCTGGCACAAAAAACTCATCTTTCTAACAAGGCTATGCTTTCTGATGTACTCTACATTTATAATATTGGAAGACCACATATTTGAAAGAATCAAAATTGGATATGGTACAAAGGGCAATGGAAGCATAATATGCTAGACATAATTAGGTTGCAATGTATTTACAATGATAATCTAAGTTAATTAAGTGTTGTATTAGATTTGGGGGAAGGGATGGGCAACTCTGTAATTTCATTTGTGTAGGTAATGCTTAGTGAGAAAGAAATTGAATTCTGTCCACAAATTCAGATTTGAAACTTAAAACACTTATTGACTTCCTTACAGCACTGAAAGTCTAACATGCCTCTCTTCATACAGAGAGGGAGGAAGGAAATAAGTGCTACCTATGTCAGTCCCTGTGCTAAGCCCTTTACAAATATTATTTCATTCTCACAATAACTCTGGTAGCTAGATATTTTTTTCATTTGGGGAATTTGAGTCAGAGAGAGAGCTTCAGTGACTTTCCCAGAGTAACACAGCAAGAGAGTGCTTAAGGAGGAAACTGTAATCAAATATTCTTGATTGCATGCCCAGTATTCTATCCATTGTGACAGTAGTCCATAAAGCATCCCAGTAAGAAAACACACACACACAAACACACACACACACACACACATAAGCACATGCACATGAAATAAGGAGAACTAGTCATGAAGAGAGAAGGAAAGATAACAGGAAAGATAAGATCCATGGGAAAGGGTTATACTGGTAGAACCTTGAATTAAATTGACTTGAAAAAATCTTAAGAGAAAGGCATCTAGCATTTTGGTTATATGCTACATGAATTATGAGAAAGCATGTTTGGGAATCACAAATGATAATACAATTCACAAAAGTTATATAGAATGTCTTAACAAAAGGAATGCACACATTTATAAAACTAGAGTTATATTGAAGTATTTTAACTGTTTTATATTTACTTAATCTCCTTCAGTCCCATTCTGTGACCACTACTTCATATTTAAGGCATAATCATAACTGAACAGGTAATGAGTACAAGTGGGACAAATGATATGATTTGAGTTTGTGTGAAATTAAGATAATTTTCCTCAATTTTCCATGAAGAAAACTAATACATTTTATAATAATATTAATAATGAAAAGTAACAAGTTGAAACTCGATGTTTCATAGAAAATAAGAATCTGCTTTAGTCATTTAAGTCATTAGAAATCTCCAAATTAAATGGTGTTTTTTTGTGTAATTTAAGTTCATTGGTAAAAAATCTCATTGACAAGGCAAATTTTCTGTTGTGTCTTAATTCTTAGTACACCATTGTCTCAACAAAAATTACAGTTTATGGAAAATAAAAGCAAAAGAATAGCAAATCTGTCACAGTGTAAACACGGTTACAGATGAACATTATGACAAATTATATATAAACAAAGAATGATTAACTGACTACAATGTGACTATATTTCATGATTTTCAGGGTGAAGGAAATAGCTATATTAAAATTAAAACAAATTAACAGAGAAAAATGACAAAGTTACTAAAAGCCATTTCCTCTTTAAATCACCCAGTGCAGGGCGGCTAGGTGGCATAGTGGATAGAGCATTGGCTGTGGAGTCAGGAGTACCTGAGTTCAAATCTAGTCTCAGACACTTAATAAGCTGTGTGGCCTTGGACAAGACAACCCCATTTTTGCAAAAACTCAAGGGAAAAAAAACCCCAGTGCTGGTAACCTTTAACATTTTCTTCCCCAGACTGTTCTATGCATGACATAACAAAATTAACTTTTAGAGATTTTGTGATAGTCAACTGAATCTAGAAGCATTCTAGAACCATTAGAAATTAACTCAACATATTTATTTTATTTGCTGCTTTAAATGAAATGAGTCCCCATAGGTCTAGACCTTCTTATTAACATGCATATGATAAAATAATAATACTTTATGATGTAATTAGTCTACATCTAAAATAGTCATAAATTCCACACTTTTTTTTTATTCTGAAGTCTAGTAGCAGATTAGAAATTTGCAGAAGAGAGAGGAAGGATCCAATCAGAAGACGGAGTTCTTGCCTTACCTTTTCCATTCATTCATTTTGTGATATTAAATACATCTCTTTATGTCCCTGAGCCACAATTTCAACTAGAAAATAAAGTATTAGGAATCTAGGCCTAAGAGATTTCTAGAGTTCTTTTCATTTTTTAGTATCCCTCCCTATCACCACCACCACCACCAACAATAACAACAAAAGATCCTTCACTGATGGGGAGGAGAGAGAGATTATAGTTCTTTTAGTACTTTGGGGTGTTATTTAATACATTATAGAAGTTTTGTATATTTACTGCAACAGGAACCATGAAATGATACCAAAAGAGGTAATATTATTCCTTAAGCACCTAATTTCCCAGCAGGGAAGGAAGCTATTATGGGGAAACTTCACATCACCATAACATATCTTTTTTCATAGATCCAACTACCATTGTTTTAATCAAGAGTGATTTAATGAGTTCAGAACTCTGCTGTCTCTAATATTCAGTCTGTTTACAGTCACCTTCCATAAATATTTTAATCTTTATAGCACAGGACAAATTCTTGGTTGATTAACAACTTAAAAAATATAGGTGTAACCACAAGGACCAAGGTTTAAAAGATGTTGACATTTTTCTACCTGATTTTTAACTTCGTTGTATGATAGAATGTGATTGTGTACATTTCTATTTATAGAGAATTCTCAAAATGCTGTCAGAACATTTTATATGGTTGACATAGCATTATCCCCAAAAGCCAACATAAACATCTCCTTTTAGGAGACTTTAATTGAGTCACCAAGACATTAGATTCTCTATTGCAAAAATAACATCTTAATAAGAAACATTCAAAAACAATCTATTTTGTGGTTTTTGAATGTGGATATATTATATGTAACAACATGATGATACCATGTGACCAAAGGATCATAGAACTGATAGAACTTTGGTAACAATAAAATGATCTCTCCATACCTTTTTTTTACAAATAAGGAAGGTGAGAGTTATAGATGCCAAATCATTTTCTCAATTAGTAGGGAGTATTTAATGAAGCTGGTTGTGTGTGTGTGTGTGTGTGTGTGTGTGTTTGTGCCTACATGAGTACTATGTCTCTGTATGTGAATGGGGGATTGGAATAAGAGGAAGACAGGATGGGGTAATCTCTGTGCACAAAGATAAAACACAAGACCTTGCAGTCAACAAAGGGTAATTGATAGTCCACATGTTTCAGTGAACTGAAAAGCCAGGAGAATAACTCATCAAATTCTATGTTCTTTCTGCAGTACATCATTTTATTCAAGTGTCATGGTCATTAGTCAATCTGTATAACTTGGTTTCTCAGGGACCAAGATTTTACAAAATGTAGGATTCTCTAGAATGCACATAATTTTAATCACTGGAAAAACATATCAGATAAAATTTAGAGTGAAAAGGACTATAGTTCACTCAATTTATAGATTACTAATTAAATTTCAGAAATATGAGGCAATTTGGTCAACATCACATTGCAAATGCCTAACAAAGTGTAGATTTTTAACCCAGATCTTCTGAATATAAACCAACCCAGGGCTCTCTTTCCAGTGTAAATTGTTGAGTTGGCATTTTAGTTTATAAATAAGTCTCTTGTGAGTTTGGTCAGCATAAATCAATTCCCTTTTACTTGATCAGAAAATAGAGTTTCTGAAACTGAAAAGCTGCCAACCAGACCTTGACCTCAGCAAAGAACAATCAGTATTAGTAGAGAGAATGCATTGCAGTCACAAAAGCACAGCATAGGAAATAGCAAAAGGCATAGAAATAATGACAGCTTAATGACATACCTGTAGGCTATTCCATTCCCAAAGGGTTGATGATATCTTGCATGCCTTAAAAAGGTGATTTCTTTTAAGATCTACCAGCCTATATTGTCAGTGACTATTTGAGGTAATCTTAGAAAATAGACCATTGATATTGTAAAAAGTTCTACATAAATCCTTCCATTGCTATTATTGTTTAGTGTTATTATTGGGGTTGTAGTTAACTAGAAGCAATTTATACTTTAAAAGTTTATTAAGAGCTTTATATATTACATCATCTTTTTTTGAGAGAAAGAGGGTGTTCTTCAATGTCACCTTATTTAGGGCTACTGGAATATGGTCCCTTTAATAAGCTCCTTATTTCCTTCCTTTGATTGTTTCTTTTATTGTGAGAGAATTTACTTGGAAGGTCTAGATATCTTATCTCTGTTTCATTTTGGAGAAGAGATTCCAAATGATGTCATCAATGCACATGTCTAGAATATAGCAGTACATAGATTGGTGACCAGAACAGTGATAATTACTAGGGGAATATATAAGTGACCAAAAACATAACAAAACTTTCCCAAGTCTCAGATTCAAGCATTTTCTGATGAATCTCTTACAGTTTTATTTATATATTATTTTCTATCACCATCACTTTGAGATATTTCCTTTCCTTCTCTTCTAAGAAGAGATCTAATTTTTACATAAATAATATGAAACAATGAAGAAAGTGTTGGACCTTGTCGGCCTCAGGTTTCTCTATGAAAAGGGAATAATAATAATCCTTACCTCTCAGGTTTGTCGTGAGGATGAAAAGACATAATATTTGTAAAATGCTTTGTGACCATTTAAATGATATTAATATTAAATTGACTGTTTATGCATGTATATGTTTATATGTATACATGCTTGTAGGCATATGTGAGTATAAAAATGCTCACATTTGTATCTAGGAAAAAATATAATAGTTCAGCAAAACTAGCCAGTTCATCGACCAAGATTGACATTACTGTATATAATATTCCATAACCATCATTCCCACTTCTACAAAGAAAGAAGATAAGTGATTTTAATTTTTTTTCTGAGACTAATCTTGATCACTGATATTATGTAATATTCAGTTTTATTTTTCTTTATTATTATTTCCATTTTCAATGTTTTAGAAATTTGAGCATATAATATTTTATTGACTGTGTCATTTCATATCAGTTCATGACAGGATTATACAAATTCCTTGATTTAAATAATATTTCATTATATTTAATGAGCCATGTTATTTTTATTATAGTTCTGTATGGTTGTTCTTCCCAATTATATATGTAAGTTTTAGAATTAATTTTAAAAATATTTGAGTTCCAAATTTTTCCTTCTCTTATACATGTACCCCTGCTTGAGAAGAGAAGCAATTTAATAACCATTATACATGTTAAGTCATGCAAAATATATTTACTTATCAGTCATTTGAAAAGAAAACACACACAAGAACAAATGGAGAAAAATAAAGAAAATGAATTAAGTATATAAGAATCTGTTTTTCAGGTGACATCCAGCTCTTTCTCTGGAGATAGTAGTTTTCATCATTGTCCTTTTGGAATTTCTTTTGGATCATTTCCTTGATTATAGTAACTATGACTTTCATATTTATCATATTAAGATTAATGGAATTTAGGTATCTTGGCCAGCATCACATGGCTAGTAAGTGTTGGAGGCCATATTTAAACTGATTCCAGGTCCAGCACTCTATTCACTGAGCTATCTGACTGCCTAGATAATTTTTACCCAATGCTAATTTTTAAAAAATTATGAAATTATTTTAAGTGAACTTTTGTGTATCATAAATACCAACATGTATATTTGTATATTTATATGCTTTCCATTTGATCAATACTGATTTTTGAAGAATTATTTTCACCAATGAATTGCTGTGCATTTTTTCCTTACATTTGACCAATTCTGGTTTTTAAAATGTTATTTTCATTGGTATTTTTGTTTAAGAACAAAAGTGTTCCTTTCTACCCTTGAACTATAAATCAGAAACTGACATAGAGAAAGGATTTACCAAACAGCATATAATCTTGTGTCCACTGCTATTGAAAGGACTCCATATAATTTTCTTTTTGATTACTTTCCATGTCCCCCTTATCATCTCTGACTTGAGAGATCCTGAAGCTGCTGCTACTTGTCACCCCAACTAGTCCTACCACTAGTAGTTTCAACTAGGTCAGTTTCCACTGCCATTTCATGGATCTGTTTCTAATCTTCTGATTTTTCTTGGGCTAGAAGAATGTTTTCTCCAAATTTTTATTGCCTCTGACACTTCAGAATTTGAAATGAAGCTTGGAAGGGAATGCATAGAGAGCTTGCCCAAGCTGATTCTCTTCACTGTTTTTATAAATTTTCATTATGCTTCTATCAGTAGAAATCTATTTTGCTTTCATTTTCTTTTTACTAAAAAAAGGTAGAACTATAAATATTTTTATGCTGTGCCTTATATATTGTATTCACTTTATAACTGTATGTGGAATTGAATTGAAGTTTGGACATTTCCCAAGAACTGCCCAGTAGTTCTTAACTTGGGCCTTGTGATTAAACACTGACTCTGCTTTGCCAGTTTTATATCCCCTTTAAATCCTTTGATTTGTAATATAAGCTCTTTGAATTCAAGTAATGGTTTTTGCTTTAGTGTGACTGGTACTAAGTATATAGAAAACACTAAATATTCATTTGGTGAGTGAATGATTCATGAACACTCATAAGTTATAAAAGAATTAAAATAAGATAAGCTTAACATAACAACTTTCCAGAAATCTATTTAATACCATAATTACTGTAGTTTGGCATTTACATCTGCCTATTATTCACTAGTAGTATTGTATGTTGACATCATCTACATTATCTCATCCTTGAGATCATAGTCATTTGTTCTGTTGCATTAATAGGAATATCATAGTATTTAAGATTTCATAAAATATCCAAATTTGAAGTGATTTTTAAAAATGTGTCAGTATGGGGCAGCTAGGTGGCACAGTAGATAGAGCACTGGCTCTAGAGTCAGGAGGACCTGAGTTCAAATCAGGCCTCAGACACTTAGTAATTACCCAGTTGTGTGATTTTTGGGAAATAACCCCATTGCCTAGCAAAAATCAAGAAAAAAAGTCAATATATTGATTCAAAATCTGGCTCTGATAGGTTACACTTAAGCATTCCAAATTCTTTATGAAGCCAAGCAAAATATATCTAATCATTTTCTTCATGTCCTTCAATATCATTTTTTTTTGTTGTTGGATTTTTTTTGTTTTTTTGTTTTTTGCAAGGCAAATGGGGTTAAGTGCCTTGCCCAAGGCCACACAGCTAGGTAATTATTAAACGTCTGAGACCGAATTTGAACCCAAGTACTCCTGACTCCAGGGCCAGTGCTTTATCCACTGTGCCACCTAGCCACCTCGTCCTTCAATATCTTAAAGATAATTATCTAGTTTCAGGCATTCTATAAGTTTTCTTTCTAGTCTAAACATTTCAATTCTACCAGTTGATGGCCTTCTGCCATGGTTTTGAGTTCTTTCACAATTCTGGACATCTTTCATAGGTATGCTAGAATGATCATGTATTTCTTCAGGACTTTAAGCTCCCGGATTTCATTTATGTTATTGCGATCTCTAACAACTAGATTGAAATACTCCCTCTTCTTTGTCTCAAATTTATGCCTAGTATCCTGTCAACCTGTGAAAAGAAACTTTATACTTTCAAGGTTTCTCTTGGAAAGGTTAAACTTTCCTGTCACTGAAACTTTATCTTGATAAGAATAGCAAAAGCTTGATTCAGACCAGTTTTCCATTTAAAATTATATTTTCATAGCATAACGAACCAAAAAAATAATTAATGTCCTTATTAATTCAGATTACAAATTTCAATGTCAAAGTTCATCTTTAAGATATAGTTGTTATAAAATATGTATAATGTAATGCTCTCATTTTAAAACAAAGACTACATGCTTATATTAATACCAACATTGCAAATAAAAAATTACTTATGTGTAATGGAAAAGAACCAGAAAGTTTCCAATAAATACATATATAAAGTGAATATTTTCTTTTTTTTCTTACTCTTATTAGACTTAATTCTAATAGAATCATGCATATACATTCTACCAGTAACATTAACAAGGGAAAGAAGTTAAAAACATAGAATTATCAGAGTGTATACAAAATTATATCTACATAGATAGACTTATAAAGCTCATGGAAATCAGAAATAGAGTCAATCAAGATTATTAATAACTTTTGTAAAATAGTAGGATAGTGAATAAAGCAATAAAACTATCAATGTTTCTAAATATGTCACAATAAACAGCAGAAAATGAGAGAAAGATAAATCCTGTTTAAAATAATTACAAAAATCATAAAGTACTTGGAATTAAACTTACAAGACTCAATCAAAATTTAGAAGAATAAAATTAAAATATGCCTTCAATAGAAAAAGATGACTTAAATAAATTTTTAATTATTCCTCATAGAGCAAGGCATTATAAAGATCATGACTAGATACAAGACCTGTGATTTCCTTGGTATAGAGAATTTATGGTTGAGGAAATTCCCTCTTACAAACTTACTTTAGCACCTGCTTTGCAACTTATATTTCTACAAGGGTACCTAGAACACTAAGAGGTTGAGAAATTATACATCAGAGTCACAGCAAGATAGCTATTCTATCTATCTATCTATCTATCTATCTATCTATCTATCTATCTATCTATTCATCTATTTGTCTATCTCTATATCAATCTATTCATATATCTGTTTATCAAAGTCAGTGGTTGAAATCAGTCTTTCTGATTTTAAGTCTGATGCTCTCTAATCACTATTACACAATGAAAAAAAAGAGACACTACTTAAGAATAATTTGTATATTTAAGGCCATAATTACTATAGTACAAATAGAACAGTTTATACCAAGAGATAAAGCCAATAATCATTTGTAAAGAAACAAAAACCAAAAATAAACATTAGAATATCAAGAAATTAATGAAAAAAAGATATGAAGGGACAATTATATCATCAGGTCTCATATTATTTTACAAAAACAGTAATGAAACTATTGGATATTGGTTAATAAAATAAGCAAAAATCATAAAAAATTAAATTAGAAAGCCAATTTAAATAATTCTAAAAGGAAAGGAAAGGAAAGGAAAGGAAAGGAAAGGAAAGGAAAGGAAAGGAAAGGAAAGGAAAGGAAAGGAAAGGAAAGGAAAGGAAAGGAAAGGAAAGGAAAGGAACTTCTTATAAAGATTATAATACAGTTTGGAGAAAATATAGTTAAATATAATTTTTGCTGCTATTCTGTGGTAGAGAATGTCCAACTCTTCCTTAGCCCATGGACCATAGGACCAGTTTCTTCTACCACTCCTTTATCTCTTGATATTTGTTCACATTCATGTTTGTTGTTTTCATGATACTATCTCCCTTCTTCCTCTATCATCCCTTTTTCCTTTTACCTTTAATCTTTCCAAACATCAGTGTCTTATCCAATATTAGTTCCAACTTCTTATTATGTGGCCAAAGTATTTAAACTTCAACTTCATTATTTGACATTCTAGTGAATAGGTTCAGTTAACTTCTTTAAGGATGGATTGTTTTGACTTTCTTGCTGTCCAAAGTTTTCTTAAAAGTCTTCATCAGCATGATAATTCTAAAGTATCAATTTTGCAGTGCTCAGTCTTCTTTATAGTTCTGGTCTCACAGCGATACATTGGTTTTGGAAAACCATAGCTTTGGCTACACACAGACCTTTGCCAACAAGATGATGCTTCTCCTGTCCATATTTTTCAAAACTCTGTTTCTAAGGGGCAAGCATCTTTTAAGTTCGTGACTGCAATAGCTGATTGTTGAGATATTTGAGCCCAAGAATATAAAATCTAAAACTGTTTCCATTTCTTCCCACTCTATTTAACAGGAAGTGATTGAACCATTACAGAAATATTAAGATTCATTTTTAATGTTAAACTCTCTTTACATTCTTTTCTTTCACCCTCATCAAAAAAGTTTCTTAATTCTCTTTACTTTCTGCTATCATGGTGGTATCACCTGCATATCTGAGATTGTTCATATTTCTCCAGGAAACCTTAATTCTAGTTTTAGATTCATATATTCTAGCATTTCTTATGATGTATTCTGCATATAAGTAAAGTTAATAAAGTGGCAATATATTTTCTGATCTTAAAGCAATCATTATACCATGTTTGGTACAAATTGTTGTTCCTTGATTTGCACACTTGGTCCCCGGGGGACAAGAAAGATTATGTGGCACTCCCATTTCTTTGAGTCCTGCCACATTTTGTTGTGATCCACACAATTAGAAACTTTAATGTAATCAATGTATCAGAAGCTATTTTTCTGGAATTTTGTAACTTTCTCCATAATGCAGTGAATAGTGCCAACGTGGTGCCTAATTCCTCTACCTCTTCAAAAACTAGCTTGCTTTTCTAGCAATTTTCAGTTTATATTTCTGATGTCTAGATTGCAGAATCTTAAATATACCCTTGCTGGTTTATAAAATAAGCACAGTTGGTTGGTTATTTGAATATTCTTTGATATTGCACTTTTAAATATTGGGACTTTAACAGATATTTTTCCAAATTAATGATCATTCTGTTTTCCAAATTTGCTGGCATTTTGAGCAAAATAGTATCATCTTTTAGTGTTTTAAACAGCTGATATCCCAACTCCTCCCTCCCTGTTTTCTAAGTAAGATCCACTTAACTTCATTCTCAAGTATATCTTGCTCTAGATAACAACTTACACCATTGTGGTTATTGGTGATGTTAAGATATTATATAGTACTTTTATATACTTTTACCACTTCTTAATGTCTTTTGCTTCTTTAAATCCCTTCCATAATGTTTAATTTTGCATCCATAAAACATAAGAGGATAGCAGAATCAATTAGAAAGCTAAATCTCACAGTATTTTTTATTCTAATTTTTTATATGTTTTATATGTTTTATTTTATTTATTTAAGGGCAATAGGGTTAAGTGACTTGCCCATGATCACATAGCCATGCAATTAATAAGTGTCTGCAGTCAGATTTGAACTCAAGTCCTCGCAACTCCAGGGCCAGTACTCTATCCACTGTGCCACCTAACTGCCCCACAATATATTTCTTGCAAAAAACTAACCTTACAAGTAGTTAAATTAAACATTTGTAGTAAAATCTACTTTGCTTCAAGTGAAATCAACCAAAACAATAAGTGTGATCAAAATCAAACAAACAACAGAAGTAAATTTAATTGAGATGGAGAAATTCTATTTTACTCAAATGAATTATTAATTAATATCAATATTGTGTTTACACTTGCAAAAATTTTTAATATCTAAATAGCACAATAAAAATGGTATTTATAATAATAATGATAGACTACAATGTAAAGGATCCTTCATAAACAACCCTAAAGAAAGAATTAAACCTGAATCTCTGATTAATTACTTAATATGAATGAAAATTCATGTATTAAAATAAATGAAGAATCTTTTTCTTACTAAATTATGAGTAGCAACTGTTAAAAAAACTGTGATGAGGTATAAAATTTTCATAAACAAGTTCATAAAAACATTGATTAAGCATTCTTTACTGATGATCAAAAGTAAATTATGAAAGGATTAAAAATTAAATGAATAATTAGTAAGCTAATTCTAAAGAATGGAGAGTCAACGAACAAACAATAGAAAACTATTTTTCTTTGAGGTAATGAAAAAATGAGCAACATACTAAAATGTAGGAAAGTCAACAAAAAACAATCTTTACAGGAAAAATTATATCCCTAATGAGTTTCATAGTCAAAAGAGACAATTTGAACTAAAATGCAATAGAAAAAGCAAAATTCTAGAAAAGCAACCAATTAAAAGAAATAAGCACAAAAACAGAAATTCCAAAAATCAAAGAACAGTTCAACAAAATTGGAAGCAAATATAATAAAACAAAGAAATTAAATTAACAAATCAAGGAATAATTTTTGAAATGTAAAATACTTAATATTTACTAGCATTCTTTTGTTTTATAGAATCTAGATCTGAAATCAAAGGAAATTACTTTAACTTTAGACTCTGACATAAAATATTACTGTGGATTACTCACTTGAACTCCAAGAGCTTCAATTTTGTCATCTGTAAAATATTAATAATATCTATATTTCCAACTTCGCTTGGACTTGTAGATATTATATAAATGTATGACCATAACATAAGTATCTTATGGTGTACTATTCATGAGAAACAATATTGGCTATATAACCTCAGATATTGTGTAATATATAGGATTACTTCTATTGTCACCAAAATCATTCCTGGCCATTAAGAATAATCAGTCCCAAATACTGAGGGAAATGAATAAATGAGTAAGAGCATTAAGATGATAATAGATATAATATTTAGTGACACTGTATATAATTTGTATAAGACAGTTATATGTATATGTAGCTCTATATTTTTCTCAAAGAATTTGAAGGCTATGTGTCTGCTTTATTTTCCAGTAGCCAATAAATTTTAGTTTGAATATTATAGAATCCTACTTATTAAATTTGATAACTTTATGGATTTTAGGTAGTAATGTCATTCATATACATAAAAATAGATTTCCCATTTATTCTGTATTTTAAATGTCAACCTGAAAGACTTCTTCGACTCTTATTTTCCAATACCACTCCAACTCTTTCCTCTCCTTGCCCTATGAGAGCTCTAGAAAAATAAGCTCTATGCTTGTCTTTCTTTTCAATCCCTTGAAATCTCTGCCCCTACAAAAATTGTTTTATATACGATGACTATTGATCTCCTGATTATAAAATCAGAATCCTCTGCTTGACATTCAAGTAGTTGGGTTATCTGTAGTAATGATTCAGGAAGTACTTATTGGAATCTTTTGAAATGAGTAGCATGCACAAATTAAATATTCTCTGCTCTGTAAACATATGATATTCTCTTGCCTTTGTGGTTTTGCTCAGGCTGCTTCTCTTAACTTGAATAAATCCATTCCCCACTCTCTCCTTCTGTGCCAATATCTTACCCATCTTTTAAAGCCTAATTCGGGGCGTCTAGGTGGCATAGTGGATAAAGTACCAGCCTTGGAGTCAGGAGTACCTGGATTCAAATCCGGTCTCAGACACTTAATAATTACCTAGCTGTGTGGCCTTGGGCAAGCCACTTAACCCCATTTGCCTTGCAAAGAAAAAACTAAAAAAAAAAAGCCTAATTTGAATGCTGCATTCACTAGCAAGGCATCTTCTCAGATGACAATAATCTTACTTGTACACATCTTACTTTTTCAAATTTTTCAAATAAATGGATTATCACTTATTGTGTAATATTGCTTATTTTTTAAAAAATGTCTTCATCCAGGCTAAAACCAATTTCTTTAAGAGAAGAGGATGTATTTTAAGTAAATTTTGCATCTAAACTAGCACCTAGTATACTGTTTTGTACATAATATATTTTGTATTTTATTATAGTTTATCTTTCTATGTCACTCAAAGAAACATAGAATTTTAAAACAGGAAGGGATCTTTCAAATTTTGCTGAGCAGACCCTAAATTCATATTGATCTCAAAGTAATTTTATTGTAAGAACAATTTGGGATTTAAAGTATGTTGAATAACGCGTAAAAACTTCAGTTCTTTGGATATGGAACACCCAAGGGAAATTGGAAATTAAGAAATTTTAGAAGGAAAATGCAACTTTTTAAAAAAATAAAATGTTGCATAAGGTTTTTGACGCATTTTTAATTAATCACTATGAGGAAATATCACTAGCTCTACAGTTTTCTCACAGGACCCTTAGTTATACACAACAGAACATGAGGATTTTGTGGAATAACCAGTTTGGCAGTTAATTGTCCAGAGACCTCAATGCCATCAGCCACTATTTTAGGATAAATAAACACCTCATTTAAAAAATAAGGTAAGTACTTTATCTTTATCTATAGAGAGAATTTGTATGTCATCACAGAAATCATGTCACAGATTCAGAATGGAGAGGGGATTTGCCAAAATAAAATTTTATAATCAACAATTACTGCTAGCAAATACTTGAAAGAAAAATTTCTTTAATAACATTTATCTCCCCACATCATCATACAACATATATGTGTATGTGTGTGTGTGTGTGTGTGTGTGTGTGTGTGTGTGTGTGTGTAGATTTCTAAAATACTGTACAACCCTTCAGAAAGAAACTTCATACAACACTGGTCATTGTTCAACTTGATCTAGACTCAGTGCTCCAAATAGTTCCAGCAGCTGGTCTCAGCATGAACCATAAATGGCCTCGGGTTGTTTTGGCATTGAAATGTCCAAGTCACATCATTTTGTTACTCTTGGGTATTCTATGGTTCTTATGCAAAGCTCTTATAATCCTAACTCCTTCATTTAAGCTTGTAATCTTTTATTAGATTCTTATCCTAACAATTTAGCTAGATCTTTTATTTAGGGCAATCTTCTGATGGTTTCAACTAAATCAAGGGAGATTTATATTCCCTATGGTTTTTCCTTGACATTCTAAAAGCTTCTCCTTCTATAAGACAAATTGAGAGAGAGAAGAAGAAGAAGAAGAAGAAGAAGAAGAAGAAGAAGAAGAAGAAGAAGAAGGAGGAGGAGGAGGAGGAGGAGGAGGAGGAGGAGGACGAGGGAAGAGAGGAGAGAGGAGAGAGGAGAGAGGAGGGGAGAGGAGTAAAAATGAATACATCCAGGCTAAGTCATTATGCAACTGAGATGAGACATCCCTTAAATTAGGCAACTACATAACTCAGTACTCAGTACATAGATCACAGGCCCTGGAATCAGGAAGACTTGGGTTCTAATTTGGTCTTAGATATGACCCTGGGCAAGTCATTTAACCTCCACTTGCCTTAATTCACTAGAGAAGGACATGATAAACTATTTAAGTACCTTTGCCAAGAAATTCCCATGGACATTGTGGCCCATGAGGTTGTGAGGATTTGGACATAATTAAATAACAATTTTCCTTAAATTGCATCTACTTTTTAAGCTGGAATTATAGTCCTTAGAAAGATGTGTTTAAAAACCAATATAACTGACTTATTCTCCTATGCTGAGCTCCATAGTCAAGAGATTTTTCCTGATCTTTTTTTTTAATTAAAGCACAGCACTTTTACAGGCCAAAAAAGAATGATAAATCACCTTTTGTTGAAAATTCATTCTCTCTACCATATTAAATGATGAAGCCCTGATGACTCTTAAATCTCTGAGTCCACCTTTTTAATGTAATACTTGCAATAACGACTGAAAGACTTTTATTTTTATTTGGATGATTGAGTTTTGTAATATCAACTGGTCACCAATCCCCCAGGTATTCCCTCATAGTGTGAGTCAGCACCAGTCTGGAATCTTTCTCTATACTTCAAGTCCAAATTCTTTTTTTTCCCCCTCAGTGCCCTATCCTGCTTTGACCAAAAAATTCTACAAAAATCCACTGACCTTAACTGCCTTGGGGAATACTAATTCTATGAAAGAGCCTAGTTATCTCTTTCCAAGCCTTCTGATACAGTGCTACAATCTCTTTGAAATCTCAATTTCCTTTAATACCCAAACAAGGAGTCAGACAAGTTGAACCCACCTGAGCTCTCCCCCAACCACTCCACACATCTTTAAATCACAACTATAAACAAGTTCTATAACAACAGAACCCACAAAAAGATGTAATGGAACAATTTTCCAGTCCAAGATAACTTAGAAAGTGGGGGAAAATCTGTTGCACCAGGGTGAGAGGAGGATGATCCAGTGCAGGCTGCTCTAGCACAGCACCTACCCCAACAAACCAGGAGCAAACCTCTGGGAGACTGAATCAGTGGCAGCAGTTATAAGAACTTTCAACCCACAAACATGAAAGACAACTTAGAAGGTGAACAGAAAAGTTCTGTCAATACTGGATGAAATGGAGCATAATCCAACACAGACAGCATCAGCACAACCAAGAGTAAACCTAGGAAATCAAAGAAGCTACTTATGAAGCTCTTAGCCCCCAGAGGTAAAGGGGTTGAACAAATGGTGAGAGGGAGATTACAGGGGTTTCTTTGCTAGAACTGGGATTTGGTACCAGCCCCAGGCAAGGAGGAGCAATGAGTGGCACACCAAAGCATGCCTACCTTAGGAAAGCTGGGACTCTCCCTACAGTTGCAGATTTTAAAGGAGTACTGGTAATACCTCACAGATCAAAGCACAGGTCAGGAGAATAGGAATACCCCTCCTTAGATCATACCACCTTGAAAGAAAGCTAGAAATATCCCTAGAAGTATCTCTGAGTACAACTGCACAAACCCCTGAAGCTTGGGACAGTATACCCTTATTTTAACAAAAAGTTAAAAATCAATTCATATGTTTGGAAAAATAAACACATAGAAAACCCTGATCATAGAAATTTACTATGGTGACAAGGAGGGGCAAAACATACCCTCAGAAGAAGATAATGAAGTCAAAGCTTCGTTATCCAAAGACTTCAAGAAAAATATGAATTGGGCTCAGGTCATGGAAGAGCTCAGAAAATATTGTGAAAATCAAATAAGAGAGATAAAGGGGAAAAATGAGAAGATAAATGGGATTGATGGAAGAAAAAACCAAAAACAGTCTAGGCTAAGTGGTAAAAGAGATATGAAAACCCAGTGCAGCAAAGAATATCTTAAAAAGCTGAATTGACAAATGGAAAAGGGGGGGTTCAAAATCTCATTAAAAAATACCATAAAAATTGGAATTAATCAAATGGAAGCTAATGACTTTATGAGAAATCAAGAAACAATAAAACAAAGCCAAAGGAATGAAAAAAATAGAAGACAATATCAAGTATCTCACTAGAAAAACAACTAGTGTGGGAAATAGATGATCAAAAAAAGAACCCAGACATCAACTGTCAAGAGATTATACAGAAAAAACTGCCTGAGATTCTAGAATTAGGGGGTCAAACAGATATTGAAAGAATTTCCCCAATCATCTCCTGAAAAAGATCCTAAAACTAAACTTGAAGAAATATTTTAGGCAAATTACAGAGGTTGCAGGTCAAGGAAAAATTATTGCAAGAAACCAGAAAGAAAAAAATTCAAGAATTGTGGAGCCACAGTCACAGAATTAGCAGCTTCTATATCAAAGGGTGTGGGGTTTGGAATATGATATGGTAAAAGGCAAAAGAGTTTGGATTGCAAACATAAATCAGCTACCTAGCAAAACTGAGATAGTCTTATAGATAAAAAAAGATGGATGTTCACTGAAATAGGGTACTCTCAAACTTTCCTGATGAAAAGAGCAGAACCAAACAGAAAAAATATACTTTCTAACATAATACTCAAGAGAAGCATGAAAAGGTAAACAGGAAAGAGAAATCAAAGGGATTTAATCAGGTTGAACTGTTTACATTCTTACATGGGAAGATGATACTTGTAACTTATAAGAACTTTCTTAGTAGTAGAAAAGTTAGAAGGAGCATACATAGAGAGAGGGCATAGTAGTGAGAGGAATATGAAGGGATGATATATAAAAGAAATTAAGTCTTGAGATAGGAATGCACTAGAAGAAAGAAAAAAGTAGAGTTAAAATGGTGTAAAATTATCTCAGGCAAAAAAGGAAACAAAAAACTTTAATAGTGAAATGAAAAAAGGGGGAAGCTCAAAGAGAGAATAATATCCTCACTCAGTTGGGCATAGAAATCTGTTTTAGGAGCAGCTAGGTGGAGCAGTGGATAGAGAACTGGCCCTGGAGTCACTTCAAATTTGGCCTCAGACATTTAATAATTACCTAGCTGTGTGGCCTTGGGCAAACCACTTAATCCCCATTTGCCTTGCAAAAACCTAAAACAAAACAAAAAAAGAAATCTATCTTAGTCTACAGGAAAGTAGGGGAGGAAAGGGATAGGAAGAGGGATGAGAGTGATAGAAGGGAGGGAAGAATTAAGGAAGGGGTAATTGGCTGTAAAACACTTTTTGAGGAAGTACAAGGTGAAAGGAGAAAGATAATAGAAAAGAGAGAGGAAGAAATAGGATGAAGGGAAATATAGTTAGAAATTCTAATTGTAGTAAGTTTTTCTTATAAAGGTCTCATTTCTCAAACATAGAAAACAGCATCAAATTTGTAAAAATAAGAACTGGTGTCTTTAATCATATTTTCCATATATAGGGAATGATCGTTTTTTTTCTAGTTAAAAGTTTTAATCATTCTTTAAAGTCAAATACAACTGCCATGATAATGTATTCCCCAAAACAAACTTCTTTTATGGAACTCCTACCTTCAAACTTAATTTATCATTTTATTATTAAAAACTTAAATATATATCATAGATTCTTGTGTTCCCCTTATTCATTAAAGGATAAGTTAATAAAAACAGTTAACAAACAGAAATTAGAAATTGAAGTTATAATTTCTACATAAAGACTACATGAATGTAAAGTGGTATAATGGATTGAGTTCAATACTTGAAACAAAGAAGATGAGTGAAAAATACAATCTTTCATACTTATTGACTTTGTGCTTCTAAATGTTAACCTCTCTGGGTCTGTTTCCTTATCTGAAAAAATGTACTGTATAACTGCATTTCAGTCTTCAATGTATGACCATATTTTTTTTATTTTAATATTGGACTGTAATTTACCATGAGTTGCATTGCTCTATGATATAGAGGATACCAAGTCACTGAAGACCAATAATAGCATTTGTGACTGGTATAGCTCCAGTGCCAAGATATGAGTATTTCAAGAATAGTAAATGTAGAAACTGGCATTAACATTTTTCAACCTTTTGCTATATAAGCACAATAAGTATAATTTCTTTTTTTGACCCCTAATTTCTCACTTACTATTAGATATTTTATAAAATGATCTTGTTTTACTGTTTATAAATTTAATACAGTAATTTTCCCTTTGTTTTATATTAATTCTTTGTCTCAAATAAGTTTGGAGGGGCTCTGTCCTTCAAGAGTAGCTTGGACATCTCCTCCATAGTGTTCAAAAGAGAGCATGAAGGCTGCACACAGTATATTGCTTATAGCAGTAAAACACATTAAAGATTGTTAAAAACCATCTCTTTATATGCTATGCTTCATATTTGAATTTCTCTGCATTGCAGTGATACACCTTAAGGTATATGCTTCAGTTCTCTTAGTCTAGTTTAGTAATTTGGCTTGATTTCTTTTTTTTTGGTTTTTAATTCTTGTCTTTATTATTGTTACTTTGGCCTATTTTTATGTATGTAGGGCATTCCAAGAGAGAGACAATGCCCTTGAAGAATGCAGATCTGTGACTACTGCAATTTAGATCACTGTATCTTCAAGGGAATTTGAAGGTTAACAAATATTCCCAGAAGTCACCCATCCACTGTGTCAGAGGCTGGACTTGAACTCAGGGCAACTGAATGTGTCCTATCATACTGCTTCTTCTGCTTAATAAAGCCTCAGCTACCTGTTCCAGGGTGTCTCTTTAATCACTCTAAGTAAAACTGTATTAAACATGCAGCTCCTCTCTAGTTATGTTGAATGTTTCTACTATTTCTTTGTTAGCCAAGGAATTAGCCATCATATAGTTCCTTTCATATTTTTCCCTATTCTGTAACCATTCATTTAACTAGCACTCAAATGCTTCTTAAAATTAAATTTCTTTGAAATGCCCACAGCCTAAATTTAGTAGCAAACTGATTTTAAAAGACACTTTTGGTTTACAAAATCCCAAAGCACAGCCGGGTTTTCCCATACAGAGTGAAGATATTTTGTTGATTGTTTTGATTGCTATAAAACATGGTTTAGTTTGTCTCACTATGACTATTCTTGCTTCTTAACAGCTCTGAGTTTTCAGCATTATTTTTATAACCACAGTAGAGAAAGACATACATTCAAATAAACAGAATGCTTGAAGGGGTTAAAGCTGGCAAGGCGCTCAAGTGAATTATAAATCAAAGAAGGGAGAAAATAAAGGAGATAAACCCAGGAAAAGAGTCTGTTAAAAGTTTTTTTTAAAAAATCCCACAATAAAAACAAGGTTATCTGTAAAAATAAACAGGATTAGACATTTTTGTTAAAAATACTTATCTCTATTTCTTTTTATGTTTTTTTGCTTGTTTTAGGTTTTTGCAAGGCAAATGGGGTTAAGTGGTTTGCCCAAAGCCACACAGCTAGGTAATTATTAAGTATCTGAGACCTTATTTGAACCCAGGTACTCCTGACTCCAGGGCCTGTGCTTTATCCACTGCACCACCTAGCCACCCCTACTTATCTCTATTTCAAACAAAACTAACAGTTTTAAGACTACACTAATATTTCAGAGCAGAAATTTTAAAATATAATTTACTTCTAAATTAACAAGTTTTTAAGTTTTAAGTATAGCTAAAAATTGCTAGAATTTATCATTTTTAAAAAATGATTTTTAAAAAAACTATCTTTAGGAAAGATTTATGATTTATACTCATTAACTAAGAGTAATACATTTACAATGACCTTTGTGATTATAAAATTAGAGCAAATTTTTTAAAAATATTAATATCCACAAAAATATTCTCTTTTTCCTACTTTCCTCTTTTTCTTCTACTTCTCTATCTCTGTTTCAGTCTCTGTCTCTGAATCTATTTCTTTTTCTGGGGGTATGTCTGTGTTTCTCTCTCTGACCTCTATTCAAGACAAACTTTCAAACTGTAAAAGACACATAACCCTGGAGGCATTATGAAATAAAAAGGACAAAGCTGACAAAGAAAAAGTACCTTAAATTAAGGTCTTGAAATGCAAAAACCTTATAATGGGTTAGCTTATTCTTCTTCCAAAATAACAATCATAGGAACAGTTTACACAGTGAAAATAGAGATAACTCTGAAAGTAACTAAATGTAAATATAATGAAATTTATTTCAGGGAAGAAACAGGATGGAGTGCAATGCACTGTCAAAATCTCATTTATCACTTTAACCATCATTACAATATGTGATGACACTAAACCCTGGTAACATAATGCATCCAAAAATCTCCCTCTGCCTTGTGTGTAATACTTAAGAGCATAAAACCTTTAATAGCCCAGAGCTCAAAGTGCTAGAATTTATCTATTCCAATGATCTCTTCTCAAACTTAGAAATCATTATGAAAAGATAATTTGGTTTCTGAAACTAAGCATATTTATATATACATATGCACATGTACATAGATAAATTTACATCTAAGTATCTTTTTATATATTTTTGTTTATTTATGTCATATTATTACAATAATCTTATTGTGAAAATAACCATAAGCCCCCAACTCACCAAAAAAGATGAGAAACCTCAAGAACAGTGAGAAAGAAAATAAAGAGTATTCCAGTCTGTGTTCAGCTTTCAATGGCTCTGTCTCTGGAGTGAGTTGCTTTCCCCATCATAGACACCAGAGAAATTGCTTCAATATTTTTCCTACAGTTGCTATCACCACCTGCATTTAAATCCACTCCATTCCTCCCCATTCACATCTATTCTATTTTCTCTCTACTTTCAACCTGTTCCTGTTCAGAAGTATGTTGTATCTGAGTATCCTCTCCCATGATCTTTCCTCTCTTCTCTCACCCATTCCCCCTTACCCTCCCTGTTCTCCCTTATCCCACCCCTTTCCTCTTATTTTTCTCTAGGCTAAGATATCTACATGCTAGTAAGGGTGTATGTTATTTCCTCTTTCAGCCATTTCTGATGAGAATGAAGGCTCACTCATTCCCCCTCATCTTCCCCTAATCCACTGCACTGTAAAAAATTCCTCTTGACTCCTATGTGAACTATCTTAGCCCCTTCTTCCTCTCCTTTCTCTTCCTCCCAGTACTTTTCTTCATCAACCTTTGACTCCATCTTTTTACTATATTATACCATTTTATTCCACTCCTTCCTGTGCTTTGTCTATATATACTCCTTCTAATAATTCTTATAAATGAGAAAGTTCATGTGAGTTATCAGTATAATCTTCTCATGTATTAATGCAAACAATTAAACATAATTAAGTTCCTCATAATTAGTCCTCGTCCACCTCTTCCATGGTTCACCGAAGTACTGTACTTGGAGATCAAACTTTCTGTTCAGCTCTGGTTGTTTCACAAAGAAAGTCTGAAAATCCCCTGTTTCATTGAAAGTCCATCTTCCCCCTGAAAGAGAATGTTCCGTTTTTCTGAGTAGGTGATTCTCAGTTGTAAACCTTTTGCCTTCTGTAATAACATATTCCAAACCTTATGAGTCCTTAATGTGGATGCTGCCAGATGCTGTGTAATCCTGACTACACAGCTTGGTAGTTTGATTTTTTCTTTATTTCTAGCAGCTTTTAGTATTTTCTCTTTGACTTTGGAGTTTTGGAGTTTGACTGTAATATTCCTGGAAGTTTTTCTTTTGGGATCTCTTCCAGGAGGTGATTGGTGAATTCCCTCAATTTCTATTTTATCCTCTGCTTCTAAGATCTCTGGGCAATTTTGCTGTATTATTTCTTGAAAAATGAAGACTAAGCCCTTTTCTTATTCATGACTTTCAGGTAGCCCAATATTTTTTTAATTATCTCTCCTGGATGTTTTCAAAATCATTGAGACATTTCACATTTTCTTCTAATTTTGTTTTTTTGGTACATGTTTATTTCTTGCTGGGGTTCTCTCAAAGTTGTCAACTTCCTTTAGTTCCATTCTGCATTTGAAGGAGTTATTTTCTTCAGAGAGCTTTTTTTATCTCCTTTTCCATCTGGTCAATTATGCTTTTTTTTTAGTTAACGTTTTTATTCAGAAAAAATGCTTTACACACAAAATTATAAGGTTCTCAACATAAAATTTTATATATATATATATATATATATATATATATATGTTGAATGACTATCACAAGCTATAAATTCCTATAGAAAATTGTCATTACGAAAGAAAAATTTGCTTATTCTTACAACCCAGTCCTTGGCATCTGTTATATACTAGTTCCAATTCTGCTTTTTAAGGCATTCTTCTCCTTATTGACCTTTTGTGTTACTTTTTCCCATTTGGCATAAACTGGTTTTTAATGTTATTTTCTTCAGGATATTTTGTATTTCTTTCACCAAGATGCTGATTTAGTTTTCATGATTTACCTGCATTGCTCTCATTTCTCCTCTCAATTTTTCTTCTACCTTCTTTATTTGCTTTTCAAAGTCTTCTTTGGGCCCATCCATAACCTGAGCCCATTTTCCATTTTTCTTTGAGGTTTTGGATACAGAAGCTTTGAGTTTTTAGTTATCTTAGTATATATTTTGATATTCCATGGGACAAAGTAATTTTCTATTTCTTCTTTTTCATTTGTTAGCTCATTTCCTCAAACTATGACTTATTTACCGCACTTGCAAGGCCTTGGGGGATTTTTGGGACAACCTACAGGGGCCCTAATTCCTCCAAGGTTATGTGAGAGGCTCTGACTGGTCTCTTGCCTGTATTCAGGCCTTCCCCTCTGACTTGGAGTTGTGAGGATGGTCCCTGCTGGGCTATGGTGGTATTGTTGGGGTTCAGACCACAACTTGGCTCTGAGTGTGGGCAAACAGCTGAGTCCTGCCCCATGGAGAGCAAAGAAACCTCTGCAGTCACCCCTGACCCCCTTACCATCTATGAACTGAGAGCTCTGCATGTACTGGGTGGTTCTGCTGACTCCTGCTGCAGGTTCTCACTGCAGGGCTGCTCTGAGACTAAAACTCTACTCCAAACTCACATTGGCGTGGCAGAGTTCTTTCGTCACCCCTTCCGGCTATCCCCAATGATTACTGGACCAAGAGGTCTGGAAACTCCCCTGGAAAATGCCCCCTTTGCCACAGACCCAGGCCCCAGGCCTGGCTGTGCTGTGCTGTGGCTTTTTCCAACCCCTGGTCCTGGTGGAACAGACATTTCCTGTGAAAGTTCTAAGTTATCTTGGACTGGGAAATTATATCACTCAACCTTTTCTGTGGGTTCTGTCCCTCTAAATTTTGGCTACTCATAATGTGATGTCTTTTGGAGGTTTTTGGGGAATGAGTTTCCAGGAATTCCTGCCTTCAGGTCAAAATTTTGGCTCCCAAATGCTATATAATCTTTTAATTCTTACTGGATTTTTTAAAATTTGGAATGACACTGTTAATCTATATTCTTCATCTCAGTTGCAGAAAAAGTATGCATTTGGAGTTGAGGTCAATCCTCAGTACTTTCATTGAACTCTAAACTTAGAGGTGATTCAAGAAAATTCAGTTAAATAGGGACAATTTGGATATTATTTGTATCTCAGAAAATCAGAATTTCCATGTGATATTTAATATTTTAAGATTGAGCAAGAAAAACTGGGATATATTTAGGTATTATACCTTTACTTTAATACAAATTATTGCCATTAAGAATACACTAGCTCTTCCACTACACTCACTCATGATTATATTTCTGGGCAATCCTACCCATATATTTGATAGAAGTCTCACTTTAAATCCAGAGGCTTCCTGCTACCCCTAGGATCAAATTTACCATCATCTGGTTTTTAAATTCCTCTTATTAGAGGTTGTTGTTGCTATTTGTCCTTAGTTCTCAAAGAAGACCAGGACATCAGGAAGGTGATGCCATGAATGAAAGTAAGTTGGATTTAAGTGAAGAGGTGCTGTGCAAAATCATCAGCCTCGAAGCCATCAGGGTCATATGGATCAGGATGACTGGACTGGTGAGGGCCCAGACTACAGCGAAAGACCTTGGTTAGATCACAGTTTGACTGTGACAACTCAAAAAAAAAGGAGAAAGGAAAGAAAATGCTTAGAAAGGCTATCTTAGTCAATAAAGCAGGTGAGAAAAAAGGAAACTATGATTCCCTTTTGCATACCCCCCAAAAAAGAGACAAAAGAAAAGAAAAATAATCTTTATGGGAGGGGAAGATCTTTATGGCCAAAACATAAATATTTGCTTTTTCAATTCACTCTGAACTAATCAGGACCCAAAGAAGAACCAACAAATATTTCATAATTTTTCTTCTTTTTCCTTTTCCAGTCTCCCTATTTATCATTTCCCTATAATTGCTCTGTGATCCAATGACATTGGTCTCCTTAACACTCTTTCTACAAGATATTGCATCTCTGAACTCTATGCATTTTCTCTTCCTCTATCTCAGACCCAGAATTCTTTCCCACTTCATTTCCATCTCATGGCTTCCCTGACTTCTTTCCATTGCAAAGTCAAAAAAATTTCAACTTCTTGCAGAAGCCTTTTCTGATGTCCCTAATGTCTTCCTTTTAAGATTATGTCCAATTTTTGTATTACCTTGTTCTCTAAATTTTGTGATAAATTCTTTTATATTTATATCATGTATCACACAAAATCTTATTTTTGATTTATTGTATCACATATTGGTTTTGTTGAAGGAGAAATACTAGAGAAATATTTGTATAGTATTTCCTGAAATATTAAGAAACTCTTCTTTGTTCTAGCTTGATATTTTCAGATGCTTTTGACTCCCTCCCCATTGTTTAGTATAAACCCACTAAGATACTAGAAAGCAAACTCATCCCTTACTTATATAGTTCCTTGTCTGACTCTTAGACTCCCAAGGTGTATACCTGACTCCATTCATGTCTAGGTGGGCCAAAAAGAGATTCCATATTGGCATACCCTTTTCTCTGTGCTGGATCTAATGATGTTCTAAGCCCAGTCACTGTATCATGACTTTTTCCCTTTTTCCCTTTAACTGTCTTTGATGTTCTCCCCAGTCTAGTTGTTTCATCTTAAAATTTTCTTTCAAAATCTTAACATTTTAAAAACTCATTTTCTTTCCCTTGTTAAGCAAACAACCTGTGAACTTTTTAATATTAACTTAATTTTTTTAGGGTTTTTTTTTTGCAAGGCAAATGGGGTTAAGTGGCTTGCCCAAGGCCACACAGCTAGGTCATTATTAAGTATCTGAGACCGGATTTGAACCCAGGTACTACTGACTCCAAGGCTGGTGCTTTATCCACTACACCACCTAGCTGCCCCTTTATAGTAACTTATGAACTTTGTTAGTAACCTGTGAATTAAAATTTAAGCCTTTCTTACCTTCCTTAGTGAGAGAGTCTGATGATTTTGGCAACTGAAACAAACCCAAATTTATCCTTAAAGTCCCCTCCTCTCAAGTCTATTTTCCTGGCATTAGTCTAAACCTAATTTCTCTCAGAACACATTCTATTTTCCAAGAATTTTTTTCAAACTGAAAAATCTTTACCCCAGTAGAGTATCAGCTATATTGTCTTTTGTTTTCATGCATTTATATCCCCAAATCAATAGTACTCTTTTATTTCTTTAGTGAAACTTACCATTATAGATTCCAGTTTTTCTATACTTCCAGCATGTGGTTGTTCAGGGCATAAATTTAGCTTCTGATACCTTAGACCATGGAATTATTTAAATGCTTTATCTCTTCTGTTTAATTCCTATTTTAAGAAATTCTGGGAAGGTTGTAAAAAATGGAGAAAATGTTTAGTCCTCCATCCCATTAAACAGACAACTTTAGTAGCCTGGAAATCTTTTCCCCAACTTTCCCCATCAAAAACACATTCTTGAATTACATGCAAATATTTGTACATGTACATGTTTATATATTTGTATACATGTACAGATGATAGTGGAAAATGTAATTTTGAATTTAGTTGAATGGTTTTAATATTAAATCTCTTTGAGGGGATTTTTGATTCAACAAGTTAAAAATTATTGAGGTAAAGAGATTCTATCCATAGGAGAAAAATTTTTTGTATCAATAGGTACGATATTATGGTCATAATTTTGTTAATGAAAATTTTAACCTGTATTGTTGAGTGAGGAGGCCCTCATAACATAGTAGTATTCTCTTACTCTGCCTACTTAAAAGATTAGTTCTGTTGTTGTTTGTCTTTGATTTTTTAAAAGTGCCAGTGACATAAAAATGATATCTTAATTTGAGTATGAATTGGCAGCAGAGTTGCACAAAGTCATCAGCCTAATTTTCTATTCCAAAATCATCAAAATCTAGTAGAAAGACAAATTTTAGGATGAAAGAGGTCTGATTAAACACTGAGTAATACACAGCAACTGTTTTTGTGGACTTCAGGTTCCAATGAACAAAATTGTTATCCTCTCATTCTTCTGGGAAAGTCTTCACATCCTTGGGGTAGACAACAGCCAGCCCTAGACAATATGCACCATGTATCTTCAACCTGTAAAAAATGCTTTACCAGGGTGCAGTCATTCCACATACTACAGCTTCTTGTAGTCACAGGTGAAAATTGAGTGCCAACTAGATATCAAGGAGATGAGCAACCCTGAGAACAAGTACTTGGCAAGCCCTCACAATATAGATGCTCCTTGAACACCTTAAAAATCCTTCAGTGATTTATATTCTATAAATAATTATTAAAGCTATGCAATGCAAAAAGATCTCTCTGGAGGTAATACATGTGTGCATGTTTTGTACATTGAAGACACTTTTCCCCTAAACTTTCTATATACAACTATCTACATGACTGAATTAATTCAACCCATCTGATATCACTTTTCATAGATATTTTGAAAATAAAAGATGACATTTAGGAAATGATTTCTATTCTTAGATTCATTGAAAGATCTACAAATGACAGCCACTTAAATTCTAGTCCTTCCCATGCAACTTCATTTGAATAGCATTCACTTTAAGTACATATATTTGACACTTATCCCTTTACTCAGTATTAATCCTTTTGTCTTTGATTTAACCTCTCATTATGAAAAATCAACTTGTTTGATTGTACATTTGGAAATAGCCTTCATGAAACAATTTTGCCTCAGTTCCACCTACCACCTATCTTTTTTATTTTGAATAAAGGAGTATATTTAGTGCAGTTTTTCTTCTGGGTCAATGATTAGGCTAATTCTTTTTCCATCTAATTTTAGCTTTCTCAATCTCATTTCCCCCTCCCCCAAATGAGCATACATTTATCTTTCAATACCAGCATTGTTAAATGTTTCATTTCATTCCAACACTATATTTATCCCAGGCTTTCTCTATACCTCAAACTTAGAGTAGATTATTTTTAGAACAACAGTGAAGGGTTGAAATGTGTTATTTCTAAATTTACCCTTGCAGCATTTTTCAAGAATAATAGAACTTACTGCTTTTCCATTATCTAGTTATATCCACTATTATAATGTTGCATCAGTAGGTAAAGTTTTACATGCTTAAAATTGCTCTTATATAAATTTTCCCCATCAGCAATTTCAAATCACATAAGCCCCATTTAAGAATTAGAGTCTAACTGAGTTAACCTAGTTCTATTCAGCATCAGTCTTTTGGGAGGAGGTCACTGTGGGAAGGAACTGTTGCTACTTGAATAATCTAATCCTTTGTAGAAAGCATCTTACTATTGTGAGTTACTCTCTTGAGAATATATTCTACTATAAATCATATTAAAATATGATATCTCTCACTTATTATATTTATCAGTAGTTTATAAGTAATATCCTACTTTATGTTCATCAAAGAAATCTCTTGATTCCCAGTTTCTCAAATGCTTTTCCCTTGGTCCAGTAAGTAGGAACAATAGGCAAAATGACACTGTTCTTTCTGGTTATTTAAGGAAGTCTTAAAATGTGGAAGTCAGTACATAAGATAAAGCCTTTTAAGTAGAAATCAGAAGAAACAAATTGCATACAAATTTCCCAACATAGAAGGTGTGAATCCTTGAAAAGTCACTTAAATTATCTCTAGTTCAGGTCTACAAATTCAATTTTATTAAAGCATTAAATTCTCACTTTTATAGAAAGCAGTATCTGAGGTACTTCAAATTCAAATGTGAAATGTAGGTAAAGAGATTTATAAAAGGCTAAGGAATACTTTTCATTTGAAATCAGGAAACTTGGTTTGAAAATACATCCTCAAATTCATATGGAGAAATAAAAAGTCAAGAATTGCCAGGAGCTTAATGAAAAAAAAGTACAAAAGAAGGTGCCTTAGCCCTACCAGATCTAAAATTATATTATAAAGCATCAGTCATCAAAACTGTTTGGTATTGGCTAAGAAATAGAGTGGTGGACCAGTGGAATAGACTAGGTGTAAAAGCAGGAGATGATTATAGTAATCTGCTGTTTGATAAACCCAAAGAGTCTTGCCATTGGGATAAAAACTCCCTCTTTGATAAAAATTGCTGGGAAAATTGGAAGTTAGTATGGAAGAAACTTAGATTAGACCAACACCTCACACCCTTTACCAAGATAAGATCCAAATGGTTACAGGACATAAAAAACAATACTATAAACAAATTAGAAGATCAAGGACTAGTCTACCTGTCAGATCTATAGAAAGGGGAACAGTTTATGACTAAGGAAGAGTTGGAGAACATCACCAAAAACCAATTAGATGATTTCGATTACATTAAATTAAAAAGCTTTTGCACAGATAAAACCAATGTAACCAAGATCAAAAGAAATGTAGCAAATTGGGAAATGATCTTTACAACTAATGATTCTAACAAAGGACTCATTTCTAAAATATACAGAGAACTGAGTCATATTTTTTTTTTAGGTTTTTGCAAGGCAAACAGGGTTAAGTGGCTTGCCCAAGGCCACACGGCTCAGTAATTATTAAGTGTCTGAGACCGGATTTGAACCCAGGTACTCCTGACTCCAGGGCCGGTGCTTTATCCATTATGCCACCTAGCTGCCCCGAGAGTCATATTTTTAAAACAAAAAGCCATTCCCCAATTGACAAATGGTCAAAGGATATGCAAAGGCAACTTACAGATGAGGAGATCAAAGTAATCCACAGCCATATGAAAAAATGCTCTAAATCATTAATTATTAGACCAGGAAGGAAAATGATCATTGTTGGAAGGGATGTGAGAAATCTGGGACACTATTACACTGTTGGTGGAGCTGTGAACTCATCCAACCCTTCTGGAGAGCTATTTGGAACTATGCCCAAAGGACAACAAAAATGTGCATACCCTTTGACCCAGCAATACCACTACTGGGTCTATACCCTGAAGAGATGAGGAAAAAGGGTAAAAACATTACTTGTACAAAAATATTTATAGCAGCCCTGTTTGTAGTGGCAAAGAATTGGAAATCAAGTAAATGTCCTTCAATTGGGGAATGGTTTAGCAAACTGTAGTATATGTATGTCATGGAACACTATTGTTCTATTAGAAACCAGGAGGGACGGGATTTCAGGGAAACCTGGAGGGATTTGCATGAACTGATGCTGAGTGAGATGAGCAGAACCAGAAAAACACTGTACACCCTAACTTCAACATGGGAGTGATGTTCAAGCTTGAAGGACTTGTTCATTCCATCAGCGCAACAATTGGGAACAATTTTGGGCTGTCTGCAAAGGAGAGTAGCATCTGTATACAGATAAGGAGCTGTGGAGTTTGAACAAAGTACAAGGACTATTCCCTTTAATTTAGAAAAAAAACAGATAGCTTATTGTCTGATCTTGTTACCTCTTAGACTTCTCTTTAAGGATATGATTTCTCTTTCATCACACCCAATTTGGATCAAGATACAATATGGAAACAAAGTAAAGACTGACGGAGTGCATTCTGTGGGGGGGAGGGGGAGGGGGGAGGGAAGCAAGATTGGGGGGAAAATGTAAAACTCAAATAATATCTTGAATAAAATATAAATTTAAATTTTTTAAAAAATGAAAATACATCCTCATCATCTAATAACTGGATAATAATGGGGAAATAAGATAATGTGTATAGGCTTCAGTTCCTACATCTATAAAATGAGAGACTAGGAATAGACCATACTTACCATTTCTTATGACTCTAATGTTTTATTATTCCATAAATTATGGGGAGGGAGACATCATTTCCATCTGGAGATTGAAGGAAGGTTATAAGGTAGAAGTTAGAGGTAAATTGGGCCTTGAAAGTAAAGAGAATTCCCAACTTTTGGAGACAGGATAAAAAAGGAATCTCTTCCAGGAATCCAAGAAAATATGCATAAAGGAAAGGAGAGAGCATGAATTAGGATAAGAATGGAAGATACTAATACATTTGATTTGTTTGGAAGGTAGAGTATTATGAAGTGGGATTATGTAACATAAGACTGTAAAATAGATTGTAACCACAATATAAAAAGCCGTGAATGCTAGGATAATGCATGCATCACATAAAAACAGTATGAAGTCATAGAAAGTTATTGAACAGAAATGTAGGATGATCGTACCCACATGCTAAGAATATTAAAATGGGAATTTTTAAAATAATTAAGTGGAGAGGGAGATAAGTTAGATGATGCAGAGAATAGAGCACCAGTCCTGGAGGCAGGAGTACCTATGTTCAAATCTAGCCCCAGACACCTCATAATTACCTAATTGTATGATCTTGAACAAGACACTTTAATTCATCACTTTGCAGAAATTGAGAGGAAAAAAGAATCATATGGAGATGGGATAAATTGGTGAAACTTTCTTTGTTAGAACAAAATAATCATCTCCATATAAGATGAGGAAGACCTAAAGAGAGGGGAAACATTTGGCAGATATAACTTATCAAAAGCAAAGTTTGTTCTCACATTCATGATTTCATATCTCTTTAGTTGTGATTTATCTTGTGATCTTACAGTGCCTTTAAAGTAAACAAAGAATTAATGTAGATGGAGGGACTTTTGTGTGAGTAAGGTAACAATGAAGCAAGAACCAGGAGACATAAGAGAATAAACACAAGGCACAAAAAATAATATGAACTCAGATAAATGCAGATTCATTATAGGCTTGGAAGACATAGAACCCAATTATAATAAAGGCACTTGTTATTAACTGTCAGCATGGAAAGGTTAACAGCTACTATATGAACAGAATAAAGAAAGAAGATTAAAGGGGAGGAGGTGAATTTAAGAAATGAAAGATACCATCTGTAATATATGTAATATAATATTAATAAAAGCCAGTTTAATGGTTAAATTTAAGAACCAAATGAGATAATGCATAGGAAACAATTTTGTAATCATATAATGTTATTTTACTTTTAGCTATCATTTTATTACTGTTGAATGTCTGTGGAGATATATGGCAGTTGAGTTTGACATTTAACTAGAACTGTTGTAAATTCAGACACCTGGCCTATTATGTCCTATACAACTAATACTAGTAATAATAGTTACATATGTTCCTAATAACTATTAAGTTAACTAACAAGTATTAACATAAGTAATTAATTCATATGGCACAGATCATTCCACACAGAGAAAACTTTTTTAGTTACTAAAAATAATAGGCACGAGTTGAAACAAAACTATATTTTCATTACATAATAAAAATGGGTTGAATGATAAACAATGAATTATGATATAATAGAAAAGTTCATAATTGAATCAAACCATATATTTAGTAAATGAAGATTATATGAAAGCATTCAGCAAGATATTACAGATGGAAGATCTACTTAAATTCAACTAAATCAACAAAAAATAAATGTCTATTAGCTTCAAAACCTTGTCCTCTATGTAGGGGAAATACAAAATGAAAACATACAAAAATAAAAATAAAATAGACCCTGCCCTCCAGAAACATACAATCTATTCATTAAAAAGAACATACATTCTTTCATTATAAAGGTTATAACCTAGTAGGTGGGATAACTGAAGAAATAATTATTATGCATTTAAAGATGATTAAGTTATAAAGTCTGATATGAAACTTTTTAAACAAGTGCTTAGGAAAAGTTAAAAATGATCTGAGGGATTCAAAGAGGCTGAAAATGGAAAAAATTTCAAAAGAGAAAAAAACTTTAAAGATAAAAAGAGTAGGCTATCATAATTGAAGGAGATGAGGGATAATATCCTAGTAGAAAGTGTAAAAGTATATCACATTAGAATGAATACTTGTTTTGTTGCTGTTGTTAGAGCATAAAATAAAAGTGAGTGGATTATTATTTATGACTGAAGAGGCAGGCTGTGCTTAGATGGCAGAGCGGCTTAAATGCCAAATAAGCAATTTATTTATTATATTGTTTATATAAAGAAAATTATTCAGTAAATTATTGGAAGTATATATGTATATATATATATATATACATATATATATATATATATATATATACACACAAAAAAAAAACACATAATGAGGTTCTTTCATAACAAACCTCATCTTCCTTGGCTTAATGAAGACTATACTGTAACTATAGACATTTGGAACTTTCTTTTAAACATAAAGAGTTAGTATAAGGTTAGCCAAACCATCAACAGAGACTGCAATAAGAAATGAAGAAAATAAACATTTATTAAGTGCTTACTATATGACAACCACTGTATTGGGAACATTACAATTTTGTTTTAATCACAACATCCCTAAGACATAAGTACTATTATTATAAATGTTTTATAATTGAAGAATGTGTTAGACAGATGGTAAATATCTTACCAAGGGTCACACACTTATAAAGATTTGAGTCTGAATTTGAACTCAGATCTTCTTGACTTCAGGGTCAGCAGTTTGATTACTAGACTCTGTTGCTACCTTGTCAATCACCAAGTTCTCCCTAGTATTCAGAATGCTGACTGCATTTATTCTCTTAATTCTGGTGGGTGGAGGGGAAAATGCTATGGTAACTTGACCTTCTGTAGTATGGTGCTTTTGTTTCTTGACCTTCCATAGCTTGATGCTATAGCTTCTTGACCTTCTGTAGTGTGTTTGAATATTTCTCAATGAAACCACAGTCTAACATTTTGTGTGTGTGTGTATTACTGTTGGTGCAATTAAGGAATTCATAGTAACTGGGATCTTTTATCTTGACCACCTGCAATCCACAAACCATTCTCTAGTTCTGCATTTATTTAATCTGCATTAACTTTCTCTAGGGCAAGTATAGTTGTAGTGCAAGGGAAGAGGAGTAGTGTTCTCCTACGGCACATCTATAGCTTCTATTGTATAGTCTCTTCAGCTGACAAGTTAAGAAAGACCACATAGTCAACATCCAATCCCATACTAACCACTGTCCTTTTAAAAACTTCCTTTATTATCTTCACTTCCTCTTCATTTCTCCATTTCAATCATTGATAAGAACCATAGGTGTGTAGGTAGGATACTGGTACAAAATAAGAACATAGATAACATATTTCAAAAAATCATTAATATTACCCAAACCATTATAATGAGAAAAATGTGAAAATAGAATGTACTGATCACCTCTCAAAAGAAAATGCCAAATTAAAAATCACAGGAATATCACTGGGAAAAAAATAAAAAAAACTTCAAAGCAAAAGAAAAAATTAATAGTATAAGCATCCAGAGAGAATCAAAATAGTAAGGAATCATAATAAGAATTGCACACAATTTAGAAACTGTCACTCTGAAGGTGTGCTGAATGTGGAATGAGATATTCATAAAAGTAATAGACAAAGGTCAAGAGCCAAGAATAATTCATCCAAAAAAAATACTACTTTTAAGGTAAAAATGAGCCTTCAATGAAATGGATGATTTTCAAATATTTCAAATATTAAAAAAATTAAAGTGAAATATTTTGAAATGCAAGTTCATAAACTAAGAGAAACCTTTAAAAGGGAAATTCAACTAAGTAGTGAAAAAGCAGAAGGAGATTTTAAAGGATGAATTGTTTATATTATAATAGATAGAAGGTATTAAAAAGGTTCTGTTAGAATCCTACTATCGCAGGGAAATTGTCAATTAAGATAGAAGACCTAAAATTATTTTGTATATTTTAAAGTGCAGAATTAAAAATCCAAAAGAGAGAGAATAAATTAAGAAAAAAAGGGGAGGAAAATACTGAAAAACTTGTTTACACATATAATCAAGTGGTACAAGTAGAACATTATGTAAACATAGAACTAGGAAGAAAAGGAATCACTTGAAATTCAGTTTCATTTAAAATTGTGAAAAAATGAATAACACAGAGTAGACACACAATTAAATATGGCTATAGATATTATAATTAGAAGGAAAGAAAATGATAGATTATCCTTAAGTTTTGAGAAAAGGTAGAAAAGAGAATGAAAAGCAGGTAAAGATATAAAAAATAAATGGGGAAAAAGTTGAACAAATGTTTTAAAAACAGAATAGAGGGAAATAAGCAATTAACAACTATAACTATGATAATGAATAGTATAAACTCATGCATAAAATTCTATAAGGTGATGGATTGAATCACAAAGTAAAATTCAACAATATCATATTTACAAGAAGCACATTTAAAATACAATGACTCACAAAAAGTTAAAATAAAGTGGAAGAGCAAATTTTACTATGCATCCAGTTGCAGAGAAAAAGCTATTAGATGAGACAAAAGCAAAAATAAATTTAATTAAAATAGATAAAGAAGTAATTTAAATTTTACTAAAACATTAGAAAATGATGAATTAATTTTGATACTAAACATATAGAGTCCTAAGGCCTAGTTTCTAAATTTTTAAAGGAACAACCTAAATGAATTATAAGCAAAAATAGATAATAAAATAATAATAAGAGAAGACCTATCTTAATCCCATCTGGCAGTGATGCCAGATATTATTTTTATGTCCTTAACATTTGATCAAATCAAATTCCAGAAGGTTGCTGCATTAGGTAACATACCCCATACTGGGGAGGGTACCACTGCCTCAGATTGAGATGAAGAGAACCAGAAAAAGGTCCCCATTTGCTGTACCTTTAAGTTAAAATCAAACAAACTGTGCATTGGGGAGGGAAGATATAAGTCTGAAGAACTCTTTCTTTATATATTGAAGTCTAAGTTCAAGGCAAAGAATTCTGTTTTTGCGAATTGGGGATTAAAGTTTCAAGTAAATTCATCTTGCTATATTAGTTGTTTAGCTTGCACATATGGTAGATGAGTACAGAGTATGACTGACCAATGCATGAATGGGAAGTTAATACTTAAATGAAATCAGAATTTTAGTAAAAATGGTCAATAGATGCTATGCATTTGATGAACCACACAAAAAAAGTATAGTATTAGAATATATTGTATATTATTCAAACTATGTTGGTTGTTGGGTATTTTTTAGATTTTTGCAAGGCAAATGGGGTTAAGGGGCTTGCTCAAGCCACACAGCTAGGTAATTATTAACTGTCTGAGACTGGATTCGAACCCAGGTACTCCTGCTTTATCCACTGTGCCACCTAGCCACCCCTGTTGGTTGTTATTTAATTTTCTAACCATACTTTCTAGGATCCAGAAATATTATGATAAACTTTAAGGGAAAGGGTCATCTACTAGAATGGCATCTCATTCTATTAATTCTACATAAATTGACTTAAATGATAGAAAATGCAAAATTATCCTATAATTTTTTTAATATTTCCCTATTACTTTAATGATATAAATGAACACTGCACACTATCAAACAATTCAATTTTTGAAATAGAAACCGAAAGATGATCTCACACTCTTTGAGGTCCATTTACTTTTAATTTTATCTAATGTTGAGTAAATTTTTTGGCAGATTAAGTAAATTATGACAATAAGATTGCAATAGAACAATAATGTTTATTATATTTTTTATAAATTAATTTTATAGAAGAATGAAAATCCAATGTTTAGTATAATTTTGGTATTTTTAAGTATCCTAGTTATATAATTCTACTCCATAATATATGTCTTATTTTTAGCAAATTACATATAATTATCGTACTATACTAACTATATAAAATATGGTTAAAAAGTAGAAGCAAAGCTGATGAATAGGTATATTTAATTAAAATTTATGAAATATTAAAGTAAATTCTTCCAGTGCAAAATATATTTAGGTCTCTACACTTCAGGAGAAAAAATATCCAGTCAACTTTTGCTTACATGAACCAGGAATCTATAATTTCTATAAATTATTTTGGCATCTGTAATGAACTTTGCATTTACTTACCAGTTAGTTTATTTAAGCAATATTCTACAAACTAGGTAGTCCCTGTCAGAGAAACCTTTCATCCTCAAATTGTAGAATTTAGAATTAAAATGGATTCTCAAGATCTTCTTGATTCCATTTTATTTCCTTAATCTTTTGTGTTCCTCCCTTCACCAAATTGATCCTTTTTTGGAACAAATAAAAGCAATATTTTGAAACTAGATAAAATCAGAAAAAGTGTCTGACAATGCCTGAAATATTTCACTTTTAGAGTCACCACACAATCCAAATGAAAAAAGGTTGAGGTATGTCTTCAGCTCTTCTATTAAGCCAAGGTTATACAGCATTTAACTTGATTCTATTGTTCTTTTCATTTATATTATGATGCCATTTTGTGTATTATTTTCTTCCAATATCCTTCTTTTATGGATGAGGAAACAGGTAACTTGGGGTAGTAGAAGTTAGAGATCTGAAGTTAGAGAAGCAAACCTCAAATCTTGACTCTTTCAGGGACTATCTGTGAAACCTTGATCAAGGCATTTAACCTCTCTAGCTGTTCATTTAATTTTTAAGTAAATGTCCCATTATAAAGTTGTTTAATATTAAATAATTAAACAAAAATGAGGCACTAGTCACTGGAACCTAAGGAGGGTGTTTTAAAGTAAACATTTAGTAAGGTTAAGAGTTCATAATTTTAGAGAAGAGACATTCCTAAGCCATCCAATATATCCTCAGATCTGTGAGAAGGAGATATAACAGTTTATCTGTGCAATAGTGGATTATAGCAATCATAGCAATAGATTCATAGATCTAGAACTGGAAGGGTCTGCAGATGACCTCCTATCTAACCCTCTCACTTTATAGATGATGAAAATAGGGCCCAAGAAATTTAAGTAATGTGCTCAAGATTATTTATATACCAAGCATGAGAGATTGAATATGAACTTATATCCTTGAACTCTAAGAATTGTTTCTAATATCTGTAGATGTTATAATATGGACAAAAATAATGTGATTTTGCCAATATTCCAATAAGATTTGCAATAGAGTAGAAAATAGGTTATATGTTAGCAATAGGTAAAAAGAAATATTTCACAAGCTAACATGTTGACATAGTGACCATATCACCCAACTATTTTCCCTAACAAAATTCAGTTCCCCAAGTATTTAAACCATGGTATAGTGAGTGAAAGAGTTGTATAGAAAGATGATTTCCAAGGACTGGCTCATATGAAGTTGTATATGAGAGTCTGAATCCTAGTGGATAGTGCAATAGACACTTTGGTTAGATCTGATAAGTTTAGCCTGTACTATTTCTCTTTTCCAAGTTGGTCTATTTTTTCTAAGATGATAGATTATTTTATCTCAGTGAACTTATGACTGGCAGCGAATAAGGAATTTTGATTCAATTTTCCTATGTACTGAATGGTTAACTTTCATGATTGGCAGGTCATAGAAGAAAATAAAAAGATGAAGTATTGAACTATTAATATCAGATCTATCTACTTTGACAGTCTTTATAAATTAAAATATATTTTACATAAACTTTATTTTTCTTAGCTTAAAACATTAAGTAAAATGAATACAAAGAGCAGAACAGAGATTATTGCACATGAACTGTATGTCATTATTATACACATCTTGCTTTTTATTTTAAGCATATAAAAAGAGCAAAGTGTCATAGACACATATTTTCAAAGAACTTTATGGCCTTGGACATTCATCTCAGAATGATTCACCAAGTCACTCACAATAAATTTCTATTAGTCTTTAACAGAAGGTAAGAGACTTAGAGGTGGTTTTCCAAAAAAAAAAAAAAAAATAACAGGAAATTCAGTTAAGCATAAAGTATCAAGCTTGTCATGATCTAATTTTATTTTCATAATGGGGCTGGGGTAGGGGTGGAGTAGAGGTGTAAAGCAAAAGCAAAATATATAGGAGCAGGAATATAGAGAAGAAAAAAGAAAAAGTTTTAACTAAATTAGTTGCTCACCATCATGTTAACAGTCTGTTGGGAAAAAAAGAAAGGATCAAGGATGGTCATTTAGAATGACTATTTTTGAACTGGGCAAATCCAGCTGTGCCAGGAACTTTGCCACAACTATTGAGTGTAAGATACCATGACCCTTGGACAGATAGGAACCATAGATAAAGAGCTGGACCTGAGATCAGAAAGACTTGAATTTGGATCCATACTCAGACACTTAGCTGTGTGACCTTGGTCATGTCATTCATTCTGATTGTCTCAGTTCCAAAATGAGTTGGAGAAGGAAATGACAAACCACTTCAGTATCTTTACCAAGAAAATCACAAATGGGGTCATGAAGAATTGAATGCAATTTAAAATGATGGAGCAGCAATGACCACCACAATGAATACAGCAACACAACAATCATTTTTACAAATACATTCCAGTGAGGGAGTCAATGATTTGGAGAGTTCCAGCTTTGATTAATTTCATTGTCTTTTCATGTCTAATGTAATGCTATCAATAAGCACAGACATAATTTGAAATGTTTTTGGTTCTGGGGTAAGAGGCTAGATAGATTTTACTCATAGAGGAGGGAGTGGTAAGAACATTACACATTTATGCAAAGATAGGCAAGGGGGGAAATTCAGCCCTCTGTATTGTCTCACTGCTTTCAATCAGTCCAGTAAACTTTTGTCCTTATTCTGTTAAAATGAATTATCCAAGGTTTTGGACATTTAAAAAAATGTTTCAGCTCTCAAAGAATTTGTATTTTACTGTAGGATACATTATAAACAAATCAATATATATATATATATATATATATATATATATATATATATATATATATGTGTGTGTGTGTGTGTGTGTGTGTGTGTGATATAACCTGATAAGAGATAGAGGATTAATGTCTAAATGAAAAAGTAAATTTAATGAAACCAGGAATTATAAGAGTCAAATAATAAGGATGGTATAGAATCAGGATGTAGAATGCTGAATTTGGGGAACAGCAAATAGATGTTTGTCTGGAAAGCAGGTCATGTTTCCTAGATTTTTTGAATTCATTCAAAGTATTTGGAGAGTAATTATTCTATTTTTACTGTTAGCTAACTTTTTAGCAGCAAATAAGATGGACTTCCCAGCCAAGATGGTGGAGAGAAGACAGGCACTGTGATAGGTGCTGTCTCTTTACCCTCAGAAATAACATGAGAGAAATCTCTTAACAGAAATTCTATCAACAAAACCCAGAAAAAGAAGCTAGGAGAAAAACACCTACCAAGAAGGTTAGTCGCAGGTGACCATAGGTGAACCAAGAGATGAGAGCAGAGGATCAGTGCTGGCAGAAGCCAGAGGATCAGCCTCAGTCATAGCGACTTCAGTGAGTGGCAGGTGCAAGATACATCTTTAACTGCAGAATCTTTGTCCAAGGGGCGAAGAGCTATGGGAGGGTGAGTTCCAGCACAGAGTCTCAGAACATGCTTGGAGAACAGGCAGCTGGGCCAGGGACCTGAGCTCCATCTTCTCAGCAGAGCCCTTTGCCCAGAACAAACAATAAACAATCCCCCCATTACCACTCCTTCAGGGCAACAGAGTTCTCCTTAACAGAAAGAGATTAACTCCCTCCACCAGGGCCCAGCCCAGTTTTCAAGGTCAACTTAGACCCTGCTGCTGAGGACCTCACTCCAGAGAAAGCAACCAGCACGCCCCACTGACTGACCCCTGGAATTACTAAGCCAAGTGAACAAAGCCTCTAGGATCTTCAAAAACAAACCTCTGAGAGACAGCCCCCCCCAAACACAAGTTGAAAAAAGGTTAGAGAAAATGGGGGGCCATGGAGATATACTTATAAGGGACAGATTCTAACCCAGAGAGATCTATCACTGCTGAGGAGAATATAAATTGGTCCCCAGCCCAAAAAGACTTTCTGGAAGAAATCAGGAAGGAGTTTAAGAATCAATTGGAAAAATTGGGAAAAGAAAATCAAGAGAAAATCAACACATTTCCTGAGAAAATTAACATCATGCAAAAAAAAAAATCCTTGAAAAATACAATTGAACAAATATAAAATGAGAATAACTCCCTGAAAGCTTCAATTGGGCAAATGCAAAAAGAAAATGATTCTCTCAAATCCTCAACTTGACAAATGCAAAAAGGAGATGATTCTCTCAAAACTACTCTCAAATAGAAAAGTCCTTTGAAAATAGAATGGACCAACTTGGAAAAGAGTTGCAAAAGATAAAAGATAAAGATAAAAAATGAATGGAATTGGCAGAAACTGATCACTTCATGAGACAACAGGATTGTGTTAAACAAAACCAAAAGATTGAAAAAAAAATAGAAAAAAATGTAAAATACCTCAATCAACAAAACTATTGACATTGAGAACAGGTCAAGAAAGGAGATTCTGAGAATTATTGGCCTTCCTGAAAACAAGGAAGAAAAAAAAAAAGCCTGGACTTAATATTACAGGATTTAGTGATGGAAAATTTCCCTGATATCATGGAACCAGAGGGCAAAATAGTTATTGAAAGAATACATCAATCCCCTCTGGAAAGAGATCCTAAAATGAAAACATGAAGGAATGTTTTGGTCAAATTCCAGGGCTATCAGATAAAAGAAAAAAATCCTAAAAGCAGCCATAAAGAAAAAATTTAAATAACAAGGAGCCACAGTAAGGATTACACAGGACCTGGCCCCACTAACATTAAGGGATCAGAGGGACTGGAATGAAATATTAAGAAGAGCAAGGGAGCTTGGAATGCAGCCAAGAATCCACTACCTGGCAAAGCTGAGCTTTCTCTTGCAGGGAAAAAGATGGACATTTAATGAACTGAGAGACTACCAAGATTCAATGATGAGAAAACCAGAGATAAATAGAAAATTTGGACATCAAATAGGAGTCTCAAGAGACACATGAAAAGGTAAAAAAAAAAAAACTTCTATACAATAAGATGAAACTGGCTATATATACCCACTTGGGAGAAAGATTCTCATAAATCTTGAGAACTGTAACACTATTATGGGGAATATACATAGCCAGAAATGATGGACACTCATAACTTTCTATGACTCAGATAGAATGATTTAAAAACATACTGCCTTAAGGGGGGGGGGGAGTAAGGAGAAGGGAGGATGGAGGAAGACTGAATGGGATAAATCTCATTACATCAAGAGGTACAAAAGACCTATTGAAATTGAGGGGGAAAAGGGAGGAGGTGAAAACCACCTGAATCTTCAGCTCATCAGACTTGTGTGAGGTACCTTAGACACACTTAATCAAGTTAAGAAACATATCTTACCTTTCAAGCATTAAAAGGGGAAAAGGGGAAGGGGAAGGGGAAGGGGGGAAAGGGGAAAAAGCAGAAGGAAGGGAAGAGTCGAAAGGGGAAAATGGGGCAGGGGTTGATATAGGAAGGCAAACACACTGAAGGTGGCAGTGTTCAGAAACAAAACACTGGGGAATATGGATAAAGGGGAAGAAGGGTAACATACAAACAAAAGGAAGATAGCATGGAGGGCAATAAAGAGTTAGTAATTATAAATTTGAATGTCAATGGCATGAACTCTCTCTTAAAATGTAAGTGAATAGCAGAGTGCATTAAAAACCAGAATGTTACAATAAGCTGCTTACAAGAAACTCATTTGAAGCAGAGAGATACATATAGAGTAAAGGTAAAAGGTTGTACTAAAATATATTCTGCTTCAGCTGAAGTGAAAAAGGAGGGGTAGCAATCCTTATTCAGATTCATAGAGGAGAAGTTGAAGGAGCTAGAGAAAGACATAGACAGCAAAACTCTACTAGTGGGAGACCTTAACCTACCACTCTCAGATTTAGATAAATCAAATCATAAAATAAACAAGAAGGAAGTTAAGGAGCTAAGTAGACTGTTAGAAAACCTAGATATGATAGACCTATGGAGGAAACTGAATGAGGATAGAAAGGAATATTTTGCCTTGCAAAAAAACCCCCTAATGATCAACTGCTTAAAAGCAGAAATAGTGAATACATCTTTCTCAGATCATAATGCAGTAGAAATCATATTAAATACTGGGCTAGGGAGATATAGAACTAGAATTAATTGGAAACTAAATAGCCTCATTTTAAAGAATGAGTGGATCAAACAACAAATTATAGGAAGAATTAATTATTTCATCCTAGATAGTGACAATAATGCTACAACATACCAAAATCTGTGGGATACACTCAAAGCATCCATCAGGGGATATATTATAACTTTAAATGCTTACATGAATAAATTAGAGAAAGAAGCAATGAATGAAATAAATATGCAACTAAAAAGTAAGAGAAATTCAAAACCCTAATGAAATACTAAATTAGAAATTCTAAAAATTAAAGGAGAAATTAATAAAATCAAAAGCAAGAAAACCATTGAATTAATAAATAAACCCAAGAGCTGGTCTATGAAAAAATAAATAAAATTGTTAACTCCTGGTCAATTTGATTAAAAAAAGGAAGAAGAGAACCAAATTGCTAGCATCATAAATGAAAAAGGTGAACTCATTACCAATGTGGAAAAAAGTAAAGTAATAATTTGGAATTATTTTGCCCAACTCTATGACAATATATTTGACAATCTAAGTGAAATGGATGAATATTTTCAAAAATATAAATTGCCCAGATTAAATGAAGAGGATATTAAAAACCTAAATCACCCTATCTCAGAAAAGGAAATTCAATAATCCATTATTGTACTCCATAAGAAAAAATGTCCAGGGTCAGGTGAATTCACAAGTGAATTCTATCAAACATTTAAGAAACAATTGGTTTCAATTCTAAATAAAACCTCTGGAAAAATAGGTGAAAATGGAACTCTGCCTAACTCTTTTTATGACACCAATATGGTGCTGATACCTAAACCAGGAAAAGTTAAAACAGAGAAAAAAAAGTTATAGAACTATCTCCTTGATGAATATAGATACAAAACTCTTAAATGAAATCTTAGCCAAATGATTACAAATTATCACTAGGATAATATATTATGATCAAGTGGGATTTATGCCAGGAATGCAGGGTTGGTTCAATATTAGGAAAACTGTTAATATAATTAATTATATCAATAACATACCTATCAGAATTCATATATCATATCAACAGATGCTGAAAAAGCTTTTGAAAAAATACAGCACCCATTCCTACTAAAAACACTAGAGAGTGTAGGAATAAATGCTTTGTTCCTTAGAATAATAATCAGTATCTATCTAAAAACATCAACAAGCCTTATATGCAACAGGGATAGGCTTGAGGCATTCCCAATAAAATCAGGGGTGAAGCAAGGATGCCCATTATCACCACTACTATTCAATATCTTATTAGAAATGTTAGCCTCAACAATAAGAGAAGAAAAAGAAATTGAAGGAATTAGAATAGGGAGGGAGGAGACAAAATTCTCACTCTTTGCAGATGACATGATGGTAAACCTAGAGAATCCCAAAAAAGTCATTTAAAAAAATTACTAGAAATAATTAGCAACTTTAGCAAAGTAACAGGATATAAAATAAACCCTCATAAATCCTCAATATTTCTATATATGACTAGCAAGATACAGCAGAGTTAGAAAGAGCATTCCCATTCAAAGTAACCTTAGGGGGCAGCTAGGTGACACAGTGGATAGAGCACCAGCCCTCAAGTCAGGAGTACCTGAGTTCAAATGTGAACTCAGACACTTAATATTTACCTAGTTGTGTGGCCTTAGGCAAGCCACTTAACCTCATTGCCTTACAAAATCTAAAAACAAAAAAACCCAAGTAATGTTAGACAAAATAAAATACCTGGGAGACTACCTGCCAAGGCAGACTCAAAAAATTTTGAAAGCAATTACAAAACTCTTCTCACTCAAATAAAATCAGACTTGAATACCTGGGCAAATATCAACTGTTCATGGATAGGTTGAGATTATATAATAAAAATGACAATTTCACCAAAACTAAGCTATTTGTTTAGTGCCCTACCAATCAAAATTCCAAAATATTACTTTAATGAGTTTGAAAAAGTTGCAAGTAAATTCTTATGGAGAAATAAAAAGTCAAACAATTTCCAGGGATCCAATAAAAAAAAGTGCAAAAGAAGGCAGCTAAGCCTTACCAGATCTAAAATTTTATTATATCAGTCATCAAAATTGTCTGGTATTGGCTAAGAAATAGAGTTGTGACTCAGTAGAATAGACTAGGTGTAATAGCAGAAAATGATTATAGTAATCTGCTGTTTGATAAACCCAAAGAATCCAGCTATTGGGATAAAAACTCTCTTTGATAAAAACTGTTGGGAAAATTGGAAGTTAGTATGGAAGAAACTTAGATTAGACAAATACCTCACACTCTATACCAAAATAAGATCCAAATGTATACCGGAATTCAACATAAAAAAAACAATATTATAAGATAACTAGAAGATCAAGGAGTAGTTTCCTGTCAGATCTATGGAAAGGGAAACAGTTTATGAACAAGGAGGAGATAGAGAACATCATTTAAAACAAACTAGAGGGGCAGCTAGGTGGCATAGTGGATAAATCACCAGCCTTGGAGTCAGGAGTACCTGGGTTCAAATCTGGTCTCAGACACTTAATAATTACCTAGCCATGTGGCCTTGGGTAAGCCATATAACCCCATTTGCCTTGCAACAACCTAAAAAAAATTAGATAAATTTGATTACACTAAATTAAAAAGCTTTTTCACAGACAAAAGCACTGTAACCAAGATCAAATCAGAAAACAATTTTTGCAACCAGTGTTTCTGACAATGGACTCATTTATAAAATATACAGAGAAGTGATTCAAATTAAAAAAAAAGTCATTCCCCAATTAACAAATTTTCAAAGAATATGCAAAGGGAATTTACAGCTGAGGAAATCAAAGCATTCCATAGTTATATGAAAAATTGTTCCAAATCATTACTTATTAGAGAAATGCAAATTAAAGCATCTCTGAGATACCACCTAACACCTCTCAGACTGGCCAATATGACCAAAAAGGACAATGATCAATGTTGGAAGGAATGAGGGAAATCTGGAACTACTACATTGTTGGTGGAGCTGTGAACTCATCCAAATTTCTGGAGAGCAATTTGGAATTATGCCCATAGGGCAACAAAAATGTGCACACCCTTTGACCCAGCAATACCACTACTAGATCTATAACCTGAAGAGATTACAAAAAAGGGTAAAGACATCATTTGTTCAAAAATATTTATAGCAGCTCTGTTTTGTGGTTGCAAAAATATTGGAAATTAAATTAATGTCTTTCAATTGGGGAATAACTTAATAAACTGTGGTATATGTATACCATGGAACACTGGTGTTCCATTAGAAAACAGGAGGGATGGAATTTGAGGGAAGCCTGGAAAAATTTGCATGAACTGATGCTGAGCAAGAGGAGCAGAACCAGAAAACATTTACACCCTAACAGCAACATGGGGGTGATGGTCAACCTTGATGAACTTGCTCATCCCTTCAGTGCAACAACCAGGGACAATTCTGGGCTACCTGCAATGGAGAATACCATCTGTATCTAAGGAAAGAATTATGGACTTTGAACAAAGACCAAAGAATATTACTGTTAAATTAGGGGGGAAACTGTTATATTATTCTGTAATTTTGCTATATCATACTTAATTTTTCTTCCTTTAAGGATATGTTTTCTCTGTCATCACATTCAACTGAGATCAACATATAACATGTAACCAATGTAAAGCCTAACAGAATGCCTTCTGTTGGGGGTGGGGGGACAGAAGCAAGAATCGGGAAAAATTTGTAAACTCAAAATAAATAAAAATCTTGCTTTAAGAAATTTACTCTAGGTCGGCCTCCCGAACTCACCGCCCGCCGCCCACCCGCCGGAGACGAGTTCTCAGCCTCCTGACTTCATGTGAAAGATGGCCAATGCTGAAGTGAGTGTCCCTGTGGGGGATGTAGTTGTGGTGCCGACCGAAGGGAACCGGGGGGAGAACCCTGAAGACACCAAGACCCATTTGATCTTGCAGTTGCAGTCTGTGCAGCAAGGGATTTATGAAGTGGGTCTGAGAACAATGCAGTGGTTGTAGCCGTAGAAACCCACACAATACTCAAAATTGAAGAAGGGATTGATGCTAGCACCATAGAAGCCAACAAAGAGATGGAATTTGCTTATCCTATCACCTGTGGGGAAAGTAAAGCCATCCTCCTCTGGAAGAAGTTTGTATGTCCAGGAATTAATGTGAAGTGTGTCAAGTTCAATGATCAATTGATCAGCCCTAAGCATTTCGTTCATCTGGCTGGCAAGTCCACCCTGAAGGACTGGAAGAGAGCCATTCGTCTGGGTGGGATCATGCTGAGGAAAATGATGGACTCTGGGCAGATAGACTTTTACCAGCATGAAAAGGTTTGCTCCAATACCTGCAGAAGCACCAAATTTGACCTCCTGATCAGCAGCGCCCGGGCACCAGTGCCGGGACAGCAGACGAGCATGGTGCAGACACCCACTTCGGCTGATGGGGGTGTCACACAGATTGCCATTTCAGAGGATAACATGGAGGAGGCAGGGCTAGAGTGGAACTCAGCTCTCACTGCAGCCGTCACCATGGCCACTGAGGAAGGGCTGAAGAAGGACCCTGAAGAGATTTCAGAGGACACCCTGATGTTATGGAAAGGTATAACCGACGTGGGGCTCATGGAGGAGGTGGTCTGCAACATTCAAAAGGAGATTGAGTTGCTGCTCAGGGGAGTTCAGCAAAGGCTCCTGCAGGCCCCCTTTCAGCTTACAGATGCTGCCGTCCTCAACAATGTGGCCCATACCTTTGGCCTGATGGACACAGTCACGAGAGTTTTGGACAACAGGAGGAGCCAGATGGAGCAAGGAGAGGAACACTTTCTCTACACTCTGACAGACCTAGAACTCCAATTGGAAGAGCAGAAGAAGCAGGCCCAGGACCACAGGCTGAAATCTCAGACCGTGCAGAATGTGGTACTGATGCCCATGAACAACCCCAAGCCGCCAAGGAGGCCCCGCCTCCAGCGCCCCGCCTCCACCACCATCCTGAGCCCCTCGCCTCCCGTCCAGCAGCCTCAGTTCACTGTCATCTCGCCCATCTCCATAGCGCCGATGGGCCAGTCGTTCTCCATGGGAAACCTCCCTATAGCTACTCTCAGCCAGGGCTCCAGCCCTGTGACTGTCCACACACTGCCCTCTGGCTCCCAGCTCTTCCGCTATGCCACCGTCGTCTCTTCTGCCAAGACCAGCAACCCCGATGCGGTGACCATCCACCCCTCCTCCAGCTTGGCGCTGCTGAGCTCAGCGGCCATGCAGGATGGGGCAGGGGGCTTTGGGCAACATGGCCACAGTGGTGAGCCCCGTGGAGCTGGTGGCCATGGGGTCCGGCCTGACCTCTGCCATCCAGGCTGTGGAGAGCACTTCGGAAGAGGGGCAGACCATCATTGAAATCGATCCAGCTCCAGACCCCGAGACTGAGGAGCCAGAGGGCAAAGCCCTCATCCTGGAGACTGAGCTGAGGACTGAGGAGAAGGTTGTGGCAGAGATCGAGGAGCACCAGCACCAAGTGCACAATGTGGAGATAGTGGTCCTGGAGGATTAACGGGGAACCTGGGGCCAGGAGACTCATTCTTTGTTTGGGATTTTAATGGTTTGTTCATTTTTACCACTGTTCATTTCCACATAGGATCCTTTTTTTTTTGTTTTGTTTTTCCAATTAAAAAAAAGAAGAAAAATCTCAGTAATGTGACTGAACATGCTGGTCCCTGTCTTCTTCCCTCTCCCCCCACCAGGTAAGCAATGGACAAGATGAGTTACCCTTAGAGAGGAAGGGTAAAGACTACTCTTCCTAAATTTGCCATTTAGAAAGTTAGATGAGGCAGCAGGATGGCCTGGATCACTGTCCAGAAGGCACTTTCCAGTCTGGCGTGAAGGTTTTGTAAAGATGTAGGGTTAGCCAAACTCTGGGGATGGATTTGACACCTAAAGAGCATGGGCCATGGGTTATTTGATTTTGCCTTTGTTCCTGGCAGGGTAGAGTGGCTCCGGCCAGGGGAGGCCTGGCCCAGAGGCCATTGGGCGATGGATTTCCAAATAGCCAGTGGGAAAGGGGAGTATATCAGCAAGGGAAATGCTTTGACAAAGATCCTGGCCGGATCCTGTCAAAGGATGCCCTATCCCCAGGGGCAACAGAGCCAGTGGAAAGGGCCAAGGTCGGGGAATGAACCATAGGAGTTTCCTTCAAAGAGCAGTGGCCCCAGGCAGGTCATCACCACAGGTAAGTCATGACAGCGGGGCCAGTGGCCAATCTGCAGAAGCCCTGAGTGGAACTCTCAGGACTCTGCAGCCTTTGGGGAAGGATTCCTAAGGATGGATCTATTGTGCAAAAATGATCTTCTGAGGAGCAGGATGACCCTCCCCACCTCTCCTTCCCCTCCCCTTTCTGTTCTGGGAGCCTAGTTTTCCCATCCTGTCCCATCCCCTCTACAGAACTCTTTCCTCTGGTGCTCATTCCTTTGTTGGTTATTTTGCCCTTTCCCTTGTGAGCCTGTGCTCTGAAGCCATCATTTTTTTTTTTCATTGTGTAACTCCAGGAGCAAGAGAATTCTCCAGATCAGCTGCTGCTTTGACTTGGAAGCATTTTTTTCTTTTTTCCTTATTTTTAATTGCTTTTGGAATCTAAAGCAGCCGCCCAATTATTGGTGCTTCCTCTAATCCTTATCCTCATCCCTCAACCCCAACTGGCATCTGTCTTCTCACAACCAAACCTTTCCAGGCTCTGGTCACTGGTTTGGATAAGAAGGTGCCTGTTCCCCTCCCCCCCCTCTCCTCATTTGCCCCTCCTCTTGCCCATCACCTTGTTTTGTTTACTTCAGATGCTGCTGCTGCTGCTACAAGATAATGAGCTGGTAGCAGCCTTGGGGCTGGGCAGGAACTGATGCTGTGGCCCCAGCCCCTGTGGTCGACTCCAAGCAGATGTCTCCTGTGAGAGCTGGACTCCCCAGGAAAGAAGCATTGTCTGTGACATATTATAGGAAATGTACCAGCAATGTCAATAATAATGTCTCTGGGGGTTTAAAAAAAATTTTACTCTAGCTGGATATATAATGTGCTACTCAAAGAAGTAACCAACAGTCAATTTATCTATTTTATTGATATTTTATTTTTACAAATACATATTATGAAAGTTTTTCAGCATTCATCCATATGTATATGTATATTTTTAAATTACAAAATTTCTTTCTACCCTTCCTTCCTATACACCCCCTCAACAGTCAAGTTAACATTTTACATACATATTTGTGATAAACATATTTACAGATTATTCATTTTTGGTATGAGGAATTAGGATTAAGGGGAAAAGATACAGAAGAGACATATTTATAGAGTATTCATCTGTTTCTGAAGGGTTTTTTTTTGTTCTGTTTTGTTTTGTTTTTCTTACTCTGGATGGGAATAATATTGTCCATAGCCAATCTAATAGGATTGTCCCAGATCTCTGAACTGTTGAAAGGAACTGCTTCCATCAAAGTTGATCATCTCACAATGTTGTTGTTAATGTGCACATTGTTCTCTTGGTTCTGCTCCTTTCACTCAGCATCAGATACTGTAACTCATTCCATGCTTCCAACAGTCAATTTAGAAATCAAATTCACTCTAGAAAATGTTTGTCAAAAATTTAATAGTCATTAAGGTATCAAATGGATCATGATTACAGAGAGAAAGAATAAAACATGCCATACACTCCTTACATGATTCCAGATTAAAGATGAACTTTTACAGATATTAAATTCCTGATACTATTTTACTATATTTTGACATTCAAAGCATCAGTACCTCTATTAGTATCTGAGAATATATCTTGAACAGCAATTCAACTTGATCATTTTTGCATATAAAGTGGAAGGGAAATGTCTTCATTTATGATGCTACTTATTAGTAAATAATTTAATATTAGCCTTGAAGGAATAAAAATGTCAGTTCCTCAGGATTGGATGACTAATCTTTGGAAATGAGTCCAGATGACATAACTAAATTCTTGGCAATCATTTTTCCTTTAGGTTTTTGCAAGGCAAATGGGGTTAAGTGGCTTGCCAATGTCACACATATGGGTAAATATTAAGTGTCTGAAGCTGAATTTGAACTCAGGGACTCCTGACACCAGGGCATGTGCTTTATACACTATGCTACCTAGCTGCCCCTGGGTAATCATTTTAACCCAATAATTTACTATTTTAGCAACTTAGCCTTCACACTTAACCTAAGGATTCTTGGTAGTTAGTGATGAAGGTGACTGCAATTTGGAGCAGGAAGGTTGGCAGATTTTGCAAAGTTGCTGTTAACTTAAGTAGACAGATTGTTCAATCAAAAGTAAAACAAGACAATAAAAAAGTGTTTTATTGGTTACAGGTATACAATAGGTCAAATTATTTTGTAATATTTCATGTGAGATTTCAGACTTTCTTAATCAAATACTGTTTTCATGAAAAGATAGTTATTTTTAATTTCTATTTTCCTAGTAAATCTGTGATATTTTAAGCTAAAACATAGCTACCAATAACTTTGTTATTTTATTTGTGAATTATCTCTCATCATTGATCAACAAGAGTTATCAAGTATGCTTGAGTTCTGATTATCCTGGAATTACTTTTCCATTATGGAGAAATCTTGATAGAAGAATTCTTCATATACTTGTCACTGGTAACACCTAACTTTTTTTGAACTCCCAATATGAAAAAACATTAATATTGGTACCATCACATTTTATAATTTTTTGAGCTTTTAAGGAGATCATTAATCATTTCATAGAGATTTTTTGCCATCTATTTTCTCAAAAAGTTTTGATCACTGTTGGGTAAATTTAAAAAAAATTTTTCAATGCAATTATTCAACTTCATTAATTGCTTCCTATATCTGAGGTCCTACAAATGTCTCTTTTTTATTTTAGCTTTTTCAGATGATGAAAGTCTGAATGATTTCTATCTACCATCTTGTTTCATATGAAATAGTGTTAAGGAAAGAATTTCTTTTTTAGGTTTTTGCAAGGCAATGGGGTTAAGTAGTTTGCCCAAGGCCACACAGCTAGGTAATTATTAAGTGTTTGAGGCTGGATTTGAAATCTGGCACTCCTGACTCCAGGGCCATTGCTGTAATGCCACCTAGTTGCCCCAAAGAATTTTTTTCAGAACAATTCAGTGGTAGGGTTATGCTATTTTTATTTCTTGGAATCACTTATTTTCCCTTCAAGGATAGAACTTTTGATGTAGTCTTTATTTCTATCCCTTTCTGCTTTGTTATTTATAAAAACAGTAGCATTGGTAACCCTAATTTTTAATCTTATTTAAAGTGATCACTGTCAGATCTCTAACATGAAAAGAATGCTTCAAATAAATAATTATTTTTTTCTATTTATTTTAATTTAAAATTTTTCCTCAGCTACATTAAAAAAGCAAATTTCAAAATTTACTTCCAAATCCTTGCATTCCAAATTCTTTCCCTTCCTCCCATCTCTACTCCTGACATTGAGAAAGCAAGTTCCTTAGTGCAGGTTAAAAATAGGTAGCTATGAAAAACATTACTAAAATAGTGATGTGGTAAAAGTGAATATACCCCCATCCCCACAAAGAAAGAGAAACTTAAAAAAAATAAAGAGAGAAAAACAAAGTACGCTTAAGTCTGTATTCAAACATCAACAGCTCTGTCTTTGGAATTGGTAGCATTATTTATCATAAATCTATCAGAAAAAACTGCTTCAATATTTTTCCCACAGTTGCTATTGCTAGGTGTATTTCCCTCCATCCCCCCGCGTAGATTCTATTCTTTTTTCCTTTCATCCCATCCTTCCTCAAAAGTGTGTTGCATTGACTACCCTTTCCCACAATCTTCCCTCTCTTCTATCACAGACATCCTTCTCCCCTACCCCTATCCCTTTTCTCTCATCCCTTTTCCTGTCCTATTTTCCTCTAAGGTAAGATAGATTTCTATTCCCAATTTCTATACCCAATATGCAAGTTATTCCCTCTGGGCCTTACCCTTAACTTCTGATGAGGGTAAGTTTCACTCACTCTCTCCCCCTCAACTTCCCCTTATCTCATTCCACTGCAAAAAATGTATTTTAACCTCTTTTATGTGAAATAACTTAACCCATCCACCTCTTTTTTCCCTTTCTCCCAATACATTCCTTTCTCCTCCATTAGCTTCATTGTTTAATATATTATAACTTTAAATTCCTTTTCCTCTTATGCCTTGTCCATATAAGCTCCTTCTAACTACCCTAATAAATGAAAAGGTTCATATGAATTATCAATATCATCTTCCCATGCAGGAATACAAGAAATTCATCTGCATTGAATCCCTCATCAGTTGGCCTTTACATCCATCCTCTCTATGCTTCACCTGAGTCTTATATTTGAAGATCAAACTTTCTTTTTAGCTCTGGTTGTTTCTAGTTATATCTGGGACTTTGTTGAAAAGACCCTTATTTCTTTGGATGTCCAGAATTTCCCCTGAAAAAGTATGTTCAATTTTGTTGGTTAGTTGTTTCTTGGGTGTAATCCAAACTCTTTTGCCTTCTAGAATATCATATTCCTAGCCTTACAAGCATTAAAGTAGAAGCTGCTAAGGCTTGTGTTAGCCTGACTGTAGTTCCAGGATAATTGAATTGTTTCTGTCTTGCTGCTTATATAAAATATTTTCTTCTTGATTTGAGGGGTTCTGAAATTTGGCTATGATCTTCTTGGCAGTTTTCATTTTGGCATCTCTTTCAGGAGGTTATTGATAGATTCTTTTGAATCCTATTTTGCTCTTTGCTTCTAGAATATCAGGACAATTTTCCTTGAGAATTTTTTTGGAAAATGACATCTAAGTTATTTTTTTGATCATGATGTTCAGATGCCTCAATAAGTTTTAAATAATGTTCTCTGGATCTTTGTTCCAGGTCAGTTTTTTTTCCTTTGAGATATTCACATTTTCTTTTAGTTTTTCATCATTTTGGTTTTGTTTTATTGGTTTTTGATTTCTCACAAAATTTCTCATATTTTAAGGAATTATTTTCTTCAGAGAACTTTTGTAATTCCTTTTACATATGGACATTTTATTTTTGCTTTTTCATTGACCTTTTGGGTTGTTTTTACATTTGCCCCAAATCTTGCTTTTAAGATATTATTTTCTTCAGTGGTTATTTGTTTCTCTTTCACCAAGCTGCTGACTTGATTTTCATGACTTTTACCACATCATTCTCATTGCTTTTACCAATTTTTCTTCTACCTCCCTTAATTGATTTTCAAAATTTTTTTGAGCTCTTTCATAGCCTGAGACTAATTCTTCTTTTCTTGGAAGCTTTGAATTCAGAAGTTTTGTCTTTATTATGTTCTGAGAACGTATTTTAATCCTCCATATGGCCAAAGTAGATGTCTATGGTCGATTTTTTTTTTATTTTATTGTTTGTTCATTTCCCCGGCCTATGATTTTATTTTCACTGTTAAGGTGAGGTTCTGTTATCAGGATGGAGGATGCACTGTCCCAGGTTTTTGAGGATTTTTTAAGCTGTTTTCAGGATCAGTTTCCCTAGGACCTGAAAATACTTATGAGAGGGTATGACTGCTCTTGTGGCTGTGCTGTGGTCTGTGGATGACCACAAGCATTCCTTTCTGTCCTGGAACTGTGAGAGGGATCCCCGCTCTTCTGTAGGCTATAAGTAGTTGTATTGTACTTCTAATCCTCTTCCTAGGTACTGGGGTCCAGAATATAAACTGCATGTGAGTATGAGTGAAGAAAAAGAGTCCTGCTTCATTGTTGGCAAAAAAGACCTCTGCAATCTCCTCTCAACTCCCTTACCATCTGTAGACTGATCAGTCTGGAAGCAGCCACTGAATGGCTTCCCAGGCCTCCAGTTCCCTGGGACTATGTCTTTGCTGAGATTTGCACTGCACTGGTCTCTACTCTGCTGCCATAGAGTTTTCTTTCTGACCTTCCAAATTGACTTTAGCAATCTGTGGGATGAGAGGTCTGTAAACTGCTTCCATTGCAATGGACTTTGGCTGTGATGTGGGCCCTTTCTAACTCTACTGCAACATACCCTTCCCAAGGATCTTGGAAGTTATCTTGGGCTGGAAAATTGTTTCACACAGTCTTTTTTGTGGGTTCCATAACTCTAAAATTTTGTTAGAATCATTATTTAATGGTATTCAGAATGATTTGGGGGCTGGTTTACTCTGCCATCTTGGCTCTACCCCCTTGCAAAATTCATAATTAATCATCCTAAAGATAAATTCATGTCTTTACCACACTTAAATTTGTTTTTGCATGTCATGCTGTCTTACTTTCATCCACAAGAAATTTTATTTTGAGCAAATTAAATCACAATGATAATTTAGATCTGTTTTACTTATTTTTTTAGGTTTTTGCAAGGCAAATGGGGTTAAGTGGCTTGCCCAAGACCACACAGCTAGGTAATTATTAAGTGTCTGAGACCAGATTTGAACCCAGGTACTCCTGACTTCAGGACCAGTGCTTTATCCACTATGCCACCTAGCCACCCCTCTTTTACTTATTAATGATGATTCTAGGAAGGAAAGATTATTTCAAATGGGGATCACCACATTAATAATCTCTTAGGTCATCAAACAAATTTCCATCAATTGAAATTTTTATCATGAGGTTCATCTTAATTATTCAAATTCCAAGTTTATGATGGTTATAGAAAAGATAGTTTTTCATTTGCAAATCTGTTCTGGTTATTTGTGGAAGATTTTGATATAATACATTATATATAGAACTGGGAGCAATTCCTGATATACTAATTAAGCACAATTTGCAGTCTGTAGAATGAAGTTTTTCTTCTTCTTGAATTTTTGGAATTTCTAAATGCCTGTTGTCAGATCAATGTATCCAGTCAATAAAAAGACTAACAAAAAGTTATGCTGCACTAGTGGAGATTGCAAGCCTTATTCTGATTTCCTTTTTATCATCAAAATAGAATTTGTATATTTTCTAATCCAAAACTTTTTAAACTGAAGATTGCAATGAAAAGCAAACAATTTATTCTTTCTTTCCAAAGTTTTTTTTTCTCTTTAGTCCTAATTACTGTTTTACAAAATGACTAAAGTGGAAATTTAATAAACATCATTGTACATGCATAACTTTTACAATATTGTTAGTTGTCATGGGAAGTAGAGAGAGGAAGGTGGTGAAAAACTTGCAAATTTATGTTGAAAATTACCTTTTCATGTAAGTAGAAAAAAACGATAAAGATGTGAAACCTGAGAATATTCTTTTAGGGGAAAAAGTGGAGATTCAGATAAATAGGGGTCTTTCAAACTGTCATGCTGAAAAAATCAGAACTGAGCAGAGTGACTTCAGGCTAAGATGGTGGAGAGAAGCCAGGTACTGCTTAAACTCTCCTGGCTTTTCTTCAGAACTAACATGAAACAAGCCTCTTAACAGAATTTGGATCCAAAACATTCAGAGAAGATCCTAGGAGAAGTATATCCACCAACAAGGTCTGTCCCAGGGTAGTGTGGGTGAACTGAGGCCAGAAAACAGAGAGCCTATCCAGGGGAGGGAAGGGGAGGGGAGGCTGGGGACTAACCGGAGAACAGCAGCAGAAGCAATTGCTGTGAGCACAGCAGCAGGGAGTGCAGTGCAGAAGTGTTTGCTGTGTGGGGCAAGAGAGCTTCAGTGTGGCAGTTAGTCATCAATCTGGTGAGTTTGGTTAGTCTGGAAGACAAGAGTCATGAACCCCCATAATTTCAGGGAAGATAGTGTGTTTCTACTTGAATCCCCTCCCCTCCCATCCCGGTGGAAGAATGTGACTCTTCCAAGAAGAAACACAGTAACAGCCCCCAGCCCCTACCTTCCAGTGTCAAATGTGGACAGCAGATCTCTCCCTGTGCTGACTGAGGATGAAGGAGATTAACTATATAGTCTGAGGGACCAGCCCACATTGCTCTAGGGTAACCAGGATTCTGTTGCCCCCCTCCCCATACACACCCAGGCCTAGGTAGGGGGCCCCTAATCAAGGTTATAGACACTCCAGGGAAAGAAAGCATCTAGTGTCCTCTACTGGCTGGGGCCTCTTGGAGTAACCCAGTGAGCAAAGTCTCTAGGGAATTCAATATCAAAGGTCTGTGAACCAGCACCTCTCCCAACACAAGATCTGAGGAAAATGAAAAAAAAAAACCAGAAAGGGAGTTCATTGACAGTTACCTTGAAGTCAAGGATCCTAATTCAGAGAGAACTAGAATTTCAGAGGAGAATATGAATTGGTCTCCAGTCTAGACAAACTTCTTAAAAGGAGTTTAAAACTCAGTTGGAAAAACTGGGGAGAAATGCAAGAGAAAATTAACACTTTCCAAGAGAAAATTATCATCTTGCAACAAGAAACAAAAATACAATTGGACAAGTGCAAAAAGAAAATAATTCTTTCAAAACCACAAAGGGGCAAATGGAAAACTCTTTCACAAATAGAATTCATCAATTGGAAAATGTAAATGAAGAAAATTCTTCTCTAAAAATAAATTTGGAATCTGTGGAAACAAATGAATTCATGAGACAAGAAACTGTTAAACATAACCCAAACAAAAAAAAAAAAACAAAAAGATAAGAAAATGTAAAATACCTCATCTGCAAAACAACTGGAGAATAGATTCAAAAGAGACAACTAAAGAATCACTGGGCTTCCTGCAAACATTGAGGGGAAAAACAGTGTCAACTCTGACTTCAGAATATAGTGAAAGACAATTACCCTGTACCAGAGGGCAAAATAATTATTGAAAGAATATATCAAACCTCTCCTGAAAGGGTTCCCAAAATGAAAACCCAAGAAATATTGTCAAATTCCATAATATAAAAGAGAAAATCCTACAAGCAGTCAGAAAATACAACTTAAATTCCAAGGAACCACAGTAAGGATTACACAGGACCTGACTGCATCAACATTAAGGGATTGAAGGACCTGGAATTAGATATTCTAAAGAGCAAGGAAGCTTGGAATACAGTTAGGAATTCACTATCTGGCAAAACTTATCTTCTAGGGGAAAATATGGACACTAAATGAAAAAGGAAACTTCTAACTTTTCCTGATGAAAAGACCAGAGCTAAATAGAAAATTTGGACTTCAAGCAGGAGACTCAAGAGATACATAAAAAGGTTAAAATAGGGAAATGGAGAAAAGCTGTCTTCCAATAAGATGAAACTGTTTATGTCCCCACCTGGGAGGAAGATTCTCATAACTTTTGAAAATTGTAACTCTATTAGAGATAATATACTTAGCCAGAAGTAATGGACATTCATGAGCTATTTGTGACTCTGGTAGAATGATGTAAAAATAATATCTCCTTAAAAAACAGACAGTAAAGATATGAGAAGATGTAGGAGATTGAATGGGGTAAAGTATATCCCTGGAACAGGTTCAAAGAACCTATTGCAATAAAGGGGAAGAAAGGAGGAAAGAGAACTGTCTGAATCTTACCCTCATCAGATTTGATTCAAAGAAGGATTAACATATACAGATTTGGTTAAGTTTATAAACCTAGCTGACCTTTCAAGTATTAAGAGGGGAAAGGGATGAAGGGAAGAAAAAAGGAACTGACAGAAGGAAAAGAAGAATGAAAAAGCAAAGGGAAAGGGGAAAGAAAGGGGAGGGGTTTTGATATAAGGGGGTAAACACACTGAAGGAGGTGGTATTCAAAAGCAAAATACTGATAGCAGAGTGGATTAAAAACCTAAATCCTACAATATTTGCTTCCAAACTCATTTAAAGCAGAGAGATACATACAGAGTAAAGGTCAAAGGTTGGAGTAGAATATATTATGCTTCAACTGAAATGAAAAAGCCAGTGATAGCAATCCTCATTTTAGGCAAAGCAGATACAAAATAGATCTCATTAATAGAGATAGGGAAGTAAACTATATCCTTCTAAAAGGTATCATAGACAATGAAACAATTTCAATACTAAATATGCATGCACAAAGCTGTAAAGCATAACAATTCTTAGAGGAGAAGCTGAATGAGTTACAGAAAGACAAAGACAGCAAAACTCTACTTGGAGGGAGACCTCAAACTCCCTCTTTCAGGATTAGGTAACCTAACTATAAAATATGCAAGAAGGAAGTTAAGTATGTAAATAGAATGTTAGAAACATTAGACACAATAAACCTTTGGAGAAAATTGAATGGGGATAGAAAGGAATATACCATTTTTTTCTGTAGTACATGGCACCTACGTAAAAATTGACCATACACTAGGCGTAAAAAAGCTTATACTCAAATGCAGAAAGGAAGAAATAATGAATATTATAATCTCAAAGCATAATGCAATAACCATCATGTGCAATAATGGGCCATAGAGAGCTAACCTAAAATTAATTAGAAACTAAATAACCTCATTTTAAAGAAGGAGTGGATCAAAGAACAAATTATAGTTAGAATTAGAGGTTTCATCCTAGACAATGACAATATTGAGACAACATACCAAAACTAACAGGATGTAGCCAAAGCAGTTATTAAGGGATATATCTATAAATGCATATATGAGCTAAATAGAGAAAGAGTAAATCAATGAATTGAGCATGCACCCAAAAAATCGGAGAATGAACTAATTAAAAATTCCCAATTAAATACAAAATTAGCAATTCTAAAAATTAAAGGAGAAATCAATAAAATTTCAAGTAAGAAAGCTATTGAGCTAATAAATAAAACCAAGGGTTGATTTTATGAAAAAAGCAATAAAATAGATATATCTTTGATTAATTTGATTAAAAGAAAGGAGGAAACCAAATTGTTAGTATCATAAATGTAAAAGGAGAATTCACCACCAATGAGGAGGAAATTAGAGTAATAATTCAAAAATAGTTTGCCCAACTCTATGCCAATACATTTGATAACCTAAATGAAATGGGTTAATATCTACTAAAAAAAGTTCCCCAGAGTAAATGAAGAATAAATTAAATACCTAAATAACCCTATTTCAGAATAGGAATTTCAATAAACCATCAAAGAACTCCTAAGAAATAGTTTCCAGGGCTAGATGGATTCACAAGAGAATTCTATCAAATATTTAAGGAACAATTGTTAGCAATTCTATATAATCTCTTTGGAAAAATAAGTAAAGACAGAACTCTGCCTAACTCCTTCTACAACACCAATGTGGTTGTGTTACCTAACCAGGAAGAGGCAATACAAAGAAAGAAAATTATAGACCAATTTCCCTAATGAATATGAATGAAAAAAAATCTTAAATAAACTTTTAGCAAAGCAATTACAGTCAGTTTTCACTTGGATAATACACTATGACCAAGCAGGATTTATTCCAGGAATGCAGGGTTGATTCAATATTAGGAAATTGTGATTATATCATTAACATACCTTGCAGAAATCATATGATTATCTCAACAGATGCTGAAAAAGCCTTTGACAAATCACATTCCTACTCAAAAACACTAGAATACATAGAAATAAATGGATTGTTCCATAGAATGATAAGCAGTATTTATCTGAAACCATCAGCAACTATTATATGTAATGGGGATAAGCTAGAGACATTCCCAGTAAGATCAGGGGTGAAACAAGAATGCCCCTTATCATCACTGCTATTCAATATTACATTAAAAGTGTTAGCTTCAGTAATATAAGAACAAAAAGAAATTGAAGTAATTAGAATTGGAAAAGAAGAACCAAAACTCTCACTCTTTGTAGATGATGTCATAGTATACTTAGAGAAAACTAAAAAAAAATCTAATAAACTATAGAACAATTAACAACTCTAGCAAATTAGCAAGATATAAAGTAAACCCAGTAAATCCTCAGCATCTCTGTATATTACTAGCAAGATATAGCAGCAAGAATTAGAAAGAGAAATCCCATTTAAATTAAATTCAGACATTATAAAAGACTTGTGAGAATATCTACCATGGCAGACTCAGAACTATGAGAACAGCTATAAAACATTTTTCACACAGTTTGTATTTGCCAGTTATTGTACTGTTCGAATGAGCAGGTCCATTAAGGTTTATCTTCACCCCCATGTTGCTGTTAGGGTATATAATGTTCTTCTGATTCTGCTCATCTCACTCAGCACCAATTCATGCAAAAGTTTCCAGGCTTCTCTGCAATATCATCCCTACCTTAATGGACCTGCTCATTCGAACAGTACAATAATCAGGGCAATTTTAGGGTATCTCTGATGTAGAATACCATCTGTATCCAGAGAAAGAACTGTGGGGTTTAAACAAAGACCAAAGATTGCTACCTTCAATTTTTAAAAAAGCTGTGTTATGTACTATGTAATTTTGCTATCTCTAATATTTTATTTCTTCCTCAAGGATATGTTTTTTCTCTCAACACTATTTGATCGATGTATAGCATGGAAACATTGGAAATATTATCAGATTGTCTTCTGTGGGGGAAGGGGGGAGGGAAATGAAGGTGGGGGAATTATAAAATTCAAAACATTACAAATATGATAGGTAAAACTACTGTTGTATGTAATTGGAAGACAAATTATTTGCATAATAAAAAAGATGGTAAGGGAGGAAAAAACACCTAAAACTGGGTACTAGAGAGTAGTTATAATAAATGAATGATAATGTTAATTAGGACATCCAAAATTATATTGGAGACAAAATTCAAGACAGGGTCCAGTATTAGAAGTTATGATTTAAAATGTCTGTAAATCAATGACCAAAATTTAATATAAAGCAGGAAGAATTAGATGTTCTAATACAAATGACAAATTTTACCTCATAGCTATTACTCAGAAATGGTGGGAACAAAAATAAGACTATAGGGAACTGAAAAGAAAAGGAGAAAAGTAGCATTATTTATTATGAGTCTATTCATGTTAAGACAGTCAAGAACCTAAGGAGAGAGGATGAAGTAAAGTCAATAGATAAAGAAACAGACATGACTGTGAATATAGTATATACCACATACTGCCTAGGTAGAAAGAAAATAATGAAGAATTTATGAGATAATAAATTTTGCAAAGAAGTAAACAATTGTAATGATAGATTTCAATCATTCAGACATCTGCTGGAACACTCTGACAGAAGCAGAACAGTAAAAACTTCTTGACTTGTCATATTAATAATTCTATCTATTTTATATAAAGGAAATGATTTTAGCATTCCAAGTATCAAAAAATGACTAAGAGGGATAGTGAGATAGTAAAATAAGTTGTAGTTTTTAAATGACAATGGTACAATATCCTCAGATTTTGAAAAAAAAGTTGAAAGAGTAATTGGTGAGCCATGCTAGTAATATTTAAAATATTATGTAAAAATTGAGGTATGACAAGATTGAAAAAGTAATAAGATCTCAGTTTGAAAAAAAGAAGAGGTTGAGTGTGCAAGTTAAAGTACAGTAAAAATTACTATAATTCCTGAGAAAATTATGAAATATATTATATATAGCACTTGATTGGTAAATAATTTACAAGGGACAAGAGGCGTTCAGTATGGATAAGTCCTGTCTGACTATATTCATTTTATTTTATTTTTCTTTGTTTGTTTGTTAATGTCTTTCTTTTTTTGTCAATTTTTACCTGGTAGATGATTGCAAAAGTGTAGATAAATTTACTCAGATCTCAATAATGTTGCTTTATTTTAATTAAGCTATCTCAAAAATTCTGACTGAGAAAATAGAAAAGTGTGGGTAATATGATCTTCACTATTTGCATGGGTGAAGACTGGACTAAGTGTCAACCTGGAAAAACTTCTCTTTGAAGTATTCGATGATATATAATTGGTTCTGATTTATTTAACAATATTATTGATGCAATGTTTATCATAATTATAGATAACATAAAATTGGTGGGGATTGATAAAACTATTGATGACAGAAAAGAAGGATGAGAGAGGAGAGCTTACTAGTCTAAAGGTTAGAGTTGACTATAATGAGATGAAATTCAAAAGTATAAATAAGGTTATATGCTTGTATGCAAGGATTCAATGAAAGATTGGGTTGACAAGGATAAATATCAACAACTTATAAAATCTATGGACTTCAATGAAATAATAGAAAGAATTTGCGAAGAAGCAAATTTAGGATTTGTATTAGGAGAAAAAATAAATAAAATCTCTAATTGTTAGACATGCTGAAAAGTGAAATGTGCTATCCAGAGAAATAGCTATATCTGTAGATAACCACTTATTCCATTTTTTATAGTATGGCATCTTTTATTGTATAGGTTGGTGCAGATGGACTCAAAGGTTCCTCCAAATTCTAAAATTGCATACTAAATGTCTCACAGCTGTTTCTCTTTCTCAAACATTAGCAAAAAACACAACTTGTTTTGTCTTAACAAACTGAACTTCTCTAATCACCTCCCCTTTCTTCCTTCTCCCCCCTTATTTTCATACATAAATAAGGGAGTATAATTCATCACTGAGATTCAAATATTACTTAATCGTAGAGATACCAACTATATGGCATAGAAGTCAAAGAGCTGACCTGCAAGGAAGGCAGATCTAAAATTGACGACTCAGACACTCGTAAAGTCACTTTTCTTCTCAGTATACTCATCTACAATGTATGGATATAAGAGCACTGATTTCACAGGGTTGGTGTGGAAATAAAATGTAATAATATAAACATTACAAAGTTTAAAATTCAACAAAGATGATGTTAGCTATTATGATTTGGTTGACTGTCATACAGCAAGCACATTATCGATTTACTAACATGAATGAAGTACAGAATTCTTGAACAAAATGAATTTTTAAAAAATGGTTGTGTTTATCAATGATATCCAAAGCATGGATGAGAATAGTCTATTTCAATAAACTTGAGTATCCCTAATTGACAAAATATGATTTCTTAAAGCCCAGTTAAACCCAGCACACAGTATATAAAATAGAATTTTACATTAAATAAGAAGCTAACCAACACTTCCTGATGCCAGCATTATATCCTTGCAACCAAACTGCTCTTGATTACTCCTACATGCTATACATTTTATGTCAAAATCCATGTGTAACTCTGATTTATTTTTTAATTTAGTATCCACAATATATAGATTTTCATGTAAAAATTAAAGTATTGAACAGTACAATCTTTTGTTATTCTGATAATAACATAGAAGAAGTTAGGATCATTTTAGCAATATTTGTCAGGTTGGGAGGGAGGAGAGGGAAGAAAGGGGAGGTGATTAGAGAAGTTCAGTTTGTTAAGAAAAAACAAGTTGTGTTTTTTGCTAATGTTTGAGAAAGAGAAACAGCTGTGAGACATTTAGTATGTTAATTATCAGGTTATATAAGGATATACTTTAAAAATTGCTTTGGGGTCGGCTAGGTGGTGCAGTGGATAGAGCACCAGCCCTGGAGTCAGAAGTACCTGAGTTCAAATCTGACCTCAGATGTTTAATAATTACCTAGCTTTGTGGCCTTGGGCAAGCCACTTAACCCCATTGCCTTGCAAAAAAAATAAATAAAAAAATTGCTTTGATATTCAAGTTAAAAATGATAGATTATATATGGAAAATGCTTTTACTACTTCATAAAGGAATTTTATAAAATTGTATTATACTTGTGATTTTAGTATAAGGCAAGTCATAAAGGAATCCAATTCCACCAAAACTTGATTCACTTTGTGAATTCTTTTGTTTTCAGTTAGGTCCAACTCTTCATGAACCCAGTTGGGGTTTTCTTGGTAAAGGTACTAGAGTGGTTTTCCATTTCCTTCTCCAGTTTATTTTACATGTGAGAAACTGAGGCAAACAGGATTTAGTGTCTTTCCAAGAGTCACATAGCTAATGTGTCTGAGATCAGATTTGAAATCATGAAGATGAATTTTCCTGATTCAAAGCACAATGTCTTAACTACTGTACCACCTAGCTACCCTAGCTTCAATTATACAAGTAGGTATTAATATATCAGTACCCACTTGAAACTTAGAGTTGATTATAGAAATCATATAAGACCTTGCCAAATGAAAACAGTGGCCAAGATAATGTGTGAAGGAAAAAATTATGTGAAATATGCTCAGAAGCAGGGGTTATCACATAATAAGAAAGACACAAGTATGGAGAGCTCAGTGATTCTAGGGACTTTCTTTCCAAAGCTGATCCCTTACAATTTTGTTTTTGATCCTAATACTTTCAAATAGCCTTCACACATATGCAAATCCTTATGACCTTTGACGTTTATGACTTTTTCATGGAAGGGGAATTGTTCTCAGAAATACCCTGTTAACTTATCTCTAAAGTTAATGGTTAAATTTAGAAGGCTGGTGGAACTAAATAATGAATATAGAGATGCAACATGGAAGCATTTTAAATATGACAAGGCAGGAGTATGAGGTGGGAAGTTGGGAACCACTCATCAAACAAATCAGAGCATCATTTTGGAGTCTCAATAAAGTCCATAGCTACCAATTTGCTTTTCAAGTATCACAAGCTCCCATTAGTATTTATAAGGAGACTAACTCAAGTCAGGTACTTAAATATTATTGAGACAGTAACTATTAAAATCTCCTCCAGAATGTCCAGTCTGTAATCCTGACCCTCTTCTAAAATTTAGAAGAAGTTGTCTTGTGAGAAACATTGATACTGGAGTCAGGAGCATTTGAGACCCAGCCTTAGACACTTAATATGTTACTCAGAACAAGTCACTTAATCTTTGTCTCAGTTTCCTTATCTGCCAAGTAGCATCTACCATGGACTGTTGTTTTCAGGATTAAATGAAATATCTATGAAGTGCTTAGAATAGTGTCTGATATATTTGTAGTAGATATGATGACATGTTGTTGTTATATTATTGCAAGCATGTTTATTTTTAATACAGGGTAAGATCAATACACAAAAATCCTAGGGGTTAACTGATCTATCAATCAATCAAATTGTTATGTTGTTGTTACATAAAAGTTCCAGTCACTGTGCAAGGAACCAGAAGTCCAAGCACAAAGAATGAAGTAATCCTATCTTGTAAGAAACCTATAGTTTAACATCATGGACAAGTGCATATATAAACAGAAATAACATATGGTTATTTATGTACACAAAGAACATAAATATAATTATATTTACAAAGCACTTAATTACAAAGTAAGAATGGAGGGATGGCTCTAGTAGATATCATTGGCAGGTTAAGATCAAGAAAGGTATAATGTATTAGATAATAGTGCTTGAGCTGCTACATAAGGAAAAAGAAAACCTATAATATAGAGGTAAGTAGAGAATACATTCCAAACATGTGATATTGGTCTAGGAGTGATGATGATGATGATGATGAGGATGATGATGATGATGATGCTTCCCATTTATTCAAGAAGAAGATCATGAATGATACTACAATATGCACGTGAATTGGATTGGAGCGAGGGTTATTTTGCCGAATCAGAGAATCAGCTTCTCCTCCAGAGTCATTTGTGGTCAATGACCAGATAGGAATCAGAACAATTGGAGATGTGACTGGATGCCAGTCAATCAGAAGTATGTGACTTGCCCAAGGTTGCATAGCTAGTAACTGTCAAGTGTCTGAGGTCATATTTGAACTCAAGACCTCCTGACTCCAGAGTTGGTGGTCTATCCATTGCACCTCCTAATGAGAGGAAGAAAAAAGTCATTTTTTATTAGATCACCCAATTTGTCAAAGGGAGTAATGTCTAGAAAGACTGGAAACAGATTTGCACGTAAGTAGAAGTAGTGTTTTGAAAAAAGGTAATCTCTCTGTTCTTCAATTTTTTTAGCTGCAAAATGAAGAAAGTGAATTAGAAAATCTATTATGATTAGTCTGTCCTTACTGGGAGGCAAGTTACTTTATTAATGTGTAATTTTCTATTTTATTCTAATTTTGAGGTTTTGAGGAAAAAGCGTTTTTCAAATGTTGATGTGTCATATTGATAAATGTTGACTGACTTTTCTGTGGTCAAATAGATTATGTATCAGAGGTGGCAGAACTCAGTTCTTTTTGACTCAAAATCCTATCTTCTAGTCAATATAAAAGGCTATTATTTCAATGTAGAAATTTGTAGAAGATGCTAGTCATTTTGAATATTCAGCAATGATCTTTATTTCCTGGTACATGTTAGCCCTTAGCTATTACATTTATTGTTAATTAACAATAAAATCACAAATATAATGTAGTATAGTGGGAAAACATGCTGAATTTCTAATCAGAAAACAAAGATTCTAATCCCATCTCAGGTATTTACATTTGTGTGATTTTGGGCAAGTCTTCAATTTATCAAGGCATTGGTCATTAATATATAAAATGAAGGGTAGAACTATATGACCTCTATGGTACCTCCTAGACCAAAGTATATAATTCTATAGTTATCCCTTCCCCATCACAACTTTTCACATCATGGTTTCTATATATCAAGGGATGGCATAGAAATTAAATGGTAATTTTGGGGGGGTTTTGCAGAAGTTGCAGAGGACAGAGGAAGCATTTAGGAACTCAGAAATGCATAAAATATATATATAGAACTGTATAATATTAAAAAATGAGCCATCCACAAGGCTAGAAGATTTCTTTACTGGTATGAAGGGAAGATTAAAAAAGTTTAAGGCAGATTTTGCAAATCATAGTTGCCATTCCTCTCTAACCCCTAACCCCTTTGATGTAGAAGCAATAACTGTATAAATATTCCTGAAAATATAGTGATCTAGTATTATAGGTACCTTAAAGATAATTAACTGGTTAACTGATTAACTTGTGATAGGGACTTGAATGACTTCCACAGTAGATTTACATTGTATTTTTTTTTTTTAATTTAGCAATTCAGGATCCCAGTTACTAGTCTTACTCATTGCAGTAATCTCTAATTTGTTCCAAATTATCACAATTAAGAAAAGAGCTTTAAAGCTGACACCATTACACAAAAGCTGCATGTAAAGCAAAGAATTTTCTTTGGTGTTTTAAAATTAGATAGTTTTAGGGTCCTTTTTTTCCCCTTGTAAAAACTGAAACCAGTAATCTATCAGTGCTTGAAAAGCTATAGTTAAGGTTTTGTTAGGAAATTTTTTCTAATGTTATTTTGAGGGGGAATTCTACCTGTGATTTCATTGAGACAGAGAACTCCCAGTTGAAGTATCTCCCTCTAAAAATGTAAGTTGTCACCTTCTCAGTATCTTATAGTTTTAGATTTTGCCTAGAGTGCAAAAAAGTTAAATGACTTGACCAAAGTCAAATAGAATGTGCCAAGGACAGAATTTGAGTTTGTAATTTTTCCTTAAGTCTAAGACCAGTTTTCAAATATTGTATGTCCTTGTAAAATCATGCTTTTATCGGGGATAACAAGTTTTGCTCACAGATTCATTTTGGAATGTGTTTTGATTCTGTATCACTATCAACTAAAATGCTAATTTCTTTCAATATGTTAGTGTTTCAAAAATTCCTAGGTCACATCAGTATAGGTACCACTTTCAGGGTTGTAAGTATCAATTTCTTCTATGGTTGTTTCAGGGTTAAGTCAGCTGGTGCCACAGTGGATAGAAAAACAGAAAAATTGATTTCAGATTCAGTCTTATTCACTTACAGGTTGTATGACCCTGGATGGGTCACTAAACTGTTTGTCTTAGTATCCTGAGTTGTAATAATAAGACTTTAGGGTTACAGTAATTACAGCAGCATGGAACCTTGATATTATCTTGTCCTATCTTTTCATTTTCACCACAAGACACAGGCTGAGAAGATTCATATTTTTTTCCATATTCCTCATATGTTTTTGAAGAAAAATAAAATTATCTAGTACCAACAAATTCATGTACTGGTGAATGACCTCTCAAACTTATTCGGAGACGTTATTTATTGGGGTGACATACAGTTTCATCACCAAACTTTTGCTGAATCCTTTTCCTGATTCACAGGATTAGTCAGAACTTACCATATACTGACATAGTATCTGAGAAGACTGAGAAACTTCTATACCACCACTGAGACTGTAACATTTATTGCTAGATTATAATAAAGGAGGATGAAACCAAGATATTTTTTAGGAAAAATATTAACTAATAGTTGAGAAATATATGCATATACAAATAATATATACATATATATATATATATAATTAGAGAAAGCACTAGTCTAAACTATTGGACTATTTAATATAACTATTTTTGCATGATGTAAACTAGAAGCAAGCAACTAGAAAGGTCAATGATCCGTAAAGATTTACATACTATGTATGTAGGAAGACTTAATTCTGATGTAAATTCAAAATGGGTTCTGAGTAATGTGAAATAGAAGCTTAGTGAATTAGATTAGATTTTTCAAGGGTAATTTTGTTATTACTGAACTCATGAATTTTGGATTACTGGCCATTGAACCTCTTACCTTTACCCTTGACTTGAGAAATTGTCTTTTGTGTATTCTTAGATAACTAGCTAAACTAAAAATCATATAATTAAAGAAATAGAAATTGCTCTTAATTTACATAAAGGATTAGAAATGTTAATGTACACAAGCTATTTCATAAGTAACTTAATTATGATCATTTGTTTCTTTTCTATTTATTTTTAGAAATTGATATATAAAAATATATATGGTTGTATATAACATCAGAGAAAAAATTAAAAATATCTGTTAATGTCAGTTTATTGTTTTTCTCATGCCTGAATGCAATATCAGATATCTAGGGCAGAACATTCTTAAAATTTGAATGAATATAAATCTGTATATGCAAATATATATAAACATATGTATATAGATAAATAGATAGACAGACAGACAGATAAGAAGATAGATAAAGATATAGTTGTATTAGATGATAGTTTCTCTCTTTCTAATCTTAATGACATAATCCTGGGATAGACCTTGGCTTAAAAAGACCAAGGCTTCCCATTACATCCAGGGCCATCTTCAGTCATCCTGATCTAACTCTTGCCCCTTTCTTAAAGTGAAGCTGGTGACTTTGCTGACTCCCTCAGAACCCTCACACACACACACACACACACACACACACACACACACACACACACACACACTCATAAATTCAATTTACTTGCAAGTCATAACAACACTTTCCTGATGTCATGGTCTTCTTTAAGAACAATTCCTGGAATGTTCTCTTTCAATACCTCTGACTTATTCATGACTTCCTCATAAGATTCAACTTTAAAGGCACCTTCTTCAGGAGGTTCCTATTCTCTTCAGGTTCCAGTGTCATCTGGTTTAGGTTACCTAATACCCACTCTATTTATCTTGTATGTATTGATTTATATATGTTTCCTTTTCCATTAGAATATAAAATTCTTAAGTCAAATACTGTTTGCTTTTTTTCCTTTGTTTTTTTTTCTTTGTATACTGCTTAATTCAGGAGCTAACATGTGGTACTTACTTAAAATACTTTATGGATGGATTGGCTACTTATTTGCTTATTCAGTGCTTTAGTAAGGTTTACATTAAGTTAATTCTGTCATTTTTCAGATAAGGAAGATGAGGCACAGTCAAATGTTAAGTGACTTGACTAGCATCACATCACAACTCAGACAGATATGATTGAAATGCTGATCATCAAGAAACTCTATTGGATATTCTACCTAGATGTCTAAACAGTTGAATAATAAAATTATGCTGAATTCAGGTGAAGCATTATTATATTGGGGCTGATGTGAATTATATAACACATTTATCTACACATGTAAATATGCAGATTATATATAGTCAATTGAAAATAAAAATAAATGAAAAGCCATAACATATATGATTAAAAAAATTTCCTAAAGCAGCACAGTCTTGATTTGAAATTCTTCTCTTTTGACTAATGTTCATGTTTTCCTTGGTTCTCATCATATTTTAAAGTTTAGGAAAAAAGAGGACTATTCTGTCTTCAAATATTTTGAGTAGAAATGAGAATATCTCTTTTTACCTTTTATTTAGCTGGAAATATCATTAACCTAATACTAACTCCCATTTTCTATTTAAAATAGATGTCTATAAACACTGAAAATTCTCATATAATACTAAATCTGAAAGTCATCTTTAAATCATAAAATTTAAATCATTAAATCTTGAAGATCTTATAGACAAGGGGTTCTTAAACTTTAATTCATCATGAATCATTTGATTTCACTGGTGAATACTAGGCATGTCTAGAATACTAGACATTTCAGAGAAATGGATGCTTCCATTAAAACAAAATTGATTACAAAGGTGATCTATAATAGTATAATATGTTTGTCATTTAAAAATAGTGCAAAGATGCCATATTTTTTCTTTTTAAAAATTTATTTTTATTTGTCCCACCACATGCAAAGGTAGTTTTCAACATCATTTTTGTAAGTTTTTGAGTTTCACGTTTATCTCTTCTCCTCCCTTCCCTCCCTGTCACCAAACTTTTTTTTTAACATTTACTTTACCTTTAATTTTACTTCCTCCTCTCCCTTTTAACAAAACCTTCTTCCCCTTTCTTTCCCCTTCCCTCCCTATTTCTCTGTAGGGCAGGATAAAATTTTAAACCAAAATTGGAATGTATGTTATCCCCTCTTTGGATCAAATGTGTAGAGAGTAAAATTTACTCAATACTCACATCCTCTCTTTTTTCCCTCTATTTTAATAGGTCTTTGGACCTCTTCACTTGGTATTATTTATCTTCTAATGTCATGCCGTCTCTGAGTATAATCTTTCTTTTCACATTTTGTTGGTTTTAACCTTGATTTGTACCCACAATCTCTATCCAGATAAAGTCACTTTATCTCTAGTTCTCTAGTGTTGATTGATTAATTAATTGAGTGATTTATAAGCAATATTGCCTCATAGTTAGTTCATGTCTACAGGCTCAGTCCAAGTTCACTCCCCTCAACTATCCCATTAGAAATATAATTCTCAAGAGCCATTGACATCATCAGATTATAAGCAATTTATACTACAACTAATTCCCAAGGATCCTCCATAGAACTACAGTCCTCATGAACAAAGTATCTGTAAAGGAAAGTTACTGAAGAGTTAAAAGTCTGATCATATCACAGTCAATTTATAACTACACACTTTGTATAAATATATTCCTTCCAATTGTCCTTAGAGAAATACAGTAAACTAATATTTTCCACCTCTTTCATTTGCCTCTTTAACTTATCTCTTGAGTTTCATATTTGAAGGTCAAATTTTCTGTTCATTTCTGGTCTTTTTATCCTGAAAGAATATGCTGAAATGTACAGGGTAATTAATTCTTTACTGTAATTCAAGGTCCTTTTCCCTTCAGAATATTATATTCCAGGTCTTCCATCCTTTAATATTGAAGCTAATAAGCCTTCCTTAATCCTCACTGTGGATAGGTGACATTTAAATGGCTACTTTCTGGCTGTTTGCATATTTTCTTCTTTTTTCTGAGAATTTTGATATTTGAATATAATATTCCTTGGAGTTTTTATTTGGGGATCTCTTTCTAGGGAGGGTGATATATTCTTTCATGAACTATTTTTTCTTCTTGTTCTCGGATATTAGGGATGTTTTCCATCACAATTTCCTGTATAATGTTGTCCAAGCTCTTTTTCTGGTAGTGGCTTTCAGGTAGATGAATAGTTTGTAAACTATCTCTTCTAGACTTATTTTCCAGGTTAGTCATTTTTTCCTAAGAGTTATTTAATGCTTTCTTCTAATTTTTTCAACTTTTTGGTTTTGTTTGAGAAATTTTGGTTTCTTACTGAGTCATTAATTCCCATTCATTCAATTCTAATTCTTAAGGTTTTATTTTCTTCAGTTTTGTTTCCTTTTCCAATTGACTAATTCTATTTTCTAGCTGGTCAATTATACTTTTCAAATGATTGTTTTCCTCAGGAAATTTTTCATAATTTTCTTGCATGAATCATATTTCTTTTCCTCTTTTTTCTTCTTCTTCTTCTCTTCTTTGGTTTTTAAAATCCTTTTTGATCTCTTCCAAGAGTTCTTTTGAGAATTGAGTCCAGTCCTTTTGGCTTCTAATGTAGGACGTTTTTCAATAATTTCCTCTTCTGAGATGGTGTTTTTTACTACTATAAGGATAGTCATTGTCAATAGCAAGTACTTTATTTTTTTGCTTGTTTGTTTTTCTGGTCATTTTGTCGTTGTGTATAGTCCGGGGTTTTTTTTGTTTTTTTGTTTTTTGCTGAATGATGGGGTTATGGCCCTTGACCCTCCACTCTGGTATTTTGGTGTTCCTGGTTTGCTTCTTTCCCTAGGGTACAGCAAAGTCACACCACCTTTCCAGGCTTCAAAACCTAGATCTCCAAGTTGGGATTGGAACTCTTACTGCTGATAGCTGCACTGAGACCTTCTCTATGCTCTTCTGTCTGTTCTGTAGCTAAAATCCCTTTTCCCATGGGACAGACCTTTTCCTAAAGTCCCTGCAAGATATCTCACTGAAAAGTTATTTCACTGCTTTTTTTTTTTTGGTGAGCTTCCTAGCTTTGCCAAGAACACCTTATTTCCAAGTCAATTCTTCATTTTATTTATATGTATCCTATGATTCACAAGGTCATAGAGACTTATCCAATACTACCCAGGAAATAAATTAATAATCACTTATTGAAGCTAAGTATTCTAATGTTTGCTCCAATTCTACTTCTTCAACACATCTGCCTGTTCTTCAAGCTCTTCCTTCCTATCAGCAGTAGCTTCAGTAGCACCCTAATCATTATTACTAAAACTGTAAAGAATTATATTTAATTATATGGATGCTTATATGAATACTTGTATACATGTGATTATAATTATAAAGTCCCATAGGTGCAATGGAGAGATTTTGTTATGGCTTAGAAACTGATTTCATTAACTAAAGAGCCAAATCCCATAGAGAAATCAAACCTTTTTAAGACAGTCTGTTTCATTCCAGTGTAATTTTATGAAAAAAATCTTAGGAAAATTTTGGAGCATCTCCAAAGGGGATTAATATCCTTGTGAAAGATACTCAGTATACAAAGAAGTTTTAATATGGGATGGCAATTTATTCCTGCATAAAAATAGATGTTTAGGGGTGGCCAGGTGGGAAATTGGATAGAGCACTGACTCTGGATTCAGGAGTACCTGAGTTCAAAGCTGGCCTCAGACACTTAATAATTGTCTAACTGTATGGCCTTGGGCAAGTCACTTAACCCCATTACCTTGTTAAAAACCTTTTAAAAAAGAAAAAAAAGAAAAAAAGGATAAAATAGATGTTTACAATACAAATGAATCACAAATATATTGGTAGATACTCAAAACATGACAAAGGCCACATACAAAACCTCTCCTTAAAGGTTATTTAAATATTGAAACATGAAACAGTATTACTAAATAAAACAAAAAATATATACATCTTTACCTAGATTCTATCCTACTTTAGCAAGTCCCTCAAGGTCTATATATCTTTAGTTAAACAATGGTAAGGTTTGTCCCCATTTTTTAGAGGTGGTAGAAAATTCATGAGTATGTAATCAAGATGAAAAACACTCAACTCAGGATTGCTATTCAATCACCTATCATAAGGGGAATAAACACAAGGCAAAAGAAGCTGAGAAAGACTTGAGCAATCCCAGATTCTTCTAGATGCCTCATGTTCTGCCTGTCATATGCTGGATGAATGAAAGGGAAAAATTTTCTTTCTGTCTTCTTCAAGACAGAAGGGAATTCCGAGGGAAAGGACTAAAGATTCTGAATGTGGATGGAAGATGTGAAGATAACAATAGAAGTTGTTCTCTTTCTAAAGTCTGTTGATTGAATAGGTCTTCCTGCTCAGTGGTCACTTTGACATGTGGTCACCACATGACAGTGGTCACCAGATCACTGCCCCCAGCACCCTGTAATAAAGACAAAGGGGCCAAGATAAAGATTATTTTCTCAGACCAGAGTGCACATTCACAAGACCAATAATGTGGCTATTGTGTCACCCCAAAGCATAAATCATTGCTAAGATAGAACATCTCTTTCAAGAAGTTCCCCAATGTACAGAGGATCAGAGGATTCCCTTTGTTTCTTTTATTACAGTGTTAGAAGAGAAGCTCAAATTAAAGAAGAAAACTAATGCAGTTATATATATATATATATATATATATATATATATATATATATATATGCATATCTCACAATCATATTTTACTTCAACCAAAATCTGCCCAGTATCTCTTTTTTCTGCAAATGTTTTTTTTTAATTTTCTAGGCCAAAAAACAAAGGATATCTTTCTCTTTATCTCTAATTTGTTGACTACTCATAGCTTTTTCCACCTCTATGACCCTGTTCATTCTGGATATTTTCTCAGGCAAGGTGAATATTTTCTTTATTTTTCAGTATACTGTCTGTTTAAGAGAAAGTTAAACAAATTTTGTTTTAATGCCATATAAAATGTATTATTTTTGGTAGATTTTTAAAAATGGCATTAGGAAATTTCCTGCCTGATGCAATAGTCAATGAAAATAATAAGGTAGTAATGATAATAAATTAGCCAGTACTATATTAGCCAGGAAACATTGGTCAAATCCTGGAGCTCAAGTGCTATCACTACTCCATTTCCTTTTCTTGCCCTACAGTTTTCCCTTAGTTTTGCTATTCCAGGCATGACTTTCTCCTCAAAATAGGGTCTAAGTTCTTCACCTTCATCTTATATTCCTGAAGAAAAAAGAAATCCTATTTTTGGCTCTAATGTAAGGACTTCCCAAATGGGGTAAAGGAGGAGTAAAAGAGAAACCAAGAGTAAAAAAAATAATCAGTTATTCTCAGGGAAGAAAGGAACCACTGAGCAACAATGTAACCTAAAATACTACCAGTATTTGAAAGACTAGAATCAAATGTATGTGGGACATTGCAATAAGGTTGCTCATTAGCTATTAGACATTTTACCATCACTAAATAAATTGTGATCTACACTAAATAAATTGGACCTCCACTTTCAGATGCTCCTTTTCTATGTAGTCTAGGCTTTAACTCTCAGTCAGTCTGCTACTGCAGCTACTCTAGTAAATAATAATATTCTGCAGAAGGTAGGCATCCAATATGGAAATATATCAGATAATTTTTGAGTTTTCACAAAACCCTGTACCAAAGAAAAGAAGATAGATATGGAGAGGGTGGGATGAGTGGCATGCATGATGAAGTCATATTTAGGATCAGATGTGGCTGGGGTTAAGGGCAGATGAGGGCATCTCATTGATTATCCAGAGTTTAAAGAACTGTGTTTAAACCATGAATTAGCAGGAAGAAGGATCTTGAAGAATAGCAATTGCCTCTTTAATATTGTCATGGAAGCAGCTAGGTGGCACAGTGGAGAGAGCACCAGCCCTGGAGTCAGGAGGACCTGAGTTTAAATTCAGCTTCAGACATTTAACAATTTCCTGTATGACCTTAGGTAAGTCAATTAATTAAATTTAAAAAAAGAAAATTAAAAAATAAATATGCTATCATGTTCAATAGGAAATAAGCAAAGGATAGATGAACCCTCTTTGAAGTGTGTGTGTTGGGGGGTGAGTGTGGGTGTGGGTGAATGTGTTTAGGATTCTTCCAATACACATTCCTGGAAGTGTTATACTCAATTTAGACTTTTACAAAATGTTTTCATCACAGCAATCTTGTTGTGCAAGTATTAACTCTACAGAAAAGAGGAGTAAACTGAGGCCAGGAAATGTAAAGTGGTTCATCTGAGATTGTTAATAATATTTTAGAAACAATTTTAATTGATTAATTTATTCATCGAATTAAATGCCTATATTAACAAGCTACTGCACTAAGTTAAGGGATACTGAGAATAAAACAGAATCCCCAACCTCATTAGACAGTCAGCGAACTTTGTATTAGATTATTTGTGTACATGACTTAAGTATATGATGCAGTACAATAATAGAGACATAATGTAATTTGATACTTTAGAACAATAAGATGTTTTCTATGGGATTGCTTCTTCAGGAGGATATGAGAATGGGAAACAAGTAAAGAGATTAGGGAAAATATTTTATATTGTATTATAAATTTCTCACAATAGTGTTGCACAAAAAAGGCAGCGAAGATGCATTCATCTTTTTTTTTTCCAGATTAAGAAATAAGTTTTCAAGAAAGTTAAATGACTTGCAACAGATCACAGGCTAAGTAAATGGTGGTGGTAAGATAAATGAGGTCAAAAGTTTTAACATCACTACACTATACTCAGCTATTATGTTGTTCAAATAAAAAGATTGTGTACTCTTACAACTGTCAAATTTCAATTTATTAAACTAAATTTCTAAACTGAGATTATATCTCTGAAATGGATGACTGATTCAATAGTATATGGAGATTATAGCATACAGAGAAAATAAACTAATATCTTAGAAAACATTAGAGAAAATTAATTGATATTTAAGTCACTGGAACAATGAATATAATCCAAAAAAGTAATTTTCCTATTTTTCTTGAAGGAATGTCACATGAATCATTTATTTTGCCCAATTGTGATCAATAGGAGTGGATATTTCCTAGGACCCAGTTTTATTTTTCAATGTGAGAACCAACTACTAAGAATAAATTGAGTAAATTGAAACACCAAAATTTCAAATAAAGCACAAATAATGTGCTTAACTTTGTCATATGACCCATATTAAAAGCCACAGGGAAACTACTGAGAATTTTCCAGTCAATCTCCCTGAAATTATGATGCCAGTATTTTGTGTATCAAAGGAAGAATTTGGAAAAATTTCAGTTGTATATTTCCTGTAAAGTAGAAAATGATGGGAAAAAATGTCTTAAAAATATACTTTCTAAATGGTAGGAAATAATCAATAGGAAAATAGACACATGAAGTATTTAGGGACAAAGTCAACTGATCAGCTTTATCAGACTCTTATGCATTAGTTGTCAACTTCTAGTTTCCATCTTTTCTTACCTATAACTGAGTGTATTTATTTGAGCATTTACTCAGCAATATATAAACCCACAGAATGCTATTTTATTCAATTTTAAACTGAAACACTTAAAAGAAATAAAGAGCTTTAGTAACTATAAATCACTCTCCACAACATATGGTGATTTAAAATTATTGAAGGATTTTATAAGTGTTTCAGTTTTGAAGTGACCAGGGTTTAGGAATTATAAAGTTATTTAACTTTATTGCTTTGCTTTAGATTTATTGGTACCATTGTAAAAGAATAAGGGTAGAAGTCTTCTATAAATCCAGAGAATAAAACTACATAAATTGTATTTAGTTAATAGAAGGGTCTTGTGGACCTTCAGTGCATATATATGCACTAAAAATAAGGGGAAAAAAGATCATATGATTTGAGGGGGTTGTATCTATCTTGATTTGATAACTCTAGAATCATTTCATTTTAGAATTGTCATTAGGTGCTTCCTTCCATTTTGGTAATAATTTCCCAAATTTAAATGTTTCTATTTATTTTTTAAATGAGTATGCTCCATATGGAATGGGAAATCATTATAAAAATTTGGCAGATTTCTGTATTGCTTGTTTCTCCTTTCTCCAGCATTATAGCCCCTCCTCCATGAAATGTTGGTACTGTGCACACTACAGGGCCCTGTTACATTTAAACACTTGAATACCAAATACTGAATACCCAAATGACATATGATTAAAGAAAATATTACAAATTGCTACCCTTCCAGATTATCATAACATTGTCTATTAACCAGATAACATTTAAGGAGTTGATAGCAAGAATTTTTGTTGATAGACCAAGACCAGATGAATTTTTCATGAACTGCTCTAAATTTTTTTAACTTTATCATAAGGTTAATTCTTTAGATCTTTACAAATGGTTCAGAAAAACATTTTCTTATGCATTCCCAGTAATTTATTTTTAGAATTGAATAGAATTCAATAGAAACCTTCTCAAAATGGAATAATTAAATTATTATATTTCAATTACTTTTGAAAGCATAATTTCTAAAATATTTCAATTCTGGATCATATTAATTACAATTTTCAAACAAAAAAGTTTCATATTAAAAACTCATCTTAAAGTAGCAGAGTAGAGAGAGGTGTATTTCAGAGAAATAACTTAAATGTGAACACAACTTGGAAAATTGAAGATATAGAAATGGAGAGGGAAAACTTTTCAAAAATGAAATATTACTTAAAATATAAGTAGAAAGGAAAGTAGATCATAAAACGAATCTTAGAAGATATAATCAAATGAAAACAATATGGTTTAAATTAAAATAGTACAGAAAATTAACATAATATCTACTATGCCTATGCTACTGAGATTATTGATGAGACAACTGGAAATATTCAAGAATGTAGGTGGACTAACATCAGTCCAGATCATCACAACGCTGAGGAGATTCAACCTTATAAACTCTGAGATAATTTTGATCAATTTTATTTTTTAAAGGAGCTGCTTTCTTTTCCCATTTTTTTATTTCCCTAATTGTATTTTTATAGCATTTGGTTAATTCTGTGAATTTTTGTGCTTCCTTTTGCAAGATACTGAATTCCTCTTGCATTTCTTTTCCCAATTTTTCTACTTGATTTTTAAAATCTTTTTTGAACTTCTAAGAAGTCTTTTTTTGAGCTGGAAAATAAGTTATATTCTTCTTTGCATCTTCACATGTAGCATTCATTTTTGAGATGATGTTTTGCCCATCCTATGTCCAAGTTAACTTTCTATAGAACCTGCTTTTTTCTGACCTTTCATACTCTTCTTTAGTTTTGTTACTGGTCACTATTCCAAGTTTCCTGTGTTGGGGGAGGGGCCCACTCACAGAGCTTTGACTTTGAGAACCCTTAAGACCTGCTCACTGACCTGGGGTCATCTGCATTGGGAATGACAGTCACTTGTTCACTGGGTGTTCTGCTTTGGAAAAGCTAGTGGTTTGCTCTCTGAGCTATCTGTCCATGATGGAAATGCCAGTGGTTTACTCACTGGTTTAAACCTTTTGGGCTGGGAATGCCAGCAGCTTGCTGTCTCGGCTGACCATGTAATAAAGTCATATTGGCTCAATGGGGAGTCTGTAATACCTGCATTAGAATTCTTCCAGTTTTCTTGTAGAGCATTTAAGGAGTTGATAGCAATATATCAAATATCAAATATCTTGACTTGTTGAGACCAGACTGCAGGGATATATCTCTGGGAACTGAAAACCTCTGGCTGGTCTCACCTTGGCCCCCTAATCCCTCCTTTACCCTCCCATCTGATTTTCCATTCCTTCCCATGAATATACTCACACTCCACTCAAGACAGTCCTTACTGGAACATGTTCCATTCTGTTCTGCTTTGGGTTCTGTCACTCTAAAATCTGTTTAAAGACTTGATTCTGAGGGAAACCTGGGAGAGTATAAAGATTCCTGTCTTCTCTCTACCATATCGTCTCTACCACCAACTCTGAGATAATTTTAAGTTAATGTGAACTTTAAACTTCAATCTAGGTGAGCACAATCATATATCAATTCAGATCAGAATGGAAGACATAAAAGAAGCACAATAACTACTCTCATTCCCTGCCAATCACTGATTCTGCTTCTAGATCATCCTTCATAGCCATTTTCCAGGAATTTGGTTCCTGTGGAAAGGAGTCAGTTATCCCCACAAGGTGCCAATCCACAGTCATCCACACAGCAAGAAAACCAAACTAGCTGAGACATTAGGGTAACCTGTGAGAGAGACAGAAACTAACCGATATTAAGCAAGTCAAACCAATCCCACCACCATTTTGATTACCATCTCCACTCAGACTATAAAGGAAAATTCCTAAGAATCTGAACCATATTTGTTTCTATCTCAATCTTTGAAGCTAATATTGAGGAAAGAAATCATTGTGAAGAAAGAGTCCATCTTACCTCTCACTAACAACAGCTGCTGACCTACTTTCACTAGAAAGCAGAAAGGCATAGGAGTAATAGTATGGTACCATCTCCCAAGACACCAGTTCTCTTAATAACTCAACCCTCAGAGCATTTATCCACAAAGGCATTTCCTGTGAAGAAGAAGCTAGAAGGGTCCAACCAAATATCAACCAACTCTTAACCACAGCATTAATAAACTAGCCTTTTTGAAGCAGTAAATCACCCAGTGGGAAAGATAGATGGAAGAAAGCATCAGGCAAGTCAGATCATCAGTACCACCTTAACTATGATTTCCACTAAGACCTAGAGAGACAGTTTATGGTCTTGAAGCTCTTTTAATTATATCAAAGTAACTCATATTAAAAAAAAGAGCCATTGACATCTGCTTTGTTGCTGTACCTTATGGAGCAAGGACTTTCCACTGGATATAACAATGACACTTTCTAAATGTATTGTTTCTATGTGGGATCCTTGAGAGCAGACTGTCTTACTTTTCTATTTCTTGTCCTATTGCTTATCACAAGAGTTTGCACATTGTATGAACTTAATGATTGTATTATTATGGATGGTGTGGGAGGAGAGGCATACATGATGAAGTCATATTTAGGTTCAGATGTGTTTGGGGTAAGGGCAGAGCAGGGTAACTCATTGATTGTCCAGAGTTTAAAGATCTGTGTTTAAACCCTGAGACCAGCAGGAAGGAGGATCTTGAAGAATAGCAATTGCCTCTTAAATATTGTCATGGGGGCAGCTAGGTGACACAGTGGAGAAAGCACCAGCCTTGGATTCAGGAGGACCTGAACTAAGTGTCCGACCTCAGACACTTAATAATTACCTACATGTGTGACTTTGGGCAAGTGACTTAATCCCATTGCCTTGCAAAAACAAACAAAAAAAATTGTTCTCATAAGATTTTAGAATTTGCTCAAGTTATGCCTTCTACAAATCATCCTTTGTCTATTCTACCACTTTGATTCTTGTTAATCTTATCCCAGAAGGGCTCCACAGGAGATCCAACATGTGGACCAAACAGTGAAAACAAGAAAGATATAAAGTACTTATATATAAATTCTAGATTCAGTCCAAAATGTGAGTTTTTTTTTTCTGTAATCTAAGACTCCTCTATGAAAGCAAAGCTTTCAGTGAGGTTCACTTGTTATCCTTTATTTTTCTCTCACCTTATGAACAGTACCTTGTCAGAATTATTTGATAGTATCCTTTAATTCCATTTTTCCTCTTTGTGCTTTCTTGATTATATTTTGTTGCCTGGCTGTTTTGATCATTCACTTCTCTAGAAACCTCTGTATTGTACTTTAATTATATTATATTTATTTTATTTTTTTAGAGGCAAGAGTACTCCATATCTCACTGCCATATAACAATACTGATGAAATGATTGGTCATGTGAATTGATTGCCCAGAGTAATATATCTAATAATTATCTGAAGCAAGATTTTCACTTGTTTTCCTGCCTCAAAGCCTAGCACTCTTTGCACTAGCCTAACTACATGAATGACTCTCATTAAAATTATGTGTAAATAAGAGCAGTTATATATATCAATAATTATTGAAGTTTTTAGTTAACTTTTGGAAACAGTAACAAGGTCTGAGATATTTTCTATACATCTTATAAGCTTGACTTCTTTGGCCACATTATAATTTGATCTCTCAATACCCTCACAAATGTGTCTCCTCCAATAGAAATCTTTAATATGTAGATTTAGTCCATTCAGTTTGCTTTCCCAATCTTACTTGATCCAATATGACTGCTTTTCCCATCTTTTTAGTGACAGTTCTACCGCATTTATAATATCTCAAGAAGTGTGATTAAAGTAACAAGCTTATGGACTTGTACATAGATAAAGTACATGACTTTTTATAGAAAAAAAAAAACAGTTTGATTAAATGGCTTTCACAAATGTTTTCTATTTTCCTTTATTTATCGTCCTTTCTATTTCCTTTATCCTTTGCATTTTTGTACAAATTAAAACAATATTAACACAACAAATGCCTAAACAGGAAAGGAGACTTAGTAGTAGTGAGAACAATTTCAGTTTTAACCTAAGTCTCTATTGCCTACTGTTTAGATGGAGGATAATAATACTTTACTAGCCTAAAGGTGGATATTTGGTAGAGAAGATTATTGAATTACTTCTCCTGTAAAAGATCTTTGATGATTTTAAATAGATTCCCATGTACTCTCTTGAGAATGATCCTAGCTACCATTTATTAAAATGGTTATTCTATAACTTATTCTATTTCCTTTGATGACTTTATTCTTCATCAAGGTAGTAATCAATTCTCCAAAACTTTTCTCTTTATAATATTGTTCTACTATAGATTTTTTATTCATCTATAAATTCATCTATAAATCTATTAAAAAAATTAACATATTACCCAGCATATCTACCTAACAGGACTGTTGTGTGACTCAAATGAAATAATTTATACTTTGAAAATTTTAGATGACAACTTTACATCTCTTGAAATTCTTACAGATCATGAATTTGCATAATTATGCTATTCATATCAGACCTCCCCAGTACAAACTCCAAAACCTAAAAGCAATCCATATAATAACTATATAATAGTTTTCTGTAGTCTACAACCTGAATGAGAGGCCTGTTTCTAGAACAACTTATGCAAGCCTCTGAAGGATGAATAAACCCCAGAAAATCACGGAGAAGGAGTATTAGTACCATTTTAGTAGCTTAATAGTAGAATGAGCCATTTCATTCTTAATCTATTTGAGTCTCTACTCACTAATACTTAAAAGAGGGATAATGATGTTTTACCAGCCAAAAGGTGGGTATTTGGTAGAGAAGATTATTGAGTTCCTTCACCTGTAAAAGATTTTTGAAAATTTGAAATAGACCCCTTGAACTCTCCTGAGAATGATTCTAGTTACCATTTATTAAAATTATTTCTGTGGGAAAACACATTCTAAATTCCAAACATATAACTTTCAAAAAAAAGTGAGAAATATATCATGTTTGTAATTTGTATATTTTGATATAATCTAATTTCTCATTATTTATGCTAACTTTTTAATTGCTTTAAATCTTGTAAAAGCAATTTGACCATATTAGATATTTAATAAATACTGACTGAATTACTCAATGGGATATTTAAGCAAAATTCTCATAGTCAATTGCAATTTCCCTGTGAGTTTTCTTATTGAAAATAACTAAATACATGACAATGGTCATTAATCATGAATTGGGAGTTTTCCCATTTTGAAGAACTAGACTAGAGAAGAGGGACAGAAAGAATTTCTCTAGCTCCTTCTTGCAATGCTTAAGTAGAGTATGAGGGAAGGAAGGAAAAATTAAAACAAGTTCATATTTAGTGCTTATTATGTGCCAGATCCTTTAAAAATATTGTCTCATTTGATCCTTCCAACAACCCTACAAAGTCGGCATTTTTATTATCTACATGTTTCAGTTGAGAAAACTGTGGTAGACAGTGGCTAAAAACTTGCCCAGGGTCACACAACTGGTAAGACTCTTAAACCAGATTTAATTCAGGTCATCCTTATGCTAAGCCTTGAAACTGCACCAACTGGGTATATCTATGATACAGGGATACGGATAGGTACTAGGAATACATATTAGGTACAAAGGCTGAATAAAACGTGGATATTCAGAGAGAAAGGGAAATGCTATTTAGTGTTAGCTAGTTTTTCAGATTCTTAGGAATAGTATGAGTCATTTCAGTTTGTGATTTTATTAGCATAGCTTTCCAGTAGAGAAATTAAATCTAAAAAATCAGACTGGCACCTTCTCTACAATATATAATTTTAAAAAAATGTTTAGACTACTGATGCATCAAATAACTTGCTCATACTTACACAAAAATATATGTATGAATGTTTCAACCTGAATTTAATTCCTCCTGAATCTGCTGCAGACTCTATATAGTATAGAACAAGACCCAACCCAATTTACTTCTTATTCACAGTAAGCACATTATATTTTTAATAAATTTACTCATTATATAGATGATGTAGAGGGCATATAAAAGTATAGGAGAATGAAGAGATGATAAATTGACTTATTGGAAGAATCTACTCAAGTTGAAATCTTTTCAATAATATTTTTATTATGGTAAATGGAAACCATGTGAGTTACTTTCAATGCAGAAGACTCTGCCATATAATTATCTAGACAGCACATATCTAAAACTATATTATAGAGTGACAATTTTCAGAATTATTTGGTACTGCTAAGAAATAGAATGGTGGATCAATGGAATAGATTAGGTACACACAAGATACAGTAGTGAATGACTATAGTAAAAAAATAAGAACTCACTATTTCTCAAAAACTCCTGGGAAAACTGGAGAATAGTGTGGCAGAAACTAGGTATAGAACATTGATTTAGATAAAATGGATGATACCATAAGACAATTAGGAGAGCAAGGAATAGTTTACCTATCAGTTCTATTGAGAAGGGAAGAATGTATGATCACACAAGAGATGGAACATAATGAAATGTAAAGTGAATAATTTTAATTACAATAAATTAAAAGGTTCAGTACAAACAAAACCAATGAAACCAAATTTAGAAGGAAAGAATAAAGCTGGGAAAAAATTTTTACAGACAATGCTTCTGATAAAAATCTCATGTCTCTTTTACTTAGATCTATTTTGCTTTTGCTTTGTCTGAGTTCAGAATTGGTACCCCTGCATTTTTGTTTTGTTTTTACTCCACTGAAGCATAAGACATTCTGTTCCAAGGTTTTACCTTTGCTTCATATGTGTGTCTTTGCTTCAAGTGTGTTTCTTGCAAACAACATATTGTAGGTTTCTGGTATATGATCTTCTCTGCTATCTACTTTCATTTTTTATGGAAGAGTTCATCCCATTCACATTTAGTTATGATTGATAGCTCTGTATTTTTCTCCATCCCACCCCCTCCTCCATTAATACTTTTCTTTGTTCTTTTGCCCTCTCCTTCATATTCTGTGTTTTGCTTCTGACCACCAACCCTCTCAATCTGCCCTCCCTTTTATCAGCCCTTCCATCTCTTTTTAATCCCCCTTCCTCTACTTCTTCCCTATAAGGTAAGTTAAACTTTTAAATTTGAGTGTTTACATTATTCCCTCATTGATCCTGGTCTAATGAGAGTAAGATTCAAGCAATGCATACCATTCCCTCCATTTCCTCCTCTATAATGGATCCTCTGTAACTCGTCATGTTTTATAATTTATGCTATTGTGCTTCCAATTTTTCTCTTCTCCTATATTATACTAAGTGAAGTTTTATTTTATGCCTTATTTTTTTAAATCATCATGTCATAATCAACACACTCTCTAAGAATATTCCTAACTGTCCATATAGAGTTCTTGAGGGTTACAAGTATTATTTTCCCATAGAGGTTTGTAAACAGTGTTCTCTTATTGAATAATATGTTGTTTTATTTGTCTTTTCCATTTACCTTTTTATGCATGTTTTATGTCTTATATTTGAAGAGAAATCATTTTTCAATTCTGGTCTGTCTACAGGAAAGGTTGAAAGTTCCCTATTTTGTTCAATCATTTTTATATTTATTTTTTCCACCTATATGTACATGTATATGTTTAAGTTACAAAGTTTCCTTCCACCATCCCTTCCCACCCACCCCCCTCAGCTGCAAATAGTCAATATATACATATTTTTGATAAACATGTTTACAGATTAGTCATAGTCAGTATGAGAAATTATAATTGAGGGAAAGAGATACATGAGAGATAAATTTTACAAAGTGTCAATCAGCTTATGAAGAGTTTTATTGTTTTCTTTGTTTTGTTTTGTTTTTCCTCTGGATGGGAATAGCTGGTCTAAATATGACTGTCCTAGCTCCCTGAAATGCTGAGAGGAGCTGCTTTCATCAAGTTTGATCATTTCACATTTTTTTTAATATGTGCATTGTTCTCCTGGTTCTGCTCCCTTTGCTCAGCATCATATCCTGTAACTTTCCATGCTGCTTTAGAGTGCAATCACTGCGGTTTCTTATAGAACAATAATATTCCATATTATTCATGTACCATAAATTTAGTCATTCCCCAATTGATGGGCATCCCTTCAAATTTCCAATTATTTTTAATATTAATACATTATTAGTTACAATGGCTGAATAAAACTTGGATATTCAGGGAGAAAGGGAAATGCCATTTAGTGTTAGCTAGTTAGTTTTTCAGCTACTTAGGAATAGTATGAGTCATTTCAGTTTTTGATTTTATTAGCATAGCTTTCCCAGTAGAGAAATTAAATTTGGGAAATGTGGAACTCTTCCCATTTTTTAAAATAATTTCTTGTGGATATAGGCCTAGAATTTGAATTGCTGGATTAAAAGGATATGAACATTTTTATTGTTTTTTGGGCATAGTTATATATTGCTCTGCAGAAAGGTAGGATCTGCTCACAACTCCACCAGCAATGCATATATGTCCCAATCCTCCCACAATCTCTCCAATATTATTCATTTTCGATTTTTCTCACTTTTGCCAATCTGAGAGAGATGATATCTCTTTACTGATCTAAATTGCATTTCTCTAATCAATAATGATTTGGAGCATGATTTTATATAGTTTTTGATTTCTTCATTTGAAAACCGTCTGTTCATAGCCTTTGAACATTTTTCAATTGTGAATGACATGTTGATATAATTATCTATATATTTTAGAAATGAGATCTTTATCAGAACTCCTACTTGTGAATATTGTTTCCCAGCTTTCTGCTTTCCTTGTAATATTTGTTCCCAGCTTTCTGCTTTCCTTGTAATATTTGTAGCATTGGTTTTATTAATGAAAAACTTTTAAATTTAATATAGTCAAAATCATATATTTTGTGGCTTATAAGGTACTCCAATTCATATTGGTCATAATTTCATCCCCTTTCTATATATCTGATAGAGTATTTCTTGGTCTATTAATTTATTTTTGGTGTCTCCTTTTATATCTAAATCTTGTACCCATTTTGACCTTATTTTGGTTTAGGGAGTAAGATGTGAATCTCTGCCTAGTTTTTGCTATACTATTTTCCATTTTTCCCAACAATTTTTTGACAAATTATTTTATTCAACCTTTTTTCCTAAAAGATAAGGGTGTTTTGTTTTGTTTTGTTTTGTTTTGTTTTTTGTTTTGTTTTTGCTGCACAGTTGATGCTTGGTTGTAATCTAAGCTCCTTTGCCTTCCTGTGTATCATATTCCCAGTTCTTAGATCCTTTAATGCAGAAGCTGCTAAATCCTACATAATCCTTACTATAACTCCTTGGTATTTGAATTGTTTATTTCTGGATGCTTGCAGTATTTTCTCCTTGAGTTCCTAATTCTAGAATTTGGTTACAATATTCCTTGGAATTTTCATTTAGTAATCTCTTTCAGGAGGTGACTGATAGATTCTCTCAATGATTATTTTTCCATCTGATTCTAGCATCTCAGGCGAGTTTACCTTGATATTTTATTGAAAGTTGTTTTGGGGTAGTGCAGTGGATAGACCACTGGCCCTGAAGTCAGGAGGACCTGAGTTCAAATTCAGACAGTACTTTTTGGGACTAGAGATCCATTCATATTACCTTTTGAAACTTCACATGTAAGCATTTTGCAATTTTCTTCTTCTGAGTTCATGTTTTGTTCTTTTCTGTCACCGTAATAACTGTCTATGACTAGCCGCCCCCCCCCCCTTATTTGCTCTTTTTTAAAAAGTTGAGTTCTGCTCCTAGGACACTGGATGCACTATACCAAACCTTTTGTGATCTGGTCTCTGGCTTTCTGTGCTGTGAAATCAGGTGTTGATGACTTGCTCACTCAGGTAGAGTGGTCCAATTTAGTCTCCCTGTTTTTCTGGGCTTCTGGTGCTCACAATATGCCTTCTGTATGGGCTAGAGACCTCACATCTGACTTGCTGTACCACTGGTTTACTGGGACTGAGGGACATTGATTGCTGAACTTAGTTAATCAACAAATTTATTTTTTCAGTTTTGCTATTTACCAGTCTTATATGTGTTCAATTGCACAAACTTTCTATTAAATTTCTTGGGGCGGCTAGGTGGTGCAGTGGGTAAAGCACCAGCCTTGGTGTCAGGAGTACCTGGGTTCAAATCTGGTCTCAGACACTTAATAATTACCTAGCTATGTGGCCTTGGGCAAGCCATTTAACCCCATTTTCCTTGCAAAAACCTAAAAAAAATTAAATTTCTTTCCCAATTTTTACTGTTTCTTCCTAACTGAATTCATACATCAGAAAATCATATTTGTGGCTTTGGTGGTTAAAAACACGACATATGGAAATATTACAAGTATCTATCTCTCTCTCTTTCTCTCTCTCTCTCTCTCTCTCTCTCTATATATATATATATATATATATATATATAAAATATATAAATAGCTCATTCTGCAATGCTCATTTGCTTTTTGACCAAAAGAGTAGACATGAAAAATTTCTTAACATGAAGTTCTATTATAGTCTTCTATTGGAAGTAGATCGCATGTATGTTTGTTCATCACAGAACTAGATTATTTAAAATTCTGATACATCTTTGATTGAAATATGTCATTCCTTACATTAGTCTAATTACCCTTTTAAGATATCTTTGAGTGTTTATAATCAACCAGTATGATATCAGGGTTTTGTGCTTTGCGCAAGACATAAAAGCACCAGGTGGCCTTAATTAGTCACTATCAGCTAAGAGCTAACTCATACCATGTCTAAGTTAGGCCAGGTGGCAGGATAAGATAAGGGATTCTATAAAAGTAAAGTTTTTACTCTCCTGAGAAGCTCAAATTCATTCCGAGAGCAGGTGCATGTAGAAGATGAAGGAAGAGGAGGAGAATGAGGAGGAGGAGAAGGAAACCACCAGCACCCTGTCCATATGTCTCCACAATAAGCTTTTATTTATTTTGAGGTCTTCATGGCTTCTCATATGTCAGAAATAAACACCTCAAAATTCAATGAATCAGGGGCAGCTAGTTGGCACAGTGGATAGAGCACCAGCCCTGGAGTCAGGAGTACCAGAGTTCAAATCTGGCCTCAAACACTTAATAATTACCTAGCTATGTGGCCTTGGGCAAGTCACTTAACATCGATTGCCTTACAAAAACCTAAAAAAAAATTCAATGAATCCTTTTTTAAAATACTGAAATATAAACAGACAAATATGTGACTTAGCAAAATAGGTATTTTTAGTTTGCTAAATGCATAGGATCACAGTTTTAGATATGAAGTAGAATTTTTAAGCCATATAGTTCAATCCCTTCATTTTACATATGAGAAATTGAAGCCCAGAGTCATTGAATGACTTGCCCAAAGACACACAGGCTGTAAATAGTAAAGTATTAAAACTTAGATCTATTGACCTAAAAACAGGATTCTGTCTTCTTTACTCTTGCATATATTTGGTGTCACATTCATAAACTTTACATTAGTGATATTTTATAGTGTCCTAGGACCATTATTCAGAGATGATAATACTGAAAATAAATTTAATGTATAAAATCATGCCCTTGGATCTTCACCTGTTGTTTATATATGAGAAGTTCTGAAAAGTGTTAGAAGTAATTCCAGTCAATTGCCTATTAGATGAAAACAATGGAAAAAAATTGTCATTTGAATAAAACCGTTTATGAATGTTTTCTTTTGGGGATGCAATGAGGGGGTTCTCTCATTCAAAAGAGAAACATCCAACTTGATTTTTTCACACAGGTTATTTTAAAAATGAATTTATAGCATTTAGTCATTCAGATTTGAAAATTTGGTTAGAATTTTGAAAAATTTTTGAAATTCTTTTACTGTATTTAATGATAGTAGATGTGTTTGTATGTTAGGCAAAGGGAGTACATATCCTATGTGTGACCAGGAGAGCTTGAGCTTTTACTTTACTTGGATATTTTGTAGGCAGTGTAGTCCCAGTTCATAGAATATTTGTTTCCATTTAAAGAAAATGTCTTAGTTAAAAAAATGTTGCATAAAAATAAGCAAATTGTTTTTCTCATGAAGGTTTTGGAAATGTTTAGTTGTAATATATGAAGTAAACTTGGCATTGGATTAGTTGTAACAATTTATTTTTCATGTAAGCTACTACAATATATATGTAAAACCAGTGCTAATTATTTTTCTTTAATTGTCTATATAATTAAACTAAATTTATTTACAGAATTTATTTACAGAAACAGCACCCCTCCCAAGTATTTTCATAGATCCATTGTTTCTCCCGAACACATGCACACAGCATGCACACACAAATATATAAAACACATACACACACATACCAGAACACTAAAAACAATGATCATTTCCAGAATGAACATAAATATTTTCTGTAGTTAAAAATATATGTGAAATGTTAGTAAGGTATTTATTACTATAGTGACTGTGCCTAGTTTTTGCTAGCAGTGCTGATGATGCATGCAGTATTATACTATGCTATCTTCTGAGCAATAAGTATGACTGAATACAACATATAAAATCCATTTCCTTTCCATTTACAGTAATAGCCCTAATCCCTGACAGGAATAATCCTCTAACCAAAAAACTTGAATTTTTACCTGTTCTTCCAGTGCCCCAAATTGCTAGCTAATCAGAATAATTATTCTGAAGTGAAAGAAAGCACAGGAGAAATTATGAGAACCCTGAACTGTATCAAAAAAGTCAAATTGTAATATCAACTCTGACATATTTTCAGGCAAATTCCTGTTGGAACAGTTTGAAGAAAACATGAGTTCGACAGACTCCTCCACAGCTTTCTGATAAAGAGAACTTGTTCAAATAAATGTTTCTTCACTTATCATTATCAGTGAGTCACAATGCCATCAAAAGAGGAGGCATGCTGGAATTATACTGTATATACTGAAATAGACAAGGTAGAAATAGATCCCAACACAAAACCTACCAGGCAGCAGAGAAATAGGCAGAAGATAAGGAAATGTTTCATTTCTGACTCCACATTCAACTGTCAGTGTCTTTTAATGTTGTAACAAAAAGAAATAATGGTACTGTGACGATGACTAATTTATGATTGTTGAATGAAATAACTGTTAATTAATAGACCCTGAAGTCTGTATGGGGGAGGAAGCCCAGATGAGGTATTGGCTTTAATGGATTTCTTTCTTAACAAAATTAACTTGCCTTTCTGGAAGGTTGAAATGTACATCAAATAGGATAATCTTATAATACACACACACACATACACACACACACAAACACACACATACATATATATGTACATATGGAGAGAGAGAGAGAGAATATAAAATGATTCTCCTTAATTTCGTGAATTTATTTATCATGTGATAGGAAATTCAGAACAGAAGGGGGGGAAGCCATGAAAGAGGGAAAAAAACCCTAAAACACAAAACAAATCACAAAAATTGATGATCTGCATTTAGACACCATAGTTCTTTCTCTGGATGCAGATGGTATTTTCAATCACAAATTCTTTAGAATTGTCTTTGATTATTGTGCTAAGATAAGCAAGTTCCTTATATTTAATCCTTATATGGTGCTGCTATTAATGTGTACAATCTTCAGGTTCTCCTTACTTCATTAAGCATCAGTTCATGCAAGTCCTTTGAGGCTTTTGTGAAGATTAGTGCTCCATCATATTTGTATACCAAAATTTATTCAGTCATTCCCCAATTAATGGGTATTCCCCCTTAATTTTCTTTTTTCTTTTTTTAAGGTTTTTTTCCCCCCAAGGCAATGGGGTTAAGTGGCTTGGCCAAGGCCATACAACTAGGTAATTATTAACTGTCTGAGGCCAGAATTGAATTCGGGTCCTCCTGACTCCAGGGCCAGTGCTCTATCCACTGTGCAACCTAATTGCCCCTTAATTTTCAATTCTTTGCCACTACAAAAAGAACTGCTATAAATGTTTTTGTACATTTGAGGGTTTTAACCTTTCTTATGGGATACAGACCCAGTAGTGATATTGCTAGATAAAAGGATATAACGGGTTTTCTTGCACTTGGGGAATAGTTCTAAATTGTTTTCTAGAATGATTGAATTAGTTCACAACTAGATCAACAATGCATTAATGTCCCAGTTTTCACACATCTCCTTCTACATTGACTATTTTCTTTTGTTTTGTCATATTTGCTCAGTCTAATAGTTTAAATTGCTGCCTCAGAATTGCTTGTATTTGCATTTTCCTAATCAATAATGATTTACAGCATTTTTTTCATATGATTATAGATAGACTTAATTTTTCCATCTGAAAATATCCTGTTCATATCCTTTGATATGGGGAATGATTTGGGGAATTGGGCAATGATTTGTTTTCTTATAAATTTGATTCAATTGGCTATATAATTTAGAAATAAGTCCTTTATCAGAAGCATTACTTGTAAAATTATTTTACAACTTACTGTATTTCTTTTAATTGTAATTGCATTGGTTTTATTTGTGCAAATATTTTTAATTTAATGTAATGAAAATTATACATTTTATAATTTGGTATGTGTTTCTCCCTTTTCAATAGTTTGGACAGATAAACTATTAGCTGGTCTCCTAACTGAATTATAGTACCAACTTTTAGGTCTAAATCCTATACCCATTTCAACCATATCTTGGAACAGGCTATGAGATGTTGGTCTACACCTAGTTTCTGTTAAACTATTTGCCATTTTTTACAACAGTTTGTTATTGTTGTTTTGTTTGTTTTTGTTTTTGCTTTTGTTTTGAGTGAACTCTGATCCCAGAAGCTAGTCTTTGGTTTTATCAAACAGTGGATTATCAATGTCACTTACTATGGTTTCTTTTGAAAGTGATCTATTCCATTGGTCCATCACTCTAATTTTTAGCTATTATTAAATAGGTTTGATGATTGTTGCTAAAGCACCTTCCTTTGTAATATTTTTTATTAATTCCCTTGATGAAGTCCCCTTTTGTTGCTCCATATAAATTTTTTCTAATTCAAAAAAATAATATTTTGTTAGTTTGATAGTTATGGCCATGAATTTGTCATTTAATTTAGGTAGAGTTGTCATTTTTATTATAATAGAATTGTCATTTGCATATAATATATTTTTCATTATATATTCACATGTATTTTTATATATTATATTTATATATAATAAAATAACATTTATAATATAACAAATTATAAAATTTATATAATATAATAAACTGTCATTTTTATTAACTGTCTTCCCATGAACAATTAACATTTGTCAAACTATTTAAATATGATTTTATTTAGGTGAATATTTATGATTGTTTTCACATAATTTCTGAGTTTGTCTTGGCAAATAGACTACCAAGTATTTTATGTTTCTACAGTTACTTTAAATGGAAATTCTTTTTTCTATTTCTTGCTGCTATGTCTTGTTGAAAATAGAAATGTTGATGATCTATGTGTTTATTTTTATATCCTGCTACTTTCCTAATTATTTCAAGTATTTTTATAGTTGATTTTCTAGAATTCTCTAAGTATATCATCATATATTTAAAGAATGAAAAATTTGGTTTTTCATTTACTATTCTAATTCCCTCAATTTCTTTTTTCTCTTATTGCTAAAGCTAATATTTCTAATACAATAGAATAATACCATATTTTGCCATGTATAAGACACACCCTATTTTGAAAAATTTAGGAGTCTAAAAACTGGGAGTGTCTTATACAATGGTTGTAGATATTTTTTACTTGCATTTCCTGCCTTTTTGCGCTTGTCTTTGCACTCATTGTTTCACATTTGTTGCCGGTTTATTAGGTTACATTTTGCCACATTCTGCCCAGAAATGTCTCAGAAAAGATTTTCATACAGTGCTGAATTCAAGTTAAAAATGATTCAGTTTACAAAAGTGAATGGTAATCATGCTGCTGAACATCAGATTGGTCCCCCTCTAAGGAAAACTCCATTTATTCCTATGCTCTCTGGTGTTTTTAATAGGAATGTGTGCCATATTTTATCAAAAGCTTTTTTAACATCTATTGAAATAATCATATGATTTCTGCTAGCTTTTTTACTTATATTTTCAATTATTCTGATTATTATCCTAATATTGAACCAACTGTGAATTCCTGGTATAAATTCAATCTGATCATAGTGTATTATCCTACTGACAAATTAGTATAATAACTTTACTAATATTTTATTTAAATTTTTGAATAAATATTCATTAGGGATCACGGTCTATAATTTCCTTTCACTGTTTTGACTCTTACTTAAAGTATCAACACCATATTAGTGTCATAGAAGGAATTCGATCACACTCTCCACCTATTTTTTAAAATAGTTTATTTAGAGTTGATATTGATATTAAATGTTCTTTAAATGTTTTATCAAATTCATTTGTGAATCTACTGGCACTGGAAATTTTTTCTTAGGGAGTCATTTATGTTTTGTTCACTTGTTTTTTCTGTTAATCTGAGCAATTTATATGTTTGTAAATATCCATCCATTTCACAAGGTTTGTCAGGTTTATTGACATTTACTGGGAAAAATATCTCTGAATTGTTACTTTAATCTCCTCCTCATTGCTGGAGAATTCACCCTTTACATCTTTGTACAGGTAATTTGGTTTTCTTCTTTCTTCTTTCTTTTTTTCTTTGTAGTTTTTTGAAAGACAATGGAGTTAAGTGCCTTGCCCAAGGCCACACAGCTAGGTAATTATTAAGAGTCTGATGCTGGATTTGAACTCAAGTACTCCTGACTTCAGAGCTGGTACTCTATCCACTTTGCCACCTAGCCATCCCTTCCTTCTTCTTTCTAAATGAAATCAACCAACAGCTTATTTATTTTATTGTTTTTCATAAAATCAACTCAGTTTTGTTTAATAGTCAAAAGAGTCCTTTCTTTAATTTTATTAATTTTTCCTTTCATAGTCAGAATGTCTAATTTTATAATTAGTTAGAGATTTTCAATTTGTTCTTTTTCTAGCTTTTTTAGTTATATGCCCAATTCATTGATCTGTTCTTGCTCTGTTTTATACAAGTAAGCATTTGGAAATATAAAATTTCCCCTAATGATTACTTTGATTGTATGCCACATGTTTCGGTATGTTGTCTTATTATTGTCATTGTCTTGGATGAAATTATTAATTATTTCTATAACATTGTTTTGATCTATACACTATTTAAAATTAGGTTAGTTTCCAATCAATTTCTAGCCCACCTTTCCATGGTCCTTCATTACACCTTATTTTAATTGCATCATGATATGAATAGGATGCATTTAATATTTCTGTCTTTCTGCATTTGTTTGTGAGATTTTTTTTGCCCTAATACATAGTCAGTTTCTATGTAGGTGCCATGTGCCACTGAGAAATTGGCCAGCTATATCTTCTTTCAACTCTTTAAACTATTCCTCTAAGAATTTTAATGGTATACTACTAGAGTCCATACATGTTTAAGATTGAAGTTGCTTCATTATCCATGATACCTATAGGAAGATTTCTTTCCTTCTTTATCCCATTCAAGGAAATCTATTTTTGCTTCTGCTTTGTCAGAGATAAGGATTGCTATCCCTTGTTTTTTACTTCAGCAGAAGCATAACGTATTTGGAATCAACATCATTTTTAAGGAAATTACACATTTTGCTCCCAAATGGCATCTTTCTCATTTACATTGTGCAAACATTAGGTCTGGGTACAATGTGTTTGGACTGTGACTGATCAGCTTAATATGAGTTTGGAAAACTCTACCACAGGTTAGGTACAAGTTATCCATTAGAACATTAGGGATGTTCTCTGTTCTCTCTGGATTTGTGCAGCTAATATTTCCTCTTTACTACTGAGATTCTGCCCTGCTTATGGAGTATAATGACTTCTTTGATATAGCAACACCACTCTGGGAAGTACTGTGCAAGCATCACCTGTATCTCACAATAGCTCTTAAAGTTCTTCAGAAAGACCTTGAGTGTGTCCTGGTACCCCTCCTTCTGACCAGTATGTTCTCTGTGAAATAGTTTTTGTTCTTATTATTCCTGTTTTTTTGTTTTGTTTTAAGTAAACATAAATTTGACATTTGTACTGTGTGGCCAGACTTTAGAGTTTGAATGCTTGGCTATTCAATCTAAGTATCTGACTATTCAGACATTGGTATCTAGTACCATAACAGGTAATCTTCAGATTCTTTCTAGGATGATTCAAGTGGAAATACTTCAATTTTCTGACATTGCACTTATAATCTGTCCAAAATTCACAGGCATATAACACTGAATTCAGTACAACAGCTCTGTAGATCTTCAGTTTGGTATGTAGTATGATTTCTCTTTTCCTCTGTACTTTCTTTTGGAGTTTTCCCAATAATGAGTTAGCTCTGGCAATGCATACCTTGTACATCATACCTCAATGTCATCATTAATGTGGACATTGCTGAAAAGTATATTGTCAAGGAAAGTGAATATATCTATAGTTTTTTTTTCATTTACTGTCATCAATGGTTCATGTATGCATAGTACAATGTTGACAGGTGGACCTTGATTTTCCTGATATTAATTATCATACCAAAATTTTCAGGAGTGTCAGGGAATCCATACTCTGATTCATCACAATCTCAGAGTAAACACAGATTATCAGACATTGCAGGGAGTCCTTGGGAGGAATAGAGTCAGAAACAATAACAGTAACAATGACTAGCAACTGAACACTTGAAGATTTGAGTCTCCTGACTTTCTCATTACCAACACTGTATCCCATTTATCTAACTGACAAAAAATATAATGGATGCACCCTTGAAGCAAGCAATGGCATTTAATAAAATGTCATATAAGGAGACAAATAGGAGGTGAGTGTAAAGAAGGTGATATGTGACACTGAGTTTTGGATCAGTTATAGATTCATCTTCTCTATGTTAAATATTCACATTCAGAAATACTCACAATTATATTTTATCTGCATACTTCTTAATTGCATGGTAATGATAAAGTTGTTGGGAGATAGAGATATAAACAGTTTAATTAACTCTGTTATGATTTCTTTTTCCTATTTACCTTTTTTTATACTTTTTTTGATTCTCATATTTGAAAAATCAAAATTTTAATTCAGCTCTCTCTTTTCATCAGGAATGTTTGAAAGTCATTTTTTCCCTTAATAAGAAGCAAAAAACTTTTTGAGGAAGGACACAATAATGAACAGAGAAAGATTAACAAGGAAGAAAAGGAGAATGGAATTATATAAACAATTAACTGTCATAACTGTGAATGTATTGGGGATGAAATCAGACATAAAATGAAAAGAGTTAGCAAAGAGCATTAACAAAAATTCTACAATTCGTTATTTATAAGAATCACACTTGAAGTAGAAACATGTGTAAAGGTGTAGCTGGAACAGCTTCTATTATCCTTCAATTGGCATAAAAAAAGTATAACATTCATTACCTCAGATAAAACAAAAACAAAAATAGATCTAATTTAAAGAGATAATCAGGGAAAATAGATTTTTTTAAAAAAAACTACCGTATCAACTAACCACAATTGAGAAGGAAATTAAAGAGATAATTCAGAACTATTTTACCAAACTTTACAACAAAAAAAATTGGATAACCTGAGTGAAACAGATGAATATTTAAAAAAATACAAACTGCCCAGATTAAGAATAGAGGAAATAAATAAGTTAAGTAACCCCATTTCAAAAAAAAAAAGAATTGAAGAAATCATCAATAAACTCCATAAGAAAAAGTCTCCAGATCCAGATGGACTTAAAACTGAATTCTACCAACATTTAAGGAACAATTAATTTCTATTCTATATAAACTATTTAAAAAATAGAAGAGGAAGGAGTTCTGTCAAACTCCTTTTTTGATACCAATATGTTGCTTATACCTATACCTGGAAGAACCAAAACAGACAAAGAAAATTATAGACCAATCTCTCTAATGAACATTGATGAAAAGATCTTAAATGAAATTTTAGCAATGAGACTAAAACAATTATTACCAGCATAATACACCATAATTGGAAGAATTTATACCATGTAGTCAGGGATTGTTAAACATTAGGAAAATAGTAAAACTAATTAAATATATCAATAGCAAAGCCAAAAGAAATTATATGTAAAATTATTTGATAAAATATAACATCCATTCACATTAAACAATACTAGAACGTTTAAGAATAAATGGAGTTTTTCTTAAAACAACAAATGGTATCTATCTAAAAACATCAACAAATATTATATATATAATGGGAATAAATACAGAGTATTTCCAACAAAATCAGGGGTAAAACAAGGATGCCCATTATCACCATTACTACTCAATATAGTGTTAGAAATTCTAGCTATAGCAGTAAGAGAAGAAAAAAAAAATTGAAGAATCAGAATTGAAAATGAAGAAACAAATCTTTCACTCTTTGCAGATGATATGATGATATTCTTAAATAACCAGAGAAAATCATCTAAAGAACTCCTTGAAGAGATTAACAAATTCAGAAAAGGATCAGAATACAAAATAAACTCACAAAAATCATTAGCATTTTGATATATAAAAAACAAAACCAAAAAGCAAGATATAGAAAGAGAAATTCTATTTAAAATAACTATAGACAACATTAATTACTTGGGAATCTACCTCCCAAGACAAAATCAAAAACTGTATGAATACACTTGTCAGCCAAATAAAGTCAGATCTAAATAAATGGAAAAATGTCAAATGCTCATGACTGGGTTGAGCTAATATAATAAAAGTGACAATTCTAGTCAAGTTAAATTACTTATTCAGTGCCACTCTAATCAAACCATTAAATAACTACTTTCCTGAGCCTAGAAAAAAAATAGTAACAACATTCATCTGGAGCACAAAAAGGGCAAGAATAACAAGGGAACTGATTTTTAAAAAGTAACAGAAAGTGGCCTAGCTCTATAAGATCTAAAAGTATATTATAAAGTGGCAATCATCAACACTGCCTGGTTCTGGTTAACAAATAGTATAATGGATCAGTGGATTAGGACAGGTTCAAAAGTAACTGCAGTAAATGACTATAGCAATCTACTATATGACAAATTCAAAGACATCAGCTTCTGAGATAAGAACTCATTATTTGACAAAAATTGTTGGAAAACCTTTATACATAATAAGTGACACCATAGATAAATTAATAGATCAGAAATATGCTATCTATAGATCTATGGAAAGCAGATAAGTTTATGACCAAACAAGAATTAGAGCACATTGTAAACTCCAAAATAAATAATTTGGCTACATTAATTTTAAAAGGTTTTGCACTAGTAAAATCAATGTTGCCAAAATTAGAAGGAAAGTAGAAAGCTGTGAAACAATATTCACAACTAGGCATTCAGATAAAGGTCTTAATTCTAAAATATATAGAGAATTGCATCAAATTGATAAGTCATTCCCCATTTGATAAATGGTCAAAGGATATGAGCAGACAGTTTTTCAAATGAAGAAATTAAAGCTATATATAATCATATGAAAAATGGTCCAAATCATTATTCATTAGAGAGATGAAAACTAAAACAACAATGAGATATCACCTCACAGCAATCATATTGGCCAAGATGAGAAAAAGGGAAAGTGATCAATGTTGGAGAAGTTGTGGGAGAATTTGGATATTGAGGCTTTGCTGGTGGAGTTATGAACTGATGCAACCTTTCTAGAGAGCAATATGGAACTATGCCCAAAAAGCAATGAAACTGTTCATATCCTTTGACCCAGCAATTTCAATTCTCAGTCTATACCCAGAAGAAATTATAAAAAAAGGGAAAAGTCCTGCCTATTCCAAAGTATTCATAGCAGTCCTTTAAGTAGTGGCAAAGAAATGTGAATTGAGGGGATGTCTATCAATTGAGGAGTGGCTAAACAAGTTATGACACCTGAATACTATCAAATACTATTTTCTATAAAAAACCATAAATGCTTGGATTCTAGAGAAACATCAAATGACTTACAAGATCTAATGCTGAGTGAAGGGAGTAGAACCAAGAGAATAATATGCACATTAACAACAACATTGTACAATGAAAAACTTTGATGGAACCAGCTCTTCTCAGCAATTTAGAGAGCTAGGACAACTCTATTAGACCTGCTTTGGGTTATGCTTATCAAATTATATATGTACAATGCTAACCTGACTATTCACTGCTGTGGGGGGGGTGATAAGGAAGGGTTGAAGTATCTTAAAATATGTATGTATATATGGATGAAAATAAATTAAAATTTAGAAATAAACAATCTACCATAGATAATGAAGTTATATTGATACTAAATATATATTCATCAATATATCGCAACTGTATCATTGTAAAAGTTGTAAAAGTTTTTGTACAAACAAAATGAATTCAAGAGTGGAAGGAAAGCAGAAATGGGCATTCATTAGAATAGGAGTCATTCCTCAAATGATAAATGGCCAAAGGGTGTGTCGGTAATTTTTAGAAGAAATCAGGGTGGCTAGGTGGCTCAGTGGATAGAGTACTGGCCTTGGAGTCAGGAGTAGCTGAGTTCAAATCTGACCTCAGACACTTAATAATTACCTAGCTGTGTGGCCTTGGGCAAGCCACTTAACCCCATTGCCTTGCAAAAAAAAAAAAAAAAAAAGAAGAAATCAAAGCTATTTATCATCTTATGAAAAAATGCTCTAATTACCTATTGATTGAAGAATGCAAATTTAAAAAATTCTGAGGTACCAATTCACACCTATCAGGTTGGCTAATATAGCAGAAAAGAAAATGACCAAATTTGGGAGGGGATGTAGGAAAATTTGAATAATAATGAATTGCTGAGAGAGTTGGAAACTGAGCCATTCATTCTGGAGAAGAATTTGGAACTATTCCCACTGGGCTATAAAGTTAAATATATCCTTTGAATCAACATGCCATTACTAGATATGTATCCCAAAGATATTTTTTAAGGAAAAAGGACCTATAAGGTTAAAGATATTTATAGCAGCTCTTTTTTTCAAGCTCAAGGCAATGCCCATCAGTTGGACCATAGTTAAATAAATAATGGTATAGGATTATAATGGAATACCATTTTGCTATAGAAATGATGACTAGGATGCTCTCAGAAAATCCTGGAAAGATTTGTATGAACTGATATAAAGTGAAATGATCATAACCCAGAATAACATTGCACATAGTAACAGTAACATTTTATGATAGTCAACTATAAATGACTTAACTTTTTCCAGATGGCTTTGGAGGAGAAAGTGAGTTTGGTGACTTAGCATAACATCCCCTCAATCAAATCTAATTCACTTGGCTGTCATGTCATCATCACCTCCCTGATGTCATGGTTTTTCAAAAACTGAAGGACAATCATTATCATATTTTCAGCAGTACTTATGATGAAAAATGCAGTCCACTGACAGAAAAAGAGCTAATTGAAGCACACTTTTTGTTCCTTTTATTTGTGGTCTGTGTTTTCTTTCACAGTTTAACATAGGAATATATTTTGCATGACTATGTGTGTGTAATCTATATAAATATATTTGCTCTCTACAGGGGAGAATAGGGATATAGGGAGAGTACTTTGAATCAGTCAAAATTTCAAAATTGAGTTTTACAAATTGTTTTTACATGTAATTAGAAAAATAAAATATTAAAAACAAAAAATGGCATTTAATCTGGTCTCATTCTACTTATCATGTATATTTTCAAATCATCAGAATCATTATGAAAAAAGGATTTTATTTTTTTTAATTTAGTTTATGAGGAACCTTGATGATTTTAAGCACAAACTCCCAATTTAATGTTTAGTTGTTTGAATTTCATCCCTTCTAATGTGTTTAAAGTCACATCCCTCTCTAACTAAAGATTTAAGCATTTTTGCAAGTCTTTTAGAGGTTTCTACAAGACATAAAGTCTGCTTGATTCTTTTTAACCAAAGACTAATCATGACTAGATGCATGGCATGTTAGCAATGAATAATTACTTTATTCCTGAAGTGAGAGAATTGTTCTTCCACCTTCTTCCTTATTTCTGTAGGTAGAAGCAACTTCTAGCCCTGAGGAAGGATTATAGCATCCTTGCCTTTTTCTCTTGCCAGCTATTTCCTAAACTAGAGAAGAATAATATACAGCTTTTCATGGAAAGAGAATTAGTCCCACTGGGGGCTATTTGGAATGTGCTTGATTTAATTTTTTTTTTTAGTTTTTCCTGATGTCATTTAAAACTGGCTGTTTTTTTAAAGCAATATTTTAGCCTACCTAACTTGTAGAATCTTCCTGTATTCTCACAGTTAAGGGAATTATTTTGCCTGATAATCTTAGTCTAGGATTTATAAAGGAAGTGAATAATTGGAAAAAAAGTATTTTGTTAATGTCTTCAAAGAATATCTGACTATAGAGATCTGCCATGCTCTGAATTGAGTTACTTGAACTGTCGTAGAAAAATCAGAAAAATAAAAAATTACCAGCCTAAACAAGTACACCTTAATCATACAGCCTTAAAAGCAGGAATTAGGGAAAAGCATAGTGAAGGTCAAAAATGAACTCATTTATTTAAATAATGTGTGTGTGTATACATACATATAAACATGTATAAAGCATGATGTGTATATATATATATATATGCATATTCTTAGATCATCACTTGTTTTGAATGGCTCATGGATACTTATCAAGAGTGATTAAAATGGTTTTTATTAAGTTATCTTAACAAAATGACACACCTCCCAAATGGTGGGAAAGTGGGAGGGGTCCCAAAATGCAAAGTCTTTTATGCTTTTTGAAAGGTTGTTCCTACCCCCTCATCCTGACCATAGGCAGGGGTCACAATCTAAGTGATTCATTGGTTCCCCCATACATTTCTCTTCCCAGCTCATTATACTAATGAACAAAAACAGCCAGATCTCTTTGTGCATGTGCAAAGGAGAAGGGCAAGACTTTAGGTTAAATTAAAGACAGGTGGGACAATCTCATCATTTTTTTTTTGATCAGATTGCTACAATACAGGCAGAGGCCGGTCTTTGTAATGTAAGCTAACAATCTTCCCTTCACATACTTGTGGAACCCAAACACCCAATATAAAAATGATAATGCAAAATGATAGACATGTAGCAAATGTGTACCAGGAGAAGGGTTCCATAACTTTATTGTATTAATTACCAAATATGTCAAATGGGAAGAAAAATTTCCCCAGGCTTTGTGCCTTATATTCCTTTTATTTACATATGGAGGGTTTGCAGGCTCCTTAAAATTATAATTGTCAGTTTATGAATAAGTAAGGTTAGCTCCACTTTTGATCTTCAGAAGTTCATGTTTTCAACATATGTTAAGGAATAACACCTGTTTCTAATGCAATTTTTGGCAACCTCTGGACTTATATGTTTTAACAGAAAAACAACATATAAAAACTTAAGGGGTAGCTTTAGAAACTATATAGAAGAAAACGTGTTCAAAAATGTATATAATAACTTCTTTAAAATAGGCTACATTTGACACAGTTCAACTTTAGCAAGTGCTTTTGGATGGAATATCCAATGTTCGTGATACTGCAATTCCACAAACATTTATTAAGCCCCTAGCTTGTATACTGGGGAATAGGAAATTGCCCTAAGAGGAAGGAAGACCTGGGTTCAGATTATTATGGAAAAGTCTCTTAACAGGGCTCTACATAAGTATCTCTCAGGGCTCTACATAAGTATTTCAGAAAACTTAAATGATACAGGGAACATCCTGATCTGCATTGAAATGTATACTGTAACTTATCATGAGTACAAGGTTGAAAAAGATAATTTCTAAGCATTGGGGACACCAAGGTGGGGAAAGTGCCTTTTATTGTTCTCAAATTTAATTTCTCATGATGGGAAACAAATGTAAACATATAAATCTATAAGGTATATTTTTATGAAAAAATAAATTGTCAAAACTATAGGTCCCTATAATGAGTAATCTAAGAAGAAACTAGGGATTCTAAGAAGCAGGAAGAAGAAGTAAATATATTTTTGACTTCTGGAAAAACTTGCATATGAAGACATGTTATAGAACATTTGATTCTGGGAATAACAATTATACCACCTTGGTTGGAATGAAATGTGGAATTAAAGCATTGGTATAGTAAATAAGTCTGAGAAAGTGATAGGAATCAAACTCTGAAAAATTTTCATGACAAAAGAAATATTTGTATCTTAGCCCAGAAGCAATAAGGAGCATCTAAAATTTTTTTAAGGAAATGAAAGACAAGATCACATTTGCAATTTTGAAGAATATTTTTTCCCCTGGATTACGGGTTGTATGCTTGATAGGAAGATCATAAGATGAATCCTATTCTTGAAACATAATGATTAGAAAGTTGGAGGTGCCCTCAACTGAACTGGGGAACTTTTAGTGACGACCATGAGGCATAAGTCAGAGATGCCCAATTTTTTGATTATAAGAAGAGTTATGGAATGATACTAGAAGCTAAAGTCATAAATTTGGGGACCACCTGAATAATTTTTATAGCAAAATTCCTAGTTGAAGAAATGATCAATATAAATTTCTACACCAATTTCCAACATGAAAGATATAGAAAAAACAAACAAGAAATCTAGGACCAGAAAAAAATTCTTGAAGACTGATTGTGGTTAGGAGGAATAGAAAATGGTCAGTCAGAAGAAGCTGAAAAGAAGTAGTGGACAGATGTGTGTGGGGGTTAACAGGGGTCAGTACTGCTAAATACTGAAGAAATCACATGAGAAACACATAGAATCAAGATAAGTAAAAAGAGAATCATTAAAAGGAAATGTTTATGAAAAGACATGTGAAAGGATAGTATTAAGGGGAGACAGAGGTGGCTTTAATAGAGTGAAGGATCACCACTTCTATACCTGGGAGTGGAGCAAAGTAAGTGAAAATGAGTAAGATATACAGTGGTTTTGAAAAGGATTGTGTTTTTTTTTTTATGTTAAACACTTAGAACAGAAGAATGTAGATATGTGGGCAATTATAAAGAAAATTTAATCTAAAAATTCTGGTTTGGACTTTATTTTTAATGTACTTTAATGCTATTATGACTTTTAAAAATATTTAAACATTGAGTAGGGATATTTAAGGTACCTTTTGGAATGCAGTTTGGATGTAAACTGATTTCCTTTTAATCATTAATCCTTGTACTTGAAATTAGTTAAAATATTGTTGCCTTCAAAGTAATTTTCTTTTTTCCAATATTAATGAAATTATGTTAAAATACTTCAACTTCAACACAGGGGAAAGTTATTTTTTCTCAAAAATGAAACATGTATTTATTATAAGATCCTTTATTAGTTCTAACGGACATTAATTGATTGCATCAGCTGGAAAATTCTAACAATTAGAGTCATTCAATAATACAATTGACTCCATGGAGGAGATAGATTAATCCCAATCTCCAATCTCACTGATAGTCTTGAAGCAAAAACATTTGAGAATTGCCATGAGTCCAATATATTTTAAATACTGTTAAGTATTTTATTTTTTTTCCAATTTTGAGCTGGAGTAGCTGGCCAGTGAAAGCCGTTTTAATATTAAAATTGGGATAATGCAATACTATGAAAGGCATAGTGTTATTGCAGTACTCTTTTCATATTTCATAAGAATTCTGAAAAGATTCTGGGGAAGCTACATGGTACAATGGATAGAGTGTCAGAACTAGAGTAAAGAAGAAGATTGATCTTCCTGAGTGCAAATCTGTCCTCACATACTTACTAGTTGTGTGGTCCTAGAGAAATCACTTAACTCTGTCTCAGTTTCTCATTTAGAAAATGACTGCAGAAGGAAATGGCAAATCCCTGCAGTATCTTTGCCAAGAAAAGTCAACAGGAGTCACAAAGAAACAAACATGACTAAAAATGAGTGAACAAGAAAGCAACTTTATAACAATTATGTCAGCTGAAAACAAAACTAACTCAGTATAAAGAGATTCATGGTTACTTGGTGGGAAACTATATGATGATTTGTTGCCCAAAATAATAAATAAACGATAACTACCAAGTTATGGATAGGTTGTAATCTGAGTTCATAGGGAAAAGGCCAGACAGAAGTGAGTGAGGGGTGGGAATTATTGATTTTTTAATATATCAATATTAAGAGAATTTTAAATGATCTAGCAGAGAGAAACCTAGATACCCTTTTATGGAAGTTTTAAATTGTTGATGCTATTGAATAAATTCCATTGACTCTAGTATCAAAGACAAATGTCTCTACTTGGCTTTTAAAGTCTTCATGACCTGTCCCTTCCTAGTATTCCAGTATACTGCCTTCCATATATTCTGCTATTCAGTGATATTGAACTCTTTGTTCCCCACACATTTTACTCAGTTTTCCAACAATAAGCATTTTAACTGACTGTTTCATATCTGGAGCTCTCTTTACCTGGAATCCTTTGCTCTCTTCAGTTCTTAAGTAGTTTTACTTTCTGAAAGAAGCCCCTCATAATCTCCTTAATATTATTGCCTTCTGAAGTTATTCTTAATTTAGCTAGATAAATAATATCCAAATATATTTTATTTGTAACATTTGTTAGCATATTGTGTCTCCTAATGGACTGAACTTTTTGAAAGAAATTTTTATTTTTCTTTAAATGTTTTAGTTTTTTTTTCTATCTTTAGTGCTTAGCACAGTGCCTGTACATAGTAGGCACTTAATAAAGGTTTGTGGAACTGATTAAAAAATCAGCATAACTTAAAAATAAAGAGATTTACATTGTGGTCCTAATTTATTAATCTAAATCCAAAAAATGCAAGTATTTATCTGCTGGTATCAAATATCTTTTTAAACAGATGTTTCTTTTGTTTATTATCAGAAAAATCTGTAAGTTGCCTTTGGAGCATAACATGAAGAGGTCCCAAGGGATTCATTCCAGTTATGGCCAGATTACTGAACATAGAATCACTCTTCATCCCCTATAAGTGGGTGGTGGTAGCCTTCTTCTATCAACTGACTAGCTAAAACAGATTGCAGTTTTTGAGTTTGATCAGACTGAGACAATCATTCTCTTTTGTGCATATTCCTTCTTGCGGGTTATTTCTTGTTGAATCTAAAGGGTGATAACCCCAATTCACCCAGAGATGAGAGCCTTGAATTTAAAGGAAAGAGTGTGTGGAATTTCCTTCCTCTTATTTCCCTTTGAACCCCTAGAACCTGAGGGAGTTTCTGGTTCTGTCCTTATTCTTTATATTTTTCTGTTTTAATTTTAGGTGCTGGAGCTGATCCTCACCAGCCTTGGGAATGTGAGTCATGGAAGCCTTGAAGCCAGGATTGCAAACAGGATAGTGCAGTCAATCAGTCCAACTTTTCTTTAAATTTTATATCTTTTGACCATTATGACTTTCCTCAAATTGTTAACCCTCATTCTTTAGTGGAGATTATTTTTCCCTTTAATTTTGTGACAGAGTTCTTTCAATTTTTCTTCCTACCTGAGTGTTCCTCTTCAATACATTTTTCTATACTAGTTTCTTTAAGCTAATCACTTTCTGTAGATGTTTCCTTAGTGTCTTGTTTGGTTTTTTTTTTTTTTTTTTTATTGTTTGTAAGATCCTTCAAAGAGAAATAAAATTCAACTATAAGACAACATTCAACTACAATCTCTTTGCTTATCACTTCTACAGTTCCATATTCAGGTGTCCACTCCTTTAAGCAAAATGTTAAAATCTTCCACTGTCTTATGGACATTTCTTCCATGGGCATCTCAATTAAATCCAAAACCAACTCATTTTCTTTCCCATTTTAAATAAGCTATTCTTCCTACTTGCTTATTTCAGTCAAGGATACAACTTTTTGTTCATTTCCACCAGGCTCACAAACTGAGTCAATCTAGACTCCTCTCCACTACTCCTCCATACTCAAATCACTTGCAAGATTTGTTTGTTCTATCTCTTCAGCATCTTTAATATACATACCTTTCCTTAATTTGCAGCACAGTAACTCAAATGTCCTATAAAATATATGTAAATATCTGTCTGTATTGGTATGTGAACACAATACACCCACACTCACATCCACCCCCCCCCCCCCCCACAAACACACACAAACACACACCTGGATGAAGTGTTAAAAAAACATATACATATATATTACTAGCCCTTCACCTAGGATAGGGCTGTGGCCCCTTGGGCCATATTTTGGACAGCTCTAACCCAGGATATTTTAAAGGATTTTGTTAGGAACTCTCCTTATTTCCAGTGCCTTCCATTTTCAATATACAGAGTCTCTCATATTCAGCATCACTATTAAATTTTTATTCCAAAATGCTTAAGTGTGAGTATCTCACTCTTGTTCATGAAGGTTCAAGGTGTCCTACTTATATTAAGGATAAAGTACAAAATTTTTTTGACATTTCAGATCATTTATAATTTGTCTCTAGCTTATCCTTCCAGAATGATTATGAATTTCACCCTTCACATAATATATCTGAGTTAAATTGACTTGCTCACTATTATGGTATATCAAATATTAAATTTTAATAAAATAGTATATGATAGACATTGTTCAGATTTTGCGGTCAGGTCTGACTCTTTGTGACCTCATTTGGAATTTTCTTCCCAAAGATATTGGTGTGGTTTGCTATTTTCTTCTTCAGTTGATTCTACAGATGAGGAAATTGAGACAGAGTTATATAATTTGCTCAGGTATATTTATTTATTGTTTTAGGCCAAATTTGAGTTCATGAATCTGGACTGCAAGCATGGCATTCTATCCATGACTATACTATCTAGCTGTATATGATAGAATGTGAAAAAGAGATAATAAATATTAAATACTATATAAATGGTAACATGTTGCTGTTGTTCTTGCAGTTGCTATTCTATTGTTATTCTTCTTCTTTTACTACTACTCCTACTTCTTCTACTCCTCTTCCTCCTCCTACTGTCATTACCACCATCAATACTACAACCGCTCCTAGAATTACTACTACTACTACTACTACTACTACTACTACTACTACTACTACTACTACTACTACTATTTCTCAACTCCATGTTTTTACATATTAGCCCTCAAATCTGAAAATACTTTTTAAAAACCATGTTATCAGTTCAGTTGGCTCCAGGCAGCAACCTCTAAGGAGCATCTCCTTCTTTCCTTTCCTGCTATCCTCTTTTTCTCCCTTACCCTCCCTTTCTGGCTCCATTGCTCCTTTCCAAAACCATGGCCTGTGGGGTGGCTATCTCAAATGGGATGATTAAGGAATTCAAATACTTACATGTTCAATAGTCTTTGACACACAAGAAGGTGTAGAAGAAGAAGAAGAAGAAGAAGAAGAAGAAGAAGAAGAAGAAGAAGAAGAAGAAGAAGAAGGCCTAGTTGTTCTGCCTGAGAGAGGACAAGAAGATTGCACTGGAAGAGGACAAGGAGGATTCTTATGGGTTATGTGGGATTATCAATAACTCATTCCAATATTATCAAGATGTTACCCAGACAAGGACTGCTACTCTGCCCTCTATGATGCTATCTAAAAGACCAAGGACAGCAAGAAAGAAGATGTTATCTTCATCTTCTGTGTCCGCTCTGGAACAAATGATCTACACAAGCTCCCAGGAACCAATCAAGAAGGAACAGACAAAAATCAACTGCAAATTACCAGTCAATTGTCCAGGCCTAGAAAATGAGAGGCAATGCAATTATCTCCCTGGAGGAGAAGCCCTTTGGAGTCTCTACTCCCAGCTTTCCTACTGGAACTCTAGAGCTTGTCCAAGCCTAGTGGGGGAGCACCACTCCCTTTCCTCCACTTAAGGGGCTGGGGAGCCCTGCAGGGGCAGGGCATTCCCTTTATTCATTTGCCAAACTGCTCTGTATTCCAACCTCCTCCACTCCACTATAAGGGTGTGGCCTTCCCAAACTGCCTTAGATATTCTCATTCCTCTTGAATTGTGTCAAATTAGGACTCTCCCAGATACCCAGATTGGTGGGGGGGGGGGTGAGAGAGGTTGAGGTTCCCCACTTCTAAAGTTTATTGTTTTTGGTTTAGTTCCATAGCCAGTACTCTATCCATTGTACCACATCTGCCCCAGGTCAATACTTTTTAACTGACACCTCCATCTTTCCCCTTTACCCCTGGTGCCAACTTCTTACTGTAATAGTGTCATCATGTTTGTTAGGCACAGTCAGGTAGATCAGGGGACAGAAACCTGACCCTGTAGTCAGGAGGCCCTGAGTTCAAATCTGGACTCAGACATTTTACATTATCTAGTTGTATGTCCTCAGGCTAGTCACTTAACCTTGGCTGCCTGTAATTCAGAACCATCTCCAATCATCCTGATAGATATTTGACCACTAGACTTGGATGTCTCTGGAGGAGAAAGAGAGGGTGGTTACTTAGCCCAGTATCCCCTCAATGAAATCCAATTCATTTATTTATCATGATATCAACTCCCTGATGTCATGGTCTTTTTTCATAATGAAGGATAAATATCATCATGCATATAAATGAATGTTGTGGAGAATCCCTTCCCCCCCCCCCCAGTAATTCATATTGTCTGTAAAAAAAGGAAAATTAGAGGACCAGTAAAAAAGAATGTTCCATTTTTAAAAGGACAAATAAATGAAATATGTTTTTAGAAAAAATATAGTTTTACCTCTTCCTTAGCCCAGCATATAAGTCTCTTTAGGGCAGGCATTTTCTCACTTTTTTTTTATCCTAGATAACCAACACAGTATCTATTATAAAGTAGACATGTAATAAGAGCTTTTTGATTGATTGAATGCAATTATGATTACTATTTCAAAAAGCAAGTGAAATTTCTTGTATAAGAAGTTTATTCTGTGATTTATTTAGTCAACAAGCATCTATCAAATACCCTTAGCAGATGGTAATGAAAAGCATTTTTTTTGTTTTGTTCTTTTTAGGTTGTTTGCAAGACAATGGGGTTGAGTGGCTTGCCCAAGGCCACACAGCTAGGTAATTATTAAGTGTCTGAGGCCAGATTTGAACTCAGGTACTCCTGACTCCAGGGCTGGTGCTCTATCCATTGTACCACCTAGCTGTCTAATGAAAGACATTTGGAATGGAAAGATGAAAAGTTTAACTCAGTCTCTACTCTCAATGAACTTAGTGACTGGTAAGGAAGCAAAGGACAGAAACAGATAATAAAATAGTTATTATATACATATATATTACTTATTGGAAAGTTTTAACAGAAAATTCTATTTATATGAATAACAAAAGATTCAATCCAATTATAGTAAAATGATTTAGTTATATAATTATTCTCTAAAATTGTATCATATACATTTTATTCAGCTTATTTCACAAGCTGTAAAACAAAGTTTAAAATGTGCAGAAATAGGAATCTTTGGTTGCCAGTTATATGTTATTATCAGAAAAGAAACTTAAAAACAATATGTGGAAATGAAGGTAATTATCAGTATTCGGAGTAAAAAAATACAGAGTTGAATAAAGTGAGATAGTTATATATGTATATACATATAGGTATGTGGGCATATGTAAGCATGCACATATAAATGTTCACATGAATATATATATATATATATGCATTCTATATATACACATATGTACAGCTATTACTTTAAGGAGATTACTGTTGGAACCACTAAGAAAGAGTACTGCAATATAAAAAATGATGAAAAACATTCCAGATACACTAGGTTCAATAAGGCATTGTATGTATTTGCATAATATGAGATAACTAAGTGAGAAATATCATTCATTCGTTTCAATAGAAGAGGGAGATCAAAAAGAAAAGAAGGAAGGAAGACAATGGGATATAGAAAAAAATAAACTCTATAAATTACATAGAATGTGCATAAGACATTATATTACTGAAAAAAATGACTTCTCTAATGATTCAGGAATCTTGAAACATTTATACACATATACATAAGCACACATTTGTATATACATATACATATATTCAACTACATATCTATGTCTATATATGTAAATATGTATACACACATGCACACACACACACACACACATATATATATATATATACATTCACACACATACACACACACACACACACACACATAGATAATTTTTCCTTTGGAGAAAGGTGCAAAGTAGTTTCAGGTAGCATTTATTCTGAAACAGAAGAAAAAAATCATTCTTTGGCAAATGCTTAGTAAAAAAAAGAAAGAAAGAAAAAGTAACACATTGGACAAATTATAGACACATGTACATTTCATATTTACATATATACACAATTCACATCATATATTATATATATAAACATATATGTTTATATCAGTATATGTAATATATATATATATATATATATATATATATATATATATATATATATATATATGAGCTGACCTCTTTTTAAGCTCCATTTATATCTCCCAAATGCCTAAAGGATACCTCTTTGCAGTAAACTAAATACTACCTCAGTCTCCAAAACTGAGTTTATCTTCCTCCTGAACCACTTTTTTTGCCTTCATCATTTCAGTTCATACACCATGTATCTCATGTTCAGATTTAGGTTTAAATCTTATAATCAGTGCAGAAGTAGAAAGAATCTAGAGTTTAAAAACTTGAATTGGAAACTTCCCGTTGATGCTTATTTGTCTTATCACCTTGGACAAGTAACTTAAGTAAATTAAACCTCAATTTTCCCATTTGTAAAAAGAGTGAAATTGAATAGATATCCTTTGATGTCCTTCCCAGTTATAGACCTCTGATATTATGAACTCTGTAAAAACTTGTGAAAATTTATTGTTAATAAACACTGAAAAATATTTATTAAATTTAATCATATATCACTAACTTACCTCTGCTCTTTAGTATACCTTTCTAAAATTCTTTTTTCTTTTATATATATTTAAAAATCCTGTATTATAGTCTTATTTCCTTAAATATCAATCTAGTACACAACTACCTACAATTTTTTTCCACCCAAATCCCAACTCTTGTTAAAACTATATGTGGCTAAATTAAAAATAAGTTACATATTTTCAATTTTTTTTTTTTATAATAAGACAGTGGGGTTAAATGACTTGCCCAAGGTCTGGGCAGCTATGTAATTATTATGTGTCTAAGATCGAATTTAAACTCAGTTCCTCCTGACTCCAGGGCTGGTGCTCTATTCACTATATCACCTGGCTAACCCTGACATGTCTCTTTTTAGGTGTTTAGTTTACATTGTCTCTGCAATGTCATGGGAAACAGACTGCATCGTCAGTCTTCTGAATCTATGATTGGTTAATTCATTGATCAAAGTTGTTTTCCTTTATATTGTTAAAGTTGATGTATACATTGTTCTCATATTAATCATTTTTCACGATGTTTCAATTATATCCCTTACATTTAACTATGTCTCTTTTTAATGAACTAATAATAAATAATAATATGTTCACCTATAATATTTTTCAGTCATTCATTCTAAATAATTAGCAGTTATATTGTTTTTCATTTTTTCTATCATAAAAATATGTTCCTAAAATATTTTTTGTTCACCTAAATCTTTTCCAACTTTGGCACATGTAGCTCCTAGCATTATCACAGTGTCAAAAAAGAGGCACAAAATTGCAGGGTTTTTTTTGTTTTATTTCTAAATTCCTTTTCAGGATTAGATGACTGAATGAATTTTTCCTTTCACTAACAATGCATTAGTGTAACTTTTCCTTCAACCAGGTCTTCCAACAATTTACTTTTTTTTGTCATTTTTATAATGTTAAATGTAAAATATTTAATTTAAAATTTATTATTTTTAGTTTGTAGTATTTTTTCTTATTTATTTGTTGATAGCTTTCATTTCTTCTTTGGAAAACTGATCATATGTTTTACTATATATTTTAAAAATCTTTTTTTAATTCTGGTAATGTTTTTACCATTTAATAGTTTATATCATACTTACCTGATTTATAGTTCCTCCTTTTACTTGCTTGGAAGCTTCATGAGATGTATATCTAGACCTATCTAAACTCTATATCTTCTTTTCTGCCTAGTACAAAATTTTATATTAAGTAGTGTTAAATAAATTAGCTTTGATAAACAAAATAATAAGTTGTTATTATTATTTCTTTTTCTTTCCACCAGTTCCATCTCTGCATCCTTTTTTGTATATATCCTTTCTCTTTAATTGCAGCTTTAGTAGTGCTGAAACCTTTATGGAAAATCCATTTGTGAAATTATCTTCCCTAATTTACTTGGGAAGTATGGATTTTATTTTCATAGCATGGTGGCACAAATCTTATATTATTTGGTTGAGAGAAATGTATAAATGTATAAATGTTTAATGTATAAACATGGATTCTAGTTCTGACTTTTCCACCTTTCAGAATTTAATTTTTACTTAATTTTCAGTTTTCTCATTCATTATGAGGAGTTAATATTCCCTTACTACTTCCTAAAAATGTTTTTATTCTCAAAAAAGAAAATACATTCCTGATACAGAGTAATTTATAAATAAAATTGTTTACCAATTTATAATAACATCAGTAATTATCATTTATTTAATGTTTTCAAATTTGGAAAATGTTTTACATTTGTTATCTAATTTGATATTTACAACAAACTTGTGAGGTAGATTCTATTATAATGTCCATTTGACAAGTAAGGAAAATGAAACTGAGAAAGACTATAAGATTTACATAAGTATCATAATTGGTTGGTACTTGTGCATCTTATCAAAGAAGACCAAAACAACAATACTATGTTTAGACACAAGTTACAATGTGTCTAATTGTGATCAATCAGAATTGGAATGCTCTAAAACAGGGTGGGCACTATTTGTGAACACCTGGGATGTCCATGTGAACACCTTAGATGGCTTTTCTAAATGTGAACATGCTACATTTCCTTTGAGCTGCTCCTAATTCTACTTTCCTTACAGAGTACAGTAACCTCCTCTGATGAGGGTATGCTATGCTGGGTGGTCCTAGGCCAGTGTCTCCCATGCTACACAATCAATTCCAAAATTCTTTTTTTTTTTTAGGTTTTTGCAAGGCAAATGGGGTTAAGTGGCTTGCCCAAGACCACACAGCTAGGTAATTACTAAGTGTCTGAGACCAGATTTGAACCCAGGTACTCCTGACTCCAAGGCTGGTGCTTTATCCACTATACCACCTAGCCGCCCGAATTCCAAAATTCTTAAGAGAGATCTTGAGAGTTTCCATATATAATTTTTTCTAACCCTTCTCTAAGCATTTGTCATATGTTAGTCCTCCATATAAATAGTCTTGTTTGGCATTTGAACAACAAAGTTAGTTCATCATTGTTGAAATCTCTGTAGTAAAGTTTGAATGCTTGACAATTTACCTCAAGAAATGACCTCAGTATCTAATATTTTATCCTGCCAGATGATCTTCAGACTATTCCTAAGACAATTTAAATGGAAGCAATTCAGTTTCCTTGCATGGTACTGGTACACCATCCAGGTTTCATAGGCATACAACACAATCACTTTGTAGACTTTCAGTTTGTTAGTCAGTCTAAAATCTCGGTTAAATGTTATTATCAGAAGAGAAGCTTAATCTCCAAAACATCCTTGGAAGAGTTTGTATCAAACTCATTAACAAGGTCTTCATACGTGAAAAATATACTTGCCTTCATGAAATAAATACTGATAAACTATTCCGTGCAATCAAATTTTGACACAAATTTTCCATAAACTCTCATGACTGTCAATGACCGTAGTCAGAATTTCAAATGTTGCATAAAGACTTTAATTCTACTTCTGATATTTTCCTGGAGTTGCCTGACAGCAAACACAAAATGGAATATTCCTTGAGCCTTTCTGAAGCCACACTTTCTCTCAGATAGAAGACCAAGTGCTCTATTGGCAGGTTCCAGCAATCTGGTAAATGTTCATATATTAATTTGACAGCATATTTATTTTCTGAGGAGAAGTCTTGTCAAAATAAGTGTGACACATCATCAATTTAGTCATATGAGAAATGATTATCTAAAAGCATTGTCATTGTTACTGTTGGTTGCTATCATGCCACAATAGTTTTTTTTAATTTTAGGAAGGTTTTATTTATTTTGAGTTTTACAATTTTCCCCCAATCTCATTTCCCTCCCCCTACCCCCCATAGAAGGCAATTTCTTAGTCTTTACATCATTCCTATAGTATGGATTAATCTAAGTTGAATGTGATGAGAGAGAAATCATATCCTTAAGGAAGAAGCATATAGTATGAGATATAGCAGAATTACATAATAAGGCAACATTTTTTTTTTTAAAATTAAATGTATTAGTCCTTGGTCTTTGTTCAAACTCCGCAATTCTTTCTCAGGAAACAAATAGCATTCTCCATCAAAGACACCCCAAAATTGTGCTTGCTTGCTACCCTGTTGGTATGAGCAAATTCACTAAGGTTGATCATCACTCCCATATTGCTGTTAGGGTGTATAATATTCTTCTGGTTCTGCTCATCTCACTCAACATCAGTTCATGCAAATCCTTCCAGGCTTCCCTGAATTCCCATCCCTCCTGGTTTCTAATAGAACAATAGTGTTCCATCACATACATATACCACAGTTTGTTAATAGCTCTTTAAAGTGTACTAATTCATTGGAAGGTAGTAGGTATGTCAGTGAAACCTCAGATTTTTGATTTACTGAAGTGTTCAAGTGTTACGTTACCTAGCAGAATTATAAATTTTAAAAATTCAGTGGAAGCCAAGTCTGCATAGTGATTTGAAAATTTAAAATCAGTTATTCAGTGCAACCTTCTTTTTCTCTCTTGATAAAGAAGGAAAAAGGCACCAAAAGTAACTAGCTACCCCAGTCAATCAATGTGAATATTTTCCAAGATAGATAAAAACATGTGAAGGACCAAGTGAATGAATCCATGTGAAAAAATATAAGCTGACTGATAATGGTAATATAGGAAATAATAATTGAGAGTTTGTAATCATTTAATATTCATATCAAGCATGGTGCTAGGCAGCAAATAACTTAACATTATCCCCAATACCCTTATATAAAGGTCCCAAATGGTAATTAGCATGAAATAACGTCATTTTTCTTTATAGACCTGACTTGCCTAAGTACAAAATACTCAAACTTCTGGAAAGCATTTTCATTTCACCAAGATATTATTTTAGTCATGCTTGGAATAAGTTAGATATAACTTTAAGTTGATTGAACACCCTAAGCTCATGAAAGCTTTCCTTGGACTCATTTTGTACCTTGCTAAGTTTACATATGTTCTGGTAAAACTCTTCAACCAGAAGGCATGCTATTATAAATTGGTATTTGAGAACATTTTCTAGGATGACAGAGAACAAACTTGTAAATGAAAAGGAGCACACATTATAAACTTTTTAAAAAGGAGACTAAGATGTTAGAAAAGTGAAAGACCAGAACTGTCTATATGTCAGTACTATGCTCCAAAGTTGATTGAACTATGTCAAATTGTTCAAATCTTCAAATTAGTACCCATTCAAGAAATTGATATCTCCTAGGATAGCGTCATGAACAATTGACCAAATAACAGAAATACTGTGACACCAGGCCAATGGCCAGTTTGTGTATGTTATGCTACTAAGGAAATGAAATTCCCCCAAACTATTTATTTTCAAAATAATTTAAGTTGCTTTGACTGAAGTAGATGACAAATCTCTTGAGAATCTGTTTCTAATTGTTGCTTGTCAATTACCACAGATTTATATAGATATGTGTATATCTATATGTACATATAGACATATATAGGCACACATTAATACACATGTACCTATGTATAAATAAATAAATGGATTATGTATAAATTACCCTAATTGATGAATAGATTAAATTCATCTTTCTTCAGTACTTGAAAAGTTGTCATTAAATATTGATTAGCACTCTTCTGGTTGGCCCAGAAAGCAGAATTAGAAGTACTGGGTAGCACCTGTTGAGATTCATATTGAGGGACTTCTTGGCCAAGTTTGCAAAGAGAAGCAGGCACTGTGCTAATGTCACCTGGTTTCCTCTCAAATAATATGAAAGCAACCTCTTAATAGAAATTTGATTGACAAAACTCAGAAAAAGAAGGTAAAAGAAGAACATCTAGCAACAAGGCTTGTCTCAGGGGACCCTAGGTGAGCCAGGGGTAGAGAGCATAGAACCAGATCAGGGGTAGCAGTGGGGTGAAGCCAGAGGATTGGCCTTAGCCATGGGATGCTTTGGCTGTGGGAACAGAGGTCTGAGCAGCCCCAGTGAGGCTGGAGGGTGAGTTCCAGCACAGAGAGTAGCAGAATGCAGTTGGACATCAATCCATTCAACTTGGGGTCATTAGCTTCTTACTTCATACATTCTTCCCAGAACAAACACAATAAAAGCCCCACCCCCTACCCCCACAAGCTCAGGTGTGGGCAGAAGAGCTACCTCAGCTGAATAGGGATATCAACTACTTCACCCCAGGCCCAGTCCACATTGTTCAAGGGTATAAGTACCAAGCTGCCTAACCCATTCCCTTCAGGCCTAGGGAGAGGGCCTCAAATCAAGGTCACAGACACTCAGGAGAAAGCAACCAGCACTCCATACTGGCTGGCCCACTTTGAGCTACTAAACCCAGTCAACAAAGCCTCTAGGGCTTTCAAACCCAAAGACCTGTGAACCAGCCCCTCATCCAACACAAAAGCCTATGAAAATGAAGAAAGTCCAGTGGAAAGGGTTGTCCATAGAAAATTACCTTAGAGATAAAGTTAACAACCCAAAGAGATCTAGAACTTCTGGGGAGACTATGACTGGGTCTCTAGTCCCAAAAGACTTCATAGAAGAAATCAGGAAAGAATTTCAAAATCAATTCAAAAAACTGGGAAAAGAAACTCAAGAGAAAATTAATACCTAGAAAGAGAAAATTAACATCTCTCAACAAGAAAACAAATCCTTGGAAAATGCAATTGGACAAATAAAAAAAGAAAATAATTCTCTCAAATCCTCAATTGCCCAAATGCAAAAAGAAAATAATTCTCTCAAAACTACAATTAGGCAAATGGAAAACTACTTCAAAAATAGAATTGGCTAATTGGAAAAGGAGCTGCAAAAGATAAATAAAGAAAATTCTTCTCCAAAGTATGGAATGGAATTTGTGGAAACTAATGACTTCATGAGAAAATAAGATTATGCTGAACAAAACCAAAAAATTGAAAAAATAGAAGAAAATGTAAAATACCTCATCAGCAAAACCACTGACCTGGAGAATGTAACCAGAAAAGACAATCTAAGTACCATGGGGCATCCAGAAAGCATTGAAGAGAAAAAAAAGCCTAGACTCAATATTACAGGATTTAGTGATACAAAACTGCCCTGATATCATGGAACTAGAGGGCAAAATAGTTATTGAAAGAATACATCAATACCTTCCAGGAAGGGATCCTGAAAAGAAAACACCAAGGAGTATTGTGGCCAAAATCCAGAACTATCAGATAAAAGACAAAATTCTGCAAGAAGTCAAAAAGATACAATTTAGATAACAAGTAGACATAGTAAAGATTAAACGGGACCAGACTGGTTCAATATTAAGGGAAAGAAGGGCCTAGAATATAGTATTATGAATAGCAAAGTAGCTTGGAATGTAGCCAAGAATCCACTCTCTGGAAAAACTGAGCCTTCCCTTCCAGGGGAAAAGATGAACATTTAATGAAATAGGCAACTTCCAACTTTTCCTGATGAAAAGATCAGAGCCAATAGAAAATTTGGAGATCAAACAGGAGACTCAAGACACACATGAAAAGATTTAAAAAAAGATAAAGAAAAGAAAAATTGCTATCCAATAAGATAAAACTGCTTATATCCCCACTTGGGAGGAAGATTCTCATAAATGTTGAGAATTGTAAGTCTTTTAGAGAGAATATATTTAGCCAGAAGTGATGGACACTCATGATTTATCCAACCTTGATAGAATGATTTTTAAAAAATTTCCTTAAAAGGGGGGATAATAAAGAGATGGAAGAATGGAGGAAATTGAATGAGCTAAATTACATTACATAAAGAGGTACAAAGAACTAATTGCAATTGGGGGTGGGGGAAGGCAGGAGGTGAGAACTTCCTGAATCTTACTCTCATCAGATTAGGCTTAAAGTTAACATACACATACTCGGTTAAGTTGAGAAACTTATCTTTCAAGTATTGAAAGAAGAAAGGGGAAAAGGGAAAGGTGAAAGAAAGGGGAGTGGGGTTGGTTATAAGGGTGCAAATACATTGAAGGTGGTGATATTGAGAAATGAAATACTGGGGAATATGGATAAAGTGAAAAAAGGGGGGAAATATAAACAGAGGGAAGATAGCATGCAGGGCAATAAAGAGTTAGCAATTATAACTTTGAACGTGATTGGCATGAACTCTCCTACAAAACATAAGCAAATAGCAGAGATGATTAAAAATCAGAATCCTACAATATGCTACTTACAAGAAACTCATTTTAAGCAGCAAGATACATAGAGAATAAAGGGCAAATATATTTTGCATCAGCTGAAGTGAAAAAACAGGGGTAGTAATTCTTAACTCAGACAAAGCAGTTGCAAAAATAGATCTCATTTAAAAGATTAAGAAAGGAAATAATATCCTACTAAAAATACCATAGACAGTGAAGCAATTTCAATAGTAAATATACACCAAGTGGTATAACATCGAAATTTTTAGAGAGGTTGAATGAGTTACAGAGACAGACAGCAAACCTCTACTGGTGGGAGAACTCAACCTCCTGACCTCAGATTTAGATAAATCTAACCATAGAATAAACAAAAAGGAAGTTAGGGTGGTAAATAGAACATTAGGAAACCTAGACATGTTAGATATTTTGAGAAAGTTGAATGGGAATAAGAAAAAAGTACTTCTTTTTTCTGCAGTACATGTCACACAAAAATTGACCATGAACTAGGACATAAATACCTAAAAATCAAATGTAGAAAGTAGAAATAATGAACATATCTTTTTCAGATCATAATGCAATAAAAATCACATTCCATAATGGGCCAGAGAGAGATAGATCTAAAAATCAATTGGAAAGAATGAGTGGATCAAACCAGAAATTATAGAAAGAATAAATGATTTCATCCTAGAAAGTGACAATAATGAGCCAACATACCAAAACTTATGGGACACAGCTGAGGAAGTTGTCAGGGAATATATTAGATCTTTTTTTTGTTGGGTTTTTTTTTTTAGATTTTTCAAGGCAATGGGGTTAAGTGGCTTGCCCAAGGCCACTTGACTAGGTAATTATTAAGTGTCTGAGGTCAGATTTGAATCCAGGTACTCCTGACTCCAAGGCCGGTGCTCTATTCACTGTGCCACCTAGCCGCACTTACTGCACCACCTAGTCGCCCATATTATATCTTTAAATGCTCACATGAATAAATTGAAGAAAGGTGAAATTAATGAACTAAACATGCAGCTAAAAAAAGAGAAAGAACAAATTAAAACCCCAAAATTTAATAACAAACTACAAATTCTTAAACTTAAAGATGAAATTAATAAAATCAAAAGCAAGAAAACTATTAAACTAATAAATTAAACTAATAGTTTGTTTTATGAAAAAAACAATAAAAGTGAAAAACTTCTGCCTAATTTGATTTTAAAAAAGAAAACCAAATCACCAGTATCATAAATGAAAAAGGTGAACTGATCACCAATGAGGATAGAATTAAAGTAATAATGGAGAATTATTTTGCCCAAATTTCTGATAATAAATTTGATAATCTAAGTGAAATAGATGAATATTTACAAAATTAAAAGTTGCCCAGGTTAAATGAAGAGGAAATTAAATACATAAATACTCCTGTCTCAGAAAAAGAAAATCAACAAGCCATTATTAAACTCCATAACGAAAAACTCTCCAGTTAGACAGATTCACAAGTGAATTCTATCAAACATTTAAGGACCAATTGATTTCACTTCTATATAAACTCTTTGGCAAAATATGTGAGGACAGAACTCTTCCTAACTCTTTCTATGACACCAATATTGTGCTGATACTTAAACCAGGAAGAATCAAAAGAGAGAAAGAAAATCATAGATCTTCTCCCTAATGAATACACACACACACACACACACACACACACACACACACACACACACACACACACACACACATATATATATATATATATATATATATATATTTGCAAAAATATTAAATAAAATCTTAGCAAAGCAATTAGAGTAAGCCATGACTAGGATAATAAACTATGACCAAGCAGGATTTATCCCAGGAATGCAGGGTTGGTTCAGTATTAAGGAAACTATTAGGTTAATTAAACTATCAGAAATAATATGATTATCTCAATATATGCTGAAAAAGTCTTTGACAAAATATAACACCCTTTTTTACTAAAAACACTGGAGAGCATAGGAAAAAATGGATTGTTCCTTAGAATGATAAGTAGTATCTATCTGAAACCATCAGCAAGCATTTTATGTAATGGGGATAATTTGGGACATTCCAAATAAGATCAGGGATGAAACAAGGATACATGCTATTATCACTACTCTTCAATATTGCATTTGAAATGTTAGCTTCAGAAATAAGAGAGAAAAAAAGGAATTGAAAGAAATAGAATTGGGAAGGAAGAAACAAAACTCTCACTCTTTGCAGATGACATGATGGCATACCTAGAGAATCCTAAAAATATCATCTAAAAATCTACTAGAAAGAATTAGCAACTTTAGGAAAATCACAGGATATAAAATAAATCTCCATAAATCCTCAGTATTTCTATATATTACTAGGAAGATATAGGTGCAAGAGCTAGAAAGAGAAATCCCTTTCAAAACAATCTCAGACAATGTAAAATACTTGGGAGTCTACCTGTCAAGACAGTCACAGAAACACTATGAAAACAACTAAAAAATACTTCTATCACAAATGAAATCAGATTTAAAAACTGGCCAAATATCTACTGCTCGTGGATAGGCTGAGCTAAAATGATAAAAATGACAATTCTACCTAAATTAAATTACTCATTTAGTGTCCTACTAATCAAAGTTCCAAAAAAAATAACTTTCATGAGTTAGAAAAAGTTTTAAGTAAGTTCATATGGAGAAAGAAAACATCAAGAATTTCCAGGGATTTAAAGAAAAACTGCAAAAAGAAGGTGGCTTATCCCTACCAGATCTAAAATTATATTATAATGCATCAGTCATCAAACAGACTGTTACTAGCTAAGAAATAGAGTGGTAGATCAGTGGAATAAACTAGGTGCAAAAGAGATAGCAGGAAATGATTATACTTATCTCCTTAAGATAAACTCAAAGAGTCAGGCTTCTGGCATAAAACTCTCCTTTGATAAAAAAAAAAAAAAAAAAAAACAACCACTGGGCAAATTGGAAGTTATGGCAGAAACTTGGATTAGACCAACATCTCACACCCTATACCAAGGTAAGATCAAAATGGTTCCAGGATTTAGATGTAAAAGACAATATTATAAGCAAAATAGGAGATAGGAATAGTTTTCCTGTCACATCTATGGAAAGGGAAGCAGTTTATTACCAAGGAAGAGATGGAGAATTCATTAAAAATAAACTAGATAATTTTGATTACATTAAATGGAAAAGCTTTGGCAGAAACAAAACTGCTGTAACCAAGATCAAAAGAAATGTAATAAATTGGGAAAAAATTTTACAACTAGTATTTCTGATAAAGGACTCATTTCTAAAATATATAGACAAATGGTCAAAGGATATGCAAAGGCAATTTACAGATGAGGAAATCCAAGCAATCAATAATCATATGAAAAATTGCTCTACATCACTACTTATTAGAGAAATGCAAATTAAAGTATCTCTGAGGTACCACCTCACACCTCTCAGACTGGCTAATATGACCAGGAAGGATATTGATCATTGATGGAAGGGATGTGGGAAATCTGGGATACTAATGTATTTTTAGTGGAGTTCTGAATTCATCTATCCTTTCTGCAGAGCAATTTGGAAGTAAGTCCAAAGGGCATTAAAATATGTGCATCCCCTTTGACCAGCAATATCACTAATGGGTGTATACCCTGAAGAGATCATGGAAAAAGGGTGAAAACATCTGTTTTACAAACATATTCACAGCTGCCCTGTTTGTGGTGGCAAAGAATTAGAAATTAAGTGCCCATCAATTGGGCAATGGCTGAACAAATAATTGTGGTGTGTATATATATATATATATATATATATATATATATATATACATAGATATATATTATATGTATACATATATGTGTGTGTGTATATATATATATATATATATATATATATATATATATATATATATATATATATGTATTATGGAACACTATTGTTCTATTAGAAACCAAGAGGCATGGGAATTCAGAGAAGCCTGGAAAGATTTGCATGATCTGATGCTGAGCAAGATGAGAAGAACCAAAAGAACTTTGTACACCCTAACAGCAACATGAAGGTGATAATGAACCTCAGTGGACTTGCTCATTTCATCAGTGTAACAATCAGGGACAATTTTAGGGTATCTGCAATTGAGGATATCATCTGTATCTAAAGAAAGAAGTGTGTAGTTTAAAAAAAGATTAAAGACTATTACTTTTAATTTAAAAAATAGGTATCTTAATATATATTTTTGCTATCTCTTGTATTTTATTTTTTCCTTAAGGAAATGAGTTCTCTCTCAACACATTCAATTTTGATCAGTGTATAGCATGGAAACAATGTAAAGACTATCAGACTGCCTTCTGTGGTGGGTAAGAGGAGGGAAGCGAGATTGGGGGAAAATTGTGAAATTCGAAAAACAATAAAAAAACATTTCATAATTTATCTTTCTATTAGAAAATAATCAGCTATCTATAAGTTGAATGATTTATCTCAAGGAATTAGTTTATTCAATTCACTTTAATGCATAAAGGCACTAATTAAGTGACCTTCATGTGTTTGTAAATAAGTCAAATTCTGAGCATAGAATAATAAAAATTAAACACTATCTTCCTTCAATTAGTTTCCATTCTTCTGTAGGAAATCATCCTATATAATGGTAATATACAGACAAAGTATATGCTAAATAATTTCAAAGAGGCCAGATACTAGCAGATGGTGTTGCTAGAAAATTTGTAGTGGTGATACTTGAATTCACTATCAGGGGGAGCTTGTTGAAGATAGAGAATATGCCAACAAATAAGTGTGAATGGTAACAGTCGAGAATATTACAATTTGCCCCATCTTAAGACCTGAGATCATAGACTATCTCTAAATCCAGACTAAATGAAAATGCCTGGCACCAGAGGAAATACTAAGAGAATGTTCACTCAAAAAAGACAAACTGAAGGAATAATCAAGTCTAACTGAAATTACACATTTATTAAAAACCTTTGCTCACTATTCGAACTTCATATAATTTCCCTTTTGATTATAATTCAATACTGCCTGATAGCTGCAAGTAGTGGTGACTCAGAATACACAAAGAAAGGGGTGAGATCTCATTTCAAAGACAATGAAGGAGCGTAGCATCTGAAAATATGTTATCACCTTTATTAGAAGATTGGTAGAAATTTAATGAAAAATTAACTGATGACAAGGGCATCAAAATGATATATTTAAAAGAATCTTATACCTACAAATAGGAGACAGTAGTTATTGGGAAATGGGAAAAGGGTTGAGAAAAATATCAGAGAATTTGCTGAGATTTGAAGCCTCATTTCATATCAAGGAACAATCAATAATATCCCTCAGCTAGGGAATGGCATAATAAACAGTGGTATGTGTATGTCATGGTATACTATTGTTCTATTAGAAACCAGGAGGAATAGGAATTCAGGGAAGCCTGGAAGGATTTGCATGAACTGATGCTGAGCAAAATGAGCAGAACCCGAAAAACATTGTACACCCTAATAGCAACATGGGGGTGATGATCAATTTTGATGGACTTGATCATTCCATTACTGCAGCAATCAGGGACAATTTTGGGCTATCTGTGATGGAGAATACTATCTCTATCTAGGGAAGAATTGTGGAGTTTGAACAAAGATCAAACACTATTACCTTCAATTTTGAGGGAAAAAGTTATCTTATTATGTAATTTTGCTATCACTTATATTCTATGTTTCTTCTTTAAGGATACGATTTCTCTCTCATCACATTCAACTTAGATCAATGTATACCATGGAAACAATGTAAAGACTAACAGACTACCTTCATGGGGAGTGGGGCAAAGGAAGTAAGAATAAGGAAAAATTTGTAAAATTCAAAATAAATAAAATCTTTCTTAAAAATATTGAAGCAAAGAGAATTTTGGGAAGATGGCAGAGTTGGACAGAAAACCATTGATTCTCCAAATTTCCTTTACCAAAGAAAAGACAAAAATCATCACAGAAATAACCACTGGTTAAAGCAGTTTTCCTTCATAGATAATATGAGAATATCACAGGAAAAATTGAACTTCTGGGGACAGAGTTTGGGCCTGAATGAAGCACAAACATCTCAAGGCCAACTCTATAGAATCAATAAACAATTCCCGAGGACAAATGGGGACAATTCCTGGGGACAATGCTTAGGCTTAGTAACTTTCATCTTGAAGACAGTATTGGGTTCTGATTACTGAGTAGAAAACACCTGAAGGAGCCATCCATTTACAACAGATACCAAACACAGCTTTGCTGACTAGACTTGTCCCAAGCTTGGCTGCCCTTGGTGGGTCAAAGAAGTCAGCATACACCTAGTGTGTAGTAGTGGCAGTAGTGAGTAAATAGTAGTGAGGGGCAGGGACTGTGGAGAAGCAGGAGAGTAGAGCCCCAGGTTTTAGTTCCAGGGTAGAGAGGACAGTTGTAGTCAACAAACTGGAAAAAGACTATAAAAAACTTAAGGAAGAAAATAACTTTTTTAAAACTAGAATTGGGTAAGGGAAAACTAATGACTTTTTAAGATGACAAATCACAGAACAAAATTAAAATAATAAATAGAAGAGAAAATAGAACATTTCATCAGGAAAATAAATGATCTGGAGAACAAATTAAGGAGAATTAATATAAGAATAGTTGACTTTCTGAAAATTACAATAAATATAGAATCTTGATATTATATTACAAGAAATTATTAAGGAAAATTGACCTGAAGTTTGAAAATAAGAAGACAAAATGGAGGGAGGGGCTCTGCCAATTTCCTCCTGAAAGATCTGAGGAGTAAAACTAACAAGAATTTCATAGTCAAGTTTCAAAACTCCCAGTTTAAGGAGAAAATATTGAGAATAACAATAAGAAACAAACATTTTAAATATCACAGAGCTACAAGAAGCAATGTATTTCCCCATGTATAAAATGCACCCATTTTTGGAAAAATTTGGGGTCTAAAACTGGGAACTTATTATAAGTTGTAGATTTTTTTACTCTCATTTCTCACTTTTTCTGCACTTCTTTTTACACTCATTGTTGTATTTTTTACTTGTATGTCCCACTTTTTCATACTTGTTGTCTTTTTACTCATTGTTTTCTATTTGTTACCAGAAGTGAATGCAAATCATTTTGTTAATATCAGTTTGATCTTTCTCCACTGAAAAAGCAAGCCGAGCCTGGCTACAAGAAGAAGAAACCCCATTGAAAATGTTAGGGCAGGGGGGCAACAAGGGGGTACAGTGCATAATTACCTAGTGGTGAGGCCTTGGGCAAGTCACTTAACTCCATTGCCTTGCAAAAACCTAAAAAAATGCTAAGGCAGAGGAAGACTATGAGAGGCAAGTCAGCCAAATGGCCTGATTTCAAAAGAGAATTGAAGAGGTGGATGGAATTGCAAAGGGCAAGTGGGATTCCTGTGTCCACAAAGATGATTCAGCATGAGGCAAGGAGAATTGCTGATGAAAAAGAAGTTACCATTTCCAAAGGAGGAAGCAAATAATACTTTAGGCTCATGAAACAGAATGGACTAAGCATGTGTCCATGCACCAGACTTGCCCAGTGAGTACTTGTGGTCAACCACAGACCAGAACACAGGCAGGAGAGCAGTCAGAGTCTCTCCTAAGACAGTGATTCATCATCAGACACAGATGAGGACAAGTTGCATGAATTTTATGATGAAAAATCTTGAGTTCAATAACTTTATGGAATATACTTTTTTCAAATTTTGGGCCACAATATTAAGGTGCATCTTATACATGGGGAACTATAGTAATACATAAGATCTAGCTTCTACTACTTTGAAGGATCATAGGTCTTGGAATAGTATGCCCTATAAAACAGAAGAGCTAGGATTACAACCAATTTTAACTTAACCAGAAAAGTAAAGTAAAATCCTGAATAAGAAATGTGTGGCTATTTAATGAACTCCAAAATCTTGTGACAAAAACAACAGAACTTAAGGGGAAAATTGACATTTTATAAAAACAAGAAAAATATAAGGCAAACATTATTAGGGTCAAAGCATTTGTAAAATATGATGGTCATCATATTATTTGTGTAATTTGAAAGAAAGATTTAGACTGAGCTGAATATGGTGGGGTAAATGTAAAATAATAAAAGCATAGAGAGAGATTGAAAGGAGTAATTATCTGATATAAATGAGACATAAAAGGCAAAAGGGAACAGAAGAAACAAGGAAACTAGTGGGGGAGGGTGGGTAGTGCTGGAACTTTACTATCATTGGGAATAGGTTAAAGAGGGTTAGATAGATAAATAGATAGATGATAGATAGATAGATAGATAGATAGATAGATAGATAGATAGATAGATAGATAATCCTTTAAAGTAGGGAGAAGTAGGAGTGCTAGGGATTAGGGAGAGGGAAGAAAATTAAGAAAGACCTCAGAGATAAGTAGGTTGAGGAATAGGAGGACAAAGTAGTGGGTAAAAGTAAAATTGATGAATGAGAAGGGATAGGTTAAATAGGGTGAGAAGGATACTGAGCAAAAATAGGGAAGAAAACTATACATATAAGAGTAGCATAAAATGTGAATCAGTCTTGGAACAAATTTATTGACATAACAGAAATGAGCAGCAGATTAAAACTTTGAATAAAACTATATATTGCTTACAGGAAACTTTACAAAAATGAGAGATATAAAGATAAAATAAATGACAGGAGTAAGATTTAGTATCTAACAAAGCAGTGATAGAAGGGTAGCTAGGTGGCACAGTGGATAGAACACTGGTCATGGAGTCAGGAGTACCTGAGTTCAAATTCGGCCTCAGATACTTAATAATTACCAAGCTTTGTGACCTTGGGCAAGGCACTTAACCCCAATGCCTTGCCCCTCCAAATAATAATGATCTCAGATAAAATTAAAGCTAAAATAAATTTTATGCACTGTGAAAAAAATAGGAAAATTATACAATATATCAGCAATATTATTAAATATAGTTTTAGAACATTTAAAATACCTAGACAATATTACATATATATATGTCTGTGTGTGTGCATGTGTGTGTATACACATAAATACATACATGTATACAGACTTAATTGCAGTCTTCTTTAGGGTGGTGTAGAGAGGGAGGAGAAAAATAAAATAAAAATATGTAGCATAGTACAAAAAAACAGTAGGATACAAAAAACTGGGAAGATTTGAAAAAAGTTTAGTATTTATTATATAGTTTTTCTTGAAAAGAAAATTTATTGTTTTATATTGAATCCTCTCATGCTCTGCTGTGTACTTGACATTTCTTCTTATCACATTATGGATTTGTTAAAATAAAATAAACTATTGAAGCATGCTGTGAAAAATGATAAAAATGAGGTAAGAAAGAATGATTAGAATTGTTCTGTTTAGTCTTAGAATTTAGAAATATGAACAATAGTTAGATGTTAGAAGCATGAAGATTTTGGTTCAATTTCAAGAAAATTGAATAAACTGAATGAAAAATTAAACAGCCTATCTTGGTAGATTAGTGAAATACTAGTCACTGGAAGTCTTTAAGCAGAATTTGATCTTATTGATGATACAAAAGGAATTTTTACTTCCAATGTAAGAATTAAGCTTGAAAACATCTGAAATCCCTTCTATATGAAATTTGTAGATTTTCAAGCAAGAGACAGTACTGCATTTTAAACATTTAACAATAAAAATAATCATAACATCAATGCTAAGAGGTACTAAGAATTATATGCATAGCCAAAGAAAAATTAAGATGAAAATAAAACTAAATTAAAAATGAAAAGAAGTACTACTTTTGTTGATATTATAACAATCAAATCCCAATCTTTTGGGAGGGGATTAGAAAATTTGAGTTAAAATGCATTCATTAGTACTCTTACATCAGTTATGATACATAAGGGTAATAAAAAATAACTAATAGAACATCTTTCCTTGTCAAAATGCATGTATCATTACCAAAAAAAATTAGATTTACTGCTCATGTCATTTGTGACAATGTCTTGGAAGATATTTTAAAGAAGTCAATATCTATAAAACTTTAGAAGTTAATTCACTGGACTTTTATGCATGTATAGTTTGGTTGTATTTTAGCTTCATGCATTTTATAGGAAGCTAAGGTCATGTCTCACTACTTGGTTGGAATTCAGTGGTACTTAAGCTGCCAGAATGATCAAGAGAAGTACAAGGTCATTGCATGCTAAGATTTTTTTTTGAATAGCACTCTTAAATGGTTCACATCAAAGGTTAATCTTTAATGTGGTGAGTCATCTTAAGATAAGTGAATGGCTGATGCAATGAGTTACCTATTATCTAAGAAGGAAGAAACACAGGAAGGCAAATATTTCAAGTGAAATCTTGTAGAAACATATTTGTTAATTAGTTGCATTATCAGGATCACCTTGCTTTTATATAGTGCTGAGTGTGTGTCAGGCGTTAAGATAAAGGATCTACAGCATCTCATTTGATCCTTACAAGAAGTCAGAGTTAGACTTTGCTCATATCCACATTTCACAATTGTTGAAACTAAGTTGGATTTAGAGGCATGAAGATTGGTTTTAAATCTTTGCTCTCATACCAACTGTATTTAAATGCAATTTTCATGCCTCTAAATCCAGTTCTCAGTTCTCTACATCAATGACTTTTCATGTAAATATCACAGGCAGCTGGCAGTGCAGTGGTTAGAGCACTGGGTTGGATTTAGGAAGACCAAAGTTCAAATTTGAACTCAGACATTTACTAGTTCTGTGATGCTGGGCAAGTTGTTTAGCCTTGGTTTGGCTTAGTTTTATCAAGATCAATTTTCAATATTTTTCTAAATCTACCAACTCTTCATTTTCTCTACCACAGCAGTATTTCCATCTTAAACTATCTAGTTATTTTAAATAGTTTTTAAAAAGATATTATTATTATTATTGTGGACATAAAGTGGTTTCCTTATTTTTCTCATTTAATTAAATCTTTTTTAGCTTTAACTTCATCTGAGTTCATGATTATTATTCCTGTTTTCTTTAACATAATAAATTCTATCCCTGATCTTTATTTTATGTTTGTGTAACAACCTTCCTCAATCTTCTGCTTTACTTCTACTTGCTATCTTACCCTCTTATTCAATCCCCTACTGAACTTCTAAGTATTCCTCCTTAATATGGCCTTTGGCTTACATATCCTACTATATATCCCCTTATCCTATTCCCTCATCCCCTTAATCAGGAGCTCCCTATCACCATCTATTATTTCTGTCTGAATTTAAAAGGCTTTATAGCGTTCTAAAAAGATTTTTATTGTTCCCTCTTTAATTCATTTCTGATGAGTAGGTTGCCAGAACTACCAGCTTTTTTCCCCATCTAATTTCTCTATATCAGTTCTTTCTCTCACACCTCATTTGGATGCAATGACAACTCTAGTTTTGAAATTATTTCCTAATCATTTTACTTTTCTAGAATCCCATTCTAAATAACTCTACCTCAAACTACATAATTAATAATTATAATCTCAGATATATTATTTCCATTTCCACATATAAATAGTAAATAATTATTCCTTATTGAACTCCTTATAGTTTGTTTTTAATGTTACCTTATACTTTACTTGGATCAAATTTTCTTTTAAGTTCAGGTTTTTTTTTTTACAACAAAATCTTGAAAGTATGAGAACTCATTGAATATTCAGAACTTTTTGTCCAGGATTATGCTTAACTTTTCTGGGTATGATATTTTTGGTCCCAGTCCCAGTTGTTTTGTTCTTCACTATATTGTGTTCTATGACCTATGGTCTTTTAATGTAGCTGCCATAATTTCAAAGGACATTACTAGAGGTCTAATCCTTTGAATTTAAGATAGCATATTGATTTTTTTATGTAGTGGCTTCTAGGTTTTGTGTAAATCTTACTGTGGCTATGCCATATTTGAATTTTTTTTTCTTGTTGTTCTTAATATTTTCTCCTTATCCTGAGAGTTTTGGAATTTGGCTATGTCATGGCATTACCTCCCTTATATCATGGTCTTATTCTAGAAGGAAAGACAAACAATAACCTCTGTGAATAATAGGAGAAGACTCACTGAAGGCAAGGTGGTCTACACAGCTAACTCTTTTCTTTTTTTTTCTTTCCTTCCATCTTTTCCTCCTTCCCTCCATTTCCCTCACTTCATTTCTTTATTTCTCTTTTTCTGTACATGTGAGTGCTCATCCCAAAGGCCATCTAAGACTTACTTGGGGTTTAAAAGCCCCAATTCCCCGAAGTCTTTTTGAGTGGTCAACTTAGATCTCAGGCTAAGTTCACTTGTTCCTTGTTTGAACTTGTTGATCATTCACTTGTTGTGATTGTTTTAAAGTGAATGTGAAAAACAATTGATTCTGTTTTTGACCAGAAACCCTGAAGGTATTTCCTTCCCAGATTGACATTTTTTTCTCTTTGAACCTAGGCAAAAGAGACTTCACTTCTTTACTTTCTTTCCTGCCTTATTCAATAAAGTCTTTCACAGGGGCAACTGGGTAGTGCAGTGGACAGAGCTCTTGCCTTGAAGTCCAGAGTTCATGAATTTGAATCGAATCACAGACACATACAGTGTCTTGGATAACTCACTTAATCCTGATTGCCTCCAGGACCATCTCCAGTCTTCCTGATTAATATTTGGTTACTGTATCCTGATGGTTCTGGAAGAGCAAGTAAGACTAGTGACTTAGCACAGCCCCCCCCCCCCCCCACCCCGGACTCAAATCCAATTCATGTGCTTGTCAAGGCATCACCTTCCTTGATGTTATGGTCTTAGAGAACAAAGGATAAATATCATCCTCGTAATTCTCTGAAAAAACCCTAAGACTCTCACCATCTCAGCAACTTTTTTGGGGGGGAAGTAAGGTGGGGAATTTCTTGTCCTTTTTTGCATTATCTCTCTCTTGCCTAACCTTTAATGACTACTCCTCATTGCCCACCATTATGTAAAAGACCATCTCCAGTAATCCTGATCCATATCTGGCCAGATCCAGATAATTCCAGAGGAGAAAGTGACAGTGGTGACTTTACACAGCATCCCCTTACTTAAATCCATTTTACTAGTATAGCATATCATAAGATTGAAGGACAAACAACAATAGTTGCAACAACATGATATTCCTCTAAGTTTTCCTCTTAGGATACCTTTCAAGTAGTGATTGCTGATTTTTTTCCTGTTTCTATCTTCCTTTCTTGTTCTAACACTTCAGGAAATTTTCTTTAATTATTCCTTTTATTATTATATCAAGATAGTAGCTTTCAAATAATTTAATTTTTCTTATATTTTCTCTTCATGATCCATTCTCTAGATTAATTGATTTTCTTATAATGTGTTTCACATTCTCTTATATATTTTTCATTTTACATATATAATAATAATAATTATTATTATTATTTCTTCATCTCATCACTTCAGTGGCTTCCACTTGACCCAACTTTAATTTTCAAGGAATTATTTTCTTCCTAAAGATTATGGATATTTCTTTTCATAATCTTTATTTTTACTAGCAAACTTTTTTTAAAGTTTTTCCTCAACCTCTCTTATTTGATACTTAAAGTATTTTATTTTTAAATTCTATTGAAGCCAGAAAAAAGTTTTGAGGGATGGCTATAAGGATCAATGTGGGTTCTTTTATCAGTAGTGATGATAAAAGATTACTCCATAAGTTCACAGGTTACTTGAAAAAGTTCTCTAGCAAGAAAAGAAATGTGAGTTTTTAAGAATGTGTTTGCAAGTTTTAAACTTTATCAATTTTATATAAGCTGGGTTGTGGGATTATTAAGGATAGCTAAGAAGGTAGAAAGAGAGATGCTTAGATCAACATGGACCCAGCAAGAAGAGGATGGGCAGAACTGCAATATGGATTTTAGTGGACCTCCTATGCAGGGAGAAGTAAGGGGCAGGGGGTCAAGGAATGATCCACTTGGATGCAACTGGAATCAATTCACCTTAGAAGGTTAAGAGTTAAACTGGTGGAGGAGGGGTTTGAGAAAGAGGTTGAGATAGCTTTTTATTATCTTAGTGAATTTACATTTGAGAAGATGGGTTAAACTGTATAATGGGGAGAAAATCAGGGACCTACAGAAAATGCCAGATAAGCATAGATAATTCCATAATATTACACGAAAAATGAGACAAATATTTCTCTAATATTTGTCCTTTAGCTCTATACATTTTTATTGAGCAAGTATCCATTTGACATTACTCTTTGGAGTAGGATAGAATTTTTTTGTTTATTTCAGTATTTTCCTCTGAACATAGACTCTATTCTTTTCTACCCCCATAGTAACTGATTATGATTGAGTTCTTTAATCTTTGCCTGCTCATTTAAATTATTATTCATTATTTTTTATAGTATCTTTTTGCTATATTCACCTCTAATCATGGGGTGTGAGGGATGGTGCCTCTGGTCTCAGGAGTTTTGCCCTGGGATTAACCTCTTCAAATCTTTCCCCTCTCTGACCCATAGCTAGGGTTCCTTGCATATTGCATACTGGAAATGATCTCAATCCCTGAGACTTTTCCAGTGGGTATTTTTTTCCTTTCTCCCCTCCGGTTGGGAACAAATACTAGAAACTCAGTTCTCCTGTAGGTGTCAGCAAATAGCATCCCTGTACCATTGATTCTGTAGTCACTTGACTTAGGCTGATTCTTTCTTGCCCAGGACCTCCTTAGGGCACAATTGGACTTAGCATTCCTTATCAGCAGAAATTCCTTCATTTCACTTCCTCAGATATCAGACTTTGGAAAGTGTCCTGAAAATGAGAATTACAGTGACCAAGATTGAGCCTATCTCCCACCCCAACTGCCTCTAGGGCTTCTCCCCCCTAACTATATCAGGGAGCTAGCCTGGAGTTGTTTATACTTCAGTCCCACTGAACCTGGATCCTGGATCTTTCTTCAAGACCATGATTCTGTCCTGAGTCTTGTTTATTTTTTCCAGTCTACATTCATTATGAGTTGCTTTTTTGACTTGTTTTTAAGGATAACTTGAGAACTTGGAATTTTCTAACTACACTATCTTCCCAAGCTTTACTTTTTAAGATATTTCTAATGTATAATTGTTGAAACCAAGTAGTTAAGTGATAAAGATCATTCAGTCTTCCCAGTTTATAAGTGAGGTTTTTTAAAAAAAAATTACATTTAGAAAAGCAATGAAATCTATCCTGGAACAGAGGTTTCTGAAGTGAATAAGAAGAGCACTATATATTTAAAATCTAAACATATTTCAAAAGTTGATCATGTAAAAGTACAAATGTTTCAACATTTTTAATGCCAGAACTGTGGGTGGAAGTGAGTCATGAAGACATGAAAAGGAGCCAGAGGTTGGAGAGCCAAGGCAAGATTTAGAAATCAGAAACCAGTTCTCCTGTCTAAATGGAATAGAAGCTTCAAAGCTGGTAAAACATTCAGTGATCAAAAATATTAAATAAGTGTCAATAAAAGTTAGTTATTCAAAAATCAGGTAGATATTCAGAAAATATAATACAAAAATTTGGATCAGAAGGGCAGTGTTTACAAGGCAATATTGCAATTTATTAGCTTAGAGACTTTGGGCAAATTATGGGGGAGAAAAACATTTAAGCTACCTATCTTTTGTTATTTTTCTTTTTGTTTTGAGCATAAGATTTTGTTTTGGGCATTGATTTATGGAAAAAGTAGCTAAGAATATTGAGATAAAAATATGATGAAAGTATCCACAAATCAAGACTTCAATTCTCCCTCTGTCATGTGATGCTTGCTATTATTCAGTGACATCTAACTCTCAGTGATTATCAGTGGTTAGGAAAAGCATTGCAAAATCAATGGAAGACAATTGTTAAAGTTGACACTTACCTTTTTTTTTTAATTCTCAGGCATGTGGTCTGCAACTTTCTGAAGTGATTATTATTTTGGATTAAAAGTTATTGTCTTATAATAATATATTAAAAAGTTGAAATTTGGAAGAAGCTTTGATGTATATCTTTATATCATCATCTTTTAATTTTTTGTCTACTGTTTAAAATATGTGGTGAATAAGGAAAGAATTGTTTATGGATAATACTGTCAATTGGTGCCAGTTGCACTAGTGAAACCTAAGGATCCCCTATAATCTCTCTCTGCTTTATTGACTTTGAACAGAGAGCTACAGGAGATCCTACTGCTGCTGCTACTGTCAAAACAGCCTCCACTGCAAATAGCAGATGCTACTGTGATGCTCCATGCCAAATCTCTACCCCAGTGTCATTTATCTTTCCTGTTGACCATTTAATTTATCTTTGACTGTATCACCATGTATTTTTTGTTTGTTTGTTTGTTTTGGTTCTGAAACAAAATTTGATATTAGGGATTATTCAAAAGTTATTTGAAGGAGAATACTGGGAGAATTCATTTGGTTTTGCTGTCTATGTGCTATTGTTTTGCCTTTGCTGATCAGGGGTCTTTTATTCTAAGTAACAGCATTAATAAAGTTTGACTTTACCTCCTGGCTTCTTTGCCTTAATCCCACTAACTGAATTCACCTTTTTTCCCATTTTTTTTCTAATTATAAAATTAGAATGAATTGAAGTAGTTAGTTTCCAAGGTATATTCTATTCTATACAAACATAGTAAAGCTTTTTTGAGAAAAATTGGACTAAGCATTTACATTAAATTTTCTCAGAAAATAAGACTTAAAAACATGGTATGTTATTTGTCTGTTTAACTTCAGAAAATAAATTATTTTTTTTCTATTAAAATAAGCAAACAAGATTCAGGAAAAAATACTTCATTAGAAACTAAAGCAAGTTTTGAAGATCTTGTTTGCATTTGTTTAAAAATTAAATTTGATTTTGTTTGCATGGTTAGTCAAAATCAAATTTTCTATTTAAACAAACAGCCCTGTCATCCCATACTGAGTTTTAAAAGCGAAAGAACATTCTTTTGTTTTAATTTTTAGAGGAATTATAGTTTGAAAACTTTTTAAATTATCAACATTTAATCTTAACAATATTAGATAAAATAGATTTTTCTTCTTTCATCTTAATACACACTACAGATGTATATACATATAAAGAAATATATATATGAATAATATAAATGTTTCTTATATATTTAAAAATGAGGTATAGGTTGATTTTAAATATATTTCTTTCATTTCATTATTTATATCCCAATATCATTTAAAAAATTTAAGATTAGTTTTAAAAAAATGAATTCCAAATGTTTTCTGTCTACTTTTTTCATCTTGTACAATGTGATATTGATATATGTGAAATCATGAAAAGCAATTAAGAATATTTTGAAAAATGCATTTTTTTTGCTCATTTAGATGCCTTCTTTAATTGTTACTTTTTTCTGACCTCCTTCCTTTCACAATTAATTGACTGATGACTACAAACATGAATGTAAACATGTATGTATATATGTATATGATATATATTCATATATCATATACATTCATATGTACACATATGAAATCTCCTTTCAGAAGTAAGATAACTTTGTCCCAACTTTCATTTTATTATGAGAAAAGAATTTGTCAAACTATAAGGAGATTTGAAAAAATGTGAGAATACAATATATCATCTCTGCTCCGACCAAGTATTTAAGAATGAGGAGAAGAAACTCTGTAGGAAATTTGTAGGGAAAATAGATACTTCCTTCTCCAAAAGATTTTTTTGACAAATAAGTAAATAACAAAAATTGTTTTATTAAAAAATGGAAGTAATTTTATCAATCTACCTTGCAGAATTGTGAGATCAGATAAGATGATGTTGATGATCATGGTGATTAGGATAAAAATAAAAATAACTAATAAGTCTGACTTGACTTGCCCAACATAACACAGTATATGTTGGAAGTAAAGTAAAAAGGGGTGTTCCTGACTCTCTGGCTAGTATGCTCTTCAGCAACCACAGTATCATAGTTGTGATATTTATAATAAGGCTCCCATACTTCAAGCATGGATAATTTAATGAGAGTAAATATTTTCTCCATCACCATAGATGATATATATCTATTCACTCTGACTTAGTTGCTTGTCTTCATGGATATCACTATTTATGTATCTATGTAACTGCCTCTCTTTTTCTTTTTCTCTCAATATACATATATTAACATGATATAAGTATGTACATTTATATGTGTCATATATACATATATAAACATTCATGTTATATTAATAAATGGATAAACATATAAATATGGTTGTGGACATTGATGAACCTCAACTCCTCTCCCCTTCCCAAATCAACCTTCTGTCAGTGAGTAGTCACAGTTTTCACAGCTTCTCCAAGCTTAGTTGAGTTGATCCTTTAATAGTATGCATATGTTACATAAAATACATTGATATTAAAATACTTTTAAAATTAGTAATTCAATAATTCAAAATTTGGAAGTATAGAGATCATTTCCAGGTGACAATGTAGCACTAGTGTAGCAGTAGTATTAACCATTTTTTTTAAAGCATTACCATTGTCTAAATAATGGTTGTAACTGACTATTTTGGACATCTTGAGAATATAAATGATCTTTGTCCTTCATTTTTTTTTTTAGGTTTTTGAAAGGCAAATGGGGTTAAGTGGCTTGCCCAAGGCCACACAGCTATGTAATTATTAAATGTCTGAGACTGGATTTGAACCCAGGTACTCCTGACTCCAAGGCTGGTGCTTTATCTATTATGCCACCTAGCCGCCCCTGTCCTTCATTTTCAAAGAGCACCATGACATCAGGAAGGAAATACAATGACAAGCAAGTGAATTGAATTTGAGTGAGTGACTCTTATGCTAAGTCACCAACTTTACTTCTTCTCCAGAGTCAACTGCATTCAGTGACCATATAAGAATTAGGATGGCTGGAGATAACCCCAGATGTGAGGTAATAAGGGTTAATTGAATTGCCCAAGTTTACACAATTAGTAAGTGTCAAGCATCTGAGGCTGGATTTGAAATCAGGTTCTTTGGACTCCAACTCTTGCCCTCTACTTAGAGGAAGTTTGGAGAAGGTTAGAGAGAGAGAGTTTCTGGTATTCTAAATCATCTTGAACCTTTAACACTATGTATGACCATAAAAACAGTTATTTACCTTCTCAGTGTTTCACCCAAATCTTTAAAAATGAGCTATATAGGCACACTATAACTAGGAAAGGGGGGGAGTCAAGTCAAGATGATGGAAAAAATTCAGTAACTTGAGCATACCCTCCAAATTCTCAAAATACCATAAATAAGAATGGAGTAAAGAAATTTCCCAGCTGTAGAAAACATTAAAGGATGGAAGAAAAAATCCATTGCACCTGAGTAAATGTGTCAACTGCAGCCTGTGGCAGTGCAGATTAAGATGCAAGCTACCAAGAGAAGGCTTTGGGCAGCCTCTGAATCAGTGATAGCAGTAGAAGTTTCCAGACTTCTCAGTCTACAAAATGTAAAGGGGTCAGGCAACTGGACAGAAAATTACAGGTTAAACTTTGCTGGCACAAGTGACAAAACTGTTACATTTCTCATTCTTGAAACTGGGTCACAATCCTAGGTCTCAGTCCCAGGGCAAGGAGGAGCATTGGCAAAGCAGAGTTCGTGTTTCCCAAGGAACTGGGATCCTCTTCACAATTCAAGGGTGGAAAAGCAGGCTTGTAGTTACTCATAGATTAGAGCATAGACCAGAGGAGTAGTAAATACATCTTTCTCTAGATCCTGGAAGAATTACCTCTGAAAACATTTGCGCAAAATATCTGAAACTTGTTCAGTACCTCATTCACTTGGAGAGTAGAGTCCAACTTTAACAAAGAGTGAAAAGCCAAGAAATAGACTGGAAAATGAGTAAGCAGCATAAAACAATCTTGATGATAAAAAGTTACTAAGGTGAAAAGGAAGACAAGGAAGATGAAAAAAACTCAGAAAAAAAAGAAAATACTCCTACATCCAAAAACTGAAATAAAATTATGAATAGGAACCACTCCATAGAAAAGTTCAAAAATAATTTTAAGAAACTAAGTAAAAGAGCTAGAAGAAAAAATGCTAGGATAAATAAGAGTGACATAAGGAAATTATGAAAAAAGATTTTGGTAAAGGAGTCATTAAAAATACTGAAAATAATACCTTGAAAAGCAGAATAGGTCAAGTGCTAAAAAAACGCTTTGATATGAAAGATTGATCAAATCTAAAGTTACATAGAAAAATTCACTGGAGAAAAGAATTTCTTAAAAAAATATATTGGCCAAATGGAAAAGTAGATGCAAAGGTTCACTAAAGAAAATGATTCCTTAAAATAAGAATTAGCTAAATGGAAGCTAATGACTTTAAGAGAACATCAAGAAACAAAAAAAAATGAACACAATAAAAAATAGAAGAAAATGTGAAAAATATCATTGGAAGAATAAGTGAACTGGAAAATAGAATGAAGAGAATGAATTTAAGAATTATTATACTATCTCAAAGAAATGATCCAAAAACAAGCCTAAATATCACCTTTCAAGAAATTATCAAGGAAAACTTGCCTGATATTCTAGAACCAGAGGGTAAAATAGAAATTTAGAGAATCCAAGTCTTTCTGCCAAGATAGTGGAGAGAAACCAGGCACAGTGCTAAGATCTCCTGACTTTTCCTCTGAACCAATATGAAATGAGCCTCTTAATAGAATTCAAATTCATAAAATCCAGAAAGAGCAAAGGAGAAGAACATCTACCAACAAGGTCTGTCTCAGGAAAACTTTGGTAGACTGGGGTCAGATAGCAGAGAGCCAGTGCAGGAGAAGTAGGGAAAGATGTGGAACTAACCTCAGAACAGCTGTGGAAGCTTTTTGCTTTGTAATTGGGCTGGAGAGTTCTGGTGAGGTTGCAGGGAGAGTTCCAGCACAACAGCTAGACATCAATCTGGTCAGCTCTGCTGGCCTGGAAGACTGAGGTCATGGACCCCATATTTTCAGTGGAGTCTCCATGTTAGCAGCCAAGCCCACCCCTATCCTGATGAGAGAAAGGCTCTTTTCCCAGAACAAACACAGTAGCAACCTCCCACCACCAGCAAGTTCAGGTGCAGGCAGCAGATTTCTCTCAGTACTGAGTGAATAAGTTTAACTATATAGCCTGAGGGCCCATCTCACATTATTCAAGGACAATTCAGATCCTGCTGCTCCCCTGACCCCACCCCTAGGTCTAGGGAGTAGATAGTAAATCAAGGTTACAGGTGCTCCAGAGAAAACCTCTAGCACCTCCTACTGGCCGGCCCACTTGGAGCTAATAATCCAGTCAGCAAAGCCTCCAGGGTTTCAAAATCAAAAGTCTGTGCACCAGCCCCTCATCAAACACAAGATCCTAGGAAAATGAAGAAAGGCCATCACAAAGGGGGGGGTCCATTGAAAACTACCTTGCAGAAAAAGACCCAGAGACAACTAGAACCCCTGAGAACATGAATGGGTCCCTAGCTCAGAAAGACTTCTTAGAAGAAGTTGGGAATGAGTTTAAAAATCAACTTGAAAAAATGCAAAAGGAAACCCAAGAGAAATTTAATACCTTGCAACCACAGAAAAAATCCTTAGAAAATAACAATTCCATAAGTGCTAAAAGAAAATAATTATCTCAAAACCACAATTGGACAAATGGAAAAATCCTTCAAAAAGGAATTGTAAAAGGTAAATGAAGAATATTCTTCTCTAAAAAAAAGAATGGAATCTGTGGAAACTAATGACTTCATGAGACAATAAGAAACTGCTAAACTAAATCAAAAAAAATTGAAAAAAATAGAAGAAAAAGTAAAATACCTCATCAGAAAAACTATTGATGCAGAGAATAGATCCAGGAGAAACAACGTAAGAATCATATGACTTCCTGAACACATTGAGGATTAAAAAAACAAAAAACAAACCTGGACTCAATATTTCCCTGATACATGGAACCAAAGGGTGAAGCAGTTATGGAAAGAATACATAGATCTGCAACTGATAGGGATCCTAAAATGAAAACACCAAGGAATATTGTGACCAAATTTCTGAACTACTAGATAAAAGAAAAAATCCTGCAAGCAGGCAGAAAGAAACAATTTAGATAACAAGGATCACAGTAAGGATTACAAAGGACCTGCCTAGTTCAACATTAAGGGATCAAAGGGCCTGGAATATGATACTCCAAAGAGCAAGTGAGCTTGAAATGCAGTCAAGAATTCATATCCTGTAAAACTGATCCTTTTTTTGGAGAGGGAAAAGATGGACATTTAATATAATAAGAGACTTCCTTCTTTTCCCGATGAAAACAGCAGAGCTCAATAGAAAATTTGTACTTCAAACAGGAGACTCAAGAGACACATGAAATGGTAAAAAGAAAAGAGAAAAAATATTGATATCCAATAAGATGAAACTGGCCATATCCCACCTGGGAGAAAGATTCTCATAACTCTTGAGAATTGAAACTTTATCAGAGATAATATACTTCATAATAAGTTAATGAACACTCATGACTTTCTCTGACCCAGAATGATTTAAAAACAATATCTCCTTAAAAATGGGGGCAGTAAAGACACAAGAAGATGGGCTAAATCACATAACATGAAGAGACACAAAGGACTTATTGCAATAGAGGGGAAGAAGGGAGGAGTTGAAAAGTACCTGAATCTTTATCTCATCAGATTTGGTTCAAGGAAGTATTAACACATACACACACAATCAGTAAAGTTGGGAAACTTCTTACCTTTCAAATATTAAAAGGAGGAAAGGAGGAGGGGTGAGAAAAGGGAACTAACAGAAGGAAGGGAAGGAAGAAGGGGCAAAAGGAAAGGAGAAAGATGGGGAGGGATGGATATAATGGGGCAAACACACTGAAAGAGGTGGTATTCAGAAGTAGAATACTGGGGAATATGGTTAAAATAATAAAAGAGGGAAAATACAGAGGGAAGATTACATGGAGGGTAGTAAAGAGTTAGTAATTATAGCTTTGAATGCCAATGGGATGAACTCTCCCATGAAATGTAAGTGAATAGCAGACTGAATTAAAAACCAGAATCCTACACTATGTTGCTTACAAGAAATTCATTTGAATCAGATTGATACATATCAAGTAAACATGAAATTTTGCAGCAGAATATACTTTGCTTCAGCCAAAGTGAAAAAGGCAGGCATAGCAATCCTTATCTCAGAAAAAGCAGCTACTAAAATAGATATCATTAGAAGAGGTACCTCCTAAAAATATCATAGATAATGAAGCAATTTCAATAATAAATATGCATGCACAAAGTGATATAGCATCTAAATTCTTATAGGAGAGGCTGAATGAGTTACAGGAAGACATAAACAGAAAAACTCTACTGGTGGAAATTCTCAACCTCCCTCTCTCAGATTTAGATAAATCTAAACATAAAATAAACAAGATGGAAGTTACAGAGGTAAATAGAAATTTAGAAAGCCTAGACATGATAGACCTTTGGAGAAAAAAGAATGGGGATAGAAAGGAATATACTTTTTTTCTGCAGTACATGTCATTCACACAAAAATTGACCATGTACTAGGGCATAAACCTTATAATCAAATGGAGAAAGGCAGAAATAGTGAATACCTCCTACTCAGATCATAATACAATAAAAATTACATGCAATAATGGGTTATAGAGTAACAAACCTAAAACTAATTGGAAACTAAATAGCCTTATTTTAAAGAATGAGTGGATCAAACAAAAAAAACCCATAGAATGAATTAATATTTTAATCCTTGATAATGACAATAACGTGACAACATACCAAAACTTATGAAACACAACCTAGGTAGTTATTAGGGGATATTTTATATCTTTAACTGCTTACATGAATAAAATAGACAAAGATGAAATCTATTAACTAAGCATGTAACTAAAAAACTTAAAGAAACAAATCAACCCCCCCAATTAAATATCAAACTAGAACTTCTAAAAATTAAAGAAGAAATTAATAAAATTTAAAGCAAAAAACTATTGAACTAATAAATAAAACCAAGAATACATTTTATGAAAAAATACAAATTATAAAAAAAGAAAGAAGAAAACTAAATTACTTGTATTATAAGTGAAAAAGATGAACTCATCACCAATGTGGAGGACATTAAAATAATAATTTGGAATTATTTTTGTCCAGCTGTATGCCACTAAATTTGATAATCTAAGTGGAATGGATGAATTTTACAAAAATATAAGTTGCCAAGGTTAAATGAAGAGGAAAACCAACACCTAAATAACTATGTCTCAGAAAAAAAATTCAACAAGATATTATTGAACTCCATAAGAAAAAAATCTCAAGGGTCAGATGGATTCAAAAATGAATTCTATCAAGCATTTAAAGTGCAATTGATTTCAGAATTATAGACCAATTTCCTTAATGAATATGGATGCAAAATTCTTTAAAAAATCTTAGCAAAATGATTATAGAAAGTTATCACAAAGGTAATACACTATGACCAGTTTATTCCAGGAATGTAGGATTGGTTTAATATTAGTAAACTTGTCAGTATAATTGACTATATCAATAACAAACCTAACAGAAATCATATGATTATCTCAATAGATGCTAAAAAAGCCTTTGACAAAATTCAGCACCCTTTTCCTACAAAAAACACTAGAGAGTGTAGGAATAAATGGATTGTTCCTTAGAATGATTACCAGTAACTGTCTGAAATCATCAATAAGCATCATTCACAATGTAGATAAGCTAGAGGCATTCCCTATAAGATCAGGGATGAAATAAGGATTATCTGCTCTTTGCAGATGATATGATGCTATAACTAGAGAATTGCAAAAGATCAGCAAATAAAACACTTTTTCACAGATTTAAAAATCAGATTTAAGTAACTGGGCAAATATCAACAACTCATGGATAAAACAAGCTAATATAATCAAAATGACAATTCTGCCTAAATTAATCTACTTATTTAGGGCCTTAACAATCACACTTTCAAAAAAATTACTTTAATGAGCTAGAAAAAAATTGTAACTAAATTCATATGGTGAAACAAAAAGTCAAGAATATCCAGGGATTTAATGAAAAAGTGAAAAGAAGAGAGAATCCATTGATTATGTCTTAAAAGAGATCCAAAAATGAAAAATACTAGTGAAATTCCAGAGCTCACAGTTCAAGAAGAATATATTGCAAGAAACTAAAAAGGAAAAAAATCAAATATCATAGAACCCCAATAAGGATAACACAAATCTAGAAATTTCTGCATTGAAGGATCAGAAAACTTGGAATATGATATTCTGGAGGGAAAAAAGCAAACAAGCAAAAAATTAGTATTACAATCAAAAATCATCTAAAAAGCAAAACTGAATATAATTTTTCAAGCACAAAGATGGAAATTCAATGAAATAGATGGCTTTCAAACATTCCAGGAAAAGAACAGAACTAAATAGAAATTTTGACTTTCAAATTCAAATTCAAAAGAGAAATAAAAAGGTAAACTTGAAAGAAAAATCATAAGGGCTTCAACAATGTTAAATTATTTGTATTGTTTCATGAGAAATTGATACTTGTAACTCCTATAATCTTTCTCTTTTTTAGGGCAGATTTTTAGGAATTTAAATATATAGAAAGCATAGGTTTAAGTTGAAAAATGATGGAGAGTGATTATCTAATAAAAAAAAGTAAGGGGTGAAAAAAAAGAAGGCATTGGTTAAAGGGGAAAGGGAGAGGCAGAATAGGGTAAAATATCTGACAGAGACAAGACCTGAAAAATATTTTATCCTGGAAAAAAGGTAAGGAAGGGAGTAGGGGTAGTGCATAAATCTTTTCTGATCAGAATTGTTTAATGAGGGAATAATACACTTACTCAATTTTGAATAGAGATCTATTTTATCATCAGGGAAATCATGAAAAACTGGAGGCAGCTGATTGAAGGGAGGGCAAATTATGGGAGGTAAAAGTTAGGAGTAAAATACTTTTGAGAAAGGATTTTGTAAAAGGAGAGAAAATGTAAGATCAAAAGTGGGAAAATTGATGTTTGTTCTTCATTCCTTTTTTTGGATTAATAAGTAAACTCTTTATGAAACAATTAAGTCCTAAATTATAGAAAATGCAAAGAAAAATGAAAGGCAGTATAATAACAAACTCTTTCTTTTTATTAAAGAAATATTTTATTTGTTTTCTAATTAGTAGTTTCTAAATAGTAGTTTCTATCTATCATTTTTGGTAAGATTTTGAATTTTACATTTCCCCCCAGTATTCCTTTCCTCCCCACCTCCCCTGAAAGAAGGCAATCTGATAATCTTTACATTGTATCTATGTTGTGCACTGATCAAAACTGAATGTTTTGAGAGGAAAAAACATATCCTTGAAGAAAAAAATAAAATATTAGAGATAATAAAATTATGTAGTACATAAGACTACTATTTTCAATTAATTGAAGTTAAATCTTTGGTTTTTCTTTAAACTCAACAGTTTTTGTATGATTACAGATGGTATTCTTTATCACAGTTATCCTAAAATTGTTCCTGATTATTGCTCTGATGCAATGACCAAGTCCATTAAGGTTGATTGTCACCCCTGTTAGGGTGTGTAATATTCTGGTTCTTCTCATTTTGCTCAGCATCCATTTATGCAAGCCTTTCAATGCTTCTCTGAAAATCTATCTCTCCTTTTTTTCCTAATAGAATAATAGTATTCAATAACATACATTATATCAAAATTTGTTCATCCATTCAGCAATTGATAGACATGTCCTCAAATTCCAATATTTGGCCACCACAAATAGAGCTGCTCTGAATATTTTTGTACAAGTGATATTTTTACCCTTTTTCATAATTTATACAGGTATAGACCCAGAAGAGTATTGCTGGATTGAAAGGTATGCACATTTTTATTTCCTTAGGTCATATTTCCAAATTGTACTCCAGAAAATTTGGATCAGTTCACAATTCCACTAATAATGCATGAGTGTCCCAGATTTCCCATATCCCTTTGAACATTAATGATCATCATTTTGACCAATCTGAGTGGTGTGAGGTGGTAACTGAGATAGGCTTTAATTTGGATTTCTCTAAACAGTAATGATTTAGAGCAATTTTTCATATAACTGTGAATAGCTTGATTTCCTCAATTGCAAATTGCCTTGAATATCCTTTGACTATTTGTCAATTGGGGAATGTCTTTTTTAAAATAAATTTGACTCCATTCACTATATATTTTAGAAATTAGTCCTTTGTCAGAAATACTAGTTGTAAAAATTGTTTTCCCATTTACTACATTTCTTTTGATCTTGGTTACTGTGGTTTTGTGTGTGCAAAAGCTTTTTTATTTAATGTAATCAAAACTATCCATTTTGTTTTTAATGGTATGCTCCTTGAACATAAATTGCTTCTCTTTCCATAGATCTGACAAGTAAACTATTTCTTGTTCTCCAAGTTAGCTTATAATGTTGTCTTTTACTTCTAAATCCTGCAAACATTTTGGTCTTATCTTGGTGTATGGCGGTGAGATGATGGTCTAATCTAAGTTTTTGCCATAATAACTTCCAATTTTCCCTTCAGTATTTATTGAAGAGAAAAATTCTTATCTCAGAAGCTGAGCTCTTTGGATTTCTCAAACAGCAGATTATTATAATCATTTCCTGCTGTCTCTTTTGCACCTAGTCTATTCCATTGATTCACTCTATTTCTTAGTCAGTACCAGAAATTTTTGATAACTGATGCTTTAAGATATAATTTTAAATCTGGTAAAGCTAAGCCATCTTCTTTTGCATTATTTTCATTAAATACCTTGTTATTCTTGACTTTTTGTTTCTCCATATGAATTTAATTACAAATTTTTCTAGTTCATTAAAATAATGTTTTGGATATTTGATGGCAAAAGCACTAAATAACTAGTTCAATTTGGATGGAATTGTCATTTTTTTATTATATTAACTTGGTCTATCCATGAGCAGTTGATATTTCCCAGTTATTTACATTTGATTTTATTTATATGAAAAGCATTTTAAAGTTGTTTTCATAGAGTTTTAGAGTCAGCCTTGTCAAGAATACTCCCAAGTATTTTATATTGTCTGAAGTCATTTTAAATGGAATTTCTCTAATTCTTACTACTGTATCTTGATAGGAATATATAGCAATCCTGAGGATTTATATAATTTTATTTTATATCCTGAGATTGTGCTAAAGCTACTAATTGTTTCTAGTTGCTTTCAGATGATTTTTTAGGGTTCTCTAGGTATACCATTATGTTATCTGCAGAGTCAGAGTTTTATTTCTTCCTTCCCAATTCTAATTACATCTTTTTCTTTTTCTGTCCTCATTGCTGAAGCTAACATTTCTAACAGTACTGGAGGTGATGACATGACAAGTACATGAATTTGATTTTAATTATGGGGTTGCTGTGCTAAGTCACCAGGCTCACTTTCTCCTCCAGAGCCACTGGATATGAATCAGAATGACTGGAGGTAGCTCTGGATCTGAAGCAACCAGGATTAAGTGACTTGCCCAAGATCACAAAGTCAGTAAATGTCAAGTGTCTGAGGCTAGATTTGAATTCCTGTCCCACTGACTCCAAGACTTGTGCCCTATGCCTTGTTCCATCTAGCTACCTCTAGTGGAGTAATAGGATGAAGGTAAATAAATAGCCTGTAACCATTACTGTGGGGAAACAATGGCAAGTTTCTCTAATAAATCTCTCATTCTTAAAATGTATGGAAAACTGACACAAATTTATAGAAGAGCCATTTCTTAAATGACAAATGCTTAAACTATATGAACGGACAGTTTTCAGTTGAAGTCATCAAAGCTATGAATACATGAAAAATGCTCTATATCATTATTAATTTGAGAAATACAAATTAAAACAACTCTGAGGTACCACCTCAAGCCTATCAGATTGGAAGAAAATTAAAATGACAAATTATGGAGGAAATTTAAGAAAATTAAAACATTAGTGTATTATTGATGAAGATGGATACTGATTCAAGTAATCTTGTGATCAATTTGGAACTATGCATACTCTTTGGCTAAGAAATATAACTAAATTTATCTAACAAAGAAATTATAAAAATGAAAAGGATACTATGTTTACAAAAATATTAATAGTAACCCTTTTAGTATTAACAAAAATTTGGAAAATGATGAGATATGAAATTGAGGAATGCCTGAGTAAGTTTCATATGGTTGTGAGGGAATATTTGAATGCTATGAGGATGCTCTCAGAAAAAAATTGTAATACATGAATTGATGCAAGTTGAAATGGGTAGAAATTGTAGAATAGCTATAGCAATGTTTTATGATGATTTGTGTTACAATGATCCAAGATCTAAAGGAGTTGTAATGAAAGGTACGCTATTCATCTCCAGAGAAAGAACTGGTAGAATTTCAATGTTGATTAAAGAAACACTTTTTTGATGTTTATAAGATAATGTTAGATCTGCTAGGACTAAGCCACCTTCCATTGCATTTTTTTCATTATATCACTGGAAATTCTCAACTTTTTATTTCTCCATATGAATTTAATTACCTTTTTTTTTCTAACATATTAAAGTATTTTTTTTTATTTTAATTGGTAGGGCACAAAACAAAGTAGGTTTAATTTTGGCAGAATTGTTAATTTCTGTGATATTAGCTTGACCTATGCATGAGCAGTTGATGTTTACCAAGTTATTTAAATCTTATTTTACTTGTGTAAGAATTGTTTTGTAATTGTTTTCAAATTGTTTCTGAATATGCTTTGGCAGGTAGACTCACAGGTATTTTATATTGTCTGAAATTACTTTGAATGGGATTTCTCTATCTAAATATTTCTACTGTATATTGCTAGTCATATTTAGAAATGTTGAGGATTTATGAAGGCTTATTTTATATGCTACAACTTTGTTAAAGTTGCTAATTATTTCTAGTAGTTCTTTAGATGATCTTTTGGTATTATTTAGGTAAACCATCATGCCATCTGCAAAGAATGAGACTTTTGTTTCTCCCTTCCCAATTCTAATTCCTTCTATTTCTTTTTCCTCCTTTTATTGCTGAAGCTAAAATTACTAGTGCAATACTGAATAGTAGTGTTGTTAATGTGCATCCTTGTTTTACCCCTGATTGTAATGAGAATTCCTCTAGCCTATCCCCATTGTACATAATGCATGTTGATGGTTTCAGATAGATATTGCTTATTATTCTAAGGAACAATTAATTTATTTGTATGCTCTCTAGTGTTTTTAATAGTAATGGATGCTTTATTTTCTCAGATGCTTTTTCAGCATCTATTGATATTTTCATATGATTTCTGATAGGATTGTTATTGATATAATTAATTATACTAACAGTTTTCCTAATATTGAACCAATCCTTCATTCCTGGGATAAATCCTACTTGTTCATGTTGTATTATCCTAGTGATAACTTTCTGTAATCATTTTGCTAAGATTTTATTTAATATTTTTGCATCTATATTCATTAGGGATATGTCCATAATTTTATTTCTCTGTTTTGACTCTTCCTGGTTTAGGTTTCAGCATCATATTGGTGTCATAGAAACAGTTAGACAAAGTTCTGTCTTCACTTATTTTTCCAAAGAGTTATATATAGAATTGGAACTGATTGTTTCTTAAATATTTGATAGAATTTACTTGTGAATCCATTTGGCCCTGGATATTTTTTCTTAGAGAGTTCAATAATGGCTTGTTGAATTTCTTTTTATGAGATAGGGTTACTTAGGTATTGAATTTCCTCTTCATTTAAGCTGAGAATCTTATATTTTTATTGATAGTCATCAATTTCACTTTGATTATCAAATTTATTGACATAAATTTATTGGCAAAATAAATCTGAATCATTATTTATTTTCCTCCTCATTGGTGGTGAGTTCACCTTTTTCATTTACAATACTAGCAATTTGGTTTTCTTCTTTCTTTTTTTTAATCAAATTAACCAGGGGTTTAACTATTTTATTCATTTTTTTCATAAATCCAACTCTTAGCTTTATGTATTAGTTCAATAATTTTCTTGCTTTCAATTTTATTAACTTCTTTTAATTTTAGAATTTTCAATTTGATTTTCTTTTTAGGTTTTTGCAAGGCAAAAAGGGTTAAGTGGCCTGCCCAAGGCAACACAACTAGGTAATTCTAAATGTCTGAGGTTGGATTTGAACCCAGGTACTGACTCCAGGGCTGGTGCTCTATCCACTGCACCACCTTAGTTGCCCAAAATTTGATTTTAAATTGAGGGTTTTTAATTTATTCCTTTTCTCTAATTCTTTAGTTGTATATATAATTAATTGATTTCCTCTTTCTCTAATTTATGCATATATGCATTTATTGATGCAATATATCTGCTGATTTACCTTGGCTATTTTGCATAAGTTTTGATATTTTTTTATTATTGTCATTAATAATTAATTCTTTCTATAATTTGTTGATTGATCCATTTTTTAAATTAGGTTATTTAGTTTCCAATTAGTTTTGGGTCTATATCTCCCTAGCCCGATATTGCATGTGATTTTTATTGCATTATGATCTGAAAAAGATGTATTCATTATTTCTTGCCATTCTGCATTTTATTATTTGGTTTTAATGACCTAGTACCTGGTCAAATTTTGTGTGCCATGTACTGCAAAAAAAAAATTATATTCCTTTCTATCTCCATTGAACTTCCTCCATAAGTTTATCATGTCTAGGTTTTCTAACATTCTATTTACCTCCTTAACTTCCTTCTTGTTTATTTTATGGCCTGATTTATCTAAATCTTAGAGTGGGAGTTTGAGGTCTCCCACAAGTAGACCTTTGCTCTCTATGTATTCCTATAGCTCTTTCAACTTCTCCTCTAAGAGTTTGGATGTTATGCCATTGGGTGCATGTGCATCTAGTATTGAAATTACTTAATTGTCTATGGTACCTTTTAAAAGGATATAGTTCCCTTCCTTATCTCTTTTAGCAATATCTACTTTTTACACCTGCTTTGTCTGAGATAGGGATTGATACCCCTGCTTTTTTCACTTTCAACTGAAGCAAAATATATTTTGCTCCAACATTTTACCTTTATTCTATATGAATCTCAGTGCTTCAAATGAGTTTCTTGTAAGCAGCATTTTGTAGGATTCTGGTTTTTAATATAATCTGCTATTCATCTATTTTTTTTTAGGATTTTAAAAGGCAAATGGGTTTAAGTGCCTTGTCCAAGGGAACAGAGTTAGGTAATTATTAAGTGTCTGACTTCTGGGCCAGTGCTCTATCCACTGCTCCACCTAGCCACCCCTATTCACTTTTCACTTTTGTTTTATCAGAGACTTCACTTTATTCACATTCAAATTTATAATTACTAACTCTTTATTGCCCTCCATGCTATCTTCCCTCTGTATTTCCCCCCTTTTTCATGGTAACCATATTCCCCAGTATTTTGTTTCTGAATACCTCCACCTTCAGTGTGTTTGCCCTCCTATATCCTACCTCCTCCCCTTTCTATCCCCTTTCCCTTTGCCCCATATTCCTTCCCTTGCTTTTGTTAGGTCCTTTTTCCTCCCCCCTCCCCTTTCCCCCTTTTAATTCTTGAACAGTAAGATAATTTCCTTAATTCAGAGTGTGTGTATGCTAACTTTAAGCCAAAGATGATGAGAGTAAATTTCAGGTGATTCTCACTCCCTTGTTTCTTCCCCTTTATTGCAACAGGTCCTTTGTAACCCTTAATGTAATGAGATTTACATGATTCAGTCTCCTCAATACTCCACTCTCCTTTCTCCTTTTCAGGAGGTATTTTTTTTAAATAATTCTAAGTCAAAGAAAAGTCATGAGTGTCTGTCACTTCTGGTTAAGTATATTTTCTCTAATAGAGTTACAATTCTTGAGAGTTATTAGAATCTTTCTCCCAGGTAGGGATATAGCCAGTTTCATGTTATTGGAGAGCAGTTTCATTGATAAGTCATGTTCTTCACTTCTGACTAAATATATTTTCTCTAATAGAGTTACAATTCTCAAGAGTTATGAGAAGCTTTCTCCCAGGTGGGTATATAGCCAGTTCCATCTTATTGGATAGCAATTTTTTTCCTTTACCCTCCCTTTTAACCTTTCATGTTTCTCTTGAGTCTCCTGTTTGATGTTCAATTTTCTATTTATCTCTGATCTTTAAATCCCTGGTTAATTTGATTTAAAAAAGAAAAAGGAGGGGGTGGCTAGGTGGCTCAGTGGATAGAGCACTGTTCCTGGAGTCAGGAGTACCTGAGTTCAAACTCAGCCTCAGACACTTAATAATTACTTAGCTGTGTGGTCTTGGGCTTGTACTATTTATGCAGTAAATTGTTAAAGAAATATTTTATCCTGGGACTGTTTTTTATGCAATTAAGTACAAGAAAATAATCAACACATTTTAGCCATTTGTGTATATTATACATATACATACATACATATATATATATATATATATATACATAAAAGATCCATATTTTTAGAAATAACATTTATAATAGAAAAATGTGTGAAGAGTAATATTACATTTTAAAATAAAAAGTGTGAGAAAACAGTTTTGAAGTAATTAAAATATTATGATGGTAAATTAAAGAACTGAACATTATCAACTAATATAATGCAGAATATAAATTACATAGCCCTAGGAATTGGGGCACTTAAGCAAATTTTCATGGCCCTGTCATTAACCAGCCAAGGGATGTTGGACAGATTACTCAACCTAATTGGACATCAATTACTTAATATAAAAATGGGGTTTCTGGATTAAAAAAATCTCTGAGGACATTCTAGCTCTAAAATTCAATCAGAGAATATTACAAGAAATGGTTATTATATTGGAAGATGAAATAAATCTGTGGAAATATCTCTACTAGCCAGAATATTGGGCCAAAGCACATAAGATTAAATTCAATAGGGATAAATGTGCTATCTTACACGTAGATTAAAAATAAATGTAATGAATATGAGAAAGGTAATATAAGATATTAATTCCTTTAAAAATATCTGGGAATTTTCATAGACTGTAAGCTCAATAGGAATCCACAGTCCAGTGTTTTAGCCTCTTTTATGATCTTTAGGTGCATAGTATAAGAAATATATCATTTTGGAAAGGGGTACAATATTTCAGTAAATCAGCCTTAGATTACATCTGAAAAGTTGTATTCAGTTCTGGAAATCAAATTATTTCAATATATTGTTAAGTCAAAGAGTATCTAGGGGAGCCAGAAGGATGATATAGAATATTAAGAAATTGATTGACAGAACTTGTAATGTTTAATATAAAGAAGAGAAATGGGAGCAGGGACTGATGGAGAAAGATGTGATTTTAAAATATTTGAAAGGCTATGATACGGAATGGGAATTTGACATTCTTTCTTGACCCTAAAAGACAAAACTGGAACGATAGATTCATAAAAAGTCTATATAAGTTCTATTTGAGGAAAAATAAATCCTATTAATATTTGATTTCTGAAAATGAAATGACTGTCTTTGAAATAGTGTATTCCCTCAAAAAAAGATATTCAAACAAAATTTGAATGAATACTTGTCAAGTTTGCTACAGAGAATATACTTTTTCAAATTTGGGTTGAATTTAAAGGTACTTTGATCATATCAAACTGACAAATTCTATGATTCTTTGATTCAATTGTCCTGAATTTGGGCATAGTAAAGTAAGCTAAGCAAGCATTGTGATTGTTTTCCAGTAGTATCATTCTAAAACGTATGGTACAGATATGGACATTTTTAAAGGTCATATCAATGACAGGAACATATTTGGAAAATTGTCACACCTAATATATATCAAGGAATTGATGATGATGTTAGATAAATTTACTTTAAGTAATGCCAAATCATTTTGCCATGGTATTTTCCCAAGGTATTTTAGGGCATTCCATGTTATTATGCAGTGGTTTAATTTTTTGATCTCTAAGAGTAAACCATTTTCTAAGTTATGATATATAATTTCCAGTTACCTATCATAAGCCAGATTTCTGAACTGTGATGGTATTATCAAATACCTACAAGCATTCCAATACTTTTCTGTAGTTTTTCAATTCCAAGATAGCTAAGAATATACCAGATTGTTAGACAAGGATGTAATTCCCAGACCTACTCAGTTTATAAGACATTACTTTGGAAAAGATGTTTTTTTTCTTATTTATATCTAAAAAGAGTAAAAACAAAGAAGCACAGTATAAATTTAATTCAAAATTTCATTTTAGAAATACAAGCAACGAACAGAAGGCACATTTTTAATTTGGGTCATTTTTGATGTCACATTTAATGTGACTCATTGAATAAACTTTTCTTTGATTTTTTTTCCCAAAAATGATGCCATCTTTGGACATTGACGGTTGGGGTTGTGAATAGCAGTTACCATAGATAATAATTATATCAATATTTTATCAAGCTCAAGAATGTTCATCTATACAGGAAATCAGTTCAACCAAGTTTTGCCACCACAATCTATTTAAAGAAATAAGGTAAGAAATTATATAGGAGAAAGAACTCTGGACTTGAGGTTAGAGGACCTTCCTTCAAATTGTGGCTTATCTACTAATTTCCTGAGTAACTAAGTTTAACCCTTCTTGATCTCAATTTCCTCATGAAGTTATATTCGAGTGAATCAGATGACATCAAAGCATCTTTTCCCTCTCTAATTTTGCAATCTCAAAATATTATAATCTCATATTATTTCTTGTACTGTGAATGTGCCAAATGTTTTAATGGCAAAATGAAAAAAAGACTATTTTAAAATATGATAATACCTGAGAAAAATTAAGATGCACTTTCCCCAAGATTAATATTTCAAAGACTGAAAAACTTATTTGGTCATCAATTTTTTAAAAAGTATAACAAAATAATCAGTTAAAATATAGTTAACTTCATGTAGTAGCTGAAATAGCAGTATAACTTAAAATGAAGCATCTTTTACTGGACTCCTTAAAGTCACACTTCTTTCTACATATGTGATAATGATTGAATGGAGCTTAACTATAGAATGGAGAGTACTGAGGTAATCCAACCCACCAAGAAGCTATTGCAAAAAGCCAAGGATGCAATATGAAGGCCTGTACCCAGGGACTGGTATGTATAATAGAGAGAAGAGGATGTACTGGGGATATGTTGCAAAGGTGAAAGTCATAGACATGGGCAATAATTTAGTTAGGTGGTAGTGATTTGATTAAAAAGGGTATGATTGAGGATAACTTCTAGGTTGTAAGCTTGAGGGATTCTGAAAATGTTGACAAGAATATGAAAGTTAAAGGAAAAGAAAATGAATATGGTTTTGAACACATTTCCTTTATATTCAGTTGTCAGTAGCTGAAATAAAATTGGTAGCAGAAGGAATTCAAAATGAAAGACTTCCTTTTTAAATTGAAATTTTATTTTATTTTTCCAATTACATGCCATGGAAGATTTTCAAAATTCATCCATTTGTAAATTTATTACTTCCACATTTTTTCTACCACCCTCCCTTTACTTCCCCTTCTCTAGGCAGTGAACAATATGGTAGGAGTTGTATGTAAACAATCCTATTTAACATATTTTCATATTAGTCATGTTGTAAAAGAGAGATTAGAACTAAGGGGAAAGAAAAAAAGCCATGAGAAAGGAAGGCAAAACATAAAACAAATTTTAAAGAAGTGAACATAACCTAAGGCTTCTTTGTTAAAGGAAAAAGAAACAAGATACTGGGAAGAGAGTGAGTGAGTAGAATAGTCAATACCTTTCTATTTAGCATTTACTATGTGCCGGACACTGAGTTATGGTGTTGTTGATATTCCCTAGTCTTAAGGTATTAAGAATATAACTGAGGAATATAATAAATTTTGAAAGGGGAGTGGGGAAAAGAAACTCAATTCAGGGCCTTGGTGAAGATGTCAATCAGAGAAATCACAAAGAGAAAGCTTGTTGAGAAATGAGACATTAATTAAATTAGCTATCTTCTTACAAGGAGTTTTAGAATTCATAAATCCATCCCCCATGATGGTGAAGGTTGGATGTGGGAGGATTGAGAATGAAAGAGGGTGGAATAGCTTCTACTGGGAGTAAGTTAAGAAATTATCAATCAATTCTCAATCAATGGAAGGACTGTTTTCTTATAGTGAGATCTCACACTATGAATCAAAATATGCATAGAAGAAATGTGACTCAAGAGACAGTGAAAAAGAAAAGATTTATAAATTCTCAGGAATCTCATAAAGTTGGAAAGACTAATAAATTTTTTAATTATTCAGATGTTAAATAAGAGAAATTAAAGAAATTAAATGTGAAATATGGATTACAAATAGACTATGAATCAGATGCTTTAAAGGAGAAATCATATGATAAAAAAGTGAAAATACAATTCTATGCAAATGAGGAATGATGACTCCAAATGAGGGAATCATAGCTCTATGATGAAAATGGAAAAGTATGAGTTGGATTACCATTTAATTACCATACATTGAACAAAGAAGTGGTCTGCCCTTAAGAGATTGGAAAAATAGATGAGCTCTCCCAAGTATCAAGGTTTTGTAATCTAGGTAATCTCTCCTGTATTTAATTCATCAGCCTCCAATTCAATTCATTATCTGGAATCATGTTCTCCAAAGTTTTCCAGAATTCCATATATAGACATATATGGCCTTTATTTCTCATAAGGAAATTGTCAATATATTTCTCATGAATAAACTTAAACTCAAACATAAATTAATACAATACCACTTTTATTAATTATTGAATGAATCTTCCTTTCTCCACATTAATTACTTTGATTTCCATGTAATTAAATATCATAACTAAGGAATATATGCTATTAACATGTGAAAGCAATAGTAAAACAAAGGTATAAGATGTTTTTGGCAAGATACATCACATACATAGTCATCTCAAATCCTCAATATAACAAAAGATATCTCCTTCACTTGGTTGTTAATAGTCTCATACCACTTGGACATCTCTGCCTTGGACATCTTCAAGCAGAACTCTGACAACCATAGCTGATTCAGTCACCTCTGCCAATTCAGTCTGCCTTGGGAAATCAGTGTTATTATTTTCCATATTTATGGTTTATTAGGGACCCAGGTCTCAGTTTCAGGGCAGAGATGGTTACTCATAGACAAGAGCACATGACAGAAGTTCAATGATTGTACCTGTCCCTAGATCATGCAAATTTGGATGAGCTGCAAATGCCAAGAAATGTTCCGAAAAAAATGTACTTGATGAAAGTCTCTCTTGGATGAAGGGACAGGGAAGATGATACCATAGAAGTCTATTAAGACTCCCTTGCAGTCACACACTATTTGAGCCCCTTTATACATAGTTCTTCTATACTTGTAGCATCATATTCTATCTGTAGGAATATAATTTTGGTTATTTATAGTTTGCATGAAATTTTGGGTTTCAAGGGGGTAGATTTTTTCTAAAAGCTGGGACAATTTCCTCTTTGTCGTGTAAAGTTTTTCATTTAGAATTTCTTGAAATATATCTCTGAAAAACAGCGTTTAAAAGATAATGATTTAAACAGTGATTCTCTGGACCAGTCCATTGTGGTACAAAAGGAGTCACTTGACTGTGCCTTTAGAACAGGAATTACTCTGTATTAACCTCAATTGTATTCCTTCCCACTACTATTTATTCTCCTTTCACCCAGTCCCTCCTCAGAAGTGTGTTGTATCTTACTACCCTCTCCTAAGATGTTCCTTCTCTTCCCCTTCCTCCCTTCTCCTATCTCTTGCCTTTCATTTTTACTCTAGGGTAAGATAGATTTCTATACCTTAATGAGTGTGTATGCTATTTACTTTCCAAGGTATTTCTGATAAGAATGAAGGCTCTCTTATTCCCCCTCACCTTCCCACCTTCCACTCATTGCCTCTTCTTTCCCTTTCTCCCAGTACATTTCTTTATGACCCATTCATTCCATCTTTATTCCATATTGTTCTATTATATTCAACTCCCTCCTCTGCCTTGTCTATATATGCTCCTTCTAACTATTCTTATAAATGAGAAAATTCATATGAATTATCAGTATCTTCTTCCTGTGCAGGAATACACACAGTTCAATATCATTAAATCACTCATATTTAGTCCTTCTCATCCAACCTCTCTTGCTTCACCTCAGTCTTGTACTTGGAGATCAAACTTTCTGTTCAGCTCTGGTAGTTACAACAGGAAAGATTGAAAGTTCCATGTTTCATAGAATGTCCATTTTTTCCCCTGAAAAAGGATGATTAATTTTGTGGGGTAATTCATTCATGGTTGTAATCTAAGCTCTTTTGCTTTCTAGAGTGTCATATTACAAGCCCTATGGACCCTTAATGTAAACACTGCCAAATTCTGTTTAATCCTGACTGCAATTTCAAAGTAGTTGAATTGTTTCTTTCTGGTTGCTTGTAGTATTTTCTCTTTGCCTTGGGAATTCTGGAATTTGGCTATAATATTCCTGGGAATAATTTGGGGAGGATCTCTTTCAGGAGATAATCAGTAGATTCCCTCAATTTCTATTTTACCCTCTACTTCTAGGATCTCAGAGAAATGTTCCTGGATTATTTCTTTAAAAATGAAGTCTAAGCTCTTTTCCAGGTCATGAATTTCAGTTAGCCCAATAATTTTTAAATTATCTCTTCTGGATCTGTTTTCCAGGTCAGTTGCTTGTCCAATGAGATATTTCACATTTTCACTCTTTTGGTTTTGTTTTATTGTTTCTAGATTTATTTCAAAGTCATCAGTTTCCTTTAGCTAGGTGGAACATGGGATAGATCCTTGGCCCTGAGGCTAGAAGGACCTGAGCTTTCCACTTACCATGTGACCTTGAACAAATCACTTAACCCTGGTTACTTTGCATCCAGGACCATATCCAGGTGAGGTGAAAATTCATGTCTGACTACTGGACCCTGGTGACTCTGGAGGAGAAAGTGAGGCTTGGTGACTTGGCACAGCACCCCCTCACCTAAATCCAATTCAGGTGTTTATCATGACATGACCTTATGTCACGGACTTTGAAAATAAAAGACAAACATCACATTTGAAGTGGTTATTTTCTTCACAGAGTTTTTTTTAAATCTCCTTTTCCAACTGGTCAATTTTACTTTTTTAACATATTTTCCTCCTCATTTGCCTTTTAGACTGCTTTTGTTCCATTTGACCTAAAAAAGTTTTGAACATGTTATTTTCTTCAGTATCTTTGTAACACCTTCGACAATCTGCTCATTGATTATAGCAATTTCCCTACATTGCTCTCATTTCTCTTCCCAATTTTTCCTTTACCTCCCTTACTTCCTTTACAAAATATATTTTGAGATCTTCCATGACTCAAGACCAATTCCTATTTCTCTTAGAGTCTTTGGATAAAGAAACTGTAACTTCTTCATCACCTTCTGAGTGTATATTTTGGCACCAAATTAATTTTCTGTGGTCAGATTCTTCTTTTTCTGTTATCTTATTTCCCTCAACCCATAACTGATTTACTATACATCCAAAGCATTTGGCAGCTTTTGGACTACCCACCCCTACCCCAAATCATAATTCCTTCAAGGCCTCATGAGAACCTCTGACTGTTCTCCTGGCCTGTGCTTTGGCCTGTGGATGACCACAAGCACTCCCATCTACCCTGGATCTGTGAGGAGGGTCCCTGCTCTGCTATGGCAGTATGGAAGATCAGACTAGGTCCTGGATCTGAGTATGGGCAAATCCAGAAATAGCAGAGAGACTTCTGCAATATATACTCATCCCCTTACTCTCTGCTGAACACTTTTCAGACAGTGACTGGGTGGCTCTATAGGTTCCCAGGGCTATCCTGAGGTGGGGCTGGCCTTTGTTTGGCTCACTCTGGTGTGGCTGAGTTCTCCCACATACCCTCCAAGCTGTCCATATTAATCTCCTGGCCAGGAGGACTAGAAATTGCTCCAGCTGCCATGGAACCAGGCACCCCCAGGAACCCAGACACCTAGCAGACAGTTTTTAGAAGGCTAGGACTGGTTTTGCTCTGGCTCAGCAAGGCTCCAACTCTGCTACACTGTACTTTTACCAATCTCCCTGTCCTGGTGGAATCAGACCTTTCCTGTGAATCTACCAAGTTGTCTTAGACTGGAAAATTGTTTCATTTAATCTTTCTGTGGGTTCTGACCCTCTAAAATTTGATTATAGTCATAATTTTATGACTTTTGGGGCATTTTGGGGAAGTGTTTCTGGCAATTCCAGTTTTCCTGCTACCATCCTGGTTTTGCCTCCCAAATTTTTTTTTTAGTTTTTTTTTTGCAAGGCAAATGCAGTTAAGTAGCTTGCCCACAGCCACACAGTTATGTAATTATTTAGTATCTGAGACCCGATTTGAACCCAGGTACTCCTGACTCCAGGGCTGGTACTTTATCCACTTCACCACCTAGCTGCCCCCCAAACTTTTTTCAATGGTATTCTTCCTTCCCTAGTCTTATTGTACTATAGGCAGTTATTTTAATACTTACTATTGATAAACTTTATTTCAGTATTTCATCAAAGTCTTGAGGTTCATCTATACATAATAAGGCTTAGGAAATGGATCTTTAAGTTCATTCGTTATTCTCTTTTTCAACTTCTACTATTACCAGTGTGATATTTGAGAAGGTAATTGAAATGAAAACAGCCAAAACATTGGCCGGTTCTTGTCCTTCATTATCAAAGAAGACAAAAATTAAATTACTATGTTTGAGACAAGTTACAATGTGGTTATTGTGGTTGATCACCCCAATATAAGCTTAGAATGCTCTATCACAGGATGGGTACAAATAGTCCATGCAAACACCTGTCCCCTATGATCTGCTTCAAATCTGCCTTACACATAGAACACAGCACCCTCTCTGATGAAGGCATGCCATCTTGAAAGGTCCTTTGCCATTATCTCTCATGCTCCAAAATCAATTACAAAATTTTTAAGAGAGACCCCAGAGTGTCCCAATGTCATTTTTTTCTGACACCCCCCCCATGAGTGCTTGTCCTGTGTGAGTAATCTATAAAAATAGTCTTTTTGCCCAGGATATTAGCATTCAAACAATTCAAACAATATGGCCAGTCCATTGGAGTTGTGCTATCTATTCTAACATCTAAATTCTTGGCCTTTAAGTTCAAGAGAATATCTCAAGACAATTCAAATGGATGCAATTCAGTTTCCTGGAATGGTGCTAGTAGATTGTCTAGGTTTCACAGTCAATGAGATCAGTATTATGACTCGGAACCAGCAGGGGTGGCTAGGTGGTGCAGCAGATAAAGCACTAGCCTTGGAGTCAGGAGAATTGGAGTTCAATTCTGACCTCAGATACTTAATAATTACATAGCTATGTGACCTTGGGCAATTCACTTAACCCCACTGCCTTGCAAAAAGCCAAAAAAAAAACCCCTTAAAATAAAATAAAGTTATAATAAAAGGTAGGGGGAGGGAAGCTAGGTGGCACAGTCGACACAGCATTGGTTCTGGAGTTAGGCGAACCTGAGTTCAAATCCAGTGTGATCTTGGGAAAGTCACTTAACCCCACTGTCTTGTTGTAAGGTTTTTTTGGCAAGGCAATGGGGTTAAGTGGTTTGCCCAAGGCCACACAGCTAGGTAATTATTAAGTGTCTGAGGCCAGATTTGAACTCAGGTACTCCTGACTCCAGAACCAGTGCTCTAACCACTGTGCCATCTAGCTGCCCCATAAAATATATATGTATATATATATATATATATGTATGTATGTATGAAATTATTCATGGTATACAAAACTTTTCCATCTGCTGTAACCAGTGGTTCCACATATGGATGGTGTGTTAACTGATGGAATACTTGTGTTTTCTTACCTTTGCACCACAGCAGAGTATTGATCCATACTTTATTGCATTTCAGTTTCAGAGATTGTATTAGGAGCAAATAGGAAATAATGCACTGACACTTCTTCCTCTTTGGTCTTGGTTTGTAACCTTTTCAAGTTGGAAGAATTTACCAATAGTGTTGTAACTTATTTTGATGCCATATTCACCCTCAGTGAAGGGGTTGCATTACATAACTGAACACACTAACAGATTAATGAAAGCTGTCATTTCAAACCTTGGAAGATTCAGAGTTGAAGTACCTAACAATTCAGAGATAAAGAGATGAACCATTAGGTTTTCTTTAAAAAGACTCCCTGGATTTCATATTATATTTTACCCTAAAATTGTCCTCTTTGATAATTGAGCCATTCCAAATCCCCCTAGACCAATTTCTTTGATCACTATGGAAAATCTACAGGACTCTTAAACAAATAAAAAAAAACAAGGAAAATATGTTATTTAATTAAGTGCCAACAATGCTACAGTTCAAAGTATTTGGAGGGTATAGATAAGGCAAAGTACACCTTAAGGTTTTTTTATAAAATATTTAATATTTTCAGAAACTTACTAGTGAATTCTGAGTGTTACATCAGAATAAGTCTACCTCTCCTAGCAGTATCATCATTCTTTCTTTACTTAATTTCGATTAGCTTAATATATCTCATTTGTAAAATGTGAATAACTATGGTATATTTCCAATTCTGACTCAATCATCCTTTTTTAGAAACAAAACTCAATGGTATCAATGGAGAATAGCACCCTATAATAGTTGTACATTGATATTAAATTGTATCAAAATTAAGTAATAAAATTATTATATTCAAGTTCTGAGTTTATCCATAAATATAATCCTAATAAAGATGCCCATAATGTATAATGATGATTTTATGTTTATTTTTGATATTTAGCAGAAATAATCCATTTATAAGTGTTTTTAGCAGATTCTATTAGTTTACAGAAAAAAATTCAGTGGAGTCTCAGGATTAATACTTTTAAAATATGAGGAGATAGTGTAAACTTATAACTATTCTTAAGATTCACATCACTTCAGTTTTTGCATAATATCATATAAAATACAGTCCTTCAATTTTCTGATTTTTATTAGAGGAAAAAATGGAAATAATTGGGAAAAGACAGTTTTACAGATAATGAATTAGACCTGATTTGTATGATAGGATTGGAATCCTGCACATAAAATTTTAAAACTCTCATCCTGTAAATCTGCTTTTTCTTATTAAAATTATGTAATATGTAAAATTCTTTCATGTTTGTACAATATTCTCTAGATATTATTTAGTAATATATGTATATCAAGAGTTTATCACCTGTATTAAAATATTCTAAGTTTAAGCAATTGACTAAACAATTTTTTAACATAGATTATGTTGGTCAACAGCAGAGAGAGATCATTCTGTGCTAAAGTTGTTCCTTAAAGGCTAATTCAAAACTTTATTTGATATTTATCCTCCATCATCTATCTGCCCTCATTTCCATCATCTGTGTGTGTGTGTCTGTGTGTGAGTGTGTGTGTGTGTGTGTGTGTGTGTCTGTGTGTGTGTGTGTGTGTGTGTGTGTGTGTGTGTGTGTGTGTGTATGTTCATTAGTTGTTCCAGGAGTTCTCCATGGAGGGACATGTCCCATTAATCTTTTCAGATAGCTCCTTTTGCTTTCTCCTCATTAGAATAATTTTATCAGTTTCATTCAGCACTGGATTTAATTCAGTTCAACAAATATTTGTTGGCATCGATTTTTGGTAGGGTTCTTTTGTAAAAATGTAGTTCTTTGAAACCAATGTCACTAAATCTTTTGAAATTTCACTAAAGTATTTGGTGTACATCAAGCTATTCTTAGCTTTCCTTTCCTCTATTACAAATTTACCAAAGTAGAGCTCACTGACCTTCAATGCCCCTATCATTTGCATTTGAGAAAAGATTTATTTTAAGTTGAACAGGTACTGATTAGTAGTTCTTTTGATGAATTTTTTTCCATTTTGAATTATTATTAAAGCAAACAAAAATTTGGCTACTTTTTCTATTTTTGGCAGAGAGAACTCCAGAAAATACCCAAATAGTCGAAATCCTTCATTACCACTTTAGTTTTGAGGTATGTTTCCAAAACTTCTTTGATTTCTCTGTCCAAAGATTTTTGTTTTAATTGGACACAATTAGTAGCAAACAAAATTATAGAGCACAAGACTTAGGAACTCTGAGTTTGAATTCTGCCTTGGTGACTTACTGGCTATGTCTCTCTAGGCAAGTTATTTATCTTAGTGGAGTCTCATTTCTTCATCTTAAAATGTTTTAGTTGAACGCAATACCGCAATACCTCTAAAATGTCTTCAACTTCTAAATATATCATGTTTTTGGACAATATCACCAGTATTTTTTCTTCACTTTAGTTGAATGTTCTTAATTAGGTCCCTGAATATCCTTATATCCTTTAATGTATAAGTGTGTGTATGTATATATATATATATATATATATATATATATATATATATATGCATATAAAAACATTCAGAGTATGATATACAGATATCCTGGATATATATGTATATAAGGCAGGCATATATTCATACATGCTTACCTTATGCACACATATAAAAGAAAGAGAGAATTTTAAATAGAAATAATTGTAGAGTATCTATATATGAATCTAGAGTATGTACATGTGAATCTATACACATAAGTCATATATATACACATATATATATGTATATTCTGCAAATTTACTATTAAAACCTCTGTTTGTCTGTTTATCCATTCTCCAATATTCTACATGGAACCTACTCTCATCTATAAAATAACCTTTCAAGAATATAAAGGTAAATGATCTTCCTGACTCTCATTTTCAAGATGATGATTATTTCACTAGGATTCCAACCAAATGTATTGTTTTTTATTAGGAATATTATAGTCCTAGAAAAGAGTCTGTTTTTGTTAATCCCTAAGTTACAGTTTAGAAATTCAAATCATGTTCTCAGATATCATGGTTTTGCCAACTTTGCCTTGCATCTGAATTATATCTTTGTCTTGTGAAAGTTCCTACCTTTCAGCAATATTAGTAATGAAAATATTATTATCATCCTAATGGTTTTGATTTCTTTCCCCAGATTTTTTTAGATTCCTTTGTTGGCAATATGTTTTCCCACATCAATTTCTAGAAACTATTAGTGGATTTAAAGTTTGCTTTAGAAGTCTCGGATGGCTTGTTTCTTGGATATAAATTTCAGGAAAAAAGTATAAATCCCGATTATTTATGCCAGCCTGAAAAATAGTTGCCTCAGCAAAGAGTCATATCACTATATGCCATATGTCTTTACTTCCTCTGACCAATATTGCATGATATTTCTATATTATAATTATGAGATCTACATTATAATTTCTCATGGAGCACAGAAAATTGGTTTCTCTTAAAGTAATAAAGTGAAAATCCTTTAAAATAGGGTTCAATGTTCAATGACTCTTCATTTTTCGTTCTTTACCTGTGTCAGATTCTCCCATTCCACTACCTCACAAAACAGCTGCTTCAGCAATACATTCTTGATTTTTTCTAGAAACTTCTCTTCATTTTTTTCCAAAAAACTTTTCTTTTTTATTGACAACCTGAAGAAACTGGATTTGTAACTCTTTCCTTCACCAATTCCACAAAGTTAAATCATGCCAGACATTTTGGGGGGACAAAGTTTATAGACTGGTGAATCAAATGAATAACATAGATATTGTTTAAAAAGATATTGTTGAAAGATTTAGTGAAATTTTTCATGATAATGCTAAGATGATAATAGGCTTCATAGAGTTAGCCATCAAACACAACTAAGGATATAGCAGTAAACAAATATTACTTCATATGTTACTCTGACCATGATTGATTACATCTGAAATACTTTTCTGGGAGTCACATAATATGAACAGCATTGGTAAGCTGGAGGTTATTCAGAGGAGGGGGTTCAGGGTGCTGAATGAACTGTAGATCATGATGTTTGAGGATCAGAGGTCCCTTCCAATTATGTGATTCTATAATTAATTAAAGAATGAGACAAATGGATACTTGGTGCCTAAAGGTACTAGCAGACACACTTTATTATTATGCTGTCAATATAAATCGCTAATTATTTTACTTATTTGTATAATACTAATCTATTCATTGTTTGTTCATTTACAGGAGGAGCGGGACATTGGAATTTGTTCACTTTACCTAAAATTATTCTCTTTGTAAAAGGAATATATATATATTTTTCAAGGTTTTGAAGTTATCATATTTTTATCTTCTTACAATGCTTATTTTGAAGCTATATAAAAACCTAACTTTATTTCTTTCAGAGATGGGAATGATAAATGAAAGAACTGGAAAAAAGAAATGACATGATTAGAAGTAAGACAGTAGAAGAAAATTAAAAGTTTAGTATAAGAAATATAATATCTTTCCCAAGTAACAGACATAGGCCAAACAGAATTTATTAAATGTTAATGTACAAATGAGACAATTTGAAGAGTATAGAATAGCAAAATAATAAGCTATAAATTACATTAATAAAAATACCTAACATTTCTACATATTTCCAGCAAAAATGGCAACTTCAAAAATATCAGGTAGAAATAAACAAAGAAGATCTATTAATGTTTTAAATGCTTGGGAGTCTGTCTATTTAGATGTATGTAGGAAACCTAAATAATTGTAGAAATATTTCTTGCTGATCAAGCTGATGAAAATATAAAAAAGTTATATTACTAACTAAAACAGTGAACTTATTCAACATCATACCAATAAAATAAGCAAAGACTTTTATAGAGCTATATATTTTTTTCAGAAAGAGCAGATTGTCATAAGTCTCAAGAGAAATTTAGGAAATGGGAAGGAAGGGGTCCTCACAATACCAGATTTAAAATTATACTAATCATTATAATGATATGTTGATGGCTAAAAAAATAGGTTAACCAATGAAACAAAATATGTATACAACATTCCACAAAATAGTTAATAACCAAGTGTTTTATAAGCCTAAAATCCCAGCTACTAGGTTAAGGACAAAATTGCTAAGAAATATAGAAAATAATCTGAAAGTATTAGGTTTAGACTAATAACTCCTGTCATATACCAAGATAAGCCTCAAATGTATGTTTGACCTAGACAAAAGACCACATTAGAAAAACAAGGGAAAAGCAAAAAAAACAAAACTTTCTATTCTATAGATAAAGAAATAGATCTTTACTGAGTTAAGAAAATGGAGAAAAAAAACTATTTGACTACATCAAATTAAATACACCTTTTATAAACCAGAATCAAACAGACAAGATGAAAAGTGAAACATTTAATTGGGGGGGGGCATTTTTCTGATGGAGTTCTTATTTTCCATATACATAAGGAATTTATTTACCTTCATAAGAATTAGTCATATTCTAATTAAAAATGGTAAAATAATTTGAATTACTATTCAGGGGAATAACTTAAAGTTTCTATACCTATTTGAAAAAGGACCCATATCACTAATAATTGGAGAAATGAAAATTAAAGTAGCTCTAAGGTTCTATCTATCTAACCTCTTAGATTAGTAACATTGATTTAAAAAATCAGTGACAAATGCAAGTCTATTAGCAAAGAGTTAACATTTCTATGCTGTCATTAAGCTGCAAATTAGTCCATTCATTCTTGAAAACAATTTAGAGGGATGACCAATAGTTACTAAACTTTTAAGATCTTTTTAAACCAGTGACACTACTATTAGTCCTTTACAACAAAAAGATAAAAGAAGAAAGTTCCCATATTTAAAATCATTCTGCTATTTTGGATGTCAAAATAATTCAAATATAACTTATTAAATTTTGTAGTTATAAATTGTAATATTTAATACTCCATTATAATTTTTAATAATTTAAAAGAAAAGTATTAACAATTATAATGGAGTATTAAATATTCCAATTTATACATTTATTTATTTATACATTTATACAATTTATACAATATTACAATAAAGGTGCCAGCATAGATTTTGTTTTGTTTTGTTTTGTTTTGTTTTAATAAAGATTGTTTCTTTGGGGGTCCTGTCCTATACTTAATATAGGAGTATATTAAGTAAATTTGCAGACTAGAAACTAACAAAACATTTGATATAATATGTTATTGGTGAATAATATCAAATTTCCCACCTTGTTAATTTTTGTTTATATACATTGATGTTCACTATAATGTGTAGGTATTTTTCACTTGTGAGAATCTAGTTAAGAAAATAGTAAAAACATAACTGCTGATAGTATATTTTCTGTATGGTTACCATGCCTGCTGTGACCTGGGAACACATCAATGGCTTTTCCCCAAATGCTGTCATAATCTTGTTTTGATTATTTAACTCTCAGTTAAACTTTATTCATGAATTTTCCTGCTTTATTTTGTCAACTATTTAATAGTATTAAATTATTTATATTTTAATGAATTGAACAATGAGTTCCATGTTAAGTCATTCCATTCAAAGAGATGATAATATTTTCACAGAATGGAAGTAGTTATGGTGTAGTGGAGATACCTTCACCAATTAATTGAAGAAGATACCATTTACTGCGCTATAAATGGTCAGAAAATCTCATTGTATTATGTCAGTAATCAAACTTCTACTATCATACAATCAAACTGAAACCCAGGAGGTAACCAAAGTCAGTGAAGCAAAAGTAATTGAAACAGAACCCTGTTCAATCCTATAAGTCCTTGCACTATCTTTTCTCTCTGTGATGTCTGAGTTCAACTGAAATGAGGGTGAATTGGCTTAGTATAGATTTCTTCAGGCATGGTTAGTTGAGTTTCATAAATAAATTCAAATGTATTATTCTAATTATATAAGAAAAGAAAGAAGAGAGACAAGAAAAAACAAACAAAAGAAAGGAAAGAGAGAAATAAAAAAGGAAGGAAGGAAGGAAGGAAGGAAGGAAGGAAGGAAGGAAGGAAGGAAGGGAGGAAGGAAGTCACGTAGGGAGGGAGGGTGAGAGGAAAGATGTACAGAAGAATGGAAACCAGGATACCTCTTTTTTTTAACCTAATCAAGACCTTGAAATTCTATATAAAATGTATATTTTCAGATTGTGGGATCATTCAAAAAATTTGAAAAAAAGAGGATTTGGGGAATATGTTGAATAGATCAGAAAACTTTTGACTCTGCAATTTTCCTCAACAAAACAAGACAGAACTTTTGCCTCATAGGAACATAGAACAACAGAAACAAACAAAAGTCAGAATAGAAGTTATTCTCCCAAACAAATTAAGAATATTGTGAAGAGGAGCAAGTTAGATGACACAGTGGATAGAGCACTTTCCCTGGAGTCAGAAGGACCTGAGTTAAAATCTGGTCTCAGACACTTAATAAATGTTGAGCCATGTGACCTTGGGCAAGCCACTTAACCCCATAGCCTTAAATTAAAAAAAAAAAAAACTTGTGAAGAAAGCCCTGAACTCCAGGGGCAGAGGTTGGGTCTGAGTGAAGTATAAACACCTCTGGGTCAACAGGGTTGAATCAATAAACTACAAGACTTGGGGGGGTACAGTTTGGATTTAGAGGTAATCTGAGGCTTAGAAACTATCAACTCACAGACCATATTCAGATCTGGCTGCTGAGTAGGAGAAGATTGAAGGAACTTCCAATGTGGAAGTTTGCCAAAAACAGCTTTGTTGACCAAACATGCCCCAAGCTGTGTTGCCTATGCTGGGGAAAAGAAGTTAATACACATGTGGTAAGTAGAGTACTGAGGGTCAAGGGACCCTGATAGCTGTCAGCACTTGCAGGAGGACAAAGTCCCTTGGTTCAGTTCCCAGTCAGAGAGGACTGCTGAAACCAAGATGCTTTGCAGGATAGTGTGGATGGGGGCCTTGAACATTGCTTAGGAATGGAGAGGAGAGCTCAAGGTTGAACTAAGACTGACCTCAAAAAATAGCAGTTATAGGAACAGAAACTGGAGTATTGCTCTGCATATTACAGGACAACAACTTGATTACACTAATGGATGCTAAAAAATAGAACTAGCAAGCAAAAATAAATAAAAATGAATAAGCAAAGGAGAAAGTACCCAATCCTACCTAGCTACTAGTAAATTGAGAAGACCTGGGTTCCTGTTCAGAGAAGGATAATAGGATTAAAAAGTGTATCCTTTTGATGAATGGTGTCTAATAGGAAGATACTCCTGTGGGAGGGACCTTGAAAAGACTAAAGCAGTTCATTTATTGGTGAAGGAATTAGAAGACCCTCTGACCCAGGAGTATGAGAAAAGTCATGCAGTTTAATTCACAGATTATTGCAAAAAGTTGTGAGTAAAGTCACAGGGGAGAACTGTTAAGATGCTCATGTAAAGGTAGGATTTCAAACAGGTTTGCTTCCAAGAAAATCCAAAGGCCTTAAAATAATGACTACAACTAAATTCTGGCTAGGCAGAATCCACAGAAAGACCCAGTGAGGCAGATTTCCTGCCCAAGGTAGCTTGGAATAGCTATGAGAAGGCTCTGTTCCACTGTGGGTGTGTGTGTGTGTGGGGGTGGCATTACAGTCAAGACCACACAGCAATGGAGAAAAAGAGCTGCAGCATTTTAGGAAACAACCTGAAAGGTGCTTGGGTGCCTAGGAGCGCTAGTTCACAGCAGGCAAAGCAGTATCTAGACCTACCAACCCACGGATCACAAAGCACAACTTGGACGATCAACAGGAAAACTCAGCCAGAGTGAACCTGGAGCCCAGGCTAGAGCAGCCTAACTCTAGAAACAGGAGTAGGCCTGATAAGCCACCCAACAGGGTGTTGTCTGGAAGCCTCACATAAAGTAAGGGGGTGGTGAGATACTGCTGAGGTCTCTCTTCTGTCCCTGGGACAGGTCTCTGGTGCTTTGTCCATATCCAGACCCTGGTCGCAGTCTGGCATCCCCTATTACTGTAGAGCAGGGAGCATCCTCACAGTTCCAGGACAGAGGGGAGCATTTGTGATCATCCACAAACCAGAGCACAGGCTAGGACAGCAGTCAGAGCCTCTTTTAAGATATTGAAGGAACTGAGGTCCTTACAGAAGAGTCCCAATAAACACTCAAAAGCTTGGGAAGAACCTCAAAACCAGGGCATAGACTAAGGAACTGAATAACCAGAAAACAAAGAACCAAACATAGCTAATTACTTTGGTCCCATGGAGGATAAAAATATACTCAGAATATGGCAAAGTCCAAGCTTCTGTATCTAAAGCCTCCAAGAAAAATATGAATTGGTCTCAGGCTATGGAAGACCTCAAAAAAATTTTGAAAATGAAGTAATGAAGGTAGAGGGGAAATTGGGAAAAGAAATGAGAGCAATGCAGGAAAATTATGATAAACAAATCAGCAACTTGGTCAAGTAGATGCAAAAAATTACCGAAGAAAATAGATGTTAAAAACAAGTTTAGGTCAAATGGAAAAAGAAATCCAAAAAAGATTAATGAGGAGAAGGATGAGAAGAAAGCAGAATTTTCCCAATATAAAAGGATATAAGAAATCTCTCTGAAGAAAACAAATCCATCAAATGTATAATGGAGCCAAGGGAAGCTGATGACTTTGTGAGGAATCAAGAAATGATAAAACAAAATGAAAAGAATGAAAAACTAGGAAAAAATGTGAAATATTATGTTGGAAAAAGAATTGACCTGGAAAACAGATTCATAAAAGACAATTTAAAAATTACTGGGCTACCTGAAAGTCATGTCCCGGAAAAGAGTCTTGATTTCATTTTTAAAAATTTCTACAAGATAATTGCCCTGACATCTGAGAAGTGGAGAGTAAAGTAAAATTTAAGGAAATCCACCAATCTCCTCCTGAAAGGGATCAAAAGAAAAATTATTCTCAGGAACATTATAGTCAAATTCCAGAATTCCACGTCAAAGAGAAATTATTACAAGTACCCCAGAAGAAACAATTCAAATATCATGGAGTTTCAATCAGGTTTACATAGGACTTAGCAATAACTACATTAAGGGTTTGTAGAATGCAAATATGGTATTCCTGAAGGCAAAAGAACTTGGATTACAATCTAGAATCAACTGCCCAGTAAAACTGAACTTCTTCAAGGGGAAAAAATGGACACTCAATGCAAGAGGGGAATTTTGACTCTGAAATGACCAGAGTCGAACAGAAAGTTTGATATCCAAGTACAGGACTCAGGTGAAGCATAGTAAAGGTGGATGAGAAGGGTAAATTATAAGGGATTTAATGATGTTGTACTGCATGTATTCCTGCATGGGAAGGTGATACTGATAACTAATATGAATTATCACAATTAATAGAGCAGTTAGAAGGAGTGTATTTAGATAAGGTATAGGAGAGAGTTGAATATGAAGGAATAATATATTCTAAAGATAAAGTCAAAGGATGAAAAAAAGAATGTACTGAGAGAAAGGGAAAGGAGAGGTAAAATGGGCTAAGATATTTTAAATAAAAGAATCAAGAAAAACTTTTGCAATGGAATAGAAGATGGAAGGTGAAGGGGAATGAGTGAGACTTCATTCTCATCAGAAATGGTTCAGAGAGGAAACAACAAACACACTTAATAGGGTAAAAAATTTTATCTTTCCCTAGAGAAAATGAAGATGGAGGGGATGGGAAAAAGTATGTGGGGGAGAGGAGGGGTATAGTTGATAGAGGAGAGGGAAGATCATGGAAGAGGGTAGTCAGATTTAACAAATGCTTGTTTTATTTTGTTTTGCTTTTTTACGTAAGGTGGTGATGTTGGGTGACCTGCCAGAGACCACACAGCTAGGAGGTTGTTGGGTGTCTAGGGTGGGATTTGGACTTGGGTCTTCTTGGCCCCAGGGCTGGTACTCTCATAATGTGAAAGGAGAGAGACAATAGAATAAATGAAAATGGGGAGGAATGGATGGAGGTAAACAAAATTAGCAATAGCAACTGTGGGGAAAAATATGAAAGCAACTTCTCTGATGGACTAATGATAAAGAATTCATTCCGGGTGGCTAGGTGGTGCAGTGGATAAAGTACCAGCCCTGGAGTCAGGAGTACCTGGGTTCAAATTCAGTCTCAGACACTTAATAATTTCCTAGTTGTGTGGCCTTGGGCAAACCACTTAACCCCGTTTGCCTTGAAAAAACCTAAAAAAAACCAAACAGCATTGGCCTTGGCATCAGGAGAACTCTGACCTCACATACGTGACACTTGTTCTGTTAACTTGGGCAGGTTACTTAAATCTTATTGCCTTGCATTCAGGGACATTTCCAGTTATTCTGATTCATGTCAAGTAACCAGCCCCAGATGACTCTAAGGAGAATGTCAGGGTGGTGCCTTAACAGAACATTCCCTCACTCAAACCAATTCATCAACTCCCCTGATTTCATAATCATCTTTGAGAATGAAGGGCAACCATCAGAAGAACTTGTAGAAATTTTGCTAACCTACTCGCTTATACATCCATCTCTTATTAAGCATTAAGGCATACTCCCTCAGGGAAGCTCCCTTTACCAAAGTTTGAATCTAAAATTCAGAGATATATGTGATAAGTCAGGGTCTTTTGGCTATCAACAACTTATTATTATTTCCCAAAAATCTGACTCATAAATTTTTATTCATTACAGAGGTTTTTATAGATGTGGATTTCTTTTAGAATTCTTTGCATAAAGTCAAATTTTTGAAATGTAAATTTATAAAAACAATAACTATATATTCCTAAATAATACAAAATTTTTGAATGGTAATTAAGGAAAAAAGACAATCAATTGGGTGAAGGAGGAGGCATGAGGGCTTTTGACTAGGCAACAACAGCCATTATTACAGATATCAAATTTCCCAGTACAAAAGCATGGAGACAGTTGATGGAAAGCAATTTAACTGAATCATTGACTGTAAGACTGAGAATGTCATGTAATGATGATGGAAATAAAAACTGGAATAAAACTGGAAGGACTTTTAAAAATTCAACAGAAGAGGTTATATTTTATCATAGTTGCAGTAATTAATCATTGGGATTTACTGATAAGGGAAGTTACTTGCTCAAATCTATACTTAATGATAATGACTTTAGAAACTGTTTAGAATAGATAGAAGTGTGGAGAAACTTGAGACATGGAGATGAATTAGAAAAACCAAATAAACTGTTAATGTCTGAGGTAATAACAATCTAGTCTTAGGCAGGTGCCTTCATGAGTAGCGAGAAGGACACAGATGGCAATGTTGTATTATAGGTAAAGATGACATTCTTTTATAACTAAATGTTTACATGGGAGTTATAGAAGAGTAAGACACTCAGTTTTGTTCTTCCAAGGACTATGCATCTTCTTTAAAAGTCTGGTCATTTTCTTTACTGTTAAAGATATTCTTTTCTCTCCCTTCTCTGTCTTTCTTTTGCTTGTTCAACATTACTACCATTACCTCTGAAAGAGACATAAATTTATATTGCCTTCTTATTCCATTTACTATTCCCAAGATTTCTATAGTAAAGCACAATTCCCAGGTTTCCACACTCTAATACATATCCTTTCCCAGACAAGTATGCCAATTACTTGATTGTAGTGATAACCTTACTTTTGACATTGTATCTCATGTGGTTGGCAAAAGACAAACAATAAATTAAAAAAATAATTTAGCTTAATTGATATGGCAATTAGATACAATGGGAATTATGAGAATACTAGGAGTGAATGAACAGAAAGAAAAGGGAAAATGGACCAGAATAGATATTTAGGAAAAATGTGTATGGATAGACAATGTGACATAAGGGATGCAATGAGTGAACATAGATGAATGAATAAAAATCCATTTACCATGCAATGAAAAACCATTTAACCTATAGTAAGTTTACCTTAACTGTAGACTATCATTAGGTAATAAAATTTTATTAATTTTATTAATAAAGTTAATAGCCTTTCAATAGCACTTAGTCAAATAAACAGTGAAAACCCATTGATAACATTTCAAACTAAATGCCTAGATTTTAAAAATGCAGAACCAAATAAATGAAAAATTGATGTACAAGTAAAGAAAATAATTTTGCTTTCTGGTTCTTTACAGACCAATATAAAAGTTTGACACACTACCTTTTTCCATTTTTTCTCTCCTTCATTCATTTTTTCCCAATTACATACAAAGATAGTTTTCAACATTCATCCTTTTGCAAGCTTTTGAGTTCCACATTTTTCTACTACTCTTTCTCCCCTTCCCCCTCCCCATACCTTAAGTCCATCATTGACTTGCCTGAGATAATAACATTCTGGTCTTAGGCAGGTGACTTCATGAGTAGCAAGAAGGACATAGATGGCAGCAAGATTTAGAGGTAGAGATGCTACTCAGTGATAATTAGATGGTTATGGAGGGAATATAGAAGAATAAGGTACTCAGTTTTATATTATATGTGCATAATCATGCACAACATGATTTCATATTAATCATGTTGTAAAAGAATAATTAAAATTAATGGGGGGAAAACATGAGAAATAAAGAAAAATATAAAAGAAAATTTTAAAAGTAAACATAGTATGCTTTGCTGAGCTTTCAAAATCCATAGATTTTTTCCTGTGGTTGTGGAAGGTATTTTCTATAACAGTTTGCTCAGGATTGTCCTTGAACACTAAACAACTAAGAAGAGTTGTGTCGATTAATGTTGATCATCTCAAAGTTTTGCTGTTCATATGGACATTGTTATCCTGGATCTCCTCACTTCATTCAACAACAGTTCATGCAACTCATTCCAGGATTTTCTTAAGTCTAGTTAGTCATGATTTCTTACAAAACAATAGTACTCCATAGCATTCATATACTATAACTTATTCAAACATTCCCTAATTAATTGGCATCCTCTGAATTTCCAATTCTTTGCCACTACAAAAAGAGTTGTAATAAATATTTTTGTACATGTGGGTCTTTTCCCCCTTTTTATGATCTCTTTGGAATATATGCCTTGTAGAGGTATTGCTGCATCAAAGCACAGGTTTATTGCCTTTGGGAATTGCTTTAAATTGCTTTCCAGAATCTTTGGATCATTTCACAGCTATACCTAAATTGTATTATTGCCCCAGTTTTCCTCCAATATTGATCATTTTCATTTTTTGTCTTTTAAACTAATCCGATAGGTTTGAAGTGATAAATATTTCCCTAACCAATAATGATTCAAAACATTCTTTCCTGACTCTAGCAACTTTAATTTGCTAATCTGAAAACTGCCTATTCATAGACTTTGACTATAAATTGCAAAATGATTTGTATTCTTATGAATTTGATTCAATTTATCGAGTATAGAACTCCATCTCACCCAGAGGAAAAATGAAAGGAAAGGGATGGAAGAAGGAAGAAAGGGGGAGGGGAGGAAAGGACTAGGTGATAGAAGAGAGGGAAAATCTTAGGAAAGGGTAATCAGACACAGCACACTTCTGAGGAGAGACAGGGTGAAAGTAGAGAGAGAAAAGATTAACTAGGAATGGGTGGGAATAGAATGGAGGGTGATACAGTTAACAATAGCAACTGTAGGAAAAAATAGTGAAGCAACTTCTTTTATAGATTTATGATATGAATGCAGCCCATTCCAGAAACAGAACTGTTAGTATCTGAATACAGACTGAAGTATATTTTTTATTTTCCTTTCACTTCATTTCTCTTAAGGTTTCTCTCTCTTTTAGGGGGCATGGAGTTTATGTTTACTTTCACAACAAGTTTATTGAAATAATGCAAAAATAAATTTGAATATAAAATTGAATATAAAAATTTTTATGCAATTTAGCATATATTTTAGAAATGAGTTCCTTAGCAGAAACACTCCCTGTGAAAATTGTTTCTTGTCTTTCTGCTTTCCTTCTAATCTTGGTTGCAATGGTTTTATTTATGCAAAATTCTCTTAATTTAGTGCAGTTGAAAATTTGCATTTTGCAATTTTGCATCTTCTCTATCAATTCTTTCATCATAAGCTTGTCCCCATTCTACAAATCTTAAAGATAGATTGTACTTTGTTTTCCTAATTGGCTTATGGTATCACCCTATAAATCTAAATCCCGTACACATTTCAACCATACTTACGTATGAAATGTCAATACCTAGATTTTACCTTACAATTTTTCAGTTTTCCCAGCAGCATTTGCAAATGGTAAGTTCTTATCCCAGATACTAGAGTTTTTGGGGTTAACAACCAATAGATTTTTACAATCATTTATTACTGTGTCTTTTAAACCTAATCTGCTCCACTGATTAACTTCTTTATTTCATAACCTATGCCAGGCAGTTTTGATGACTGCCACTTTATAATATAATTTTAGATCTGTTATGACTAGTTCTACTTCATTTGCATCTTTCATTAATTCACTTTTTATTCTTGATCATTTGTTACTCCAGATGAATTTTGTTGCTAATTTTTCTAGCTCTGTAAAATAATTTTTGGTAGCTTGATTGGTATAGCAGTGAATAAGTAATATAATTTGGGCAGAATTCTCATTTTTTATATATGAACTTGACCTATCTATGAGCAATTAACATAAAAAGTGTTTTGTAATTGCATTCAGATAATTTCTGAGTTTTTCTTTGGAAGTATATTCTCAAATATTTTTTGTTGTCTACAATTAGTTTTAATAGAATTTTCTTTCTATATCTTGCTATTTTTTGATACTATATAGAAATGCTAATGATTAATTTTATTATGCATTTTATATCTTACAACTATGTTAAAGCTGCTAAATTTTTCAAGTAGGTTTTTAATTGATTTTTCTAGTATAGCATCATATCAACTGGAAAGAGTGAGAATTTTGTCTCTTCATTGCCTCTTCTAATTCCTTCAATTTCTATTTCTTCTCTTATTGTTAAAGTGAATATTTCTAATGAAAACTTAAATCATAGTTATGATAATGGACATCTTTGCATCAACACGTTGTTACTAGGAATGCTTTTAAATTATCCACATTATATTTAATACTTTTGATAATTTTGTAGAGAGATTACACATCATTTTAATGAAAATTCCATTTACTCCTGAACTTTCTAGTGTTTGCAGTAGCAATGTGTTGTATTTTGTCAAACCTTTTTTTAGATAGTCATATGAATTTTGCAATTTTGTTACTGACATGGTCAATTTTGCAGATTGTTTTCCTAATGATGAACCATTACTGCGTACCTGTTATAAATTCTACCTGATTAATGCATTTTCCTAGTGATAACCTAATGTAATCTCTTTGTTAAATTTTTATTTAAATTTGTGCACTATTATTCATTGCAGAGCTTAGTTTAATGTTTTGCTTTTTTGCTTTTGTCTCATTCTGGTTTAGGTACCAGCACAATGTTAATGTTATAAAAGGAATTTGGCAGGAATCCTTCTTCATGTACCTTTTTCAGATAGTTTACAAAGAATTGGAATGAATTATTCTTTATGTAGCTGGTAGAATTCAATTGTAAATCCATCTTGTCCTGGAAATTTTTTCCTTAGGGAGATCATTGTTCAAATTCTTTTTATGAAATCACATTAGGAAAGTATTTAATTTTCTCTTGTTTATTTGGGTAGTTTATTTTTTGTAATATTCATCTATTTCACTTCCATTATCAAATATGTTGGCATGAAGGTGAGCAAAATAACTCTAAATTATTGCTTTAATTCCCTCCTCATTCGTGATGGTAAAACCCTTTTCATTTTTTAATACTGGTAATTTGGTTTTCCTTCCTATTTTTTAAATCATATTAACAAAGTTTTATCCTTTTTATTATTTTTCATAAAACCAACTCTTAATTTTGTTTATTAGTTCAATTTTATTAATTTATCCTTTGATTTCAGGAATTTCTAATTTGATATTTAATTGGGTAATTTTAGTGTACTGTTTTTCTAGCTTTGTTAGTAGTGTGATAAATTCTTTTGCTTGCCTTTTTCTTTATTTTATTCATGCAATTATTTAGTGATATAACAATTCCCCTATTAAATGCTTTGGCTGCATCTCACAAGGTTTAATGTGAAGTCTCATCATTGTCATTGTCTTAAATGAAGTTATGGATTATTTCTATGATAGGTTGTTTTATCCACTCATTCTTTAATATCATGTTATTTACTTTTGAATTGATTTTAGCTTATCATTTCATTGCCCTTTATTACATGTAATTGTTATTGTAACATGATCTAAAAGGGGTCCACTTAAACATTCTACGTTTCTTCGTTTTACTGGGAAGTTTTTATGTCCTCATACATGGTAACTTTTGTGTGGGTGCCAAGTACTGCTGAGAAGAAGCCATATTCCTTTTCATCACCATTCAATATTCTCCAAAGGTGTATCATATCTAACTTTTTTAAAATTCAATACACCCTCTTAACTTCTTTCTTGTTTACTTTATAATTAGATTTATTTAACTGTGAGAGACTGAGTTTGAAATAACTAATATAGTTTTGTTGTCTATATCTTCTTCAAAATCCTTCAATTTTTCTTCTAAGATTTTGGTAAATATGGGTTTAATATTGATATTGTGTTACTGTCTATGGTGCCATCTAGGAAAATATGTTACTTTTCCTTATCTTTGATAATAAGATATATTTTTGCTTTTTTCTTTCCCTGAGATAAGGTTTTAAGAAATATATTATGATTATCTGATTTTTTGAAGTTCAATGAAATCACAATATATGAACCTCTAACCTTTTCTAACCTTTTTTGTGCATCTCTCTGCTTCAACTGTTTTTTATAAAGAACATATGTCAGTATTCTGGTTTTTAATTCATTCTGCTATACTCTTCTTTTTTGTGGGAAAGTTCCTAACAGTCACATTCATCATTATGATTACTAATATTGTATTTCTCTCCATCCTTCTTTCAGCCATTTATACTTTTCTCTTTCCTTTCTACACCAATGTTTTGCTGCATACTGCTTCTTCCCTCAAACTTCCTTAGTTTTTATCAGTCCCCTTCCCTTTTCTTCTTCTTTTCCCTTTTACACCTTTTAGGGTTTTTTTTTTGGTAAGGCATTGAGGTTAAGTGACTTGCCCAAGATCACAGTGTTAGGTAATTATTAAGCATCTGAGGCCAGATTTGAATTCAGGTTCTCATGACTCCAGCGCTGGTGCTCTATTCATTGTGCCACCTAGCTGCCCCACCTTTTACACCTTTAAAAAAACCCTTTCCCTTTACTTTTTATCCTCTTTTTAATCCCTGTTCTGCTTTTCTTTATTCTCACCCTCTTGTTTTCCTGTACTGTAGGATAATTTTATAAACCCATCTAGGAATACATGTTTCCCTTTTTGAGCCAAATCTGCTGAGAATAATATTTACTCAGTGATCATACCCTCCTTTTTCTCCCTCTACTATAATAGTTCTTTTATGCCTCATCATGTGTTATTATTTATCCTCTAATGCTCTGCCATAATCTGCCTGCATAATCTATGTTTTTATGTCAATTATTTTATAACCCTCTTGTACTTACCCACTAATGGAAGTATATCCCTTTCAAATATAGATCTCAAGGGCAATTGGCATCATTACATCATTATCACTTCATATCTACATCCTCTGTTCAAGAACACTTCCTTCTACTGTCCTATTAAAAATGAAATCCTCTGGAAGCATAGACAGACTAACATCATAATCAATTTATAACCATATCACCTTTCCAAGTATGCATTCTCCAACTGTCCCAATATAAATAACTTTCAAGAGTTAAAAGTATGGATTATATTATAATCAATTTAGACCCTAACTCAATTTCCAAGTACACTTCCTCCAATTATCCAAATAAAAATATAATCCTCAGTCCTCTGTGCAGCCAAGATTCTGAGAAGCAGAATCAGATCCACAGATCACCCAGTAGAGAGCTGCTGGATAGCTGCTCCCAGAGCACTCAGCCCACAGAAGGTAAGCAGGTAGGGGGAGACTTCCAATGTCTCTTTTCTATCCCTGGGACAAGACTCTGCTGCTTTGATCATATGCAAACCCTGGTCAAAATCTAGGGCTCTCTATTGCCAGAGAAGAACAGGTACCATTCTCACAGCTCCAGGACAGAGGGAAGTGTTTGAAATCATGCATAGTCCAGGAGAGCTGTCATAATCTCTCCTAAGACATTGAAGGAACTGAGGTCCTTGCAGGGGTGCCCCAATAATACTCAAAAGCTTGAGAAGCACCTCAAAACTAGGGCATAGGCTAAGGAAATCAGTAAACAGAAAAGAAGAACCTGACTACCAATAACTACTTTGGTTCCATGGAAATTCAAAACACATACTCAGAAGATGACAAATTCCAAGCTTCTGTATCCAAAGCATTCAAGAAAAATAGGTGTTGGTCTCAGGCTATGGAAAAGCTCTTAAAAGATTTTGAAAACAATATAAGGGAGGTAGAGACAAAATTTGGAAGAGAAATGAGAGCAATGCAGGAAAATCATGATAACCAAGTCAGCAGTTTGGTCAAAATACTGCAGAAAATAATATTTTAAAAACTAGGTTAGGTCAAATGGAAAAAGGAGTCCACAAAGTTAATGAGGAGAAGACTACCTTAAAAAGTTGAATTGGGCAGATGGAAAATGAAATGAGAAAGCTCTCTGAACAAAACAAATACTTCAAATTTAGAATGTAACTATAGGGAGCTGATCACTTTGTGAGGAAGCAAGAAACAATAACACAAAGCCAAAAGAATGAAAAACAAGAAGAAAATGAGATATTTCTCATTGGAAAAATCAACCAAAAAGGAAAACATTTTTGGAAGAGACAATTTAAAAATTATCTGGCTAACTGAAAGTCATATCAAGAAAATAACCTTAATTTCTTTTTTTTTCCTTTGGTTTTTGCAAGGCAATGGGGTTAAGTGACTTGCCCAAGGTCACAGAGCTAGGTAATTATTTAGTGTCTGAAGACAGTTTGAGCTCAGGTTCTCCTGACTCCAGGCCCAGTGGTCTATCCACTGTACCACCTAGCTGCCCAAACATATTTATTCCTAAAACATTTTTAGAAATGTATTTCTGACTGGACTCAGATTTTTGAGGTGAATGCTCTCAGAGAAGACATTTGATGTCTCTTAGCGATCTGTTCTAGATGTTTTCTTTTAGACTCTTTCATTCTCTTGGCCAAAACCTTGGCATATTCTGCTTCTCCCTTGTTCTTCTGAGTTCATTGCTTCTTCAAAGCAAAACATCTATATTTGTGCTGTAAAACATGGGGAGTCACAAGATGTTGAACTTTAGGAGCCTTGGTCCTTGGTTTCTTACCTTCCTTGTTGAGGGGTTTTCTCACTACCTACTAGTGAACATCATTTTCTTTGGTTAACTGAAATATTTCCAGATTATGATAACTATTTTGGGCACCAGATGACAAAAAACAGTTGTATCTGTCAGTCCTGGTATATCTTTCTCACCTTTCTTCATGATAACCAAGTTGAGGACACTCACATTAGCATTTACAATACAATTGCTAACAAATTTACATTTTCTTTCTCCAGTTCCTCTAGGATGATAGCAAGAGTAACCCTTAATGAGCAACAGGTAGAAATATCCATTAACCATAACACCCTGCTTCATGGGGAAGCCTTGTTTGTTATTTCCACCACTGATCTAGACCACATAACCTTTCCATTCTTCACCCAGAGCAGCAGCAGAAACTTCAGTGGCCATCCATTTCTCATAAAAGCACATCTCTCATCATCAGCTTCAATGACATTCTGACAGCCAGTGAGTGGGAAAGAGATGTTGAGCTTCATCTTTGCACAGCTGCCCATCTCAGCCCAGTCATGGGAAAGAGATTGATTTCATTCTTAAAGTATTTCTAGGGGTTGCTAGGTGGTGCAGTGAATAGAGCACCAGCCCTGGAGTTAGTAGTACCTGAGTTCAAATCCAGCCTCAGACATTTAATACGTACCTGGCTGTGTAGCCTTGGGCAAGCCACTTAACTGTATTTGCCTTGCAAAAACCTTAAAGAAAGAATTTCTATAAGAAAATTCCCTGATATCCTAGAAGCAGACAGTAAAATAGCAATTGAGAGAATCCCCTGATCTCCTCCTGAAAGATATACAAAAAACAATCTCTAGAAATATTATAGCCATATTCCAGGACCCCCCAAATCACAGAGAAAATATTACAAGCTGCCAGAAAGAAACAATTCAAGTGTCCTGTCCTTCAGTTGGAATTACACAGGATTTAATAGCGACCACACAAAGGGCCCATAGGACTTGTCTGGGAAGCAAAAGAGCTTGGATTACAACTGAGAATTAACTACCTTAGCAGAACTGTGCAGCCTCTTCCAATGGAAAGATGGACATTCAATAAAATAAGGAAATTTCATATTTCCCATTGAAATGACCAAAACTGAACAGAAAATTTGATCTCCAAGTTCAAAATTAAGGAGAAGCATAGAAAGAGTGGATGAGACGGGAAAATTATTATGAATTACTGATGTTGAACTGCTTGTATTCCTCCATGTAAAGATGATACTAAGAACAAATATGAACCATCACAATTAATAGAGCAGTTAGGATGAATATATTTAGACAAGGCATAGTAGAGAGCTGAACATGAAGGTATAATATATTATAAATTTGGAGGCAAGAGGTGAAAAAGTAATGCATTGAGTGTAAGGGAAAGGAGACAAAGAAGGGGCTAAGGTATTTCATGTCAAAGAGTCAAGAAAAGCTTTTGGGATAGAGTGGAAGGGGGAGAAGATGAGGGATAATGAGTGAGTCTTCATTCTCATTGAAATGATTCAGAGAGGAAATAACACACACACTTAATAGGGTATATAAATCTATTCTACTCTAGAAGAGAAAAGGAGAGAAAAGGAATGAGAGAAAGCAGACAAGGGGAGGGGAGGGAGAGAGTAGGTGATAGAAAAGAGGGAAGATCATGGGAGAAGCTAGTTAGACATAACACTTTTTTTGTTTTGTTATAAGGTTGTGGGATGCAATGACCTGCTTGGGACCATGACTATGTGGTTTTTAATGTCTGGGGTGGGATTTGGGCTCTGGCCCTCCTGACCCCAGGGCTGGTGCTCTATCTGCTGCTCTACTTGACTGCCCCATAAAATTCTTGTGAGAAGGGATAAAGTGAAAAAAGAGAGATAAAATAATAAAGGGGCATGGGGAGGAATGGATAGAGAGAAGTTCAATCATCAATAGTAACTGTGGGAAAAAATATGGAAGCAACTTCTCTGATGAACTTATGATAATGAATGCAGTTCACTCCAGGGAAAGAGTTGATTGTATGTGAAGACAAAGTGAATTACAATTTTTGTTCCCTCTTTCTATCACTTGGTTTTTCATGAGATTTTTCAACATTTGGGGGTGGGCTGGGGATTATGTTTGATCTTAGAAAAAGATACGTTTAGTAATTATATATATATATATATATATATATATATATATATATATATATATATATATATATATGGAACAGAAGAATTAGGATTTCAGAAAATGGGTAAAGAAGCATGATTCCCTCTTCACAGCAGGGGGAAGTAGGTACTGCCAGAATAAAATTTTCTACAAATTGTCAAAAAAAAAGCACTGACTGTCTTTGTAGGAATGTATAAAGTTTAATCTTATTGACTAACTTTTCTTTCCCTTTCTGTTTAATTTTTTATGCACCTATTGAGTCCTGTATGTGAAAATCAAATTTTCACTTCAAGCGTAACAATCATGTAAAACCAAACAATTCTAAAGTATTTTTTATAAAGAAAACTATCCATCTCCCACAACAGAACTGGTGGTGTCTAATACAAATTGAAACACATTTTTTAAACTTTATTTTTCTTGGGGTTTCTCTTTTTTATGGAGTATGATAACTTTCACAACATGACTATTATGACAAAGTTTTTCATGAATACACATTTTTCACATATATGAAATAACTCACTTTCTCAATGAGGGAGTGTGGGGTGGGAAGAAGGGAAAGAATTTGGAAATCCAAGTTTTAAAAACGAAAGTGAAAATTTGTTTTTACATTTCATTCAAGGAATTTAAAAATAGTAAAGAAAGCCCCCAGTGGAATCATAAAGAGCCAAAAGCAGTTTATATTTAAGACACAAACCCAAATTAAAGATTTCAATTTTAAATTAAATTATTCATAATTAAAATGCCTGCCTCTGTCTACTTCATCTGAATTTGCCAACTGAATAAACCAAAGTGAATGAAACTATACATTACTTTTTATAAACAAAATATAAATATAGTCACAGTCACAGGCAGATGAACTCAGAGTAATTATAGTATGATATAATATATAAAAATATTTGTAATTTAATTTCATGTGAGTACTTCTTCCAATAACAGGTGTTAAAGACTTTATAACCACTAACATTCAAAATATCCTGTGGTTATAATTTTATTACTCTACTCCCAACTTGGGGGATGATTTTTTGTGGTGCTAGCTTATCAAAGCACGTCTTTAGGCAAGAGTTAATCTATGGTCCCTTAGTAAATAGTTTGGCTCCTTGCATTCTCATTAGTTTTCACAGAATTTTGGTTACCTGATTTTGTTCAGTACCAACTCATATGCCTGTCCATTTTTTCCTCATATGCCTTATATTATTCCCTTTTTTATAATACCATATTTATTTTGTGTTAATATGTCATGGATTATTCAATAATTCCTTAATTGTTGGAAAATATGGTTTGTTTACTAGTCATAAGAATTGAAAGTGTGATTTCATAAGTATGAAAAGTTTTGTCTACCAATTCAGTGTAGCACTCACTCTATATCTTACATTCTTAGAGAACTGCCTAGAAAACTGAATTGTCAATTGATTTTTAGAGTCACACAAATAGTAATTGTGGTATGATGTTTTTCTACCATGTCTCACTGTACCATTATGAATAAAAGAGATATGTTTATATATTTTCTATATATATATAGATCTTTTAATAGGCATTTTATTTCCTTTTGAGATAATTTGGATGTAAAAATCTCTACAACAGAATCAGTTGGGTCAAAACTATTGTTAATTTTATGATTTATTAGGCATAGCCCTATTGTTCTCCAAGATGTTTTCAAACGTTAACATTCTTACCACAATGTTTTAGAACATTTTCCTTTTTAAAAGAATGTCCTTCTATTGGGTAAAATGTTTTCTTAAGGATGTCTTGATTTTTATTTCAATGATAAATAACAGTATTTGAGCAACTGTTTATGTGTATATTTAGCAAAATATTAATATATGTGTAAGTGTAGTTATTTAGCTATACTGGGAAGTGTACATTTTTGATCTTATACATTTTAAAAACTATTTTTTCTTTTACATATTCTTATAAGGATATGAAGAAACTTTTTTTATTCTTTTCATAAATCTAGTTACAAAATAATTAGGTTTTCAAATCTTTACAATGAATAAATTCCTATTTGGTATTCACTCATTTACCACAACATATGACTATTTTTCTCTTTTAATGTTTGTGATTTGAATTCACTCTTTTATACATAATTAATTCTACTTCCTTTTTTGATTTAAATTTTCTTGCATCTAAATATCCTCCTACCCACACACAGACACACACAAATAGACTCTCATACACATGCCCCAACAATAATTTATTTAGATTTGTTAAATTTAAGCTTCTCCCAGGTTTCTATGTATCCATTTGGTATGTTTATTATAGATTATTTTCATTGATTCTTCTTGTTTATTTATTATGTTTTCCTGAAATAAAATGTTAAAATTATTTTGTGTTATCTATAACCAAGATGTCTGATTTGATTCCAAATATTTTATAGTCATGAACAATATTTCAGAAATGTTTGTAGCCTACATTTCTAGTTATTCTAAATTATCTGTAATTCATTTTTCTTAAGTTATGATTTTGCCATTTGTAGCTACTATGGATTTTTTTTAATTGTGTTGCTTGTTGCATTATACATATTTGTAATTTTTGTCATTGTTTCATCAAGGCTCTTTATTTCAATTGTCACTTAAGTTTTTCCTGGTTTTCTTTGTTCAGTCTTTTATTTGCTAGGGTCTTTCATTTTCTTAGTATCAAAAGCTTTTGGCTACTTTGTTTAATTTTTTAAATTGAGTTAAGGCTATCTCTCAGATTATAATGTATTGTTTCTTTTCCTATGTCTCTGGAGTCAGAAAGCATTTGTAAGTGCTTGTATGAATTATGTGCTGTAAATCATGTAATACTTGCTTCCCAGGAGCAGATGTTATAGTATACAGCATGGTGCTAATACAAATATAAGTACCCATACCCCCAAAAAAGGACATAATATAAATAAAAATGATTCATGTAGAAGGTGAGTTGTTAGTAAGATTAAAAAGGACTTGTGGAGAAGGTAACTTTTAAGCTGAGTTTTGAAAAAGGTAAAGTAATCCAAAAATAGAATCTGGAGGGATATAATTCAAAAGATTGGAGATAATTCCTGAAAAGTCATAGAAATATATGTTAGATATAATATATTTAACCCATTTTGTTTTTATTTGTCATTTTGTTGTGGTATATGATGATCACAACATCTTGGATTTTGAACTGAGGGACCTTTACAGAAAAGTAAAATAAGACTCAGAGAAAGTCAAATGATTTACCCAAGGCCACATAGGTTGCAAGCAGTAAATTAAGATTCAAACCACTGTCCTTTGACTCCAATCCAGCAGGCAACACACTGGTTCCAAATTGTGGATCTTTCTTTTGTTCTTTTATTTGTTTTCACTATATAATCTTGAATAGGTATTTATTACAACTCAATTCTTTGATGTTTGATTGAACTTAGCTGTACAACATTTCAGAAAACTGTTTTAAGCTTAGGGGAAAATAAAGGAAAAAATATAAAGCAGAGACAGATTAACACTTAGCTGATAAGACACATTCTCATCATTTAGGAACCATAAGTTTGGGATGCATTTACTTGTGGACTAGTGAATACCTTTTTTATTCTTCATGAGACAATTTAAATTGAGATAATAAGTTTCTTGGAATTCCTTTTGTCTCCAGAAAAAAAAATGCAATCTAATCTTTTGGTTACTGGATAACTTCAATTGTTTCTTACTAGGGAAGATGAAATGTGTGTGTGTGTATGTGTACAATTAAAAAAATTTAAATATTGTTATTAGTTATCACTCTGAGGAGATATATGTGTGAGCAAAAATGTTATCTATATTAGTTTGTTATTATTAGGAAAATAGGTACATAGAATTATGAAGAAATTGAATTATGATTATGATTGAAAAGCATTTTAAGCAAAGGATGAATTCTTTTGACTAGATATACTCTGAATAAAAAATTTAAATATGCATATATATTTCTAGTTGTTTGTATATACACATATATATATATATATATAAAATCTTGATGTGCATATTATAATGATAATATGGCATGTGTCATCTATAGGCATAAAAGGAAACATTTTATGTCATAATGCTATAGGGACATTTTTTATTATTTGAAGCCATAAGTCTCTTTTGCCAAGGAACAGTTCTGACTTCTTTTGCTTCTATGAGGATTGCTTTGAAATTCAGAATAGGAAAAGTTTCCAAAACAGTATTTTGGGGTACAAATAGACATAGAAAGCTATTTCTTTCTAATTCCAAACATGAAGAATTCATAATGTCTTTCTCTTTTACTATTGTATAGCAACATTCTTCCCAGTGGTATCCAACTTGAGAGTTCCTAAAATGAAATACAAGACTTGTTCTGTCAGTGAATGTGGAGACTCACAAAAAGTAATAGGAATCAAATAGCCTCCTTCTTCAAATCTGATCCTGTTTTGGGGGAGATAACAGGGAAAATACTGACATCTGTGATGAAAGTCTAGTGAACAAAGAAACTCACAACTGTGATTTATGGTAGCTGAGACTGTTATGGTGCCTGTCCTCATTCAGTCACACAACTGAGAGTGGAAAATTGTACTCTTTTTTTAAATTTCTGAAAACAGAAATAAACAATGGAATTGTATGAAAAAGTAAAAGCAAAGCAAAATAAAATGGTAGGCATTTTTATTTGAGAGGTAAATGAAGAAATCATACATAAAGATCTAAATAAAGGTTATGCACAAATATATACCCACAAAAAGAAGAGATTCTGTGATACAATCACATCTACTCTTTGTGTATATAATAATACAGAACTAAATAGATCATATTATTACTTGAATTATATATTAATATAATCTTTTTTTAACTTTTCAGATGAATTAGGTAAAACACTGAATTATTATTTCTCTCTGATGGCTATTGTGAAATCTGAAAAGGTAAACTTAAGGTTAAATGCCTAAGAAATAAATGATAATTATTAAAAATGACAACATAGAAATGGATGAAATTGAAGGAGAAAAAAACATGGACATTTGAAGGAGAAAAGTGAATATATCAACGAGTATTTATTAAGTGCCTACATTTTGAAGACCACTTTTTATGTGCTGGGAATATAAGAATGAAAATGAAGCAATTTCTGCACTCAGGAACCTTTGTGGTCACTTAAAGTATTTTGACTGCTAAGTGGGTACATAAATAGAATAGAGAAAAAAAAGAGATCTCATTGTCAGTATAAATATAACAATCATCAACAAACATGAAAAATAAAAAAGATGTTTTATAAGAAAATAAGATGAGGAAGAAATTAATAGCTATCGTCAACTCCTTTTGTAAGATTCATATTCCTGAACAAAATAGGAGAAATGAATACATTTTCTGATATGTGTGGACTAGCATAAAGGCATTAATTGAAAGTTTAAAAAAAAGTTCCTCCAATTCTAGGGAGAAATGTATGTGCCTAACATTCATTGTTTCTGTCTCTTAATGAATGAGAAGGAAAACTGGAAAAAAACTAAAGCTTCCATATAGATTTGAAACCCCAAGAAATAAGGGAAACTTCTAAATTTGAGCAGGGGCATTGAAAATCTTTATTGGTGGTGTCAAGACAAAATTAGACAAAAGAATTTTGTTCCAAAATAACTGGAAAATAATGACTTCATGGCAGGACATGTACTGGTCATATATGTAATTGAAGACTAGATTATCAATTATGTGGATACTTTATTTGTCACTGAAATTAAGCCCCAAATAGAACTTATTCAAGACATTAATCATGCTGTTGATATTCTGCATCCATTATCAATTCTCTATCTTATGTAAGTATTTTCCATATTACTTAAGGAGGAAAAGAGGAAGAATTTTTTTTACTCATAAGAGAGCAGGTATTGCTATTGTTTCTTATTTTTTATGTTCCTCTGTGTTATTTTATGTTTTTATGTTGCATTTTATTTATTCAGCTAAATGCTTTCCATCTAAATTTTATTCATTAATTCATTCATTAATTTATTTATATTTATTTTTCAAAAGTCATTTTTGCAAGATTTCAAGTTCCATATTTTTCTACCATTCCTCTCCCTCTATTTGACAGACATATTACAGGTTAGACATGCTTAATATGATAAATATATTTCCATATTTCTGCTGTAAAAGAAGAATCAGAACAAAAATGGAAAAATATTTTTAAAAACTGAAAATAGTAATGCCTTAAGACTCCTTAGCTCCTTTTCTGAATGTAGATGCTATTTGCTATCACAAATCCTTTTGAATATTCTTTGATTATTGTACTAATGAGAAGAGTAAGTTCGTCATAGTTGATCATCACACAATGTTGCTTTAAATGTATACAACGCTGTTTCTGCTTATTTCACAACATAAATTCATGCATTTTTTCCAGACTTTTCAGAAATCTAGTCACTTATGAATTTTTACAGAACAATAGTACTCCATCATATTCATATAACACAATTTGTTCAGTCATTCAATAGATTCAATCTCCTCAATTTTCAATTCTTTTTTTTACTGCCAAAAGAGCTGCAATAAATATTTTTGTATAAGCAAATTATTTTACTTTTCTTACGAGCTCTTTGGGATACAGAACTAGTAGTGGTATTGATATATATATATATATATATATATATATATATATATATATATATATATATATATATATGTAAAACTGGTTTGCACTATTTTATTGCCCTTTGGTTATAGTTTCAAATTGTGCTCCAGAAAGGTTGAATCAGTTCACACCTCCATCAACATTGCATTAGTGTCCCAGTTTTCCCACATACCCTCCAACATTGTTCAATTTCTTTTTTTGTCATATTGCCCAATCTGATAGGTATAAGGTGCTTTCTATATTTTTCCTGTTCCAATTATTTTTGTTAATACTGTTCTTTGCCCACATTCATTGATATGGTTGGAAACCAAACATTGTCCACATGAAATGATATCTAAAAGCTTCCATATTCAAACTTAGAGAGTTCCGAATGACTTCCATGAGATGAATTTTCTAGAATATAGGGAAAAGAAAAGGGATCCAGAACGGAGAATCACATTGTTAGAACAATGTTCTTTGAAAAATATTTTGTTTGATAAAACAAAAAAGACCCATTTTCCCTACCCCTTCCAACTCACGGAAGGCAATCTGATAATCTTTACATTGTTTCCTAGCTATGTGTTGATCAAAACTGAATGTGTTGAAAGAAAAAAAAAATCTTTGAGGAAAAAAATAAAATATTAGAGATAGCCAAATTATGTAGTATAAAAGACAAACTCTTTTTTAAATAATAAAGATTAAAATCTTTGATTTTTGTTTAAACATCACAGTTCTTTTTCTGGATATGGATATTATTCTCCATCACAGATATCCTAAAATTGTCCCTGATTATTTCACTGATGGAATGAGCAAATCCATTACGGTTAATCCTCACATCTATGTTACTCTTATGGTGTATAATTTTGCTCTAGTTTTGCTCATCTCATTCAGCATCAGTTGATGCAAGTCTTTCCAGGCTTCTCTGAAATGCCATCCTTCCTGGCTTCTGATAGAAGAATAGTGTTCCATAGCATCCATATACCACAATTTGTTCAGCCTTACCCCAATTGATGGACATCCCCTTGATTTCCAATTCTTTGCCACCACAAAAAGAGCTGCTTTGCATATTTTTGTACAAGTGATGTTTTTACTGTTTTTCATGATCTCTTCAGGGTATAGAACCAGTAGTTGGTATTTTTGGATCAAAGATTATGAACATTTTATGCCCTTGGGAGTAATTCCAAATTGCTCTCCAGAAAGTTTGGATTATTTCACAGGTCCACCAACAATGCATTAGTATCCCAGATTTTTTCACATCCCTTCCAAAATTGGTCATTATCCTTTCTGGACATATTGGCCAATCTTAGAGATATGAGGTGGTACCTCAGAGATGCTTTAATTTGCATTTCTCAAATCAGTAATGATTTAGAGAAATTTTTCATATAACTATGGATAGCTTTGACTTCCTCATCTGCAAATTGCCTTTGCCCATCCTTTATCCATTTGTCAATTGGGTCATAGCTTTTTTAAAATAAATTTGACTCAATTCACTATATATTTTATAAATGAATCCTTTGTCAGAAAAAAGAGTTGAAAAATTGCCAATTTACTTCATTTATTTTGATCTTGGTTGCAGTGGATTTGTTTTTGCAAAAACTTTTTTAATTTAATGTAATTAAATTATCCAGTTTTTTAAATTATGTTCTCCATCTCTTCCTTGGTCATAAACTGCCATAGATCTGACAGCTGAACTATTCCTTATTCTCCTTTATTGCTTATAATGGTGTCTTTTATGTCTAAATCCTGCACTCATTTTGATCCTATCTTGGTAGATAGTGTGAGATACTGGTCAAATTCAAGTTTCTGTCATACATATTTCCAGGTGAGTTCTTTTCCCCAGATGCTAGACTCTGGGTTTATCAAACAGCAAATTACTATAATCATGTCCTGCTGTCTTTTTTGCACCTAGTCTATTTCACTGATTCACCAACTCTGCTTCTTAACAAGTACCAGACAATTTTTATGACTGATGCTTTATTATATAATTTTAGATCTAGTAAGGCTGTCATCTTTTTTCACAATTTTTTTATTAAAACCCTTGATATTCTTGACTTTTTCTTTGTCTTAATTTAGTTACATTTTTTCTAACTCATTAACGTAATTTTTGGAAGCTTGGGAAGGCACTAAGTAAGTTGTTTAATTTAGCAAGAATTTTCATTTTTATTATGTTAACTTGGCCTAACAATGAGCAATTGACTTTTGTCCAGTTATTTAAATATGATCTGATTAGTATGAAAAGTGTTTTATAGTTGTTGAGCCTGCCTTAACAGGTAGACTCCCATGTATTTTTATACTGCCTGAAGTTAATTTAAATGGGATTTCTCTTTTTAGCTTTTGCTGCTTCATCTTACTAGTAATATATAGAAATGCTGAGGATTCATGTGGGTTTATTTTATGTCCTGAAACTTTGTTAAAGTTGTTAATTGTTTCTAGTAGTTTTTTAGATGATTTTTTAGGTTTCTCTAGGATTTACAATCATGTCATCTACAAGAGTGAGAGTTTTGTAATTTCCTTTCCAATTCTAATTCCTTCAATTTCTTTTTCTTTTCTTATTGCTGAAAGCTAATGTTTCTAATAATATATTGAATAGTAATGGATATAACAGACAACATTGTTTCACCCATGATCTTATTGGCAATACCTCCAGCTTATCCCCATTGCATAAAGGGTGTATTGATGGTTTCTGATAGATACTGTTTATCATTCTAAGTAACAATCAATAATGCCTATTTTCTCTAGTGGTTTTGTTTGCTGTATGTTTTCAAAGTCTTTTTTCCATACTTACTGAGATAATCACATGATTTCTATAAGGTTTGTTACTGATACAGTCAATTATACTGACAGTTTTACAAATATTGAACCAACAGGGAATGCTAGGTGGCACAGTGGATAGAGCACCAACCCTGGAGTCAGAAGTACCTGAATTCAAATTCAGCCTCAGACACTTAATAATTGTGTATCTCTGTGGCCTTAGGCAAGCCAGTTAACCCCATTTGCACTGACAACACCTAAGCAAAAATATTGAAGCAACCCTGCATTTGGGGGATAAATCCTGTGTTATTACAATGATAACTTGTTGTAATCACTTTGCTAAGATTTTATTTAAGATTTTTGCATCCATATTCACTATGGAAAATGGTCTATTATTTTCGTTCTCTGTTTTAACTCTTTATTGGTTTAGATATCAGCACCATATTGTTATCATAGAATGAGTTAGGCAGAGTTCTGTCTTCACCTATTTTTCCAAGAGTTTATATAGAATTGGAACCAACTGTTCCTTAAATGTTTCATAGAATTCACTTGTGAATCCATCAAGTCCTGGAGATTTTTTGTTAGGAAATTCATTAATGACTTGTTGAATTTCTTTTTCTGAGATAAGGTTATTTCGATATTTAATTTCAACTTCTTTTAAATTGGGCCAATTATATTTTTGTTAATATTCATCCATTTTACTTAGATTATCAAATTTATTTGCACAGAGTTGGGCAAAAAAGTCCTCAATTATTACTTTATTTTTCTCATCATGGGTGCTAAGTACACCTTTTTCATTCATGATATTAGTAATTTGGTTTTTCTTCTTTCTTTTTTTGAGTCCAATTAGCCAAAGGTTCATTTATTTTATTAGTTTTTCCATAAAACCAACTCTTGGTTTTATTTATTAGTTCATTAGTTTTCTTGATTTCTAGTTTATTAATATCTCCTTTAATTTGTAAATTTTCTAATTTGGTATTTAATTGGGGAGTTTTAATTTGGTCTTTCTCTAATTTTTTTTAATTGAATGCTAAGATCAATTTCCTCTTTCTCTATTTTATTCATGCAATCATTTAATGGTACTATATTGTACCATTATATCCACCCCCTCCTATGCCTTGTCTACATATGCTCCTTCTAACTGTTCTATAAATGAGAAAGTTCATGTAAGCCATGACCTAATAAATTCCATGGCTGTATCCCATATGATTTGGAATATTGCTTCTTTATTGTCATTGTCTAGGTTTAGTTAAATCATTAATTCTATCTATAATTTGTTGGTTGATCCACTCATTCTTTTAAAAGAGGCTGTTTATTTTCCAATTAGTTTTAGGTCTATCTCTCCAGGGTCCATTATTGCACATGATTTTTATTGCACCATGGCTGAGAAGGAAGTACTCATTGTTTCTTTGTTTCTGTGTTTCTTTTTGCAGTTGATTATGAGATTTTTATGCATTAGTACATAGTTAGTTTTTGTGTAGATGCTGCAGATAAAAAAAGGTTAATCCTTTTGATTCCCATTCAATTTTCTCCGAAGGCCTATCATGTCTAGGCTTTCTATCATTCTATTTACCTCCTTAACTTCTTTCTTGTTTATTTTATGGATAGATTTATCTAATTATTTTATCTTTTAAAACTGATTTTATTAAGATTTATGTAAAAACAAGTTTTGACATTTGTTTTTTTTAAATTTTGAAAATTATTTCATTTCCTGACAATCCCTCCTCCCCAAGAAGGCAAGCAATTTGATATAGATTATATATGTACAGACATGCAAAATATATTTCCATGTTGAAAATTTTATTTCTTTTTTTGATTATTTTATGCTATTACAATAATCTTGTTGTGAGAGTAAACATAAACACCCTCCCCTCCCCACCAAAAGATCAGAACCCTCAAGAATAGTGAGAAAGGAAAAACAAGGTGTACTTCATGTTGGGTTCAGATTCCAATGGCTCTGTCTCTGGGATGAGTTACCTTTTTTTTTTAATCATAAGTCCACTATAGAAGTTGCTTCAATATTTTTCCCAAAATCACCATTACTAGATGTATTTCCCCCCACTCTACTCCTCCCCACTCTCACTTACTCTCACTTATTCTCTCTCTCTCTCTCTCTCTCTCTCGTTCTCTCTCTCCTTTCATCCTGTCCCTGTTCAGAAGTGTGTTGTATCTGAGTACCCTCTCCCATGAACTTCCCTCTCTTCTGTCACCCAATCTACCCTTCCCTCCCTCAATTCCTCCTTATTCCATCTATTTCCCTCATTTTTCTCTAGGGTAAGATAGATTTCTATTCCCTATTAAGTTTGTATATTATTTCCTCAGATAGGAAATTTCCTCAGAGAGAGCCATTTATGATGAGAATGAAGGCTCCCTCATTCCCCCTCACTTTCCCCCTGTTCCACTCCATTGTAAAAACTTCCTCTTGACTTTCATGTGAATTTTCTTAGCCCCTTCTTACTCTCCTTTCTACCCCCCCCCAGTACTTTCCTTTATCACCCTTTGACTCCATCTTTTTACTATATTGTACCATTATATCCACCCCCCTCCTGTGCCTTGTCTACATATGCTCCTTTTAACTGTTCTATTAATGAGAAAGTTCATGTAAGTTATAATTATCTTCTTCCCATGCAGGAATATATGTAGTTCAGCATCATTAAGTTCTTAATAACTAGGCTTCCTTGTCTACCCCTCTATGATCCACCTGAGTCCTGTACTTGGAGATCAAACTTTCTGTTCAGCTCTGGTTGTTTCATTAGGAAGGTGTGAAAATCACCTGTTTCATTGAAACTCCTCTTATCCCCTGAAAGAGAAGGTCAGTTTTTTCTGGGTCATTGATTCTCAGTTGCAAACTAAAATCTTTTGCCTTCCAGAATACCCTATTCCAAGCTCTTAATATAGATGCTGCCAGATCCTGTCTAATCCTGACTATAGAGCCACAGTGGTTCATCTGTTTGTTTCTGGAAGCTTTTAGCATTTTCTCTTTGACTTGGAAATTTTGTAATTTGGCTATAATATTCTTGGAAAGTTTTCTTTTGGTATCTCTTTCAGGAGGTGATCTGTGAATTCTCTCAGTTTCTCTTTTACTCTCTGCTTCTTGGATCTCAGGGCAATTTTGCTGTATTATTTCTTGAAAAATGAAATCTAGGTTCTTTTCCTGGTCATCCTGGATCTGTTTTCAGGGTCAATTGTTTTCTCAGTGAGATATTTCACATTTTCTTCTAATTTTTTTTGATATAGCTTTATTTCTTCCTGATTTCTTGCAAAGTCATTGACTTTGCATTTGAAGTCTTAATTTTCTTCATATAGATTTTGTTTTCTCCTTTTTTCAGCTGACCAATACTGTTTTTTAAGGCATTCTTCTACTTATTTGCCATTTATGTTTCTTTTTACATTTGGTCTAAACTGGTTTTTAACATATTATTTTCTTCAGTATTTTCTATATTTCCTTCACCAAGCTGTTGACTTGTTTTTCATGATTTATCTCCATCACCCACATGTATAGATACAAGTGGCAGTTTGGACTACCAAATTTTTCCTCTAAGACTTCTGGCCAAGATGGCAGAGAGAAGACAGGCACAGTTCTAAAGTCTCCTGATCTTTGCCCATCTATCTTATGAAGCAAACCTCTTAACAGAAACATGACCCACAAAACCCAGAAAGAAAAGCCAGGAGAAAGAACATCTACCTCAGGATTTGCCTTCTGCACCTTTGGCTAAAGGAGAATGCCTCAATCGAGGTCACAGACATGCCAGAGAAAACAAGCAGCACCTCCTACTGGCCAGCCAGAGAAATTGCACTCAGTAAAGCATCTAGCCATCCCAACACCTAACCAATGTGAACCAGCCACTCTCCAACTCAAGGTCTTAGCAAAATGAAGAAGGGTCAGCAGAAAAGTGGATCCATAGAAAAATTCTTGGAAGGAAAAGACCTTAACTCAGAGAGATCTAGAACCTTTGAGGAGAATATGCTCTGGTCTCCAGTACAGAAAGATTCCCTTAAAGAAATAAGGAAGGTGTTTAAAAATCAATTGGAAAATTTGACAGAAGAAACCCAAGAGAAATACTTTTCATCAAGAAAACAAATCCTTAGAAAATAAAATTGGACAAATACAAAATGAGAATAAATTTCCCCGATCCTCAGTTGGGCAGATGAATAAGAAAACAATTCTCTCAAAACCTCAACTGGTCAAATGGAAAGCTCTTTCAAAAGTAGAATTGACCAATTGGAAAAGGAATTGCATAAAGTTAATGAAGAAAACTCCTCCCTAAAAAAAATGTAGTCTGCAGAAACTAATGACTTCATGAGACAGCAAGAGATTGTAAAACAAAATCAAAAAATAGAAGAAAATGTAAAATACCTCATCAGCAAAACCACTGACCTTGAGAATAGGTCAAGAAAGGGCAGCCTGAAAATTACTAGACTTCCTGAAATCATTGAAGAGAAAAAAATCTTGTACTTAATATTACAGGATCTAGTGATGGGAAATATCATGGAATCAGAGGGCAAAGTAGTTAATGAAAGAATACATTCATCCCCTCCAGAATAAGATCCTAAAATGAAAACACCAAGGAATGTTGTGGCCAAATTGCAGAACTATCAAATAAAAGAGAAAATCCTGCAAGCAACCAGAAAGAAACAATTTAAATATCAAGGAGCCACAGTAAGGGTTACACAGGACCTGGCTGCATCAACATTAAGGGATCGAAGGGCCTGGAATGAGATATTTCAAAGAGCGAGGATGCTTGGAATGGAGGCAGGAATCCACTATCCCACAAAGCTGAGCCTTCTCTTACAAGGAAAAAGATGGACATTTAAGGAAATGAAATAATTCCAAAAATTCTTGATGAAAAGACCAGAGCTAAATAGAAAATTTGGACATCAAACAGGAGGTTCAAGAGACATATGGTAAAAAAAAAAGGGAGGGCGGTAAAAGAAAAAAACTGCTATCCAACAAGTTGAAATTGGCTATATCCCAGCATGGGGAAAAAGATTCTCATAAATCTTGAGAATTGTAACTCTAACAGAGAGAATATACCTAGGCAGAAGTGAAGGACATTCATGAACTATCCATGAGACTGTGATCCAATGTGATATAAATGGCTTTAACCCCATTTGGGAGAAAGACTCTAATAACTCTCAAGAATTTAACTCTATTAAAATATACTTAGCTAGAAGTGACAGATACTCAGAATTTTCTATGACTCAGATAAAATGATTTTTAAAAACACTACCTCCTTAAAAAGGTGGACAAGAAGGAGACAGGAGGAGGGAGGGGATTGAATGGGGTAAATCTCATTACGTTTTATACCTATGATAATAGAGGGGGAAGAAGGGAGGAGATGAGAAACACCTGAATGTTCTCATCAGACTTGGCTTAAAGTCAACACATACTTAGTTAACTTAAAAAAACATCTAACTATTCAACTATTAAAAGGGGAAAAGGGAAGTGGGGACAGAGAAAGGGCAGGGAAGGAAGGAAAAGGAGGACTAACAAAAGGAAGGGAAGGGAAAGGGGAAAAAGGGAAAGGGGAAAGAAATGGGAGGGAGTGACATAGGAGGTCAAACACACTGAAGGGGGTGATATTCAGAAACAAAATACTGGGGAATATAGATAAGGGGGGAAGAGAGAAAATACAAACAGAGGGAAGATATCATGGAGGGCAATAAAGAATTAATAATCATAACTTTGAATGTGAATTGGATGAACTCTCCCTTAAAACATAAGCGAATAGCAGAGTGGATTAAAAACCAGAACCCTACAATATGATTCCTCTTTCAACACACTCAATTTGTATGAATATACAACATGGAAGCAAAATCAAGACTGGCAGATTGATTTCTGTTGGGGGGGAGGGAGGAAAGATTGGGAGAAAAATTGTAAAACAGTAAAATCTTTAAAAATTTTTTTCCCTCTAAATCCTTAATTGCTTTTCAAAGACTTTTTTGAGCTTATCCATAGCATGGGCAATTTTCTATTTCTTTTAGAGGTTTTGGATACAGAAGCTTCAACTATGTCATATTCTGAGTATGTATTTTAGTCTCCCATGTTGAGGTAAGATTCTTCTTTTTTCTATTCTTTGTTCATTTTCCCAACCTTTGACAGATTTACCACACTTCCAAGGCTTTGGAGGATTTTAGGGAAAATCCACAGGCACCTTAAATCCTCCAAGGTCTCAGGAAAGGTTCTGACTGCTCTCTTGCCTGTGCTCTGGGATGTGAATGACCACAGGCCTTCCCCTCTGCCCTGGAGTTGTGAAGAGAGTCCCTGCTCATCCATGGGGTTATGGTAGCCCAAAGTGCCACATGTATCTGTGTGTGGGCATATAACAGAGTCCTTATGCAGGGAGAGCAGAGAGACCTCTGCAGTCTCCTTTATACCCTCACTGTCTGTGGGCTAAGAACTCTGGACATCCTAGGTGACTCTGCTGACTCTTGATGCAGGTTCTCACAGCAGTGCTTCTCTGAGGTCAGCTCTCTATATTGGTGTGGCAGAGCTATCTCACCAACCCTTCCCGCTGTCCTCAGTGATATCTGGATGAAGAGGTCTGGAAACCATCACCTCTGCCACAGACTCAGGTGCCTAGCCGAGCTGTGCTGTGCTGCTGTGGTACTGCAGCTGTGGTGGTGTTGCAGGATGCTGCACTGAGAAAGTGTTGCCCTGTGGTAGCACTATTGCAGTGCTGTGGCTGCAGCTCTTTCCAACCCCTCAGTCCTGATGAAATAGATCTTTTCTGCAGAACTTTTAACTTGTGTTGCACTGGGAAATTGTATCACTCAGTCTTCTGAGGATTCTGTCCCTCTAAATTTTGGTTAAAGTCATAATTTGGCAACTTTTGGAGCTTTTGTGGGGGGGAGTTTCTAGAAATTCCTGCCTTCAAGTCACCATCTTGGCTAGATTTATGTAATTCTGAGACAGGGATGTTGAGGTCCCCCACCATTAGACCTTTTCTGTCTATGTCTTCCTATAAGTCATTCAGGTTTTCCTTTAAGAATTTTGATGCTATACCACTTGGTGCATACATATTTAGTATTGGGATAGCTTGATTCTCTATGGTACCTTTTAGGAGGATATAGTTTTCTTCTTTTTCTCTTTTAATGAGATCAATTTCTGAAACTGCTTTGTCTGAGAAGGATTTCTACTCTTGACTTTTTCATTTCAGGTATAGCATTTTTGATTTTTCTCCAACCATTTACCTATACACTATATGTGTCTCTCTGCTTCAAATGAGTTACTTGTAAGCAGCATATTGTAGGATTCTGGTGTTTAGTCCATTTTTGCTATTCACTTATGTTTTATGGGATAATTCATCCCATTCACATTTTAATTTATAATTACTCTTTATTGCCCTACATGCTGTCTTCAATCTGTTTGCATTTTCCCCTTTTTTCAACTTATCCATATCCATATCCCCAAATATTTTGCTTCTGCATACCACTTCCAGTGTGTTTTTCTCTTTATATCCAACTCCCCTCCAATTTCCTTCTTCTTCCCCTTTACCCCCTATTCCTTCCCTTTCTTCCATTTGTTCCTCTTTTCCTCCTCTCTCTCCCTTTTCCCCTCTTAATACTTGAAAGGTAAGATACTTTTCCTTAACTTAATGAGTCTACATGTGTTAATTGTTCTTTGAGTCAAATCTGGGGATCGGGCAGTTCTCACCTCCTCCTGTCTTCCCATCTATTGCAATGGGTCCTGTTCATCTCTTCATGTAATGTAATTTACCCCATTCAATCTCTACCATCCTCCAGTCTCTTTACTGTTCACCCTGTTGGGGTATAAATTGTTTTTAAATCATTCTATCAGTCATGGACAAGTCATAAGGGTATATTAATTCTACTAAGAATTTTCTCCCTAGTAGCATTACAGTTCTCAAGAGTTATGAGAATCTTTCTCCCAAATAGGGATATAGCCAGTTACAACTTATTGGATAAAAAGTTTTTTTTTCCTTTTCCATTTTTTAGTTTTTCCATGTACTTGAGTCTCCTGTTTGATGTCCAAGTTTTCTATTTAGCTCTGGTCCTTTCAAAAGGAAAAGTTGGAAGTCTCTTATCTCATTATATATCCATCTTTTCCATTGGAGGAGAAGAATTGGTTTTGCCAGATAGTGAATCTTGGCTGCATTCCAAGTTCTCTTGCTCTTCAGAATATCATATTCCAGGCCCTTCAATCCCTTAATGTTGATGCAGTCAGGTCCTGTGAAATGATTACTGTGGCTCTTTGCTATCTAAATTATTTTATTCTGCCTGATTGTGCCATTTTCTCTTTATCTTATAGTTCTGGCATTTGTTTACAATATTTCTTGATGTTTTCATTTTGGGATACTTTTCAGGAGGGTATTGCTGTAATCTTTCAATAACTATTTTGTCTTCTGCATCCATGATATCTGGTATATTTTTCTTCACTATATCCTGAAGTATTAAAACCAGGCTGTGTTTTAACCTCAATATTTTCAGGAAGCTCAATGATTCTTAATTTGTCTCTTCTGGATCTATTTTCCAGATCAGTTGTTTAGTTGATGAGGTATTTTACATTTTCTTCTATTTTTTTCATCTTTTTGGTTTGGTTTTGTTTAACAGATTTTTGTTGTCCTATGAAGTCATTAGTTTCCAGAGATTCCAATCTTTTTTTAGAGAAGAATTTTCTTCATTTACCTTTTGCAACTCCTGTTCCATTTGGTCAATTCTATTTTTGTAATTTTCTATTTGCCCAATTGTGGTTATAAGAGAATTATTTCCCTTTTTGCATTTCTCCAATTGTATTTTCCAAGTATTTGTTTTCATGTTGCAAGGTGTTAATTTTGTCTTGTGTTACCTTTCCCAATTTTTCCAAATAATTTTAAACTCCTTCCTGATTTATTCTAGGAAGTCTTTCTCAAGACCAATTCATATTCTCCTCAGAAGTTCTACTTCTTTCTGAGATAAGATCTTTGTTTTTAAAGTTAGCTGTCTATAGACATCCCCCATTGGCTCGTTTTCATTTTCTTAGAATCTTATATTGGGGGATGGGCAGGTTTATGGTCTTTTGGTGTTGAAATTCCTAGAGGTTTTGCTCACTAGTCTTAGTAACTCCAAATGGGCTGACCAGTAAGGGGTGCTAGACACTTTCTCTGGAGTGTCTGTGGCCTTGATTTGTGGCCCAATGCTTAGGCCTGTGGGGAGGAGGAGGGGCAGTAGGATCTGATTATTCAACAATGTGTCTTGAGCCCTCAGACCATATAATTAATAACCTTATCTTCACTCAGCACTGAGGGTGATCTTCTGCTTATACCTAAGCCTGGGGGTGGTGGTGGTGTTACTATGCTTGTTGTAAAAATAGTTACTTTCTCCCACAGTGATGGGGGAGAAAGGGACCCAACTGGAATCAAGGTGACTCTGCTGAAAATGTGTGGATCACAGACCTGGTCTTCTAGACTAGCCAAGCTGACTGGAATGGATCTATGTCTAACCTCACTCTGCAATTCTCCCACTCACCACTCACATAGCCTAAGTTTCTGCACCTGTTCTCAGGCCTCACTTTACTGCCCTTGTGCTGACTGTGCTCTTTGCCCCTGACTCACCCACACTCCCCTGAAACAGACCTTATTCGTAGATATTCTCCTTTGTTTTTCTCTAAGTTTTGTGGATCTAAATTCTGTTAAAGGGTTTGATTCATATTAGTTCTGACAGAAAGCCAAGAGAGTCCAGGACAATGCCTGGCTTCTCTCTGCCATCTTGGCCAGAAGTCTATTATTATGAATCTTGCTAAGTATTTTTTAAAATTTTTCTCTTTCCACATAATTTATTAGGCAGGGATGAACTTTTTTCTGTATTCTTTACATGTATAAAATGGAAAATCAATTAAGATTTTGAAAAGTGCTTAAAATCATTACTGTAATATTTTCTAATTTTCCTTTGCTGCACATTTCTTCCATTTTTAAAGAAAATTTTTGACATATAAGGAATCTGAAAATGGAACATTCTTCTTGCTTGAGTACCACAGAATGAACAAATCTGCAGATTATTATATAATGTGCATTATAACCAAACCCTTTAAACTAAGTTCAAGCAATACTACTTGAAATATACAAAGAGCTATTGCTATGTTATTTTTTTGAAGTATTGGAAAGAAAAGAGAGGTCAATGAATTGTGGAATGGATGAAATAATATTTTACATGATTTCAATGGAATGCTATTTTGCAATAAGTATTAGCTAAAAGAAATATTTCAGCAACATTTCTATTAAGAATGAAATAAAAGACTAAAGACTACTTATATCACAACACTGTGTAGAAAAAAAACTGAAAATCTTAGCAACTGCAATAAATATAATGACCAGCTATAATTCTGGAATACCAATAATGGCAGAGAAGAAAAGACAGACTCAAACTACAGAATAAGGCACAGATTTCTGGCATGCTAAATGAGAGAATTTTTTTTTAACAATTTAATTTGTTTCCGTATTTCAGTTTTCTTTTATTTTTCCATTTGTGATAGGCATGAAAAAGATTCAAAATGTTAATTGAAGGTAATTTATATTTAAAAGATAAAAAGAATGAAAAATATCAGATATTAAAATTATTTTGTAATGGTTCATTATTCTACATTGAATATTATTTAGTTTCATGTTTTTTAATTATAAGCATGTATTTTCAAATTCTGATTCATTTTTGCTAAACTTATAGTATTAATTATTATAGTAGATTATGTCCAGAATTTACTGAATCATCAAATATATGAAAAAAATATTTATGTAATTTCTCTGATTGAGAAAAGGACTCTCAAATAGTGGCTATATTATTTATTTATTTATTTTGAAGAATATAGGAATAATTTTTTAAAATTTTATTTAAGGCAATGGGATGTAGAGTAACTTGTTCAAGGTCACTAAACTAGGCAATTATTAAGTGTGTGAGGCCATATTTGAACTCAGATCCTTCTACCTCCAGACCCAGGGCTTTAATCCATGCATCACCAAACTGCCCCTGAAATACATTTTTCCAAAAATTTTTAAAGACAAAATGTATTTATTGATTGCCCATTATATATTCCAGGCTTTCTCTTTTTTTTCTCTTTGTTTCTTTGTTTCCTTCCTTCCTTCCTCTCTCCCTCCCTCCCGACCTCCCTCCTTCCTTCCTTCCTTCCTTCCTTCCTTCCTTCCTTCCTTCCTTCCTTCCTTCCTTCCTTCCTTCCTTCCTTCCTTCCTTTCTTTTCTTCCTTCCTTCTTTCCTTCTTTCTTTCCTTCTTTCCATCCTTCCTTCCTTCTTTCTTTCTTTCTTTCTTTCTTTCTTTCTTTCTTTCTTTCTTTCTTTCTTTCTTTCTTTCTTTCTTTCTTTCTTTCATAATAGAATATATTTTCAAAAAGAAGTGACCAGTATACTGCCTCAGAGTTTTCTGCATATTTTCATGGAATCATATATTATGATCCAGTAAGTATATAAGGAACAATTGATTTTCATATATATTTGCTCTCTTTTTAAAATGTTTTAATATATTTTGTTAAATATTTCCCACTTACACATTAACCACATAACCAATTTTCACATTCATTTTAAAATATTCTGATTTTCAAATTTTTTTTCTCAACCCAACCCTCTCCAAGAGAGGGTAAGAAAATTGTAGTCGTGGGCAGCTAGGTGATACAGTAGATAGAGCACTGGCTCCAGAGTCAGGAGTACCTGAGTTCAAATCTGATCTCAGACATTTAATAAATGCCAAGTTGTGTATCTTTGGCCAAGTTACTCTTAAACTCACTGCCTTAAATAAATAAAATTTTTAATAATGAAGGGGGAGGGAGAAAGGGTTTGGACGGACTTCATATGGAAGGTTGCTCATGAGCTGAGTCTTTTCTTTTTTTTTTAGTTTTTGCTAGGCAATGGGGTTAAGTGGCTTGCCCAAGGCCACACAGCTAGGTAATTATTAATTGTCTGAGGTCAGATTTGAACTCAGATACTCCTGACTCCAGGGCTGGTGCGCTATCCACTGTGCCACCTGGCCGCCCCAAATAAATAAAATTTTTTAAAAAAAGAAATTTGAAGTTAATTATACATACTGAATAATGCAAATCATATTTCCATATTGCCCATGTTGTGAAAAACCCCACCAAAATAAGGATGAAATTAAAAAATACAAATATATATGGGGTGAATTTTCATTCAGATTTAATCATTTCTCTCTGTGAAGGTGAATATCATTTTTCTTCATGGATCTTTTGGAATTGTCTTGGATTATTTTCTTGATCAGAGTGATCAAGTAATATTATTATCTTAATAAGCTTACTATTGCTTTGTACAATACAGTCCTGATTTTTTGCACTTCACTTTGCTTGAGTATATACAAGTCTTGATGGGTTTTTCTGAAATTGTTCTGTACACCTTTTCTTATAGATCAATAATATTCCATACAATCATTTATCATAACTTGTTCAACTATTCCTCAATTGATGAGCATACCCTTCAATTTTTAATTAATTGTTATTATAATAGTAACTTCTATAAATAATTTTATTTAAATACATCCTTTTTCCTGTCTTTAATAAGTTTGGAAAATAGAGTAGTTTTGTGTGATCAAAGAGTATATCCAGATTTGTAGTTTTGGGGTATAATTCCAAATCATTTTCTAGTGTAGTTGGGCTACTTCACAACCTTACCAGTAATGGATTAGAGTGTCAAATTTTCACTCTTATGTCGAGTTCCCCTGTTCAACAGGAGATTAATTCAGCTCAGGAGAAAAGAAACCAGTATTCACTTGGGTGGGGATGCTAGTAGGACAACTAGCAGAGCCATTTATTGATGGTATCAAACAGTTCATTATAGCAGTATTATATTAGTATAAAAGATAAAAAACAATGATGTAGCTCAAACTTGGACAAGAGGTGACCTGGTAAGATGTAACCCATATCAACAGGCTCAGGAACAGGGCTATTAACAAGTGTGGCCATGAATGATGCAGTTGTGTTATCAAATCAGAGTTCTGTGGAACGCCTTCAGGTTAACGGGCACCAGATCTTAGGTTTTCATAACTGACCTTCTAACTCTGATTTGCTTGAGTGGGTCTCAACACTCCTGCAGGCATCATTTTCTTTTCTATCAATCTGATGGATATATAGTGATAACTCAGAGTTATTTTAATTTGCATTTCCTAATAATTGATTTAATGTATTTTTGCATGGGACTATCTAATAGTTTTGACTTCTTAGGAAAATGGCCTATTCATAATCTTTTATCACTGAGAAACTGGAAAATATTTCTTATTTTAATAAATTTTATAAATATATTTATTTGTTTTTATAAATTTGTCTCAATTATTCTTTTAATTATGGCTGCATTTATGTTGCTTGTGCAAAATTGTTTTAATTCTATTTACCTCTTTATTTTTCTTTTTTTTGGCTATAAATGTTTCCTTTATCCATAGATCTGAAAGGTGCATTATCTCGCTTTTACTCATTTGTACTTTAATTTTAGTATAATTTTCTTGATTTTTCCCTCTCCTTTCTTATAGAACATCATTTTTATCATCAGTTCATTTTATGTTTTACTTTATTCCAACATAATCAGCTTATTCTTTATATTCTCTTTCAATGTTGATACTTTCTAACCCTTATAATAAAGATAAAGCTTTTAGGAAGAACACAGTAAATCTTCCCATTTATGAATGTAAACTTTTTAACTTAATTGTGTTCCTAATTATTTCTTTTTCAAGTATACCTTTTTATGCTTCTCCTGAGGTGATATTTGGACATCAAATTTTCTATTCATCTTTTTTTTTCCATCAAGGATACTTGAAAATTCTCTATTTCATTAATTATTCATTTTTTATTGAAATATTATACCCAGTTTTGCTATATAGGCTTTTTCTTACTAGTCATAACAGGGTTTTTTTGCCTTCTGAAATGTTATAATTAAGCCCTCTACTGTTTTTTTATGGTAGCCACTAAATTTTCTGTAATACTGATTGTGACTCCTCTATATTTTCCTGATTTCTTTCTGGCTGTTTGATGTATTTTCAGTTTGATCTCATAATTCTGAGATTTGAATACCATATTCCTAGGAGTTTTCATTTTAGGTTCTCTTTCAGGTGGTGATTGGTGAATTATTTCAATACTGACATAATTTTTCTTGATAATTTCTTGAAATATAATATCTATTTTTCTTGATCTTATCTTTCAGATCAACAATTCTCAATTTTTCTATACTCACTTATTTTCCAGGTTTGTTCTTCTGTCAATGAGATAGCTCACATTTTCTTTATTTTTTCATTTTTTGACTTTGTTTTGTTTTTCTTAATGTCTCATGAAGTCATCTTCCACTTGCCCAATTATAATTTTTAAGGCATTATTTTCTTTTGAAAACTTTTGTATCCTTTTTTCTCATTTGGTCAATTTTATTTTTTAAGGAGTTATTATTATCAGTGAGGTTTTATCTCTTTTTTTGCATCTGTCTAATTTTATGTTTTAGAGCATTTTTTCAGTATTTTTGTGAATCTTTTACCAAATTGTTGTCTTTTCATAATTCTTGTATCATTCTCATATCTTTTCTCATTTTTTCCTATTTCTTTCTTAACTGATTTTGAAATCATTTCAACTTTTCTAGGAAATCTAATCTATAATTCTCATATTTGTGACTTTGTAGCTCTTTAGACCTCATCTTCTAAGTTGGTATCTCGATTTTCCTGTAATACTATAGTGGCTTTCTAAGATCACATTCTTCTTTCTTTTTTGCTCATTTTCACACACTAATTCTTTTTTTTTAATTGTTGCAAGGCAATAGGGTTAAGCAACTTACATAAGGTCATACATCTAGGAAATAATTAAGTGAGTGAGGCTAGACTTTAACTCAGATCCTCCTGACCCCAGGGCTGGTGCTCTATTCACTATTACACCTAGCTACTCCCTACACTAATTCTTGTATTAAAATTTATGTCAAAGTTGGACTTTGTTGTCAGAATGGCAGGGAGTGTGGTTGGAGGATCACTATCTCAACATTCAGGCTTTTAATGCAATACTCTTTTCAGAACTAGTTCTATGACACTTAAAGTTTTTATACTTCCAAGGTAGTGTGATTTGAGAAGATGCGTGTTCTTGGTCTCTTGGTCTATACACTGGTCCTTACTCAAGATGGGCCCTTTGAGATTGTATTTGAGTCAGTTTCTCAGAGTCCATTACCCTTTAGAGCTAGAAGTGACACTGTTTTTTTATAATCATTGATATCTTGTAGCCCAAGCATACTGCTCCTCAAGGTTCCTATTTCCTCTTGGCTGAAAGTGATCTGCTCTGCCTTGAATTAAGAAGTGGTTATTGGAAACTGATTTGACACACAGTATTGTCTCCCCTGCCTGGTGTTAGCATAGGCGTCATTTATAATCTCTCTCTGACCATTTGCTATGTCCCCTTACTGTCTCAGGCATGAAAGGTTCAGAAGATTTTGATGCCTCTGTTACTACTATCTAGTCCCTCTACTGATGTTTCATCCATGTGAACTGTAGGCCCACTTCCCCTGTCATGCTAAGGAACCCTTGTTCTGACCTTCTAATCTACCTTAGGTCGATAGAATGTCTTAGTCTAACCTTAGTTTACTCTGCCATTTCAGAATCAACTTGAGTCATTATTTTAAGGTTATTTGGAGGGGAATGTTGGGAGGCCTCAACTGATTGCTAGCTTTCTTCTTCCAGTTTGACTTACAAATATAAATTTTCACATATATCTATGTGCTAATTTTAGGGAGAAATTAGGGAATTTATGGAAAAAATTTAGGGGAAAAACCCTCTCCCTCAAAAATCAAAAAGCCTTATTTCATTGAGGTCAGATAATAATTATGGGAGAATAATTCAAATAATAATATTCTACATAGAGTGGAGATAATGGGATAGGTGTAATCATTATGTTGGATTAAAAAAGCTTCTGAGAAAATTTGGTATGTTAACTGGAACTTGGAAGAAACCAGGGAAGACCTGGAAACTATGAGTTATATGAAGAGAGAGTTACAGTAATGGGGATGGATAGATAGGACAAAACAATGAAGACATGTACTGTACTATGAAGGAAATAGCAAGCAGTCCAGTTTCACTAGATCCCAAAGTACATGGTTTGAGGGCAGGGTGTATTGGAAGGATCAGAGTAGAGGGTAAGAAGAATGGAAAATTTGAAAAAAGAGAATGTTATGAAGGTCATTAAATGACAAGTTGAGGATTTTATACTTGATGCCAGAGGTAATAGGCTGCTGCTTCAGTTTACTGAATAGTTGTAAGACATAGTCATATTTGTACTCTAGAAAGATTAATTTGACAACTGAGTAGAAGATTGATTAGATTTGAGGCAGGGAGAACAACTAGCAGATTATTCATAGCTAAGGCATGAAATGTTGGGGACCAACATCATTGTAGTACAGTGTGAAAAGAGAAAAAGGAGTATATAAGAAAGATGTAAAAAAGATATAATTGATAAGATATGCTAATGAGAAATGAGAGTGAAACATTAAAAAAACACATGAATCTGAAGATTGGGAGGGTGATCTTTGCCTTTACAGTAATAAGAAATTTATATATTGGTTGGTCAGTGAATAAATATTAAGTTTCTGTTATGTTTTCGGACTTTGTGCTAATTTCTGGTGATACAAAGAAATTAAAAAGATGGTTGTTTCTCAGGCGAACTAGAAAGACAACAACAAGCAATCATGTAGTAACAATCTATGTACAAGAAAAATAGAAAATAACAAAGTGAGGTAAGATATTAGATGGAAAGCTGCTAAATGAAAATTATGAATTCTTTATCAGCAGGATAGTTCATCGATCTCTTTTAATTTTTTTTTAATTTAAGGCAATAGGGTGAAGTGACTTGTCTAAGGTCACACAACTAAGTAATTATTAAGTGTCTGAGGCTGCACTTGAACTCATGTCCTCCTGAATCCTGGGCCAGTGCTCTATCCACTGTGCCACCTAGCTGCCCCTTAGTCCAACAGTCTCATGAAGGTAGTATTTAACTCCATCAAAAGTAAAGTACAAACAAAGCTTAGAGAGAGATGCAGAATTTCTGGCTCAGTTAGAAGGAAGATAATATTCAGTTTTATTCTGATAATAACAATCCAAATCACTTTTTTGATATTCTTAAGGCTTTTTATGTGCTAAAGACACGTGGCACATCTCAGTTACCCAATATTGTTGCTGTCACATTGATTTGTGATAAGAACTTGATCCTAGAGAGATGGACTAAACACTTCCATAGTGTTTTCAACAGATCATCACCAATATATTCTGAAGCCACTAATATCAGGTAAAGTCAATCAATCTCTTGTCAATTTACTACAGAAGAAAAATTTGAATGTCATTAGGCTCCTCTTCTGTTACAAACACCTGATCTTGATTCTATTTCAGCTGAGATTTACAAAGTGGGAGGTCCATTTCTCATAGGAAAGCTCACAAATTTTCCAGATTATATGACAAGAAGAGTTTGTCTCTCAGGATTCAAAGGTATCTACATTGTTCACCTCAATAAAAGTAAAGGAAATAGATTTCCCTGTGATAATCACAGGGAGGGCACTTTCTATTATTCTTTCATGGTAACATTCTTTTTTTTGGGGGGGGTTAGGTTTTTGTAAGGCAAATGGGGTTAAATGATTTGCCCAGGGCCACACAGCTAGGTAATTATTAAGTGAGACCGGATTTGAAACCAGGTACTCCTGACTCCAGGGCCGGTGCTTTATCCACTGCACCACCTAGTCGCCCCTCTTGGTAACATTATTACCAGAGTCCACTTAAATAGGCTGATTTTTCACTGAGAAGATGATCACCTGAGAACCAATATGACTTCACAAAAGACTGAGGAATATTCAATATGGTGTTTGCTACCAGACAGTCCTAGAACAAATGCCAAGCACAGAATAGAGGAATTGTTCCCCATTAGTTGAGATGATTTTTCTCCCCGCTTCATAAGTTCTGCAGATAACATATTTTCCTAGCCCTATTTTCCAAATGATGTTGAATAAGCACTCAGCAACTCACTTTCTAAGTATATATGTGCATCTTGTCTCTGATTATATAAAAATAATCAGTTTCCATGAAAGAAGTCATAAGTCTGAGTTTCTTTTAAGTGTCTTCAAACTAATTCAGTTAATCAGCTTTGTGCAAAAATCTCTGTGGATTAAATATATATATATATATATATATATATATATATATATATATATATATAAAAGATTCAAAATAAGTTGTGCAAACATTATTCTCAGATGTTTCCACATGCCTATCACTGAATTTAATGAAAATTGTACTGGCAATTTTAAGGACTGTTTTGGTTCTAAAAGGAAAGCAGTTTTAAAATTAACGTGGCATTTTACTGACATACATGTAAGCCAACTCTTTCAAACAGACAAAATAAGCCTTTGTTATTTTTTTATAGAGTTCTGGCTGGCATATCTATGCCAATTGGAATTTATGCAGAATCGTTACAGGCAAATCAACCAAATTGAAGTTGCAATGGAGATAACCATTTCAAATTCCATTTGAGTACAAAAAGGAGTTAAGTGAACAATACTTCAAAAATGGCTAACTTCATTTTTAGAACAATTATAGACATGCAATTATGATTTTGGTTATATTTTCAGCTATAAATGCTCTTCCTGTTTTTTTTTTTATTTCAATTGTTTACTCATAGGTCATAGTTTATTAGGCAGTAGCTTAGGCACTGTAACAAATGTGTTAATCTATTAATTACATATGTGAATTTATCTTTATAAAGGAAAGAGGATTAGCATTTTAGCCTCAAAAATCACATCTTGCATTCTTAATATAGCATTTTGCAATATCTTCCAAAAGCTGTGCTATTTTCTTCAAATCTTCCATGAATATATTTTATAATAATATGTGACTGTGAGTAAATCTATTAATCTTCTTGATATATGTATTGTCAATTATAATCATTTATTTCCAAACGATGTGTTTTAGATCCATATCGACAGTAGTTAAATCAAAATTTAATCGAATTTCTTAAGTACAAGAAGTTTTACATGAATGAAGTAATCTATGAATTATTTTTAAAAAATCATTTATTAACCTTTTACTATATGTCAAGCCCTTAGGATACAAACCACAAAATTAAAGAATATACTGACCTTAAAAACTTATATTCTAATAGCAGGAAATAGAATTTTTAGGGGATTGGTGACAAGATATGGGTACTTTGGTTCATAATGTTACAGGAATTATGAGTGAAAGCACAGTGAGGTAGACTCAATTTCTCTTTGAGGTATAAAGATAGTATTAATTTGATTATGACTTCAGACATAGAAAAGTGAGAGAGAAGGTGGAGTATGGATAGAAATAAAGTATCTAAAGAAGATGACTAAATGAAGCAGAACTGGAGCAAACTTACATACTTCACTACCTGATTGGTCACTTGATTGGATTCTCAAGAAAGTGAGACCAGTGATATTAGTGACTTTCTTAAGATTACTGAATCCTGATCCAAGACTTTCCCTCCTGTCTTATAATGACTTCTATACTGTTTCATGTCCAATATCTCTCATTTGATCTCACATTTGAAATTCTTTGAGGGAAATAATTTTTAGAGCTATTATTTTATAGATGAAGAAGGTGAGGGTTAGAGAGACTAAATGATTTGTCTATAGTTAGATAATTAATATGCATTAAAGTATAGATCAAATGCAGATCTCTCCCTACCTCATATCCACTCTGCATTTTCCATTTCTAACTATGTCACTTCATCTCTCAAAACTAACTACAGTACTCTTTTATCCCATTATATAGTATTATTCCATTATAAAGTAGCACGTGATTACCTTAAATAATTGAAGCATAATTCAGAATCTAAATTAATTATTTCAGAATTTATTGAGTATTAATTAACTTTGCAAGCATCTAGGAATGTAGAAATTAAAAAATTCCTTGTCTGCAAGAAATTTACCTTCTCTAGAAGAGTGTAGACGAGAGTGGCAAATAATGCAAAGATACACCAATATGAAGTATAAAAAAATGAAAATAAGAACTAATTTTTGAGGGTTGTTGTATTGGTTCATTCTTCTTTTTCAAAGAGGACCAATGATATCACAGATGAGATCTTGACTTGAGTATTAATTCTTTTTAAGTAAAGCAGAATTCTCAAAATCTTCCATGTATTCTAAAGTCATGAAAATTCAGTGGTAGGAAAAATGTCAGGAGATTTGGTTTTGGCATGGGATGCCTGGGATGACCTTCATATCTATTCTATCTGACCAAGCTCTAAACTCCCAACACAACCTGTATAAATCATGAAGGTAAGTAATAGAATATTGTTTATGGTCAATACCATATAGACCGATTTATTTGAGACATAGAATGTGGGAGTAAGAATAAGAGCTAGTTGAGAAGGAAATAGTGAATTTAAGGATCAGGAAAGTGATGTAGTCATACCTTTTTAAGCACTTTTTAAGTATTGAATTGGTAGGTCTGTGGAAGAACAATTGTAAAGGAGTGTGATTGAAGACAGGTAGAATAATTTAGAGTTTATAACAATATTCCAGGACCCAAAATAAATTAGTTATTTTGGTGGATAGAAAGGACAGAAGTTCTACATCTGGTGGAGGCATTTTTTAAATTGACAAATTAATCTGTATAAGGAATAAGAAAGAGTGAAAAGTCTTGCCTTTGAATCTAGTTGATTTTGGAGAATGGAAGTTCTTTTGATGGAAACAGGGAAGTCAGGAGAAAAGATAGATTTCAAAAAAGGAGATAATTAATCTTGGTTAGGACATTTAGAGTTCATGATGATGTATCATAGGTAAGAGATGAAGGAATAGAAATTGAAATGAAAAAATTCAGGTTTGAAATGAAAATCAATTGACAATGTATATAGAGGTGATAATTAAATCAGTGGGTACTGAGATCACAGAAAGTTATGTAGATTAATAAAAAAGAGGACACAAGAGAAAATAGAATATCCATAAATAGCATTTCATCTTTATTTTAAAGTTTTAGCATATCATTTTACCTAGTATTGATAATTGAAGTTGAAGATTATTTGTACCTTTAGATTCAGTTGCCCTCTAATTTATGAACTGTGTTGGCTTCATTTTTAATTCAATTTTAATTCTATGCATTTTATTTACTGAAATTAAAAGCATTATTTTGAGATTTTCATAAATTTCAACAGATGATAAAAATGTCTCTGACTCACAAAATAATTAAAAATATCTGGTAGAGATGAAGCTTAATTTGTATAACCTATTTGACAAAATATAAATCTCGATTCAATATTAATTACACCATGTCAATTACAACTCCCTAAGCAATATCAAACTCTATGACCAAATGTATCCCAGTTTGACCACTCACAATGTTAGGAAATTATCCACTTGATATAAACACATAGATTCATTGAAGGGAAAGGGGAAAAGGAGCCAAATAAATATTCCTGTGTAGTAGTGAAGTTGATAATCTATATTTGTATACCCACAGAAGAAAACTCTAAAAAAATATAAGATAGTAGGATGACTGGTGGTAATAGAGATCTGTAAAATAGTGTACCTTTCTGAATATACAGTCCAATTCTAATGCTATCATTTAGAAGTGACACACTGAGTTTTGATTTATATGTCATATAATATTTTAATATGTTTCATTTTTACATAGCTATAGGGGTGAAATTATTTCTTTCCTACGATAGCAGATGTTCCCTAGTATTCCAAGAGAACAGTCATAACATCATAACATCATAACCTATCCTTGCCAATTTTTTTAACTTTTTCTTATACTCATAAATTTATCATAGGAGTTCTACTGAATTTTCTGAGACTTCTTGCCAAGTTCTCTTAAATTTTAAGTCTTTCAGTTATTGCTCATGATCATTACATGGCCAGTCCATATTATTTTTTAATCATTTCTTTAGCACAATGTTTCATATAAATCTTAGCAGTTTGCAATTCTGGGGTGGGGTAGATAGGAGAAAACTTTGTTTATATTCTTTGGTCATTTATGCTTTCTGAAATGATCTTTGACATTATTTATTTGCACTTAGTTTCCAAAATATTTCAGATATCAATTTCTAATTAAGATATGTAATATAAAAGTTTTTCCCTCTTAATTCAATAAATCTCATTCTAGTTTTGTCAATGAAATTAATGGCAAAATATTGTAGTTTGAATTGTATAAATCCACTTATCTCATGTTTAATTAAGAATTTTGCCTGTTTATAGTTATATGAGGTACTTTTCCCATTTTCTAAATTTTATTTTTAATGATGGGACTTTTTATATTAAGATTAAATTTTCTTTTGCTGTTTACTGTAGTGTACATTGTCAGATGTTGGACTAATTTATTTCCTGCCAAACTCCCTGGTTTATATTTTGAGTACCATAATTAAGTTCTGTGCTTTTGATCAAAACATAGTGACTACTGGATCCCTATAATACAGTATTTCTTTTTTTTCTTTTTCCTTTTTCTTTTTATTTAAGGCAGTGTGGTTAAGTGACTCGCCCAAGGTCATATAGCTAGGCAATTATTAAGTGTCTGAAGTCAGATTTGAACTCAGGTCCTCCTGACTCCAGGGCCAATGCTTTATTCACTGCACCACCTAGCTTCCCCCACCCCCAATATAATATTCCAATAGCTTCCTTGTAATAGAGCTAGATTCCAAAGGAAAAAAATGGAACTGAAACAGTATTTTTGAAGTGATTTTTTCATTTTCCTACCATAATGTAAACAGGACTATTGCTATAGTATTTGGATTTTGTTCTAGAATTTAAAAATAACAATTACATTGATAAAGATGGGAACATTACCAAACTTTAGCTATACTTAAGTTCCTCACATTACACATATCTCAAATAATCTGTCTAGATTGATATTGGATGATTCATACTTCACGATTAGACTAAGAATCTTTTCCACAAGATATCATACGGTACTGTGTGACTCTTAATCATACAATGTACTGTATTAAGATATTCTAATTTTTTTCTGAATTTGACTTCTGTATACGATTTGCGAAAGAACAAAAATACACAGTACTGCTTTTCTTGTGTGTAGATGTGAATTTCTCTTTCCATTTTTGTTCTTTCAGAGCAAAGCTTTTTAAATGCACATTTCAGCATTTAGTGTGAAGTATGGTGGGATGTGGAGTTTTGTTTATAAGTTCAGCACAAATTAACCTTTATTTTTAGTTTGGCCCAGAATAGTTGACTGAGTCCAAGAAGCTGTAGGAAAAAAAAAAAACAAAAGAAAGCTGGCTGATTGCTGCCTGATTAAAAGCTTTTCTCCTCTCACCCCACCATGTGTGAGCCTGTTATTCCTGGGAGATAGCCAATACCGAAACATTTTTAGGCCTGAACTATGTGACAAGATGGTATTTAGTGGAACCTGTGAGATAAATGGAGTTCAGCTAAAAATAGCCCTTAATATAACACTATTATTTTCTCTTAATATTCTTTTCTAAGAAATCTTTGGAAAAATACATAGTCATATTTGTTATTCTTGTTCTTATAAAATCATATAACCAGGATTTATATTCTATAATATATTGGTAACTCTATTTATTCAAAGAATTAAAGCCTAGGGGATATATATATATATATATATATGTATATATATATATATATATATATATATATATATATATATACATATATATATATATAAAACAGTAGAAGGATTTCAACATCAACTAAAGAAAAAAAACTTTATAAAATTATTTTTTCAGGTCCCACCAGTCTTTAAATCCTATGAACCTATGGCCTGTTTTAAAAATCTTCAGTGTACTTCTCAGTTTCCTTTCCTCATTTGAGTAGAAACACATTCCCATATGTAGTGTAAAGCTAATAAGATTAATAAAGGCAATGATTCTGAGTTTTTCCTTCATGGTTGTATGTGAGGATTATGATATTTCCTTTAGTCTTTAATTCATTTACATCTGTCAGCTGATGATATAGTTTCCATTTTCCTGCAGTCTACAAAATTCCCTCAAAGGGTCACAAATAAAGAAAAACAAACAAAATTTCTTCTTCAAATATAATATTGATGGTGGCAAAAATCTAGCTGGGGATTCAAGAGGAACATGAAAAAAATCATATAAAACCTTGATTCTAACTGAAGGAATTTATGTACAAAAAAGTTAATTAAATTATTGCTGCAAGTCATCAAAAGTTGAGGTAAAGGAAGAGTAATGATGGTTGAGAACTCTTGATACCATAAGGGGTTTAGCAACAAAAGTCACATCAGTAACATATATGAAATGAGCAGTAAGGAAAGGTATTGGAGCTTGAGTGATTACCTGGGGTATCATACTCCCCCAAAATGGTGCTAGCTTCATCAGAAGATGAGTGACTCAAATGAGTAGAGAGTGAGCTGTTAAGCAGTATGTATGGATATTTAGAGAAAGGTAGGGAAATGGGTATGTAAGTGGGAGGACAAGGAGCTCAGAGAGCAGAGATGAAGTAATGAGAGACCTGTTGAAACTCAAAGACTTAATCTTTCAGGCTAGTGCAGGGCTCCATTGATTTTGTTGACAGAGACTTGTTCTTGCCAGGGAAGGAGTAGTTACTTACTAAAAGTTCATGAACCTCATCTCAATAATTTAAACAATGGGATGGGGGCAGATGCATATATTACCTTCAGCAAATATAGGCTACATGGTCAGTGCAGAGGCAACCGATTGCTTGTATAACATTTTTCTCTCCAAAATTTCCTATTCTTCAGTCAAAGCACTAAGCTGAATTTTCTGAATTTTTATGTTTGTGAGACTTCTGCCAAGTCAATAATAACTTCATATACCTTATACTTGGCCATCCTTCTTAACTTCATATACCTTATACTTGGCCATCCATCTTGCATCAGTATCCGTTTTGAATACTTTCAAGTAAGTAAAATAAAAAGCACAGAGACCTTAAATATAAACTTCTAATTTTAACTTCATCTAATTTTTCCACAGTGGGGAAATACATAAGTTCTTGATACATAATATAGTATTGACTTATACTTTCGAAACAACAGGAGAAGTCTTGTGAAAACCAATGTCAATTATCAATCTGTCAAGCCTTGCAGTGACAGACTTTTAAGGTTATGTATAAGAATGGAGTGACAGAAAACATAAATAGTCTCTCAATAAATAGATGAAACTATCCCAAGGAATAGTTGTTTTGGGGGGCAGTATTGGTAAAATGCATGATTTAGGGTGGGGAGGCTAGGAAATGCATAATTGTATCGACTATTGGGATTCACTTCAAAGATGGTAATTGTAATGATTACTGTTAACTAATCACAAAGGAAAGAAGTAAGGTGATATTTTTGTGAGGTTTTTTCTGATAATATGAATTTCATTTCAGATTTCCTTGCCCTCTCATTGTATTAGAGCCATTTAAATCATCTGTCCCTTTGTAATTCCCAGTGTTCTTTAGTTTTGGTGCAAATTCGCATCTAGTTAAGCAAATGGATTTTACAATTGTAATTGTAAGAGTCATATGAATGAATTGATTGTTTCAAACTCTAGTTCCTACTGTGTGTGGAGGCAAGAGCATTTCTTTAAACAATCCTTTGTTAAACAATGGTTTATATCATAAAATTGATTTTTTTGGAAAGACTTTATTTATTTTGAATTTTAGAAATTTTCCCCCAATCTTGCTTTCCTCTACCCCCCAAAAGGCAGTCCATTAGTAGTTACATTATTTCCATGATATACATTGATCCAAGTGAAATGTGATGAGAGAGAAACCATATCCTTAAGGAAGAAACATAAAGTATGAGATATAGTAAAATTACTCAATAAGATAACTTTTTGAAATTAAAGGTCTTTGATCTTTGTTCAAATTCCACAATTCTTTCTCAGGATACAGATGGCATTCTCCATCACAGATAACTCAAAATTGTGCCCAGTTGTTGCCCTGTTGGAATGAACAAGTCCATTAAGGTTGATCGTCACTTCCCTGTGGCTGTTAGGACAATGTTCTGGTTCTGCTCATCTCACTCAGCATCAGTTCATGCAAATTCTTCCATGCTTTCCTGAATTCTGATCCCTCCTGGTTTCCAATAGAACAATACTGTTCTGTCACATACATCATGCACAACTGTTTATTAAGACATTCTCCATTGAAGGACATTCACTCAATTTCCAAATCTTGGCCACCACAGAGCAGCTATGAATATTTTTGTACAAGTTGTGTTTTTATCCTTTTCCATAATCTCTTCAGTGTATAGAACCAGTAGTGGTACTTCTGGATCAAAAGACATGCACATTTATGTTGTCTTTTAGGCATAATTCCAAATTTCTCTCCAGAAAAGTTGGATGAGTTCACAGCTCCATCAACAATGTATTAATGTCCCGGATTTCCCACATCCCTTCCAACATTGATCATTTTCCATTCTGGTCATATTGGTCAGTCTGAGAGGTGGGAGATGATGCCTCATAGATGCTTTAATTTGCATTTTTATAATAATTAGTGATTTAGAGCAATTTTTTCATATGACTATGGATATCTTTGATTTCCTTAACTGTGAATTGCCTTTGCATATCCTTTGAACATTTATCACTTGGGGAATGATTTGCCTTTGATTTTTTTTATTTGACTCAGCTCTCTCTATATTTTAGAAATGAGTCCTTTATCAGAAATACTAGTGATAAATTGTTTTCCAATTTACTACATTTCTTTTGATCTTGGTTGCAATGGTTTTGTCAGTGCAAAAGCCTTTTAATTTAATGTAATCAAAACAGTCTATTTTATCCTTAATTATGTTCTCCATATCTTCCTTGGCCATAAAGTGCTTCCATTTCCATAGATCTGACAGATAAAATATACCATGTTCTCCTTGTTTGCTTATAATATTGATTTTTTATGTCTGCTTTCTGTATACATTTCAATCATTTATTGGCATAGGGTGTGAGGTGTTGGTCTAATCCAAGATTCTGCCATACTAACTTCCAGTTTTCCCAACAGTTTTTATCAAAGAGATAGATTTTATCCTAATAGCTGGACTCTTTGTGTTGATCAAACATAAGATTACTATAATTAATTCCTGCTATTGCACCTAGTCTATTCCGCTGATCCACACACTCTTTTTCTTGGCTAATACCAGATAGTTTTGATGACAGATGCTTTATTAATATAATATTAAATCTGGTAATGTTAAGCCACCTTCTTTTACACTTTTTAAAATTAAATCACTGGAGATTCTCCACTTTATTTTCTCCATATGAAGTTATTTACATTTTTTTCTAATTCATTAAAGCAATTTTTTGGATTTTTATATTTGCTCAACCTATCCATGAGCAGTTGATATTTGTCCAGTTATTTAAATCTGATTTTATTTTTGTGAGAATTGTTTTATAATTGTTTTCAAAATGTTTCTGAGTCTGCCTTGGAAGGTAGACTCCCAGGCATTTTACATTGTCTGAAGATACTGTGAAGGGGATCTCTCTCTCTCTAGTTCTTTGTGTTGTAACTTGCTAGCATTATACAGAAATGTATATATAGAAATGTATACATATAAGCATTTAGAGATATGATATATCCCCTGTCATCATCCTTGACTATATCCCATAGGTTTTGGTATATTTTTTCGTTATTGTCATTATCTAGGATGAAATAATTAATTCATCCTTTAATTTGTTTTTTGATCCACTCCTTTAAAATTAGCTTATTTTCCAATTAATTTTGGGTCTATATCTCTCTGGCCCAATATTGCATGTGACTTTTATTGCATTATGATCTGAGAAAGATGTATTCATTATTTCTGCCTTTCTACAACTGATTATTAGGTTATATGCTCTAGTACATGGCCCATTTTTGAAGTGCCATGCACTGCAGAAAAAAGTATATTCCTTTCTATCCCCATTCAATTTCCTCCATATGTCTATCATATCTAGGTTTTCTAACAATCTATTTACCTCCTTAATTTCTTTCTTGTTTATTTTATGGTTAGATTTGTCTTAATCAGAGATTGAAAGATTGAGGTCTCCCACAGGTAGAGTTTTGCTGCCTATGTCTTCCTTTAACTCCTTCAAATTCTCCTTTAAGAATGCCATTGGATACATACATATTTAGTGTTGAAATTACTTAATTGTTTATGGTACCTATTAGTAGGACATAATTTCCTTCCTTATCTCTTTTAATGATATCTTTTTTTGCAGGTGCTTTGTCTGAGATAAGGATTGCTACTCCTGCTTTGTTAACTTCAGCTGAAGGAGATATCTATATCTATATCTATATCTATATCTATATCTATATCTATATCTATATCTATATCTATATCTATATCTATATCTATATCTATATCTATATCTATATCTATATCTATATCTATATCTATATCTATCTCTATCTCTATCTCTATCTCTATCTCTACCTCTATCTCTATCTCTATCTATTTATCTATCTATCTATCTATCTATCTATCTATCTATCTATCTATATTGCTCCAGTCTTTCAGCAGTAATATAGATAGATAGATAGATATGTATATATATATATGTGTGTGTGTATATATATATATATATATATATATAGATTTATATATATATGTATATATTTCGAATGACTTTCTTGTGAGTAACATATCTTAAGATTCTGGTTTTTAATCCAAATGGCTATACACTTATGTTTTAAGGGAGAGTTCATCCCATTCATATTCAAAGTTATAATTATTACCTTTTTTTACTCTCCTTGTTATATTCCCTCTGTTTGCATTTTCCTCTTTTTCCCTTTTATCCATATTCACCTGCATTTTATTTCTGAATACCACCACCTTCCGTGTGTTTGCCCTCATATATCCAACCTCCCCGTATTTCCCCTTTCCTTTGCTGCTTTTTCCTTTACATCCTTTTGTTGATTCCCCCTTTCCTCCCAGCCTCTTTCCCCCTTTTAATAATTTTAAATGTAAGATAAATCTCTCAATTTAATTGAGTGTATTTACATTAATTTTAAGCCAATCTGATGAAAGAAAGAAAGATTCAGGTGTTTGTCACCTCCTCCCTTCTTCCCACCTTTTGCAAAAAGACCTTTTTACCTCCTAATGTTATAAGATTCATTCCATTCAGTCTCCTCCATCCTCCTATCTCTTTACTGTCCCCCTTTCTCAAGAGGCATTGTTTTTAAATCATTCTGTCTTAATCACACAAAGGCCATGAATGTCCATCACTTTTGGCTAAATATATTTTCTCTAATAGAATTACAATTATTGGGAGTTATTAGAGTCTTTCTCCCAGATAAAGATATAGCCAGTTTCACCTTATTAGATAACAGATTTTTTTCTTTTTTTTACTTCCCTCCTTTTTTATACTTTTTCATGTGTCTCTTCAGTCTCCTGTTTGAAGTCCAAATTTACTATTAAGCTCTGGTTTTTTCATCAGGAGAAGTTGTAAGTCTCCTATTTAATTAAATGTCCATCTTTTGCCATGGAAGATAAGGCTCAGTTTTGCCAGATAATGAATTCTTGGCTGCATTCCAAACCCCCTTGCTTTTCACAATATTGTATTCCATCCCCTTCAATCCCTTGATGTTGATGCAGTCAGGTCTTGTGTAATACATAATGTGGATCCTTGGTATCTAAATTGTTTCTTTCTGGTTGCATCTGATAATTCTGGAATCTGGCCACAGTATTTCTTGGTGTTTTCATTTTGGGATCCCTTTCAGGAGGAGATCGATGCATCCTTTCAATACCTATTTTGGTCTCTGGTTCCTGGTATCAGGACAGTTTTCCATAACTAAATCCTGTAATATTAAGTCCACACTTTTCTTCTCTTCAATGTTTTCAGGAAGAGCAATAATTCTTAGATTATCTCTCCACAATCTATTCTCAAGGTCAATAGTTTTGCTGATGAAGTATTTTATATTTTATTGGATTTTTTTCATTTTTTTGGTTTTATTTAACAGATTCTTTTTTTCTCATGAAATCATTGGTATCCACAGACACCTTTCTTTCTTTTTAGAGAAGAATTATCTTAATTTCCCTTTTGCAACTCATTTTTCAATTGGTCAGTTCTATATTTGTAAGAGTTTTCCATTTTGACAAATTGAGGTTTTGAGAGAATTATTTTCTTTTTGCATTTGTCTAATTGTATTTTTTTTTGGAGAGCAAATCTCTTTATTTTTTAGCTCACTACACAACTTCAATATGACCATCTGTACCTTCTTTGTGTGACTCTCCCAGGAAATTCCTCTTATACCCATTTATTTCTATAAGAATGTCATCTTGTGCTATGTTAGGATCTGGTTTTATTTCCATTATGGTTTACATGCTCCAAGGAAAATAGGGTTTTCTCTTTAAAAAGTTAGCTGTTTCTCTTGTTAATTCAGTGTCTTGATATTTACAGTAAGTCTTTCAGTTGAGGAATAGAACTGTTCTAACTGAAGTGTAAAATGGTTAACAATGGAAAATGACAGGACAGGAATCCATCCTTACAATATATAAAACATTTTCACCAGAGAGAGACAGTTAATAAATAAAACAATGCATTTGAAAAAAGTCTATTGGAAGCAGGCACCAGAGGGTTGCTTCTATCTCTGGGCACAGAATATATTAAGAAAAGGCCCTCTTTAGAATGTTTGTTCCACTGAATATGCAACCCCAACATACACGGATAGTAGCGAGTCTACAACAGGTTGTTCTATTGTGTCCATTAGGAGTGATTGCTCTGTGGCACCAACCAGGCACTGCTTTTAATCCAGGTCTTTGACTCCACGGCAGATCTCATTCGTAAAGTCAGAGCACTTGGCATTTCCTCCCAAATCTTTTGTCAAGCTCTTTCCATCTTTGATTGTCGCAAAGCAGGCGGCTTCGATCTTTGCCACATGGTCATGCATCCCCATGTACTAGAGCATCATCACCGCACTCAGGAGCAGGGCTGTGGGGTTGGCCATGTTCTTCTCAGCAATGTCTGGGGCCATTCAGTGAACCAATTCAAAGATTGCAATTTCATTTGTACTAATATTTCCACTGAGTGTGACACTAAGACCCCCAATCAGGCCAGCACATAAATCACTAAGGATGTCCCCATACAAGTTTGGCATCACAAGCACATCAAACTGGGATGGATCTTGTACCATATTCAAACATCTCATTAAATTTAATATCTTTACAGTTTTCTGCAACTTCCCTGCACTTTTGTTGGAAAAGCGCATCTGACATTCGCATGATATTTGCTTTGTGCACAGCTGTCGCATTGCTTTGGTGATTGTTCCTGGCATACTCAAAGGCAAACTCGGCAATCCACTTGCGATCTTCTTCTGTGATGAGCTTGATGCTCTGGATGACGCCATCAACAATCACATGCTCAATGCCACTGTATTCTCCTTCAGTGTTCTCCCGAATTGTCACAATATTGACATCCGTGTAAGGGGTTTTGTAGCCTTCGATGGAGACACAGGGTTGCATAAAGGTTAAGTGTTTTACGCAGCAGAAGATTCATAGAAGGATGTCCAGCTGCTATTGGCATCTTTAAGGGGCCTTTCAGTCCCATCTTATTTTTGTCCATGGATTCTTTGGCTTCAGGAAGAATCATCCACTTTCCTCCAGGTCCTTTAATAGCAGAGACATTCCTTTCTTCCCACTGAATGGGTGCTTTGGCATCATCAAAAATCTTCATAAAAGAAGCTGAGATTTCTGGTCCAATACCATCGCCTGGGATTAAGGTCACTGTCTGTACGCCACCAGCCAAACCTCGGGTCACTTGTTTTGGGTTGCTGAAGGCCCCCAGAAATCCACACGGAACCTGCCATCACATCCCCCCTCAGGCCCCGGTGGCAGCGGCTACACACAGACTCCCTCGGCGCTGAGCTCCGGCCCGGTATCGTCTGCAGGCCCCACCCCTCAGGCTTGCCCTAATTGTATTTTTCAAGAATTTGTTTTCTTTTTGCAAGGTGTTAATCTTCTCTTGGGTTTCTTGTCCCAAATTTTCCAGTTGATTTTTAAACTTCTTCCTGATTTATTCAAGGAAATCTTTCTATGCTGGAGACCAAATCATATTCTCTTTAGAGCTTCTATGTCTTGTCTCTCTGAGTTAGGGTCTTTTCTTTTTAGGAATTTTTCTATGGATCCCCCTTTCCAATGCCTTTCTTTATTTTCCTAAGATCTTGTGTAGGGGGAGGGGCTGGTTCACAGATGTTTGGTTTGGGGATTCCCTAGAGACTTTACTCATTGGGTTTAGTAACTCCAAGTCATCTAGCCAGTTGGGGGTGCTAGAGGCCTTGGTTACTGAGTTTAATAACTCTATATAGACTGGTAGGGGTTGCTAGAGACTGGAACTTGTCTTTCAGACCTTCTGGTAAGCCCTGGAGCATCAGTCCCACAGCCAAGTCACTACTCTCCAGTTGGTTATCAGACCATGTCTCCCATAGTGAATGCCTCTAGTTGATCTTAGGTTATTCCTGCTCTCACCTGTTCCCCACCTACTCTCTGCTCTCTGTGCCTGACTCACCCACAATCTCTGCAAACAGACATTGAGGTAAGTGTTTTTCTCCTACCTCCTCTTTCTGAGTTTTTTCTCTTGGGTTTCTATTAAGAGGTTTGCTTCATATTACATATGAGGATCAGGAGACCTTAGCACAGGGCCTTCTTTCCACCATATTGGCTGGAAGTGATATATCATACAATTCTAAAGGAAACTTACACGAAGAATGTTTGCATAGAAAAATTAAAGGCAATCCTGAGGGTAAAAAACTTGAAGGCAAGATAGTTGTCATTCCCTCTTGTAAGTGCTGGAGCTAGGAAGCATTCAAAAACTTACATTTATATGCTTATATAACTTTGACCTTGAGATTTAAACAACCAAAGATTCTGGCAGACCATGAAAAAATTCATGTAGAATACTGACTTAGAAGAAATGTTTTGAACAAAAAGGTTTATTTAAATAATATGTAGTTATTGTGTGTGTGTGTATGTGTGTGTATGTTTCTGTGTATGTGTATGTGCATTTGTGTGTATGAGACACAGAGAGACAGTGACAGAGAATGAATAGATGGATAGAGAGAGATAGATTGTGTGTGTGTGTGTGTGTGTGTGCACATGTGAGAGAGAGAGAGAGAGAGAGAGAGAGAGAGAGAGAGAGAGACATGACATATAGATTAGATATAGAAATAGATTTAGATTATAGTAAAGCAGAAGTTAAGGAAAAGAAATAATAAAGGCAGTTGGAAGCCAGAAACAGTAGCTACACCAATGATATAAGCCATCATGAGAGGATGAACTTAGTAAGGAAAGGTCTAGGAGTGTGAGAAACTATCTGAGGGATCACAATCCCAAGAGTGGGTGAAATTCATCAGAAGACAAGCAAATCATTTAAGTACAGTGTGAGCTTTTAAGGATCTATGAAGACATAGATGGAAGGGTAGGTAGCTCAGATAGTAAAGATGAGGAAATGAAAGGTATGACAATATTTCAAAGCCCTAATCCTTTCTGACTAGGACTGGGTTTTATTATTTTGCTGATTGGGTTTCAGTGAGGGGCATGTAATTCATTAAAGTTCATTGATACTATCTTGATAATTTGAAAAATGAAAGGATGGTAGGGGAAAATACAAAAACAGTTCAGAGGGAAAAGATTATTTCTTTGTTTTTTTGCTTGTTTCTTTTTTTTAGACATTTTCAAGGTAAATGGGGTTAAGTGGCTTGTCCAAGGCCACACAACTAGAAAATTAAGTGTCTGAGGTAGGATTTGAACTCAGGTACTCCTGACTGCAGGGCCAGTGCTCTATCCACTGCACCACCTAGCTGCCCCTAGGAGCAGTTTATTTCTAAAACATACTTCTCTCCCCAATATAACCCACACTTCAGAAATAATCCCAAGAACAACTAAATTTGATAAAGAAATATAAAATTACCTCTCCTGTTTATATTTATTGCCAGTAAATTGTAGTGCCAGCAATTAATTGTAGTGCCCACTGTATAGACCTACTCTTTCCTGCTGGGCCTTTTTACTCCCTCTTTATTATTTCATTTAGTGAACTCAGCTAATACCTTGGCTTCAATTGTTCTCTCTATCTTGATGATTATCTACCTCTAAACTCTAGACTAACTTCCATATTCCCAATTCCAACTGCCTATTAGCTGTTTCAATTTGGATTCCATAGAAATCTGAAATTCAACATGTCTACAATTGAATAGAATATCTATTCTCTTCCCTCTGAAAAAAAGAAAAGAAAATGAGGGGAAAACCTCTCTTCTTTTGAATTCTCTCACTGTCAAATGTTTCACCTTCATATTCCAGTCACTAGAGGCATATCGTTTCAGAAAATTATAGCCTACTTGATGATATGTATCATATCAATCATGATTATCTACCCACTTAAAACAAAATAAAGAGGGGTGGCTAGGTGGCGCAGTGGATAAAGCACCGGCCCTGGACTCAGGAGTTCCTGGGTTCAAATCCAGTCTCAGCCACTTAATAATTACCTAGCTGTGTGGCCTTGGGCAAGCCACTTAACCCTATTTGCCTTGCAAAAACCTAAAAAAAGCAAAAGAAAGTGCTAGAATACAACTAAAAAAATGTACATTTGTACATTATAATAAGAAAACATTTGAGCTTTTAATAAGTATTTTAACAGATGTGAGTAATGTTGTCATCTCATTGCTCACACAGCTGGAATTAGGCAAGAATAGGTCTCAGATTAACTTCTTCTAACACCAAATTTATTCATCTTTCTTATAAGACATGCAACTTATTGATATCTATTCTATGTACAAAATTATATGAATAAACCGATCAAAGTAACAGTTCTTCCAAACAAACACTAATATTCTAGTACTCTGACTTTGCACTGAAATTACAGAAATCCTGAAGGTCTTCTTCTCCGAGAATAATTATTTTTGGAAAAAGTTGAAGAGGTCATTCTCTGTCTCATTTTCTTTCTTACCTACCTTAATCAGTGAATAGGAATTGCCTCAAACTGAGTACTAGTAAAGACCCTGGCTTATGTAAGTCAAGGTCTACCACTGAATCTAGGGATGTCTCCAGTCATTTTGATCCATATCTGATACTGGACCAGATGGCTTCAGAGGAAAACATGATGCTTGTTATTTTGCACAGTCCTCACTCAATTAATTCAATTCATTTGCCTGTCATGTCATCAAGTCCTTAATACCATGAATTGCTTCAATAATGAAGGACAATCAACACCAATTTCCACAAATCAATTGATGTACGCATCAGAAGCAGATCCTGATTTCCCTGTCTTTTTTCATGAATATTTACTTTACTTTCTACTGAGTGCTTTTTTTCTATAGACTTAACTGTTGGGGCCATCTCCCAAAATATCATCTATCTATTCTTTCTAACTCACTGATGCATAGTTATTTCCTTATTGGCAATCCCATTTGAATGTGCATTACTTGAAGGCAAGGACTTTTTTATTTTTTGGCTTCTTTTGGAGCCCCAGAATATACTACTCTTCCTACACCTATCAAGTGCATAAGAAATGCTTGCTGTCTCACTGACAGACTTGTAATTTGATAGAAAGTTAGACAATTTTAAAAATCAATTTAATGGGAAGAAAATAGTTTTTCCTAATCTTTTAAAAATATTCCAACTTTAGGACTTCTGGTCAAGATGGCATAGAAAAGTCAGAAAATGTCCTAAGCTTTCCTGGCTTTCCTTAAGAACTAAGATGAACCAAACCTCTTAACAGAATTTGTCTCACAGAACCCAGAGAAGAACTTAGGAGAAGAATATCTACCAACAATGTCTGTCTCAGGGGAGTGTGAGTGAACCAGGGGCAAAGAGCAGAATGCCAGCACAGGGGTGGTAGGGTGAGGCCCAAGAACTAAACTGAGAAGAGCTTCAGAAGCATTTTATTTGTGCACAGAGGTGGCAATGAGAACTCCAGTATGGAAGCATTTACTGTGTGGGTCGGGACAGCTCCAGCGGGATAGCTAGTCACTGATCTGGTCAGCTCAGCTAGTCTGGAAGACAAGGGCTATGAGCCCTCATGTTTTCAGTGAAGCACCTATGCTTCCAATTGAGTCCCTCCCCCACCATTCCTGTGGGAGAAAGTGACTTCCTGGAGCAAACACAGTAACAGCCCCCCCCACCCTAGTCTCAGGTGTGGGCAAGAAACCCCCCCCCCCGACTGCTGACTGATGATTAAGGGGAGAAACTATATAGTACAAGGACCCAGATCACTTTTTTCAAGGATAACCCAGATTCTGCTGCCCCACCCCACCCCTGAGCCTAGGGAGTGGGCCATTAATTAAAGTCCTAGACACTTAAGAGAAATACATATACCATCCACTACTGGCCAGAACACTTGAAGTTAATAAGCACAGAAAGCAGAACATCTAGGGATCTCAACACTGAAGTTCTATGAACCATTCCTTCCTGCAATTAAAGATCCTAGGAAAATGAAGGAAGGCCAGCAAAAAGCAGGGTCCTTTGAAGGTTACTTTGAATGCAAGAATCCTAACTCAGAAGAGAATATGAATTGATCTGCAGCTCAGAAAGACTTCCTGGAAGAGATCAGGGAGGAGTTTAAAAATCAACTGGAAAACTGGGAAAAGAAAAAAAGAGTAAATTAACACTTTGCAGGAGAAAAATTGCCATCTTGTCAAAAGAAAACAAAAATACAATTGGATAAGTGCAAGAAGAAAATAATTCTCTCAAAACCAAAATTGGGCAATGGAAGACTCCTTCAAAAATAGAATAGACCAATTGGAAAAGGAATTGCAAAAGGGAAATGAAGAAAATTCTTCTTTTAAAAAAAGATTGGAATCTGTGGAAACTAATGACTTCATAAGACAACAAGAAACTGTTAAACAAAACCCCAAAATGGAAGAAAATGTAAAATATTTCATGGGAAAAATAGATGACCTGAAGAATACATTCAGGAGAGACAACTTAAGAATCACTGGACTTCATGAAATCATTTAGAAGAAAAAAAGACTGGACTCCATATTGCAGAATATAGTGAAGAATTGCCCTGATATCGTGGAACCAGTGGGCAAAATGCTTAAGAAAAGAAGACATCAGTACACTCCTGAATGGAATCCCCAAATGAAAACACCTAGGAATATTGTGGTCAAACAGAAGAACTATCAGATAAAAGAAAAAATCCTGCAAGGAACCAGAAAAAAAAGCAATTTAAATACCAAGGAGTCACAGTATGGATTACACAGGATCTGGCTGCATCAACATTAATGAATCAAAGATATTGGAATACGATATTCTGAAGAGTAAGAAAGCTTGGAATGCAGCCAAGAATTCACTATCCAGCAAAATTGAGCCTTCTGTTCCGGGAGGAAAAGATGGATATTTAACGAAATAGAAGACTTCCATTTTTTTTGCTGAAGAAAATACAAGAGCTAACTAGAAATTTGCACTTCAAAAAGGAGACTCAAGAGATACATGAAAAGATAAAAAAGGAGGAAAAATCTGTTATCCAAAAAAAAGATGAAACTGGCAATATCTTCATCTGTAAGAAATATTCTCATAACTCTGGATAGTTGTAATTCTATTAGAGAGAATATACTTAGCCAGAAGTAGTGGACATGACTTGTCTTCAACTCTGGAAACTAAATGATCTCATTTTAAAGAATGAATGGATCCAACAACAAATTATAGATACAATGAATGATTGCATCAGAGACAATGTGAATAACAAGACAACATAAGAATACTTATGGCATATAGCCAAAGCAATTAATAGAGGTTATATTATATTGCTAAATGCTTACATGAGTAAAATAAAGAGGAAATCAATGAACTAAGCATGCAAGTAAAAATTTAAGAATGAATTAATCCCCCCAATGAAATAACATATTATAAATTATAAAAATTAAAGGAAAAATTAATAAAATCTAAAGGAAGGAAATTATTGAATTAAAAAATAAAACCAATGGCTGGTTTTATGAAAAAAAAATAGAGAGTTCTTTTGTTAATTTGATTAGCAAAAGAAGAAAACCAAATGACTAATATCCAAAATGAAAAAGGTGAGCTCACCACCAATGAGGGGAAAATTAAACTAATAATTTGGAACTATTTTGCCCAAATCTATGCCAATAAGTTTGATAATCTAAGTAAAATGGATCAATATTTACAAAAGTATAAGTTTTGCTGGTTAAGTGAAAAGGGAATTAAATACTTAAATAACCCCATCTTGGAAAAAAGAAATTTATCAAACCATCAATAAATTCCCTAAGAAAAAATCTCCAAGGTCAGATAGATTCACAAGTGAATTCTATCAAACATTTAAGGAACAATTGGTTGAAATTCTATGTAAACTCTATGGAGAAATAGGTGAAGTTGGAGCTCAGTCTAACCAGGAAGTCAAAATAGAGAAAGCAAATTATAGACAAATTTCCCTAATGAATATGGATGGAAAAATATTAAATAAAATCTTAGCAAAGTGCTTACAACAAATTATCACTAGGATAATACACTATTACCAACCAGGATTCATTTCAAGAATGCAGGGTTGGTGGAATATTTGACTATGTCAATGGCAAACATAATATAAATCCTAATTATCTCAAGAGATGCTAGAAAATCCTTTGACAAAATACTGCAACCTATTCCTACTAAAACACTAGAGTGAACAGAAATAAGTGGATTGTTGCTTACAATGATAAGCAGGATGCAGCTTAACCCATCAACAAGCTTTATATGCAATGGGGATAAACTAGAGTCATTCTCTCTCTTTTTTTTAATTTTTATTAAATATATTATTTGAGTTTTACAGTTTTCCCCAAATCTTGCTTCCCTCCCCCCACCCCCACCCCACAGATAGCACTCTGGCAGTCTTTACTTTGTTTCCATGTTGTACCTCGATCCAAATTGGGTGTGATGAGAGAGAAATCATATCCTTAAAGGGAACAGAATTCTCAGAGGTAACCAGATCAAACCATAAGACATCTGGGTTTTTTTCCAAATTAAAGGGAATAGTCCTTGTACTTTGTTCAAACTCCACAGCTCTTTATCTGGATACAGATGGTACTCTCCTTTGCAGACAGCCCAAAATTGTTCCCAATTATTGCGCTGATGTAATGAGCAAGTCCTTCAAGGTTGAACATAACTCCCATGTTGCTGTGAGGGTGTACAGTGTTTTTCTGGTTCTGCTCATCTCACTCAGCATCAGTTCATGCAAATCCCTCCAGGTTTCCCTGAAATCCCGTCCCTCCTGATTTCTAATAGAATAATAGTATTCCATGAAATACATATACCACAGTTTGCTAAACCATTCCCCAAGTGAAGGGCATTTACTGGATTTCCAATTCTTTGCCACCACAAACAGGGCTGCTATAAATATTTTTGTACAAGTAATGTTTTTACCCTTTTTCCTCATCTCTTCAGGGTATAGACCCAGTAGTGGTATTGCTGGGTCAAAGGATATGCACATTTTTGTTGCCCTTTGGGCATAGTTCCAAATAGCTCTCCAGAAGGGTTGGATGAGTTCACAGCTCCACCAACAGTGTAATAGTGTCCCAGATTTCCCACATCCTTTCCAACAATGATCATTATCCTTCCTGGTCATACTGGCCAATCTGAGAGGTGTGAGGTGGTACCTCAATGAAACTTTAATTTGCATTTCTCTAATGATTAATGATTTAGAGCATTTTTTCATATGGCTATGGATTGCTTTGATCTCCTCATCTATAAATTGCCTTTGCATATCCTTTGACCATTTGTCAATTGGGGAATGGCTTTTTGTTTTAAAAATATGACTCAGTTCTCTATATATTTTAGAAATCAGTCCTTTGTCAGAATCATTAGTTGTAAAGATTGTTTCCCAATTTACTACTTTTCTTTTGATTTTCATTACATTGATTTTACCTGTGCAAAACTTTTTTAATTTAATGTAATCAAAATCATCTAATTGGTTTTTAGTGATGTTCTCCAACTCTTCCTTAGTCATAAACTGTTCCCCTTTCCATAGATCTGACAGGTAGACTAGTCCTTGATCTTCTAAGTTGCTTATAGTATTGTTTTTTATGTCTATGTCCTGTAACCATTTGGATCTTATCTTGGTAAAGGGTGTGAGGTGTTGGTCTAATCTAAGTTTCTTCCATACTAACTTCCAATTATCCCAGCAGTTTTTATCAAAGAGGGAGTTTTTATCCCAGTGGCCTAACTCTTTGGGTTTATCAAACAGCAGATTACTATAATCCTCTCCTGCTTTTACACCTAGTCTATTCCACTGGTCCACCACTCTATTTCTTAACCAATACCAAACAGTTTTGATGACTGATGAATTATAATATAATTTTTAGATCTGTTAGTGCTAAGCCACCTTCGTTTGCATTTTTTTTCATTAAGCTCCTGGCAATTCTTGACTTTTTATTTCTCCATATTAATTTACTTACAATTTTTTTCTAGCTCATTAAAGTAATTTTTTGGAATTTTGATTGGTAGGGCACTAAACAGATAGTTTAGCTTTAGTAGAATTGTCATTTTTATTATATTAGCTCTACCTATCCATGAGCAGTTGATATTTGCCCATTTATTTAAATCTGATTTAATTTGTGTGAGAAGTATTTTATAATTGTTTTCAAAAAGATTCTGGGTCTGTCTTGGCAAATAGACTCCCAAGTATTTTATACTGTCTGAGGATACTTTGAATGGGATTTCTCTTTCTAGCTCTTCCTGCTGTTTCTTGCTAGTCATATATAGGAAAGTTGAGGATTTATGGAGGTTTATTTTATAACCTGCAACTTTGCTAAAATTGCTAATTGTTTCCAGTAGCTTTTTAGATGATTTCTTGGGATTCTCTAGGTAGATCATCACGTCATCTGTGAATAGTGAGAGTTTTGTCTCTTTGTTCCCAATTCTAATTCCTTTCATTTCTTTTTCTTCTCTAATTGCTGATGCTAACATTTCTAATACAATATTGAATAGTAGTGGTGATAATGGGCACCCTTGTTTAACCCCTGATCTTATTGGGAATGCCTCTAGCCTCTCCCCATTGAGTATAATGCTTGTTGATGGTTTCAGATAGATACTGCTCTTTATTTTAAGGAACAGTCCATTTATTCCTACACTCTCTAGTGTTTTTAATAGGAATGGATGCTGTATTTTGTCAAAAGCTTTTTCAGCATCTATTGATATGATCATATGGTTTCTGATAGGTTTGTTATTGATATAATTGAGTATACAGTTTTCCTAATATTGAACCAACCCTGCATTCCTGGAATAAATCCTACTTGATCATAATGTATTATCCTATTGATGACTTGTAGTCATTTTGCTAAGATTTTATTTAGGATTTTCGCATCTATATTCATCAGGGAAATAGGTCTATAATTTTCTTTCTCTGTTTTAACTCTTCCTGGTTCAGGTAGCAGTACCATATTGGTTTCATAGAAAGAGTTAGGCAGAGTTCCATCTTTCCCTATTTTTCCAAAGAGTTTATATAGGATTGGAACCAATTGTTCCTTAAATGTTTGGTAGAATTCACTTGTGAATCCATCATGCCCTGGAGATTTTTTTTTTTTTTAGGGAGTTCACTAATGGCTTGTTGAATTTCTTTTTCTGGGATAGGGTTGTTCAGGCATTTAATCTCTTCTTCATTTAACCTAGGCAACTTATATTTTTGTAAATATTCATCCATTTCACTTAAATTATCAAATTTATTGGCATAAAGTTGGGTAAAAAAATTTTGAATTATTACTTTAATTTCCTCCTCATTGGTGGTGAGTTCAACTTTTTCATGTATAATACTAGGAATTTGGTTTTCTTCTTTCTTTTTTTAATCAAATTGACCAGATGTTTATCAATTTTATTGGTTTTTTTTCATAATACCAACTTTTGCTTTTATTTATTAATTCAATAGTTTTTTTGCTTCCAATTTTATTAATTTCTCCTTTGATTTTCAAAATTTCTAATTGGTATTTGATTGGGGATTTTTGATTTGTCCTTTCTCTAATTTTTTTAGTTGCATGTTTAGTTCATTGATTTCCTCTTTCTCCAATTTATTCATATAAGCATTTAGAGCTATAATATATCCCCTGAGAGTTGGTTTGAATGAATCCCATAGGTTTTGGTATATTGTTTCATTATTATCATTATCTAGGATAAAATGGTTAATTCTTTCTTTAATTTGTTTTTTGGTCCACTCATTTTTTAAGATGAGGTTATTCAGTTTTCAATTTGCTCTGGGTCTATATCTCCTTGGCCCAGTATTGCATATGAATTTTATTGCATAGTGATCTGAGAAAGATGTATTCACTATTTCTGCCTTTCTGCAGTTGATCATTAGGTTTTTATGTCCTAGTACATGGTCAACTTTTGTATATGTTCCATGTACTGCAGAGAAAAAGGTATATTCCTTCCTATCCCCATTCAGTTTCCTCCATAAGTCTACCATATCTAGTTTTTCTAACAATCTATTTACCTCCCTAATTTCTTTCTTGTTTGTTTTATGATTTGATTTATCTAGATCTGATAGAGGGAGATTGAGGTCTCCTACTAGTAGAGTTTTGCTGTCTATGTCTTCAGCTTCTCCTCTAAGAATTTGGGTGCTGTCCCACTGGGTGCATATATATTCAATATTGAAATGACTTTATTGTCTATGGTAGCTTTTAGGAGGATAAAATTTCCTTCCTTATCTCTTTTAATGCTATCTATTTTTGCTGCTACTTTGTCTGAGATAAGGATTGCTACCCCTGCTTTTTTTTCTTCAGCTGAAGCAAAATATATTTTGCTCCAACCTTTTACCTTTACTCTATATGTATCTGTCTGCTTCAAATGAGTTTCTTGTAAGCAGCATATTGTAGGATTCTGGTTTTTAATCCACTCTGCTATTTGCTTATGTTTTAAGGGAGAGTTCATCCCATTCACATTTAAGGTTATGATTACTAATTCTTTATTGCCCTCTGTGCTATCTTCCCTCTGTTTGTATTTTTTCCCCTTTCCCCCTTTTATCCATATTCCCCAGTATTTTGTTTTTGAATACCACCCCCTTCAGTGTGTTTGCCCTCCTATATCACTCCCTACCCTTTCTTTCCCCTGTCCCTGTTCCCTTCCCTTCCTTTTGTTATTTCCCCTTATTTCCTCCACACCCCTTCCCTTTCTCTGTCCCCCCTCCCCTTTTCCCCTTTTACTTCTTGAAAGGTTAGATGTTTTATAAGTTAACTGAGTATGTGTAGGTTGACTTTAAGCCAAGTCTGATGAGAAGAAGATTCAGGTGTTTCTCTTCTACTCCCTTCTTCCCCTATATTACCATAGGTTTTTTGTACCTCTTAGTGTAATGAGATTTGTCCCATTCAGTCCCCTCCCTCCTCCTGTCTCTTTCCTGTCCCCCTTTTTAGGGAGGTAGTGTATTTTTTTAGATCATTCTATCTAAGTCATAGAAAATTCTGAATGTCTGACCCTTCTAGTTCAGTATATTCTGTTGAATAGAGTCCAAATTCCTGAGAGTTATTAGAGTCTTTCTCCCCTGTGGAGTTAAAGCCAGTTACATCCCATTAGATATCAGTCTCATGAATAGGTCATGGATGTCCAGCATTTCTGGCTAGGTATATTCTCTCTCTTAGAGTTACATTTCTCAGGATTCTCAGGATTTATGAGAGTCTCTACCCCCTCCCCATGCTGGGATATAGCCAGTTTCAACTTGCTGGATTGCATTTTTTTCCTTTTACTGCTCCCCCCTTTTTTTTTTACCTTTTCATGTGTCTCTTGAATCTCCTGTTTGATATCCAAATTTTCTGTTTAGCTTTGGTCTTTTCATCAGAAATTTTTGGAATTCTTCCATTTCGTTAAATGTCCATCTTTTTCCCTGGAAGAGAAGGCACAGCTTTGCAGGAAAGTAGATTCTTGGCTGCATTCTAAGCTCCCGTGCTCTTTGAAATATCTCATTCCAGGCCCTTCGATCCCTTAAAGTTGATGCAGCCAGGTCCTGCATGATCCTTATTGTGGCTCCTTGATATTTAAATTGTTTCTTTCTGGCTGCTTGCAGGCTTTTCTCTTTTATCTGATAGTTCTGGGGTTTGGCCACAACATTCCTTGGTGTTTTCCTTTTAGGATCTTTTTCTGGTGGGGATCTATGTACTCTTTCAATAACTATTTTGCCCTCCAATTCCATGATGTCAGGGCAGTTTTCCATCACTAGATCCTGTAATATTAAATCCAGGCTTTTTTCTCTTCAATGTTTTCAGGAAGTCCTATAATTTTCAGGTTTCCCCTCCTTGATCTATTCTCGAGGTCAGTGGTTTTGTTGATGAGGTATTTCACGTTTGCTTCTATTTTTTCTATTTTTTGATTTTGTTTAACTGACTCTTGCTGTCTCGTGCAGTCATTAGTTTCTGTAGACTCCATTATTTTTTGGGGGGAGGTGATTTCTTCATTAACCTTTTCCAATTGGTCAATTCTACTTTTGAAAGAGCTTTCCATCTGACCAATTGAGGTTTTGAGAGAATTAATTTCTTTTTGCATTTGCTCATTTGTATATCTGAGAGAATTATTCTCAGTTTGCAAGGTATTAATTGTCTTCCCCCAATTTTCCAGTTGATTTTTAAACTCCTTCCTTATTTCTTCAAGGAAGTCTTTCTGTGCTGGAGAACAGATTGTATTCTCTTCAGAGGTTCCAGGTCTCTCTGGGTTGGGGTCTTTCCCTTCCAGGAATTTTTCTATGGATCCACCTTTCAGCTGACCCTTCTTCATTATGCTAAGACCTTGAGTTGGGTGGGGCTGGTTCACCTGGGGTTGGGATCTCTAAAGGCTTTACTGAGTGCATTTTCTCTGGCTGGCCAGTAGGAGGAGCTGGTTGCCCTTTCTGGGGTGTCTGTGACCTTGGTTGCCAGGCCTTCTCCCTTTGCTTGAGGGAGGGAATTGGAGCTATTGAATTCTTTTGCCTTCAATCAATGGTGGGCTTTACCTTGGCCTGAGGTTATTCCTCAGGTGGGCTGGTTCTGTTGCTCACACACCTGGGCCTGAGGCAGAAATAATTTGCATTTGTTTAGTAGGAGACCTCAGTGCAATGGAGGCATGTGCTCAGAGTTTCTCAGACCTGAGGATCCCAAGGATGGTGTCCACAGCTATCCTGCACCAGACCTCTCCCTGCTGCCCCTTCCCCAAGCTCCCAGGGGACAGCACCAACACCAGTGCCTCTGCTTCCCTGTGGACCCAAGCCCCCTTTGTCCAGATCCACCACTGATCCAGCAGGTCCAGCTCTCGGGCCCTCAGACTCCTGGTTCAGATTCAGCTGTTGGTCTGGCTGATCTTCCCTGGGAGCTCAGACTCACCTGCATGTACTCAGCCAAGGCGCCTGCGGGAGACAAATCCTGAGGTAGATTTTCCTCTCCTGGCTTTTCTTTCTGCATTTCCTGGTTCGGATTTCTTTTAAGAGATTTGTTTCATGTGATAGATGGGGAAGAGATCAGGAGACTTTAGAACTGTGCCTGTCTTCTCTCCCTCATCTTGGCTCTGCCCTTGAGTCATTCTCAATAAGATCAGGGGTGGAACAAGGATGTCTATTATTACCACTGTGATTCAACATTGTATTTGAAACATTGACTTCAGCAAAATGAGGAGAATGAGAAATTGAAGGAATTAGAATTGGGAAGGAAGAAACAAAACTCTCACTTTTTTGCAGATGACATGATGCTATATACCTAGAGAATCCTAAAAAAGCATAAAAAAACTACCGGAAACAATTAGTAACTTTAGCAAAATCATAATATGTAAAATAAACCCATATAAATCCTCAGCATTTCTATATATTACTAAAAGACCCAGCAGTAAAAGCTAGAAAGGGAAAGCTCATTTAAAATTCAGACAACATAAATACTTGGGAGTCTACCTGTCAAGGCAGAGTCAGAAGCAACAATAAAACACTTCACACAAATAAAGTCAGATTTAAATACCTATGCAAATATCTACTGTTCATGGATAGGACAAACTAATAAGATATTTCTACCTAAATTAAACTAATCATCTAGTGCCTTATCAGGAAAACTTACAAAAATTACTTTAATGATCTAGAAAACATTGTAACAATTATTATGGAGAAAAAAGTAAAAAATGTCAAGGGTTTTAATGAAAAGATATATAATATATATGTATATATAATATACATAATATATATACATATAATATATATATATATATATATATATAAAACGAAGGGGCTTAGCCTTATCAGATCTAAAATTATATTATAAAGCATCAGTTTGTTACTGGCTAGGAAACAGAGTGATGGACTAGAGGAATATACTAGTTTGCAAATATACAGCAGGAAATTATTACACTAATCTGCTGTTTGATAAACCCAAATAGTCCAACTTCTGGAATAAGACCACACTGTTCAATAAAAACTGTTGAGAAAATTGGCAGATAGTATGGCAGACAGACCAACATCTCATATCCTCTACCAAGCTAAAATAAAAATGGGTGCAGAATTTAGAATAAAAGACATGATAACAAACAAACTAGAGTGATAAGGAATAGTTTACCTATCAGATTGTAAGGAAGGGGGATAGTTTATGACCAAGGAAGAGATAGAGATCATCATAAGAAACAAATTAGTATCTCTGACAAAGTACTCATCTTTAAAATATTTAGAGATTGCAGTCAAATTTATTTTTAAAAAAAGCCATTTCCAAATTGACACATGGTCAAAGTATAACCAAACACAATTTGTATATGAGGAAATCAGTCAAACCTATCTATATTCATATGAAAATTGATCTAAATCATTAATAATTAGAGAAATGAAAATTATACTATCACTGAGATACCACTCCACACCTCTCAGATTGACCAATATGACCAGAAAGGACAATGATAAATGTTCCAAGGGATGTGGGAAGTCTGGGTCACTAATTCATTTTTGGTGGAGCTGTGAACTGATCCAATCTTTCTGGAGAGCAATTTGGAATTTTGCCCAAAGGGCAATAAAAATGTGCATGCTCTTTGATAAAGCAATACCTTTACTGTGTCTGTATCCTGATGAGATCATGAAAAAGTTAAAAATAGCACTTGTACAAAACTTTTCACAGCAGCTCTGTTTGTGGTGGTAAGGAATTAGAAATCAAGGGAATGCCAATCAATCAGGCAATGACTAAGAAAATTGTAGTATATATATATATATATATATATATATATATATATATATATATGTGTGTGTGTGTGTGTGTGTGTGTGTGTGTTATGGAACCCTATTGTTTTATTAGAAATCAAAAGGTATGGAATTACAGAGATGCCTGGAAAGACTTGCATGAATTGATGCTGAGCAAGATGAGCAGAATCAGAAAAATGATATACACCCTAACAGCTATATTGGTTGATCTTAATGGATTTGCTCATTCTATCAGTTCAATAATCAAGGATAATTTTATTGAATCTCCATCAGATAATATCATCTGTATTCAGTGAAAGAACTGTGGATTTTAAATGAAGATCAAAGATTATTACTTTCAATTTTTTTAAAAAGTCTTGGGGCGGCTAGGTGGTGTAGTGGATAGAGTAAGGACCTTGTAATCAGGAAAACCTGAGTTCAAATCCAGCCTCAGACACTTAATATTTACCTAGCTGTGTGGCCTTGGGCAAGCCATTTAACCCCATTTGCCTTGCAAAAATAAAAAAAAAAGTTGTCCTACAAACAGACTGCCTTTTTAGAGGGGGAAGCAAAATTAGGGGGAAAATTGTAAAATTCAAAATAAATAAAATCTTTCACAAAAGGTTGTCTTATGTACTACATAATTTTGCTATCTGCAATATTTTATTTCTTCCTCAAGGATATATATTTTTCCCTCTCAACAAGTTAAGTTTTGATAATTGCATAGCATGGAAATAATATAAAGATTATCAAATTGCCTTATTTGGGGCAATATTGTAATTTGCAAAACCTTACCAAAAATGATAGGTAGAAACTACCATTGTTCATAATTGGAACACAAAGAAAATATTTTATTATTAATTAAATATTCCAACTTTCAGCTCTATACCATCTGTTTAAAATTCACAGAAATTTAGACAATTAGACAAGATTTTCTACCTTGGAATGGCAGGTTGGTTGTATAATAACTTCTATCAAGCCTCCTTTCCTCAAATCGACAGCTGGCCTCTTATTCCTTTTGTGAATTAGCAAGAATGGGGAAAAGCTCTTCTGAGCCTACTGCTTCTACTCAGTATTCATCAAAGCATGCTCTATGGTGTTTTAGAGCCAATTCAAGGTGTAGTGCCAGCTGAGTCTCAACCACTGAACTTAACCAGCTGTGATGGGACAAAATTGAGAAGGATAAATGAGAAGTTACTAAGGTTGGCTTTATACATCTGTATTAAATTCAATTGAAAACATGGAGGAGACATCATTGATGCAGGGAAAATAAACAGTGTTTCTTTTTTATGGTACCAAAAACTGTTCTGACTTGTTCTTTATAAATTAATGATTATTTAATGCAAAAAATTAGTTTAAATAAATTTTATGTAAGGACATACTTTTATACTTTCTTTCATACTTTGTTACCTTCTCCCATTATAGTACCATTTAATTTAATGAATATGGGAATATTCTTTGCTAACTCAGTGTTTTCCATATATGGACATTTTTATTTCCATATCACTTAATGAAGGAAAGACTGAAAAACTGATAATAGATTAATTAAAATTTTACTTGAAGAATCTGATCACAGTATCAAGTAGAGAATATGCATGTGATAAACACCATTTTACATTAATTTTAATGATTAATACATAGGATCAGAATGAAAATCCATATTGAATTACAATTATTCAAATTCTTCTAGGTTGAGAATCCTATGCAAGAAAAATTTTCTAATTCTATGAAATAATATATGGAATTAAAGAAGAAAAATTTAAATTCACATTGCTTTCCAAAATAGGCAGAAAATATGTCATTCTAGGTGAAGAAATATCAGGGGATATATGAAGATAAATATATGCTACCATGGGCAGCTAAGAATATGATAAAAAGAAATGTCTTGCAGTCCAAAAAAGTATCAAATATGGCACTTAGAAAACCTGAGTTTCAGTCTTGGTTCCACTTCTACCTTGTGTTTAGTCACAGGCTAAATGATTGATGCCACTGAATGTCTCTTTTCTTTTTTATAAATGCAGGCGATACCTGTACCATCAATCTCATAGAATTGTTATGACAAAATATTTATTCTAAACTTTGAAATATGATATAAATGTCAATTGATACCAGTTTATCTCAACTAAAATTTTCTGATTTGACAAAATGGGGATGATAGTAGTTAACCTACATATTTTATAATATTTCTTTATGACAAACTTTTATCGATTGTAAAATGAGTAAAAAAAACTGGTATTTTTTTCAATCTGTTAGTTGATTCTGTTAGGTCAAGATTGTTAAATTGCAAAATTAATTCATCATTTTCTCCTAATCAATTCCACAAAAAGTTACAGTCTAGTTTAGACAAAACTTTATATTTATATTTAAGTTTTGACTCTTTTTAGGAAAATGACAAAGATATTTCAAAATAATTGGTAATATGCACCAAATTTCTCTAATCTGTGAAATTAAAAAAAGATTCACTAATAAATACTTTATAATTTTGCAATTAGAGAGTAGATATAATAAATAATATGAATATATACAATCAGAAGAACTCTTATAGAGAAAAACAGAATTTTGTGAGATGTATTAATATGGTAACTAAATTAGATAGTGCTAAATTGTCATTGAGTTGAGGTGAAAGAACTGATAGAATAATATTGCAAATGTTATCAAGTTTCTGGATGGTATCAGTGCTTGAAATTCTGGTGTGAGGAATAAAGAATCAAAGGATAGTAGCCATGTGACTGAAGTTTTGATGTGCAAGGACAGTTCTATTGAATAAGTGAGAAATCTAGAGAGATGGTATTATTTGTTGTATACTTTTATCTCTGCCTGTTAGCTCAAGTTATTATTTATCCCCCCCCCCCAACTAACTGGTCAGTGTTGGAGAGGAAATAAGAAGAAAGAATGTCTTTCTAGGAGCTCATATTCTAACTAATAAAAAACATACAACAACAATAATCAAACATTCTTGATGCAGATGAGACAGTCAAATATATTAAAAAGTTGGCAGAAGCAAAGAATACTTAGGACAGAGCCTCTGGAGATACCATCATTAGTGAATAAGACCTAGATGGATTAAGATCTAGAATAGAAGACTAAGAAAGAACTGTCATACAAGTAGAATATAGAGAAAACTGAATAATTTTGTTAATGTTTAAAGTGGTCAAAATAAGGGGAAATTGGGAAGATAAATGAGAGTTACACATAAGAATCATAAAAATTAAAAATTTGTAATAAAAAGCACGAAAAATTGAAGAATGCAACCCCTTAAAATAGAATTGGCCAAATGGAAAAGAAGGTGTAAAAACAAATGGTTGAAAAGCTTCTCAGTTAAAAGTAGAAGGGGGCACCTAGGTGGTGCAGTGGATAGAACCCTGACCCCAGAATTAGGACAACCTGAATTCAAATCCAGCCTAAAACATTAATGATTACTTAGCTGTATGCCTTTGGGCAAGTCACTCAACCCCATTGCCTTGCAAAGAACAAAAAAAGTAGAAGAGATTGTTAAATATTTCAAAGGAAAAACAACTGACCCGAAAAAATAGAATAAGAAGAGATGATTTAAAAATTAATAACCTATCTGAAAAGTCATGGTTAAAAAAAGTGAATAGAATTTTTCACAAAGTTATGAAGGAAAACTGTCTTGATATCCTAGAAACAAAGAGTACAAGAGTCTGAAAAAAATCTAATAATCTAAAACTTTCAGGAGGGGAGAGAAAGAAAGTTGTGGTGGTAAGTTGCAAATCACTGCTGAGGAAGAACAGGATAAAAGGAAAAGGGAAAGTATAAATGGGGAAATAAAATGGAGATAAATACATAGTTTATAAACACAACTAGGAATGTGGATGGAATGAAGTGGAAGTAGATAGCAAAGTGGATTAAAAGTCAGAATCCTATAACATGTTATTTACAAGAAGTACATTTGAAGTAGAGAAGTACACAGAAAATAAAAAATTAAATTAAATTAAAAAATGAAATAATCTGAGATAAAGAAAAATAGATTTAATTAAAAATAGATTTAATTAAAAGAGATAAGGTACAAAAGAACATCTTGCTAAAATGTCCTGTGAAAATGTTTGTCCTTCTTTCTGAAAGAAGACTATGTCATAAGGGAAGGTTATACCATGACAGGCACATGAACTGGATTTGAATGAGAGTGGGCTGTTCTAAGTCACCAGGCTAACTTTCTCTTCAAGAGCCATCTATATCCAAGAGCCAGACATGAATTAGGATGACTGGAGATAACCCTGCATGTGAGTCAGTCAGGAATAAGGGACTTGCCCAAGGTCATTTTGCTAGTGTCTAGTGTCTGAGGTTGGTTTAAGACTCCCATCCTCCTGATTACAAGGCCAGTGTTTTATCTAGTGTGATACTAGCTGCCCAATATAAAAATAATAAAGTAAAATCAATACTAAACACATATGCACCAAAGGGGTATAACATCCAATTTCTTAGAGAAGAAGTTAAATGAGTTACAGTTAGAGGCAGCAAAACTATACTATCGGGGAAGCTCAACCTTCCTTTGTCAGAAATAGATAAGTCTAAATACAATTATAAACAAGAAAGAAGGTTATGGAGATGAATAGAATTTTAGAAAAGTTAGAAATGAGAGTCATCCATAGACAACTGGATGAGAATAGAATGAAATATATCTTCCCCCCCGCCCAAGGCACATAGAATTGAACACAGATTAGCAATGCATTGTGCCATAAAACACCTCACAACAAAATGTAGGAAAGCAGAAACATGCATACTTTTCAGATCATATTGCAATAAAAATTGCATGTCCTAAAATTCATGGCAACTCCACTATTTTTAATTGGATAATTAGTTTGGAAACTAATTTGAGACAAAATAATCTAATAACAAAGAATATATTGCTTAAATAACAAAGCATAGAATCAATAAATGCTGCTATCAAAAAGAGCAAAAATGACACAGCATAACAGAACTTTTGGGATGTAGCCAAAGAAAATTTTAGGGGAAATTTTTTCATCTCTGAATACTTACATGAGCAATTGGAGAAATTTACATTATCAATTTTCAAAGTAAATTTCATTTTCTTTGTATATATATGTACACATATTGCTCCCTAATGGGAAAAGAATTTAATTGCAGTGATGTAAGACTATTTTTGTTTACGTATTCCACATAAACAATATCAAGAACAGTGTATGCCACAAAATAGAATCCTGATAAATAATCATCAAATTATATCATTCAATTAATATCATGTCTTAGAGAACATGGAAATTCTTTCCCAAAGGAATGTGAAGATAGTGCCTGAACTAGCACATTATTCATTCAATTCTCAACATTAAGATATTGGTTTTTCTTAATACCTTGAATTGAATAATTTGTGGGTTTCCTTTCAGGAAATTAAAAAAAAATCAACAGGGCAAGAGAGTTCTACTTATAGCCATCTGTATTTTCTCTTAACTTCATGTATTTCAGTAAGTTGATTTGAATTAAGTTCAAACTCAAGTCCTAGTTATTTGATCTTGAAATATTTAACCTTTTTTTCCTAAAAAGTGTTTTGATTCAGATATTGTGAAATGATTGAATCTAAACAAATTTGCAATTCTTCAGTAGCAAAATGCAAGATACTTAGAGAAACCATTTTTCCATTACATTTGGGAAATTCACAAAATATTAGAAGTCTATTTTTCTTCTTTCTCTCAGAAATCACCAAACTTTCAAAGTACTCTCATTCACCAAATATTTTATTTTTGCTATGAGTAAATTATATTTTACATACATTGCATTATGCCTTCTTATTGACTAATGGGCTATTGAAAGAAAAGGTTAGTCTGATTCATTTTCCAGGAGAAAAGATCAAAATTCATTACATTATTTTAATGAATAATGCTGTATCCTAATGCTAAAGAAGTACAGGTACAGAATTAATATTTTTTTGACAGCATGCTTATAGGTACTCTCTTACAGACTGCAGGACAGCAATGTTTCCAGATTGTCAAAAAGGTCACACAACATGACTCATAAGTCTCTGTCAATGTATTTTCCCTCTTTCTCAAAAATACTTAACAACACAAAAGCTGGAGTTGAGAATTTTCCTGAAGAATGACCTCATGCGTTAATTGTGTTAAGATTTCATTATTGAAAAGGAAGATAGGAATAGGGAAGTAGGAAACATTGCATATATTGTTTCACAATCAATGGGTATTAGCAACTTTTGACTGAAAATATGAGACTGGAGGTCAAGTGATGCAAGCATAAGACAACAAGAATGAGATTACTACATCTTTTGAATGTGCCAACTGCTTTAGTGTTTTATACAGGATTTGCATTTTTATTATCACAGAGTGTGCCAAATTGCACAATGAGGTTGGCAAATATACTCACTTTTGATATATGGCCAATTATTCAGAGGAAAGAAGACACCTGCTCTAATACCAGTGCTCTGATACTTTAATTTTTATTTATAATTAGATCTAATTTTTCTTTTCAATGTTTATTCATGCTTTATTGTGAAGGTATATGTGTCCCAAAAATCAAATCTAACCCACTATTCTACAGTGCAAAATCTATTATATTTGATTCAGTATTGTGAACATATTTCAAGAATATACTGTTTTCAGTACACTTAGTTCAGAAATAGAGAAAACACAAAATTTAAATATCATGTCATCTCTGACCTCAAAAAGCTTTAAGTCTTAAAGATCAAGGTAGATTTTGACATAGAATAATATGTATTCTGATAATCACAATTTGAAATGCAAAATAATAATAAATAATGAATGAAAAATGTCTTACAAAATGCAAAACTAATGATATGTGAGTCGAGAGAACAAAAAGTTGTAATTGCTTAAAGAGGGAGTGAGGACAGAATGGTAATGAGAAAGCTTCATAGCTGGGTTGGAATCCCTACTCAGTGTCTCTATAGAGTCAAAGCTCTTTTCTGTACTATCATATTGTTATAGGTACTATTCATCATACCTACTCTTCATCAATCCTTCTTGTGTTCCATTTCACAAAACTATGTATGGAATTTCTCCATATAAAGATATACACTAAAAGTGGAATTTAATCTCTTTAAATAGGGTAATATTACCAAAATCTATTCCCACTGAAAGAGGTGCAGCAAAAACTAATTCCCTCAATGCAAGCCTTGTTGTATTGCCTCAGAATTTAGGACTAGGGCCACTGGAAGGATAAATAGAATGGCTGTCTTGGAGTCAGGAAGAGAAGTTTAATGCTTGGTGCAGAAACTTATTACTGGTGTAACACTAGGCAAGTCCTTTAACATCCTTCTGCCTCAGTTTATTTATTTGAAAATTTAGGTCAATAATACCACCTACCTCAAAGGTCTATTGGCACATAGACAACACAACATAAAATTTTATTATTATTATTATTATAGTTATTATTATTATTATTATTACTTGAAAGTCTTCATTAATCATTCTCAAATTTTATTTTCAAAAAATTCAATAAGGATATAATTGCAGGATTTTAGTACCATTCCTCTAACTCAGTAAAGGATTGAATATACATAATTCTTTGTCAAATATTCCATTTTGACCATAAAATTCAGAGCAAATTGAATGTCAAAATGTCATTCTTTTTTTTTTAGATTTTTTTCACAGCAATGGGATTAAGTAGCTTGCCCAAGGCCACACAGCTAGGTAATTATTAAATGTTTGAGGTTGGATTTGAACCCAGGTCCTCCTGACTCCAAGGCCAGTACTCTACCCACTGTGCCACCTAGCCATCCCCTTTCTTCTTTTTTCAAAGCAGTTTAAATTATATTTGCTCCCCAAGAATGTCTGTTTTTGTCAGAAACATGATTATTACCAATCAATCAATTAATCAAAATATTTCATACATCTACTTTTATGGATAAATTTTTGTTGGAATTTGGAGATATAATAAACTTCAAAAGCAATAAAAAGGTACATATTTATTTAGAATAAGATATAGTTTCTAACTCTGTGAGTCAATCTAAGAGAATCAGGAATCAGTCCCAGGGCTCTTATAGGTTTTGTTGCAATTTCAAAGGTATCTTGGCATTGTGAAGAAACAAAATTAAAAGAGTGTGAAGTACTTTGAAAATCCTAGGTCTGACTATGGAGAAAGAAATAATCCTTTTTTAGAGTTAGAGGTCTTATAAAATAGCATGTGAACATAGATTGAGATAAGCCCTGGACACCTTCTGAGCTAAACATCCCTGCTTGGATTTTATTATCATTATTTAATTCTTCTTCATGTACTATATATCAGCATGGTAAACAATGAAGAGGGACTTTTAACCACTATTGGATTTTATGTAGCTGAATCATGTTGTTTGAACTCATCCATTTCTCTTAGCAAAATGTTTTTCACCACAAAGAGTAATAAAATGTGACTATGGGCACATGGTTTTTATGGCCATGAATTAAAACACCAATTCTTAGCAAAACAAAATCAAAGAAAAGAGAAAATAAAAGGTATTTAGAGTCAATAAGCCTAGGTTAAAATCAAAGCACTTTCATAGTCTAAATATTTGCCCTCACCCAAAGAAATTAATTTGACTTAGGTTTTGATCACCTCCCCATCTGTACAATAAATTTCAACAAATATTTTCTTGTTCTAACAGTAATGATGTACTTCCAAATGAGTGACACAGTCAGTAAATGATAGCTCAAAAGATCAGTATGAATAGACTGAAATGGTCTTAGAAAGAATAAGTATAGAGGACATTAAAATAGTAAAGTTTTCTTAATTTAAAAAGCACAAGAACAATTTTAGTAGATGAAGAGATGAAGAAAATCAAGTATTTATATGAAAAATATTCAATAAAGAAGGAAAAAATTAAAGAAGGAAGTTCATTGGAGCAGAGGGTCTCTGTGTAACTGTAACAAGAGGTAAGGCTATTAAGATTACATTAAGGGTTAGATTGAGAATGGTCTTGAGATTCTTAATAAATCAAAGCTTAAGAGTTTGGACATTAAACATACAAACTGCATAACTGGGAATAATTGAAGACTTTGAAGAAGGGAACAGCATTATGTATGTATATTTTCTTATTTTAGGAATGTGAACTAGAGAAAGATGAAATTGGGGAAAGCAAGGTTAGATATAAGAATAGGTAAAACTAAACATGAAAATTAAACTATCATAAAACATTTGAAATTAAAATAAATAATAGGAGAAAAATATGCAAATGAAATAGTATAATAATTTAAATCAGTTCAATAATAATGATGCAAATGAAATGTTGCTTATCTTTCTTTCTAAACCTCTAATTCTATGTATCATAACTTTGTTATTAATCAAATTTCATTTATGCTACTTGTTCACCTTTTTGTTCCTTTGAAATTCCTTTCTTTGTACTTAGACATTATTTCATAACATTCCCTTTTCTCCTCACCCATCATGTTTTTAATAAAGACAATAAATGTAAAAATAATATCAACAGTGTCCAGCTAGTTGAAGAAGTGCAGTGTCAGCCCTGTAGACAGGAGGACCTGAGATCACATCCATCCTCAGATAATCAGGAGATTTTGTGATGCTGAATAAGTCATTTAACTATATTTTTCTTGGTTACTCATTTGTAAAATAAACTAGAGAAGGAAATAGGAAATCAGTCTAATATCTTTGTCAAAGAAAACCTCAAATAGGAAGACAAAGTCAAACATAGCGGGAATGACTCATCAGGAGAAATAATTTTTCATTTTATATCCCTTAAGGACATGTTCATTTACTTTTTTTGGTAAATCTGAGTAATGCTATGGATGTAATATACATAAGTTTTAGTCAGTCATTGAAAGAGATTTTATGATATTTTCATTGATGAGATGAGGAAATACCCCTTGGTTGATAGTACATTTAAGACTATGTATAATCAGTTGAATGATTAATGTCAAAGGAAGTTTCTAGTGATTAGATCTTAATGACAAAGAAGGCATAGATGACTAACTATTCAAATGTTAAGATGAGAGAAAACCACTATAGTTCTCTTCTGAAGACAACTCTGAAAAAATCATGATACAGACATCACATAAAATATGTGTGTATATATATGCATATATTTGTATATGTATGCGTACAACTCACATAAATATATGTATGTGCATATATACATATATATATATGATTTTTTTTCATCCCCAAGGTTAGCCACTATTTAGATTTTCTTTTTCAAAATGTTTTCATTTCCCATCTCCCATAAAAATATAATAGTTAAGTTTTCTTCTTAAATTTTGATGTTGTAAATAAATTTAATTAAATTTTATTTACTAATAAGTTTTTAATTGAACTCTCATAATTTAATCAGAATTTTGTTTTATATCATAAGGCTTCTCATTTTTGCATTTTCATAGTTACCTTTTGTAAAGATTATTCTTCTGGATAATATTTGACATTTTTAAATTTCCCTGCTTTTGGTAAAATAGTAATTTGCTCTTGAAGAAACTGAATATCTATCTTCTGTCTTTGATGTTTCATTCACGCCTTTGATTAAACTTTGACCTATTCTGAAGTTTTTAGAGTTTTACCATAGCAAGTTGGTTATGAAGAGTTTGTTGTAATATTTTTACCATTACACAGAATTTTGTCTTAATTTCTTTTGTTGGAAGATTGTCCATTCAATTTTCCATTTATAAAAGCATGTTCATTTAGCGTTAATTTCTTCTCAATGAGCTTTTCTCTATCTTTTCCAATTAGGTTGCTAATAATTCTGGGAATTTTTGCTGTAAAAGTGGTTCTTCATTTTTCACTTAAAAATTAGCTACATATAGAGTACTTCCTCTCCCAGAAATACTTCTTTTAAAAAAAAGGGAATTAAGGGGTGGCTAAGTTGTATAGTGGGGGGCAGCTAAGTGGCATAGTGGGGGGCGGCTAGGTGGCATAGTGGGGGGCGGCTAGGTGGCATAGTGGATAAAGCACTGGCCTTGGAGTCAGGAGTACCTGGGTTCAAATCCGGTTTCAGACAATTAATAATTACCTGGCTGTGTGGCCTTAGGTAAGCCACTTAACCCCATTTGCCTTGCAAAAAAAAAAAAACAAAATGGGGGGGGGATTAAGAAAGAAAACAGTTTAGAAAGGATAGTCCAAAATTAGTCAAGTACAATATTTTATACTATGTTACATATCTTTTAGTCACCATCACCATTTCCCTCTTTACAAATATATTAAAGAAGAATATTTTCATATTTCTTTTGGGGGTCAAACTTTAAGATATTTTTTACTGCTTTTTTGTTACTTATTTTGATTGTATTTTGATCTGCAGCATTTTAAAAGTTGCATAATTTATTGTTCATCCTTGTTCTCCTTACTTTTTGCATGAGTTCATACTTCTTTCAATTCTTTTCAGTTCATAATATTCAATCTTCCTTATGTTGACATTGAATTTTTGGATGTTCATGAAATTTGTTTAGAAATATTCTAAACTTTAAAATAAAGGTAAAATTTGTTTAACTATTTCTCAATTGATGGAATTAGGTTTCCCTTTTCTTTCTTTGCTCTCCCCAAAATGCACATATTATCATTGACTAATTTGGAATATAAACTTAACAGGGGGATAACTGGATCCAGAGATATTCATATTTTAGCTACAATTTTAACATAATTTCAAATTTACTTTCCAAAATTGGTAAATAAGCTCACAGTTCCATCAATATTTTCTTAATTATGTTTCCACACATAATATCTAATCATAATTATTCCCATACTTTGTCATCTTTGATGATTTTCTGAGTGGTATGGTTAAGCTTCAGATATGTTTTGATTTGCTTTTCTCTCATTCAGAATATAAGGGCAAATTTCATATGACAAAAAAATTTCATTTGCTATTTTGAAAACTGGTAATATCTTTTGATTATTTATTCGAGAATTTTATGTATTTATTTAATTTTATTACACATGCAAATATAAATATATATATATATATATAAATGTATATATATGCATATATAAATGTATATATATATATATATAGGCAAATATATAATATGTCCGTAATCAAATATTTGCAGTGCAAAATTTTTCCCCCAACTGATTACTACCCTTTTTATCTAGGTGCTCCTTTTCCTAATTTTCCTTGTGTAAATTTTTAAAATTTCATTTATTTCAATTTATTTATTTAGTATCACCCCTATCTTATTTTGTCTCAAGTTGAAATGTATTGAATATTTCTACTTTCCATGTTTTTATTGTTTTTTTCAAATATTTTAATATATTTTAAAGACTTCTTTTTTATTCATTTCAGAATTATCTTTTATTTCTGTGATATTTTATTCATTTTTCATTCATTTTTCCTAAGTTGATAATTCTGTATTTTTAAAATTCTACTTTTACAATACTATAAAAAAGTTTCTTTTATTTCTAATTTTGAATTTCACAGATGCTATAGATCCTTTGAATCATGTATATCTTCTGATGAGCTAAATAAACTTAGTCTTAGTCTTTTTGTTGGGCAAAAATGCAACCAAATCTTTTGATGCTACACCTGATTCTTTGTTCTATTCACTTCTCTTTCTTCACATGGCTAAGAAGAATTAGTGTCTATTGCTTCCAGTCATATAAATGATGAGTTTTTTGAAAAAAGTCATTATAACCTCAGAGATATGCTATCCTACATTTAGAATTATTCAAAAGAAGACATATTTTCTTCTTCTTACCTATATTACTTCACACAACTGGACAGGATTGACTTCTACTACTTCCCTTGTGTAATCAATACTTCTGGGGTTCTTTGAGCAGTCATCCTATTCCCATATCTCTAATATAGGATTGGTCCCTAACTAGCCTTTGAGTTTGATAATGCCCCTGTCTAATAAATCCAAATTTCTTGCAGATCAATTTTAAACTTCATCATTTGGGAATGAGAAACTCTTAAGAATTATTGAGAATTGATAAAATATTGCAACCTGCATTTTTCAAATAGCTTTCCAACTTCAAATAATGAGTGACATTAATAATAAACAATACATATTTTCTGTGAAATGGTTATACTTAAAGCATAAGAAGTTTTCAAGTAAAACATAATAGTAACTTGGGTTATTATTAGTATGAATCCATCAATATTTTATGAAAATAATTTAAAACAAAACTGAGTGAGCTGTTTTATAAATTTATATTCTTTAAAAATTCCCATCATTCATGTTTTAACTCATTTTTGTGACTACCTTAAATTTTTTAATAAATAAACATGTTAAATTTAATAATATCTACAATTAATTCATCTTGAATTAATACAAACAATAAAATGAAATTATCAAATACTGGGAAATACCACTGACCATTATTGAGTAGTATACAGCAATGAGATCTCCTAATAAGATTAACATAAAATTGCATGTTGGAATTGCCAAATTTGAGGACTTATTTTTACTCCTGAAATTTGCTATTTCTTAAAATACCTTAATAGTATTTTTATAAAATATACTATTGGGGCAGCTAGGTGGTACAGTGGATAGAGCACCGGCCCTGGAGTCAGGAGTACTTGAGTTCAAATCCAGCCTCAGAAAATTAATAATTACCTTAGCTGTGTGGCCTTGGGCAAGCCACTTAACCTCAAAATTAAAGATAACAGTCCTTGGCCTTTGTTCAAATTCCACGTCCCTTCCAACATTGATCATTTTCTTTTCTGGTCATATTAGACAGTCTGAGAGGTGTGAGATGATACCTCAGAGATGCTTTAATTTGCAATTCTCTAATGAATCATAATTTAGAGCAGTTTTTCATATGACTATGGATCACTTTGATTTCCTCATCTGTAAATTGCCTTTGCATATCCTTTGACTATTTGTCAACTGGGGAATGGCTAGCTTTTCTAAAAATTTGACTCAGTTCTCTGTATAGTATACAAATGAATCCTTTGTCAGAAATATTAACTGCAAAGATTGTTTCCCAGTTTACTACATTTCTTTTGATCTTGATTACAGTGGTTTTGTCTGTGCAAAAGCCTTTTAATTTAAAGTAATCAAAATCATCTAGTTAGTTTTTAGTGATGTTCTTCATCTTGTCCTTGATCATAACCTTCATTTCCATAGATGTGACAGGTAAACTACTCCTTGATCTTCTAGTTTGCTTATAATATTGTTTTTTTATGTCTAAATCCTATTCATTTGGATCTTATCTTGGTATAGGGGCCAAGGTGCTGGTCTAATCTAAGTTTCTTCCATACCAATTTCTATTTTTCCCAGCAGTTTTATTTGAAGACAGAGTTTTTATCCTAAAAGTTGAACTCTTTGGGTTTAACAAACAGCAGATTATTATAATTATTTCCTACTATTACACTTAATCTGTTCCACTGGCCCACCACTCTGTTTCTTAGCCAATACCAGACAGTTTTGGTGACTGATTCATTACAATATAATTTTAGATCTGGTAGGGTTAAGCCATCTTCATTTGAACTTTCTTTTCATTGAATCCCTGGAAATTCTTGCCTTTTTATTTCTCCATATGAGTTTACTTATAACTTTTTTAACTCATTAAGGTAATTTTTTTTTGGAATTTTGGTTAATAGGGCATAAAAGGTGATTTAGTTTTGGTAGAATTGTCATTTTTATTACAGTAGCTTGACTTATCCATGAGAGCAGTTATTGCTTGCCCAGTTAATTAATTTTTAGTTTGTTTGTGTGAGAAGTGTTCTGTAATTGTTTTCAAAAATTTTCTGACTCTGCCTTGGCATGTAGACTCCCAGGTATATTAAATTGTCTGCAGTTACTTTGAATGGGATTTATCTTTCTAGTTCTTTCTACTGTATCTTGCTAGTCATGTATATAAAACTTTGATTTATGAGGGCTTATTTTATATCCATCGACTTTGTTTAAGTTGCTAATTGTTTCCAGTAGTTTTTTAGATGATTTTTTGGGATTCTCTATGTATGCCATCATGTCACCTGCAAAGAGTGAGAGTTTTGTCTCTTCCTTCACAAATCTAATTCCTTCAATTTTTTTTTCTTCTCTTATTGCTGAAGCTAACATTTCTAACACAACATTACATAGTAGTGGGGATAATGGGCATCCTTGTTTCACCCCTGATCTTGTTGTGAATGCCTGTAGTCTAACCTCCTTGAATATAATGTTTGTTGATGGTTTCAGATAGATACTGCTTATTGTTCTCAGGAAAAGTCTATTTATTCCTACACTCTCTAGAGTTTTTTTGTAGGAATGAGTGCTGTACTTTTCAAAATCCCAAATTGATATAATCATAAAATTTCTGATAAGTTTGTTTTCAATATATTTAATTAGACAAACAGTTTTGCTAATGTTGAACAAACCCTGCATTCTTGGGATAAATCCCACTTGGTCATAATGTATTATCCTAGTGATAAGTTATTGTAATCATTCTGGTAAGATTTTATTTAAGATTTTTGCATCTATATTCATCAGGGAGATAGGTCTATAATTTTCTTTCTCTGTTTTAACTATTCCTGGTTTAGGTATCAGTACCACATTGGTGTGATAGAAAGAGTTAGACAGAGTTCTATCTTCACCTATTTTTCCAAAGAGTTTCTATAGAATTGGAACCAATTGTTCCTTAAATGTTTGGTAGAATTCTCTTGTGATTTTTTTCTTAAGGAGTTCAATGATGGTTTGTTTTCTTTTTCTGAGATAGGGTTGTTTAGGTATTTAATCCCCTCTTCCTTTAACCTGGGCAATTTGTATTTCTGTAAATATTCATCCTTTTCACTTATATTGTCAAATTTGTTGGCAGAGAGTTGAGCAAAATAATTCTGAATTATTACTTCAATTTCTTCCTCATTGATGGTGAGTTCCCTTTTTTTGTTTATCACACTAGCAATTCGGGTTTCTTTCTTTTTTATTCAAATTGATCATAGGTATAACAATTTTAATGATTTTTTTCATAAAACCAATTCTTGGTTTTATTTATTAATTTGATATTTTTTTGCTTTTGATTTTATTAATTTTCCTTACTTTTTAGAATTTCTTATTTAGTATTTAATTAGGGGTTTTAATTTCCTCTTTCTCTAATTAATTCATGTAATAATTTAAAGATATAATGTATCCCCTGATAGCTACTTTAAATTTTGGCATGTTGTTCATTATTGCTGTTATCCAGGATGAAATGATCATTTTTTTCTATAATTCGTTGTTCGATTTGCTCATTTTTAAAAAACAAGGTTATTTAGTTTCAATTAGATTTTGGTTTATATCTCCCTGACCCAATATTGCATATGATTTTTATTGAATTATGATCTGAATATGATGTATTCACTATTTCTGCCTTTCTGCAATTGATCATTAGGTATTTATGCCCTAGTACATGGTCAATTTTGATGTAAGTGCCATGAACTGCAGAAAATAAGTATATTCCTTTCTATCCCCATTCAATATCCTCCATAAGTCTATCATATCTAGGTTTCCTATCAATCTATTTACCTCCTTAATTTCTTTCTTGTTTATTTTATGATTTTATTTATCAAAATCAAAGAGTGGGAGTTTGAGATCACGCATTGTAGATTTTGACTGCTTATGTCTTCCTATAGTTCTTTCAGATTCTTCTATAAGAATTTGGATGCTATTCCATTGGGTACAAACATATCCACATTGAAATCCCTTTATTGTCTATGATACCATTTAGGAGGATATAGTTTCCTTCCTTCTCTCTTCTAACATTGCCTATTTTTGCAGCTGCTTTCTCTGTGATAAGGATCACTGCCCTTGCTTTTTTTCACTACAGCTAAAGCAAATATATATTTTGCTCCAACTTTTTACTGTTACTCTATATGTTGGATATTGTATGATTCTGGTTTTTAATCCACTTTGCTATTTGCTTATGTTTTAAGGATGAGTTCATCCCATTCACATTCAAAGTTATAATTGCTAACTCTTTATTTGCCCTTCATGCTATCTTCCCTCCCTTTGTATTTTCCCTTTTTTCACTTTATCCATATTCCCCAGTATTTTGTTTCTGAATAATGCCACTATATGTACCACTACCCTTTCTTTAACCTTTCCCCTTCTTCCTTCCCTTCCTTCTGTAAGTTTCCCTTTTTTCTCCCTCCTTGTCCCCCCTCTCATTTTCCCCTTTTAATAACTTGAAAGGTAAGATAAATTTCTTCACTTAACTGAGTCTGTGTAAGTTAACTTTAAGTCAAGTATGATGAGATGAAAATTCAGGTGGGTCTCACCTCCTCCCTTCTTCTGCTCTGTTATAATAGGTCTTTTGTACCACTTAATGTATTGAGATTTACCCCATTCAGTCTACTCCAACCTCTAGTCACCTTATAGTCCCCCTTTTTAAGGAGGTAGTGTTTTTAAATCATTCTATCTGAGTCACAGAAAATCATGAGTATCCACCACTTCTGGCTACATATCTTATTTCTGATAGGTTTTTCAATTCTCAAGAGTTATTAAAGGCTTTCTTCCAAGCAGTGATATAGCTGGTATCATACCACTGCATAGCTGTCTCATTGATAAGTCATGAGTGCTCTCCACTTCTGGATAACTCTATTCTCTCTGATAGAGTTATAATTCTCAAGAGTTATGAGAATCATTTCCCCATGCTGGGATATAGCCAGGTTCATCTTATTGGATAACAGATTTTTTTCTTTAATCCCCCCCCACCATTTTAACTTTTTCATGTGTCTTTTGAACTTCCTGTTTGATGTCCAAGAAATGTTGGAATTTTCCCAGTTTGTTAAATGACTATCTTTTCCCCTGGAAGACAAGGCTCAGTTTTGTCAGAAGGTGAATTCTTGAATGCCTTCCAAGTTCCCTTGCTCTTCTGAATATCTCATTCTAGGACGTTTGGTCACTTAATGTTGATGCAGCCAAGGTACTGTGTAATACTTACTGTACCTCTTTGGTATCTAAATTATTTCATTCTGGCTGCTTGTGGGATTTTCTCTTTTATGTGATAATTCAGGAATCTGGCCACAACTTTTCTTGGTGTTTTCATTTTGGGATCTCTTTCTGGAGGGGATCAATGTATTCGTTAAATAATGATTTTGCCCTCTGGTTTCATGATATCAGGGAAACTTTCCTTCACTAAATCCTGTAATATTAATCCCAGGGTTTTTTCCCTCTCCAATGTTTTCAGGGAGGCTTATAATTCTAAGCTTTTCCCTTCTTGATCTATTTGAGTTCAGTGGTTTTGCTGATGAGGTATTTTACATTTTCTTCTATTTTTTTAATTTTTTGATTTTAACAGACTCTTGCTGTCTCATGAAGTCATTTATTTCCACAGACTTTGTTCTTTTTATAAAATAAGAATTTTCTTCATTTACCTTTTTCAACTTCTATTTTTGAAAGAGCTTTTCATTTGACCAATTAAGAATTTGAGGGAATTGTTTTCTTGTTGCAAGGTGCTAATTTCCTCTCCTAAATTTTCCAGTTGATTTTTAAACTCCTTCCTTATTTCTTCAGGGAAGTCTTTCTGTACTAGAGACCAGGTCCTATTCTCCTCAGAGGTTGTAATTCTCTCTGAGTTAGTGTCTTTTTCTTCCATGAATTTTTCTATGGACCCTCATTTACACAGGCCTTTCTTCATTATCCTAAGACCTTGCATTGGGGAGGGGTTGGTTCACAAAAGTTTGGTGTTGGGATCCCTAGGGACTTTAATGTCAGGGTGCAATATCTCCATATGTTCGATAGAGGGTGCTAGAGATTTTGCTCCCTGAATGCAATATCTCCAACTGACCAGTAGGGGGGGGGCTGGTTGCTTTCTCTGGAGTTTCTGTGACCTTTATTGAGGCCCTCTCCCTTGGCCTGGAGGGAGTGGTTGAAGGTGTTGAATACTTTTATCCTTGATCAATGCTGGGGTTTACCCCATGGTGAGGTAATCACTCTCCCTATTCACTTCTGAGGTGGTTCTGCTGCTCACACTTTAGCCTGGGGAAAAAGTGTATGTTTGTTCTGGGAAGAAGCTTCAGCTGAAATGAAGGTATGTACTATGAGTTCCTCCAAACCAGAGGGGCCCAGGGTTTGCTGTCTGCAGCTCTCTGGTTAGGGAATTCTCCCTCCTGCCCTGCCTGGAAGTTCCAGATGGTCAGCACCACAACCAATGCCTTTGCTCCCTATTTGGCCCACACCCCAGTGGCCTACGAGTGCTGATCAAGCCAATCCACTTCTCAGGCCCTCAGGCTCCTAGGTTCCAACCCCAGCTTCTAATCAGGATAATCTAAGACTGATCCAGGCTCCCAGACTCCCATCCAGTCTGTGATCCTGGCAGAGTCGTCCCTCTGCACCCAGACTCAACCATGATCTCAGAAGACAAATCCTGAATTAGATGTTCTTCTCCTGGCTTTTCTTGCTGGGTTTTGTAGATCAGATTTCTGTTAAGATGTTTGTTTCATGTTATATATGAGGGAAGATCAGAAGATGTAAGTACTGTGCCTGTCTTGTCTCTGTCATCTTGACCAGAAGTCCCCATTCCTGACATTTCTAAGTGGTAGTCTTTTTGATTTTTGCAAGGCAAATGGGGTTAAGTGGCTTGCCTCTTTGCCCAAAACCACACAGCTAGGTAATTATTAAGTATCTGAGGCCAGATTTGAACTCAGGTACTCCTGATTCCAGGGCTGGTGCTCTTTCCACTGTGCCACCTAGCTGCCCTTAGGGGGTAGTCTTAACTTAAACTTCAAGAGATCCCAAATACAAGGGTCCTGAAATAAAAGTGACATTTGGGGTAACCCATGCATTCTCATATTTTGCTCTATCAAGAGCAGTAAATTAATTTACATACACAAACATATACACACATATGCCAAAATTATAGCAATAATGAAATTTCTTAAAGTATACATTAATCAAAAAGTACTGCACTAATTTTGAACAATGTGCTCTATCAATCCAGTTACTCTTTTGTTTTAAGTGCTTCTATTTTTGTTTTTGCTTTTTTCTGAATTCCTCAACTTTTTAATAGTCATTCTGAATTCCTAAGATGTCATAGGATAGACAAATTTCTCACTGCTCCTCTATTGGTTCTGTCATTTCAGAGTTGCAATTGAAAAATTAAAGTTGTTTTGAGGAGAATGTTGAGGAAACTCAGCTGAATGCTTTTTCTATTCTGCTCCAGGAATAGGAAAAAAGTATTAGTGTACAGTAAGTTTCTTGAGGGCTTCAACAAAAGGAAATAAAAAAACCTGGGTACTGATTACAGTACCTTGATATACAGGTACCTCTTTAATACATTATGCTTTGTCATAAGACTCTTTGTGGGTCACATCAAGTCAGAAATTTTATCAATCTGTGTGGGAAAGTGGCAGGTTGAATAGAGTGCCAGGCCTGAAGTCAGGAAGGTTCATCAGAGTTCAGTTTGGACCTCAGATATTTACTAGCTATGAGGTCCTGGGCAAATCCTTTAGTCCTATTGTTCTCAGTTCTTCATCTGCAAAATGAACCTCAGAAAACTGTTAACCACTTTAGTATTTTTAACCAAGAAAATTCTAAAATGCATCATGATGTTAGACACCACTAAAAAAAGACTGAACAACTAACATCTACTTACATTATTTGTGTTTCTATCATTAAGAAACTTAGTAACTAGTTGTTTCTGATGTCCATCTTCTCTAGATAATATTAAAATAATAAAATTTTGATATGGGCTAAATTTACATAATAAAATTCTGAGTTCACATGAAAATTTAAAATAATCAAATTAGTTTTCTTTTACATTGGCATAACAACTTCTATAGTTTCTTTGATTTATACTTTTATTTATGTAATTCTCTTTTTACTGACATGACTTGTTTCACAGAAGAAGACATGAATTTAGAGTATTTTAAAATATGTCCCCTATATACTTGCCATCTTCCCATTTAGCTAAACTCCAAATTTTGTGTACAAGGATCTCTCCTGGATACAAAGATCTCTTCTGCTAAACAAACAAACAAACAAACAAACAAACAAACAAAACAAACAATAAAAAACAAAAAAATCTGTGTACTGAATCAATGGAAATTAAGTATGAAGACAGTTCATCTTGGTTCAATAATAGCACTGATTATTTTGCAATCTTACTTTTCGTACTAACAATTTGTTGCTTTTTCATTCTCTTTAGATACTAATTTATATTCATATTCAAAGCACAATCTATCTTCTGTTTTATATACTTTTATTAGTCTCTTCAGTTTTCCCCTTGACATAATCCTCAAGTAAAAATCAATAAGTTAATTAGCAAATTCATTATTTTTCTCTTATTTTTTATTCTCTTCCAATATAGCCAAAAATTCAAAATGTTACAATAGATTTTTTTAAACAAAATTTCCTCTACTATGATATAACATGGGAGAATTTCTTTTAAATCAAACAATTTCATTCAAGAAATTTTCTTTGGGAACAGCTAGGTGGTGTAGTGGATAGAGCACCAGCTCTGGAGTCAGGAATACCTGAGTTCAAATCTAGCCTTAGACACTTAATAATTTCCTAGCTGTGTGGCCTTGAGCAAGTCACTTAATCCCATTTGTCTTGCAAAAAAAAACCCTTAAAAAAGAAATTTTCTTTGATTTGCTACTGAATTTTTTTGTTTATTTAAATTTTATTTTATGGGATAAAACAAGGATTTCCATAACAGTTACAGTTAAAAAATTTTACACAATCATCTTGCTATTTCATTTAAATATATAATATTTATCATGTACATTTCTTTTTTCTTCTCTCCCCCCCACTCCAGAGATTGCTACTCAGACATAAATGTGTTTATTATATTTATGTATATGTTTAAATTGTATATGTTTTTGTATATGATATATATGTGCATAAATAACTCTTTCTAATTTATTTTTAATAAGGGAGAATATGTATATGAATATTTTTAGATAAATTACTGAATAAATGAGTACTAATGAGAATTCTTAGTGATGTAAATACCTTCTATGGATTTTGCAGCTTATAAATTATTGTTTTCATTATTAGTTCCAGTTTCAATATTCTGTAATATATTTAAGCAACTTGTACTGACTGTCATTTTGGCATTGATTGAATTCAGTTAAAGTGAGAGTAAGGTTTGTGAAACTTCTATTATAGTGTGGACCTTTAGTTCAAAAATTCAATAGGTTTTACCCTGGTTGTCTTTCTCTTGATCAGAGTTTATAATTTAGGCCTTATATTTGCTTTTTACCTCTTCTCTTATTCTACTTTTATTTTAGGACAAATAAGTATCTCAAACCCAATTTAAAGATTTCTATTGCAATATTTTCTTCTTCTCATAAAACCTTTTACTGAAAAACACAATGAAACACAATTTTGCCTTCTATTAGCTATAGTGATTATTTCTGGGTTTTAGTGGTTTTACGCTGTAGTTTTCTGGTGAATTCTAAAGATCATTTTCATAATGTTCTCTCTCATTCATTAAATTTGTTTTTCATTTATCTCACAGAGCATCACTGCTCTGCCTCTTTTGGAATACAGAACATTTCCCTTTAGGGAAATTTTGTCAACTATTTTAGTCTTATACAGCATTGATCCTCATTTCAATTTTGCTGCCTTTCATTTCATGAAAGGCATGTGTCAAGGAGTGTTGACTCTCATCACTTTGGGTTGTACTTCAAATGGAAACATAACAAGTATTGCCTAGTTCCAAAACAGAAACTAAGTGGGTTTTCCCACAATTAAATTCATTTGCATCCATTTTTCTGTTAATATAATATACGCATACTTTTTTTCATGGATCTATTTTCGGTATTTTGTGCTCTCTTCTAATAGGAGTGCTTTGAATTAGTGTTTTGGGAGATACAAGTTGATTGCTATGTAGCACTAGTCAATAAAAATCTTACAATCTAGTAGGAGAAACAAGACATATAAAAAGTAGCTTCATGGGTTAAATGACAATACCAGGAAACCAAGAAATCACAAAAAGTATCCATCTTAAAAGTCATTCAATCTAGATAAGGAAACAAGATCACAAGATAGAAAATAACAAATGAAAGATAGAGTTGATAAATGTAATAGCTTCAAAAGAGAGAGAAATCTCCGTAGGTTGGAGTACTCAGAGAAAATTGAAACAAATTGCTAACTCTCCTTAGTGGTTGATGCAAGCTCCCTTCTGAGAAAGTAGCAGTAATGTCAGCATGAAAAATATAAGGTACCATGCAATCACCAAGTCCCAGTACTTGTCTTACAGTTAGTTTCTACTTAATAATTTCAAATGTTTTCTTTTGGTGTGTTGAATACTTTCTGCTTTTCTCTTGATCAGCATTTATAATTTTAACTTGACACTTATTTTTTTCTAATGCCTTTTTCATTAGATCTCTATTAATTTTTATTATTATTTTGTTTATTTTCTAATTAAATACAACAATTTTCAATTAAAAGTATAGTTTCTACCAATATTTTATAAGGTTTTGTATCTCTGTTGATTGTTTGCTTCATCTTTCCTTTGCCCATGATGGGAAACTAGGTCTTTGCTCCTGTTCAGTCCTTAGCTTATTGAATTCACATCCTTTCTATCAAATCATGGTTCTACAGTTGGAAGTCATCTCCCTAGTCACACACACACACACACACACACACACACACACACACACACACACACAGACACATATGAAAAATCAGACTTAGAGGCTTAATCTTCCTCACTTGCTAAAGATTACATAAGTATTGAGTGCTAGTGGTAGGGTTTGACAAAAGGTTTTTTGTTTTCCAAACTGGTTGCTTTTTTCACTGTACCATTTTGCTTTGTTTAAATTGTTTTTCCTCTTACTTTTTAATTGACCCCCAAGGAAACTTGCATATGAAACATAGTTTCATGTTTCATATGTTTAGATTGATAGCATTTTCTCAATTCTTTAAGCCTCCCTTAAGTTCTGGTCTTGGTTTTCATTGGTATGACTCACCCTTGCTCTACCTCCATTCATGCCATTTTGCATTTTGTGAAAATCTCAAATTTAGTGATTGAAGTGTTGTAACATCAACTTTCTGATACCATATATTCATTGAGTCTCAATCAACATGAAAAATGTAACTAGATAGGTAAACACTTTTGCTATAAATTCAATAAAATCTATAATGAGTAAAATTAAAAGTTGCTTTTAAAAGAAACAATGTATGATTACTAATCAGCAGCTGGAGATCAGACATAATGGTATATGCAGGCATCATAATGTAATAGAAAAAACATTGATATATGCAAATGTCCTAAATTTGTTCATGATTCAGACTCAGGAATCTTAAAATTTAATTAATTAATCATTAAATGTGACACTGCTTAACTTTTTAAGTCTCAGTTTCATTATAGTGATTAACTATGATAATATCATTTTTGTTATTAACCAATGTTTTCAAGATTATCTTTGGAATGTACATGATACCAGTACAAAGAGATTAACACACACACACACACACACACACACACACACACATGCACAAGGGAAATATCTTAATAGTAGCAAGATTCTAGAAAAAAACACAGGATGCTATTATCTATTTGGGAGAGTGCTTGAAATTCAATATTCTTCCTACTAATAATAATGCAGTATTATTTTACCAATTTCTTTGTTTTACTTTTCCAGTAAAAAGTACAGTAATATTCTTATTAGTTTTTTAAGCAGATAAGGAAACAGTGGTTTAGAACAACAGAATCACACAGTCAATAAAGGGCTGGGTCTTAAACTTTAGTTTCTTACTCCCTTAATTGATACCATTGCTATAATAATATCATGTATCTTTATAAAGAAAAAGTATAACCTTAGGTGACCTACCCAGAACATGTAATGATATCCATAGTAAATTTCATTAAAAGTTTCTAATCATTGAGAGTCTGACCAGTAGCAGTAAATGTCATGCATGGCCTTGATTGAGAAATTTATTAGCAAAATTGGACTTTTAGCGAAAGTTGGTAAGTAATGAAGTAAAGAAAAGGAACTCCAAAGGGTGGTGGATAAGAAACTTAGATTTCTGTCTTCTCTGATCTCTTTATCTGATATGAAAGTGTTAAGATACTGATACCCTAGGAATATAAGGAGCAGATGAGAACACTAAAAGTTAATTTATCTCTTACTATGCTATAGGCAGAAGGAAGAACATTTTAATAGATATAGGATCTTAGACAATTCTCAAACCTAAGAACCAAAAAAAAAGTAGCTTTCATGGAATAAAGCTAATAGTTACTTGTAGGAACAATAATGCAAAACCCAATTTCTAGCATCTTTTAAAGAGAGTTCTGATTAGATTAAAATTTGATTTCTTAGTCATATCACAATATTTAAAAATAGTATGAAGATCCCTAGGGCTCATAGAATTTATATTTAAAAAATTTGTATGATTTCCTAGTGTTAATTTTTATCATATTAAATTATTTATCTTGTTTAATAATAATAACATTAGCTAAATCATATACAAATAAGAGAACCACAGAATGTTGCTTCCAAAAGGAACCATTCACTTCATCTTCTAGGTGGGAAAATATTTCCTTTACTTTTACCATTCATATGTAAAGATATTTATTGTTTTGGTTTTACTGTACAACTTAATACCAATGCAATTGGTGGCAGTTACTTGACTAAACTACAAAAAAAATTGGAAATAAATGTAGAAGCATGCATTGCAAATTCAATTCACATTCAGGTATGTAAATATTGTACCTGTTTTCATTTTGATATGTGTTTCTTTTATCATGTCACTTTGCCATATGTGTTTGGACATGAATTCATTGACTCAGTTCAGACACCCTCAGGATGTGTGGCTTTAGAAGAACCCCTAAAATACTGTGGAACCACAGCCACACTCATATACTATACATATATAACTATGCTTGACATATTTCCATATTAGCCATATTGTTTCTGGAAGAGTGGTGGAAGAAATTAAATAAGGACACAAGAAGAGAAACCTCAGGGAAGGAGCGGGGAGACTAGGGCAGAGTCAGTAGGGGCATTGCTGCATGATGAGGAACTGAAGTACTAGAAAAGATGAATCAACTTGTCAAAAATGTTTCAGCAACATTAGAAGAAATATTACATTTGATTTTGGCCTATTTACTTGAGTAGGACAATGCCGCCATTAGAAATAATTTGATAAACTACTGAGGAGAGAAAACTATTAAGAATCCCAGGTATTTGAGATAAAATCATTCCCTCAAATGTATAACTGAAGTAAACAATGATATTTCTCAACCCTACAACTTTTAAAATCCAAAATCTATATTGAAAAACAAAAGTGCTAACCCAGTTTTACAATTCTCTGGATGGGTGTGATTGTGGTCTAGACAGATTATGAAGCATGAGTCAAGAAACTGCTCCAATTAAAGGAAAACTTTGTAGGATAGGGGAATGTATGGTAAATAACCCTATGACTTACTGATTGATTTCACCATGGCATTATAAACATCAATAAATATATAGAGAACTGAGTCAAATGAATAGGAATAAAATTCATTCCCCAATTGACAAATGGTGAAAGTTTAAGAACAAGTAATTTTGTGAAAAAGAAATTAAATCTATCTAAAATCATGTGAAAATATCCTATAAATCACTAATAACTAGAGTAATGCAAATTAAAGCAACTCTGTGATACCACTTCATACCTTACAGACTGACCAATATGACAAAGAAGGAAAATTATCAGTGTTGGAGGGAATATGGGAAAATTGGTCCATTAACACATTATTGGTTCAGTTGTGAAATTATCCAACCATTCTGGAGAAAAATTTGAAATTACTTCCAAAGGATAATAAAGCTATGCATACATTTTGGTACAGTAAGAACACAATTAGGTTTTTATCTTAAAGAGATCACAAAAATGAGGAAAAGACACACATTGTAAAAAATATTTTAGGAAGTCTTTCTGTAGTGGCAAAGGATTGGAAATTAAAGGCATGTCCATCAACTGGGGAATTGCTAAAGAAGTCATGGTATGTGAATGTAAGTTAAACTGTAAGAAATCATCAACAGGTGGGCTTCCAAGAAGCCTGTGACAATTTTCATGAACTGATGTTGAGTGAAGTGAGCAGAACTAGAAGTACATTGTATACAATAAGGGTAACATTCTGAGATGATCAACTTTGTTAGACTTAGCTTTCATCAATAGGAGAATGATCAAAGGCAATTCTAAACAACTTGTATAGAAAATATCACATCCAGAGAAAGAGCCATGGAGACTAAATGCAGAACAAGACATCATATTTTCCATTTTTAGAATTTATTTTATGCCTTATGGATTTTTCTTCTTTTAAGTTTTTCTCCCTTTTGTTCTGGTTTTTCTTTTTACAATATGGTTAATATGGAAATATGTGGAGCATAGTTATGCATGTATAGTCTATAATGCATTTCTCTCTGTAATGTTGGAGGAGGAAAAGGAGGGAGAAAATGTGAAATTTAAAGCTTTACATAAAATGAATGTTAAAAATTATCTGCATGTTGTTTGAAATATAAATTCATTTAATAAAGGACAAAACCCAATAACTTTAAGATACTAAATGTAACCAAGTTTTTGCACAAAGTACATGTATATTTGTTTGTGTGTGTGTGTATATATACAGACATATACATATTTTCTTATATATGCATAATTGTATATGAATACACACTGTGAAGGGTTATATAGAATCTTTGGGCATAAGATTTTTATGGAGCAAATAAATAATTACTTGCCTTAGAACCATCAAATCTTGGGTTCAGATATAATCTTTTACATAATCTTTGTTACTTGGACAACTCATATAATCCGCTTGAGACACAGATTCCCCAGAATTAAAAACAAAATGTTTTAATCAATGACTTTTGAAGCTTCTTCTGTCTCTGTTACTAAGAATGCTTAACTCCCTGCAACATCATAAATATTTTATATTTTAGTTACAAACAAATTTACTTTTAACTGTTTAGATAAGTAAATGTTGATTTTGTTGAAACTTCATTGTTGCTATTGCTGTTTCTACTGTATTTGCTCGATAATGTGCTCCTTGGTTCATCCATTGTCTTATATTTTGAGATTGCTGGGAACTATCTTTATCTGTCTCTCAGCCCATATAGTCATATATAAATAATAGCTAATAAAGTTTGGTTTTAAAGTTGTTTTCCACATCAATTTTTTCCTTCAAAGAAATTATAATCGGTTAGAAATAATGAAAGTTAAGCATGCAGTGATATAATTTAATGCTTTACCTATCCATTGGGGAAGGGTATCTGTGTGGAAACTACATATTTTGTAAGCAGGAGAGCAATGAAAAATATCTGATGATCTTTTCATGTATAGAAGAATTTTGTAATTTAATTAAATGTACCATAATTAAAAATAATTACATAATGATCATGGAAGAATGTTAATTAGGAATTGTTTAACATTTTAAAAATATGTGAATCTGAAAATTATAAGGGTTTATTCACCAAGATTTTGAAAATGACAGTCCAGTGACATTAACTTAGGTAATGGGAGCATTTTATAGAGATCATGATATTTTTCATTTCCTTTTGACAACTGAAGGACAAAAGTCCAATCAATATGTTATGTCCTTGAATATTAGTCATAAAGGATACATTGCAGAGAAAGGAAAATGAAATCTACAGTTTAAAGAGAAAGCATAAATGAATCACTTTTAAAAATCTTTTCACTCAAGATGAAAAGACAGGGGCATAATTCAGCTAAAATATCTAATGGCTATAAACTTTTCAAAAAAAGTTTAATAAAATATATTGGGAGGAGATTAATTTTATTTTTATTTCCTGAAACTTATTTTCCAAATGCTTATTTCATATAGTTCACTTATTTTACTATTTGCAATAGACAAAAATTGATTTTAATTGCCTCACCATTTTAAATAGCCAGGAAATTGGTAGTGTCATGTGGATTGATTTTAGTACTTGAAAGCACTATATTTCATAATTTGTGAAACATCATTAGTAATAAATTATAATAAATTTACATTAGAAAAAGAAAAATTATTATTATATTTATTTGCTTTCAAAATTTTGCAAATCACAATTAATATTTAAAGCTATAAGATAATAATAAGTTGTACTTCATTTATTCTAACTAATATTTTTTGAAATTCTCATGACTAGAGTGAAAAATGACTAAGGATTCATCTCTATGATATTTCTGACACATTATTTTCCATATAGAAAACCAAATGATTTTCTTATTGTGTTTTTTATGATGACATCTTTTACCCTTGGTAAAATTTAATCCTTTCATGTTACACCTAAAATCAAAGTTCTTTTTTTTACATATAAAATTCTTCGCAACCTAGTTTCTTCCTATCTTTCCAATCATTTTGCATATTACTTTTATATACACATTTTAACCACATATGCATACACTTAATCTTTAACCTACTAGTTGAGATATAAAGTTTGTAAGAGCAGAAACTCTTCATTTTTTGCCTTTATATCTCCAGAGTCTATCACAATACATATGTCTTCTTATGTTCAATTACTTTTCAGTCATAGACTACTCTCCATGACCCCAATTGCTTTTTCTCTCTCCTTTTCTAGCTCATTTTATGGATAAAGAAACTGAGTCAAACAGGGTTAAGTGAAATACCCAGGGTCACGAAGCCAATGAGTTTCTGAAGTGAAATTTGAACTCTGGAAAACGAGATGCTCTGACTTCAAGTCAGAAACTCTACTCACCATGACATCTAGTTGCCCCAAAGCATATATGTTCCTGTTATCAACTTGTTGCCACATAGTCACATGCTCTCTGATTATGATGCTCTGTAAGGGAAGCTAGATGAAGTGTGCTTTGATGATGTAGGAGGGAAATCATATACACAAGTCCAACAACTCCTACAGGATCCAGGGATTTGCCAGAAATCCTGTTTCCTGTTAAATCCATGAGGTGAAATAGTTCTGGAAGATGTAGGACAACTTTGCACAACACTTACCTCACATTTTCCTTTGAATATGAAGACAACTATTACTAGTAGTAGTAGGTACTCATCAAATGCTTGTTGATTCTTTTATGTTACATTCTCATTAATAATCTATGTAATAGGGCATTACTTGGTCAACTAGGTGGTACAGTGAATAAAGAACCAGACCTGAAGTGAGGAGAACCTGACTTCCAATATGGCCTCAGACAATTGATATTTATTAACTGTGTGATTAGGTAAGTCTGTTAACTCTGATTGCCTCACTTCCAGGTTCATCTCCAGTTAGCCTTAGTCAAATTTGGCTACTGGACCTAGATGAGTAAGAACAGAACCCCCTCACTCAAAGTCAATGCTCTTGGTTGTTGTTATATCATCTCCTTGATGTCACAGTCTTTTTCAAGAATGAAGGACAAACCAAGAAATATACTCAATCAGATCTATGGAAAGGGGAAAAATTATTATCAAACAAGAAATAGAGTACATTATAAACTGCAAAATGAATGACCTAAACTATAATAAATTAAAAATGTTTTACACTAATAAAGTCAATGTTTACAAACTTAGAAGAAAAGTTTAAAGCTGGGAAACAATCTTTACAACTAGGAATTCTAATAAAGATCTCATTTCTAAAATACATAGAGCTGCATAAAATTTAAAAGTTTCCAGGTCATTCCCCAATTGATAAATAGTCAAAAGATATGAATATAGTTTATAAATGAAGAAATTAAATCTATATATTAAATCATTTGAAAGAATCACAGGATCTGATGCTGAGCGAAGGGAGTAGAACCAAGAGAACAATGTACACATTAACATATGATCAACTGTGATGGATGCAGTTCCTCTCAGCAATTCTGAGAGCTGGGACAACTCTGTTAGCCTGAACATGGACAATGTCCCCATCCAGAAGAATAAAAAACTAATAAAACAAAACAGAAAAGCAAAAATAAAATCCTTCAGAATTTGATGAACACTGCATTCACTTTAACAATTATCTCACGTATTTCTTTCCCTTAATCCTAATACCTCATACTGAAAAAGACTAATCTGTAAGCATGTTTAACACAAATATGTACATACAATATTAACTTGACTGTTCACCACTGATGGCAGAGAGTGGGAAGGGAAAGAAATTTTGTAAGTTAAAAATATACCTATGCATATGGATGAATATTGAAAAATATCAACTAAAATATACAAAAAAATAATGTTTCAATAAAGGACCTTCTTTGTTTCACTAAAAATAGAATGAAGGACATATGAGAAAGTAAGACTCCTTAGTAAAACAAAAGGCACTAACACTGTTTAATCAATATTGAATAATTCTAAATTGCATATAATTATATAAATATTTATATGGAGGCTTATGAATAAGAAAAAATTGAAATAACTTTGGTTTTATGCATAACTTCATTTTATTGATATGAATTTGTATCAGCATGAAATTCATGTAAATTTATGTAGACCATCCTCCGTGGACTTCATGGATGCTTCTAGGTGGCATAATAGATACACTCATTTTTTGGAGGGACAATGAGATTAAGTGACTTCCAAGATCACAGAGCTAGTAAGTATTAATTGTCTGAGGTTGGACTTGAACTCAGGTCTTCTTTCCAATATATCCTAACCAAAAGAGTGTTATGGAACTTAGATTTTCAAGTCCTTTTTAGACTTTCAAAGAACATTTGCATCTTTCTTCTTAAATTCAAATCCTTTATTCAAAATATGATTGTTCACAATAATATCATTTTCCCTTTCTTTTCTTGTTCATCTTTAAACTTTTGACAATATTGTTGTGATTTGTCTTTACATTACAAATATTTGCATTCCCACTTCTTCAGAGAGTTCATGTAATAAAGGAAAACAGTTCCATAAAACTAATAATGCAGTGACTTCATTTGAAAGTTCATATAATTATTCACATTTGTTTCATTTCTAACTTCTCTCTTTTTAATTAGAATCTTCTGTTTCCTACCCAAACCCCATAAGCAAAAGAAAATAAGATGGTCTTTGAAAAAATTGCATATAATCAAGAAAAACAAATTTTCCCAATGACTACATACATATATACATATACATATATTCAAGTAAGTATACATGTATGTATGTATATTGCATATATATGTATGTATTTATGTATCATTCATCACCTAACTCTACAAAACATCATGTTTCACTATAAAACCTGTAAAGGTATGGATTTTTATTATATTTGTTATATCTCTTATAGTTTTGATTTTCACAATGTTGACATCAAATCGAATGTTCTCCCACTTCAACTCATTTCGGTCTTTTCTTTCTCACCTTGTGAATATAAAACATTTACTTCTCAGAAGATGACTGTAAATAAGTCTCAGAGATACTTTTATATTTTTAGAATTGACCACCTAGGATAATGCCTGGAGCATAAAAGGCATTTAATGAATGTGTAAATTAATTAATTAACTTCAAAACATCACACAATTTTTAGGTGTACCTTTGATTGTTCCTTTGCTTTTTAGTTTTCAATATTGAATATGCTGAAGTTGCTTGATAAGTAACTTTTTCATATCTGAGTTGGTTATGAATATTGAGTAAAAGCTATTCAATGTGAATGAGTTGCATATAAACCTACATACATAATTTTAATTTAGTATTTTCTATGACATTTTAGTTGTCACTCAAAAATAAAATGCATATAATGCTTGCATGAAATAACAATCTATCCTAGCTGAGAACTGGAGTGGATCTACAAGGCCATGTCATTGATGCCAAGTTCTAACTGATTTAAAAGCTAAAATTTTACAAATTCCTTACCGTGGAAACAAATGTTATAGGATATCTGAAACTTGTGTACCTCTGTGACATTCCTTTATTTTTAGATTGAAGCTGTTATAAAAGATGAGATTTTAGAACAATGCAATTCAGTATGTAATCTTTGTCAGTTTCTATTAAAAAGTGAGATCTGGTGAGAAGTACCATTATCTTAATTGAAGAAACTGGAAATACTGGTTTTAATACTATTAAAATAGAATGAGTCCTAGATTTCAAGTGTGAAGGATTTTCTAGTATAGTCACTAATATTGAATGGAGGAACCACGAGGGAATTGAGCCGCCAAGGATTACAAAAGAAAATACAAAATAGCAAAAGATGAAGAGTACTATCACTAGAATATTACCTGGATTTTTTTCCATGTATAATATTTTTTTCTGAATTTAAAATGAGTAACTGAGATAGATGATAGGTATTTTTTTACTTCAATACTATATATATATATATATATATATATATATATATATACATATATATATATATATATATATATAGGAGAGATATGATGCTGAAATTAAAAGAATAGTTAGAGAATACTTTGTTTCTTTTTAGTTATTAATTTGATCACTTCCTCCCAGGGTGTAGTTATAAGCCCAGGCAGTCTAGTCTGTCACATTTACTGGATTCTTAATATGTGAAAAAATTGTGGATAAAACTAAATAAAATTAAAATAATTCCTTTGTCATTAAGGATATAACAAGCTGTGATTGGAAGACAGAATTCACAGATATGCAAATAGACACAACAGTACTGTAAAAGATCATTGATACAAATGAATATAATACAGATGTGTATTTATATATGCAGAGACAGAGATTGAAGTTGAATAGATTGAGTAGAAATTATAGTTGAGTATGATAGAATAAGTAGAGATTAATAAAATATATATATATATAATATATATACTTATATACATGTATATATGTGTATATATATGTGTATACACACACACACACACACACACACACACACACACACATATATATATATATATATATACTTTCTTTTTAAACTGAGTTTTAATAAATGTCACCACAGCTTTACCAACTATTGTACTTGGTCTCTGGTTCATGTTCTGACTTAGACTGTGAATTTGTTTGGCATTTATTTCTACATCTTTGAAAACCTGCCACCTGGACAAAAGACAAGCCTCTATTACATGGCTCTGAAGAGTAACTTAGGTGTTATATATTGCTGGTGACCTTAGAGAGACATTGAAAGAAAGTTAATTGAGAACTGATCAATTACAAAAAATCAACACATTTTCATGGCTTCAGAATAGTAAAAGTAGGAATTTAATAACAGTACCACAGGCATAATTTCATGCTAACATTGTGTCATTAGGATGAAAATGGGCACAAATTTTTCTTTTAATTATCACATTGCAGTTTGAATTTAAAAAGAAAAAAATGCAAAACACACACAACCCTTTCCTTGTTACAGTGTGGCATGCCTATTAATAAATTGACACATACTTTGAAATGACAATCCACTAATGATTCAGACACCAAAAATTGAAAAATGGTATGAACCTTTTGTTTTTAAATAGAATTTGGGATAACCTATTCATAGAGAAAAGGAAGCCTTCTGATATATTTGACAATTTTTTTGACTGAATTGATATCTCATGGCTGTGGATAATTATATAGTTCCCAGCCATCATAATTTCTCATTTTATGTAATTTTTCTTCTTATGTTCATATATATATATATATATATATATATATATATATATATATATATATATATATATATATATGTTCCAAAAGAGATATATTGAGTTCTCTTAGAGCCTTTTGCTTGACTTAACATTTTTGAGTCCCAGCATATTAAACATACTATCATATCTTATATTGATGTACAGAATCAGGAAGAATTGGATTCAAACTCTGCCTCACATGTTTATTTGTGACTCTGGGTAAGTTTCTTTATTTGTCTTGTTCTCACTTTCTCTATATAGAGAATTGTTTCTAATTCTAAATATTTTACTCTAAGATCTTATGATACTCTAATATCTTCTTCCTTCAGTTATTATACATTTAATTGATGACTAATTTTATGTCACTACTTAGGTACATATAGATGCGTTAAACATGAAATCTACTTATGTCACCACATATCATTCTTGGGGTTTTTGGATAGCTTCTGAGAGTGTGGTTCTTCATAATTGATAGCATATATCATATAACAGGAGAATATTGATTATTACATGAATTATTTTCATTTTTCATTATGTATGGAGATCTGTGCTAATTGTTGGGGATGCAAGAATGTTAAGGCAGTCCTTGCTCTTGAGGAGCTTACAGTTAAATGGGAGAGACAAAAAAAGAAGGTATTTTTTGAAAATATGAAACAGATAAGCCTTCATCTGCAAGTCAGAGAAAAAATCACCATGGTCCTTAGCCTACAATGACAGAGCAGACATTGTTTCTTCTATAATGCAATTTCATATGATAAAATATTATGAAATTATGCCAAATAATTTGATATTCAAAGACTTTACTGACAAGAATTTATTTTTCTGGGATTTCCATAGATGTGCTTGGACATCTATAGGAACTAGTGTTAGGTTCCATTTGCATAGGACTTAGTTTTTTTTTAGTTTTGCACAACATGGTAGTTTTTTTTTGCTAGGGAACAGATTGGAAATGTTGAAAATGCTACAAAATCCCCAATTGATGCATGCTTAAAGAACATGAGTAAAGAGTCCTTGAAAGAAGAATTATAAAATATAATAACATAAAGAATGTTCCCAAACACTTAAATTTAGAAGAAATTATAATTAGAACAAACCTTGTTTCACTTCATACCCGGAATATTTGAAAACATGAATGAAATGATAATAGTCAATGTTAGTAAGCTGTGGGATAATAAACTTACTAATATATTGTTTGTAGAGCTATGAAATGTAGTAATATTTAGGACAAAATATAGAATTGTGTGATTTAATTAAATAAATTTATTTTTTGCCAGACAATGGCATTACATATTTTGTCCAAGGTCACACATTTAGTTAATTATTAAGTGTCTGATGTCAGATTTGAACTCAAGCCCTCCTGACTCCAGGGCTGGTGCACTATTGCCAACTACCTGCCCTGTAAATTTCCAAAATTTGAAATAGAGAATTTTTTATTGGACTTCTACTCTAGTGAAGTTAGCAAAAATGTGAAAGACCCATTATATATATATATATATATATGTTTGTGTGTGTGTGTGTGTGTGTAATGACTTATTTACAATGTATTTTTGATAGCAAAGGATTAGAAACAAAGTAGAAGCCCATTGATTTGGGCTTGGCTAAATATATTTTGGTTCAGGAATATGATGAAATATTACTATGCTATAAGAAATGATTTATACCATTAAACCAGTGAAGCAGGTAGGTATAAGAACCAATGTGGAAGAAACTAAATACAGTAATGAACAATATTTCCATGATAATCATATCATGAAAAAAATAGACCAAAAAATTAAACTCTAAAAAAATATAGTTTAAAAATATGCTTCAATCTATTATACAGATGCAATCAGTTCTTTCACTAGGGATGAGTATCATTTTTCATCATAAGTATTTCAGAGGTGCCTTAACATTGTATTTATGAGAATAAGTGAGTTGTTCCTAGCTGATCATAATGCAATATTGTATTATTTGTACATAGTACATTTAACTTTGTAAAACTTCAGGTAAGCCATTCTAGTTTCTTGAGAGTATCCTGCTCATCATTTCCTATAAAAGAATAGTATTCCATCATAATTCCATAAAGCAGTTTTTTCAGGCATTCCTTAATTAGTGGGCATACCTTAAATTTCCAAATCTCTACCACCAGAAAATAGTTGATATATATATATATATATATATATATATATATATATATATATATATATATATATGTTCTTCTCTTTTTTTAAACTTCTTTTGTAATACATAGTTAGTATTGGCATTGTTAGGTCAAAGAGTAACCTTCCTTATATCCCTTTGGGCATAATTAAAAATTTCTTTTTGTATGAGTTAAATCAGTTCACAACTCCACCAACATTGCATTAATGTTTCCTTTTTCCCACATTCCCTCCAACATTCATTACTTTTCTCTTCTTTCCTATTAGTCAGTTCTGAAATGGTACATATGGTTTTAATTTGCATTTTCCTAATCAATAGGGCATTAGAGAATTTTCTCGTATGTTTATATCTATCTGATTACCTTCTTAGGAAAAACTTCATATCTCTTGATCAATGATAAATTGATGAATGGCTCTTATCTTTATAAATTTGAAGCAGTTCTCTTTATGTTTGAAAAATGAGGCCTTTATCAAAGAAACTTGCTTCAAAATTTTTTTCAGTTAGTATTGCTAAGTATATTTTCCTCCATTCTTTATCTCCCACTATTAATTCTATTCTGTCACTTATTTTACCCTGTCTCCTTTCAAAAATGTGTTGCTTCTGGCTATCCTCTCCCTCGATCTACCCTCCCTTACAATACCTCTCTCATCACTTATCACCTTCCCTTCTTACTTTCGTGAAGTATGATTATCTCTCCAGGTTAGTTCTTCTTCCAATGAAACATTTTTATGTTTTCTATTTTTTCATTATTTTGTTTTTATATTGTTTTTGAGTACTCATAAAGTCATTAGCTACCATATGCTTAATTCTAGTTTTTAAGGAATTATTTCTTCAGTGAATTTTTGCATATGCTTTTCCATTTGGACAATTCCACTTTTTAAGGCATTCTTCTCATCATTGACTTTTTGTATCTCATTTATCATTTTGTCTACTCTGTTTGTAAAGGTGTCATTTCTTCATTATTTTTTGTGTCTTCTTCACCAGGATGTTAACTTGATTTTCATTAATTTCTTCTACTACTCTCATTTCTCATCCCAATTTTTCTTCTTCTTCTCTTACTCAATTTTCAAAATCCTTTTTGAACTTTCACATACTCTGAGAAAAAAGTCATATTTTTTTCATGGAGCCTTTGGTTGCAGGAGCTTTGACTTTGTTACCTTCATCTGAGTTAGCATTTCTGCAGAGTATTACTTGATTTTAATTCTTTGTTAAAGTAGAGCTTTCCTTACAGGGTACAATTGTTTTCAGAGATACTTCAAAGAATCTGTAAAATTTCAGTCCTTCTTAGATGGCATGTTTAGGAGAATTGTGCTTACTACTCTCTTGGTATGTGTGTAACCACAAGCATTATTCTGCCTTGAAACTATGAGGAGAGACTTTGTCACACTCTGACAACAAAATTTGGGGTATGAGTGTTCCTCTTCATCCTTGAATTGCTATCCAGTACTGTGACAAAAGGCACAGAATCATACCTCAGAACTAGGAGAGACATCTCTAATTCTGCTTTTGACTAATTGTTCTACCTGCTTACTGTCATTGGGTTGAGAACTATGAAAGCAACTATTACTACTGCTGATACAGTAATTCCTATGACTTGTTCATGATTTAAGTAGAACCAGGTCTGTGCTGATGAAGCTCCTCTTTTACATATGTGAGAGATATTTTCTGTCAAACTTCTAAGTTGTCTTTGGCATATGTGATTGAGAGATCTGAAAACCACTACTACTGCCACTTCTTCGGTATCTGGGTCTGGTTTTTGGGGGTTGGTCTCTGTTTGAATGGCAATGGGATCTAGAGTCAAATATTTAGAAAACAACCATTGATCAATGTCATTTAGACAGATTTCCCACTAATTTGATTGGAAATTATTTCATTTTTAAGACTGAGTTTGCTATTTATCCTTTCTTACAATTCATGTCAATTTTAGTTTTTTCTCTACATAGTGTGACCTAATAGAAGTAGTTAATTTAGCATTAGATAATGTGACCACATAGAGGTAGTAAATTTAGAAGGGGCTTACAAATCAAAAATAAATAATTTCTTCTTTTAAAATATTACTTTAATTTTCTGTAGTATTTTAAAATTTTCTATAAATTATGCTTTCTTAATAATTATTTCTGATAATCAAGTTAATATATCAAGAACTTACTATATGGCAGCAACATTAACACTTATAAAATAAGGTCAAGAAATAGCTCAATATAATTCTACACCTGTAATCAGGAAGATGAGTCCAACTATTGCTTCAGATACTTATTAGTTGTGATATCCTGGGTAAGTCACTTAAGTTTACTTGCCTCAGATTTCTCAAATGCAACATGACAATAATAGCATTTGATATTCAAGATTTTTGTAACCTGTGCCATTCTTAACTTTTCAAATTTTTTATACTCCAACATCCTCTACTATTTGGGAACTTAGGTGTACTTGGAATTTCTTTTTTTTCATAAATATTTTATTTGTTTTCCAACTGTATACATATTAGTAGTTTCTACCAATGATTTTTGCAAGGTTTTGAATTTTACAATATTCCCCTTCTCTCCCTTCCCTCCCCACTCCCCTAAACAGAATGAAATTTGATAGTGTTTACATAGATATTGTGTGTATTGATATACATAAATCAATACTGAACGTTTTGAGAGAAATATATATCCTTAATGAAGAAAAATATTAGATATATTAAAATTATTTAATACTTAAGACAACTTTTTTTTAAAAATTGAAGGAAATATTCTTTGGGCTTCATTCAAACTCCACAGGTCTTTCTCTAGATACTAATGGTATTCTCCATCACAGATGCCCCAAATTTGTCCCTGATTATTGCATTGATGGAGTGAGGAAATTCATCAAGGTTTATCATCACCACATAGTTTTGGTATGGTGTACATGTTCTGTTCTTTTCATCTGACTCATTATCAATTAATGCAAGTCTTTCCAAGCTTCTCTGATAATCCACCCCTCCTGATTTCTAATAGAACAATAGTGTATTATCACATACATATACCCCAATTTGTTTCATCATTCCTCAATTGGTGAACAGCCCCTTGATTTACCATTCTTTATTATTACAAACAGAGTTGCTATGAATAATTTTGTACATGTGAGGGTTTTTTTTGCCATTTTTTAATGATCTCTTCAGGATACAGACCCAGTAGTGGTATTGCTGGATCAAAGGGTATGCTCATTTTTATTGTGCTTTGGGCAAAGTTACAAATTGCTCTCCAGAAAGGGTGGATAAGTTTGCAATTCCACCATTAATGCATTACTGTCCTAGATTTCCCACATCCCCTCTGACATTGATCATTAATCTTCCTGGTCATATTGGCCAATCTGAGAGGTTTTAATTTGCATTTCTCTAATTAGTAATAGTTTACAGAATTGTTTCAATTGACTATAGATAGCATTGCTTTCCTCATCTGGAAATTGGCTTTGCATATCCTTTGACCATTTGTCAAGTAGGAAATGGCTGTGTTTATTTTTATAAACGTGACTCAGTTCTCTTTAATTTTTAGAAATGAGTTCTTTATCAGAAATACTAGTAGTCAAAATGTTTTCCAAATTACCACAATTCTCTTGCTTTTGGTTAGAGTGATTTTGTTTGGGCAATCTTTTAATTAAATGAAATTAAAATTAAGAAGTTTGCTTTTTTCCCCTATAATGATCTCTATCTCTACCTGGGTCATAAACATCTCCTATTCCCATAGATATGACAGGTAAACTATTCCTCATTCTCCTGATTTGTTTATATCATTGTCTTTTATATCTAAATGTAACACCCATTTTGATGGCAGTGAGATGTTGATCTAATCCAAGTATCTTCCATACTATCTTCCAGTTTTCCCAGCAGCTTTTCACAAAAAGGTGAGTTCTTTTCCCCAGATGCTAGACTCTGGGTTTATCAAAAAACAGATTACTATAATGATTTTCCTGCTATCTCTTTTGCACATAATCTATTCCACTGATCCACCAATCTCTTTCTTAGCCAGTACCAGACAGTTTTGGTGACTGATGCTTTATAATATAATTTTGGAACTGGTAAGGGTAAGGCACCTTCTTTTGAATTTTTTTTCAATAAATGTCTAGATATTCTTGACTTTTTTGTTTCTCCATATGAACCTAGTTACTATTTGTTCAAACTCACTAAAGTAATTTTTTGGAAACTTAATTGGTATGACACTAAATAAGTAGATAAATTTAGGTATAATTTTAATTTTTATTATATTAGTTCAATCTATTCTTGAACAGTTGATATTTACCCATTTATTTACATCTGATGTTATATATGTGAAAAGTGTTTTATACTTGTTTTCATGGAGTTTCATAGTATGCATTGGCAGGTGGTTGTCTGAAGTTATATAAACTAGGATTTCTCTTTCTAACTTTTGTTGCTGTATGTTGCTAGTAATATATAGAAATGCTGAGGATTTATGTGGGTTTGTTTTATATCCTGTTACTTGGCTAAAGTGGGAAATTGTTTCTAGTGGATTTTAGATGATTTTTTTTGGGGGGGGGTTCTCTAGGACCATCATGTCATCTGCAAACAATGAGAGTTTTGTTACTTCCTTCTCAATTCTTATTGCTTCATTTTCTTTTTCTTCTTTTTGTTGAAGCTAACATTTTTTTTTAGGTTTTTGCAAGGCAAATGGGGTTAAGTGGCTTGCCCAAGGCCACACATCTAGGTAATTGTTAAGTGTCTGAGACCAGATTTGAACCCAGGTACTCCTGACTCCAGGGCCAGTGCTTTATCCACTGTGCCACCTAGCTGCCCTGAAGTTAACATTTTAATTCAATTTTGAGTAATAATTGTGATAATGGAAATTCTTATTTCATCACTGATCTTATTGGTAATGTTTCTAACTTCTTCCCTTTCCATACAATGTGTGTTGATGTTTTTGAATAGAAACTGTTTTTCATCTTAAGGAACATTCCTTATATTTCTTAGCTTTCTAGTGTTTTTAGTAGGGATGGATGCTGTATTTTGTCAAAGATCTTTTCAGCATGTATTGAGTTAATCATATGATTTCTGTTAGGTTTGTTATTGATATAGTCCATTATGCTGAGTTTTTTTATTATTGAACTAACCCTGAATTCCTGGAATAAATCCTGTTTGGCCATACTGTGTTATCCTAATGATAACTTGCTGTAATCTCTTAGATAAGACTTTAAGATCTTTGCATCCATATTCATTAGGGAAATTGGTCAATAATTTTCTTTCTTTGTTTTACTCTTCATGGTTTAGGTTTAGTACATATTGGTGTCATAAAAGGAATTAGGCATGGATCCATCTTCACATATTTTTCAAAAAAGTTTATATAAAATTGGAACCAATTGTTCCTTGAATGTTTGATAGAATTCACTTGTAAATTCATATGACTGTGAAGATTTTTTCTTAGGAAATTCACTAATGGCTTGTTGAATTTCTTTTACTGAGATTGGGTTATTTAGGTATTTCATTTCATCTTTATTTAACTTGAGAAACCTAAATTTTTGTAAATCTTCATCCATTTCAATCATCAAATTTATTGACTTATAGCAGGCAAAATAGTTCTGGATTATGACTTTAATTTACTCCTCATTGATGGTGAATACCCTTTTCTTCATTTTTGATAATAGAATTTGGTTTTCTTCCCTCTTTTTTTAATGAAATTAAACAAAGGTCAATATATTTTATTGTTTTTCCAAAAAAACTCTTGGTTTTATTTATTAGTTCAATAGATTTCTTGCTTTCAAATTGTAATTTTTAAAATTTCTAATTATTATTTGAGGATTTATAATTTGATCTTTCTCTGATTATTTTAGTTGCATGTTTTGTTCCTTGATTTCCTCTTTCTCTAATTTATTCACATAAAAATTTAAAGATATAATATATACTCTGACAACTGACTTGGCTATATCCCATAAATTTTGGTAGGTTGTTTCATTATTGTAATTATCTAGGATAATTTTTTCTATAATTTGTTATTTGTTCACTCATTCTTTGATTCTATCTATCCCTGACCCATTATTTCATATGACTTTTATTGCATTATTATCTGAGAAGGATGTATTCATTATTTCTGCCTTTCTGCATTTGATGATTAGGCTTTTATGCCCTGGTGCTTGGTCAATTGTTGTGTAAGTGCTATGTACTACAGAAAAAAAGTATATTCCTTTCTCTCTCCATTCAATTTACTCCAAAGTTCTATCATCCCTAGCTTTTTTGACAAACTATTTACCTCCTTAACTTCCTTCTTGTTTATTCCACAGTTATGTTTATCTAAATTTGAGAGCAGGAGGTTGAGGTTTCCCACCAGTAGAGTTTTGTGGTCTATATTTTCTTGTAGCTCATTCAACTTTTCCTTTAAGAATTTGGTTGCTATACCACTTGGTGCATTCATTTTTAGTATTGAAATTGCTTCATTGTCTATGGTACCTTTAAGAGGATATAGTTTCTTTCCTTATCTCTTTTAATAAGATCTATTTTTACAGCCACTTTGTCTGAGAGAAAGATTGTTACTGCTGCTTTTTTTTTCACTTCAGCTGAAGCAAAATATATTTTGCTCCAACCTTTTACTTTTACTCTATATGTATCTCTCTGCTTCAAATGAGTTTCTTGTAAGTAGAATATTGTAGGATTATGTTTTTTAATCCACTCTGCTATTCACTATCATTTTATGGGAGAATTAATCTCATTCAGATTCAAAGTTGTAATTACTAACTCTTTATTGCCCTACCTGCTATCTTCCCCCTATTTGCATTTTTCTCTTTTTTCACTTTATCCATATATATCAATATTTTGGTTCTGTATACCACCACGGTCAAGGTGTTTGCCCCCTTGTATCCAACCCCCCACCCATTTTTTCCCTTTCTCTTTGCCTCTTCTTACTTCTGTTAATTTCTCTTCCCCCCTCCCCACTTTACCCTTTTTAGTACTTGAAATGTAAGATATGTTTCTTTACTTAACTGAGTGTGTATATATTAACTCTAAGGCAAGTTTGATGAGAGTAAGATTTAGGTGGTTCTTGCTACCTCCCTTCTTCCCCTTTATTGCAAAAGATTCTTTGCACTTCTTTATGTAATGTGCTTTACCACATTTAATCTCCTCCATCCTCCTGTTTCTTTACTGTTCCCATTTTTAAAGGTTTTTAAATCATTCTATAAGAGTCACAGTTAAGTCATGAGTTTCCATTAGTCCTGACTAAGGATATTCTCTCTAATAGAGCAACAATTCTTGAGAATTAGGGGAGTTTTTCTCCCAGTTGGGGATATATCCAATTTCAAACTATTGGATAACAATTTTTTCCTCTTTACACCCCCCCCTTTTGTTGAACCTTTTCATGTGTCTCTTGAGTCTCCTATTTGAAGTCCACATTTTCTATTTATCTCTTATCTTTTCATCAGGAAAAGTTGGAAGTGTTTTATTTCATTAAATGATAATCTTTTCCCCTATAAGAGAAGGCTGTGTTTTGGGAGATAGTGAACTCATGGCTGCATTTCAGGTCTTTTTGCTGTTTTTAATATCACATTCCAGAAGACACTTTGATCCTTTAATGTTGATGCAGCCAGATCCTGTGTAGACCTTACTGTGACTCCTTGGTATCTAAATTGGTTCTTTCTGGCTGCCTGCAGGATTTTTTCTTTTATCTGATGGTTTTTGAATTTGGACACAAAACTCCTTGGTGCTTTCATTTTGAAATTCCTCTATGGAGGGGATAAATGTATTCTTTCAATTACTATTTTGACCTCTAGTTCTATGATATCAAGTCAATTTTCCCTCACTAATTCCTGTAATAATGAACCTAGGCTTTTTTTTCTCTCTTCAAAATTTAAAGGACCCCAATGATTCTTAAGTTGTCTCTCCTGGATCTATTCTTGAGGTCAGTGGTTTTGCAGATGAGTTATTTTACATTTTCTTCTATTCCTTTCATTGTTTTTTTTTCTGTTTAGCAGATTCTTGTTGTCTCATGATGTCATTATTTTTCACAGACTTCATTTTTTTTCTTTAAGAAAAGAACTTTCTTCATTTACCTTTTGCAACTCCTTTTCCAATGGGCTAATTCTATTTTTGAAGGCATTTTTTTCAATTGTCCAGTTGAAGTTTTTAAAGCATTATTTTGTTTTTTGCATTTGTACAGTTGAATTTTCCAAGGATTTGTTTTCTTGTTGCAAAGTATTAATTTTCTCTTCACTTTCTTTTCCCATATTTTCCAATTTATTTTTAACTCCTTCCTGATTTCTTCAAGGAAGTGGCCTGGAGACCAAATCATATTCCATTATGAACTTTTAGATCTGTCTGACTTAGTGTCTTTGCCTCCAAGGTAGTTTTCTATGGAATTCCCTCTTTGGCTTGTCTTCATTTTCCAAAGATCTTGTGTTAGGGGAAGGGTTGGTTCACAGACCTTTGGTTTTGAGGTCCTGTAGAGACTTTGCTCACTGGGTTTAGTAACTACAAGAGGTCCAAACAGTAGGGGCTGCTAGAGGTTTGGCTTACTTGGTTTAGTAACTCCAAGTGGGCCACCCAGTAGGGTGTGCTGGTTTCATGCTCTGGAGTATTTTTGACCTTGATTTGAGTCACTCACTCTAGGCCTAGAGGTGGTGGGTGGCTCTGCTAGGTATTGTTATCATTGCAAATTGTACATTGGGCCCTGGTACAAGAATATTAATCTCCCTATTCTAATGAAGGAATCTCTGCTTCCCACACCTGAGTTTGAATGGGGGTTGGGGGGTTGGGGTGGGGGAGATGGGCTGTTACTGCATTTGTTCTGGTAAGAGGACTCCTCTGAAATGATACTATGGAGCCCATGGTTCTCCTGACTACTTGATCTGAGCCCAGTGCAATGACGGCCAGCTGCACTCTGTAACTCTCTGTGCTGGAACTAGCTCTCCAGTCCAACTGGAGCTTCCCAGACCATGGCTCCCACAGTCAAAGCCTCTGCAACTGATCTTAGGTTAGTCCATGTCACACCCTGCTCCTACTAGCTCTCTGCTCTCTGCTGGCCCCTGCCCCATTAATGCCAGAGACAGACCTTGTTAGTAGATGTTCTTCTAACTTCTTTAGCTGGGTTTTGTTGATTAAATTTATGTTAAAAGGTTTGTTTCATATTATTTATGTGGGAATACCAGGAGACCTTCACACAGTGCCTATGTTCTCAACACCATTTTGCTGGAAGTCTGTCCCTCTCTATTAATGGAGATATTATCTTTAAATAATTCCAACAGAATTACAGATAATATATAAATGTCAATTACTTCTGGCTAAGTATATTCATCTTATATCTTTACTGTTCTTAAGAGCTATGAGAATCTTTCTCCCAGATAGGGATGTAGCCAATTTAGAATATTTTTTTTCTTTTCTCCTTTTTATCTTTTCATGTTCCTTTTGAGTCTCCTGTTTGCAGACTAAATTTTCTGTTTAGTTCTTATCATTTCATCAGGAAAAGTTAAAAGTCTTTTTTCATTAAATTTCCATCTTATCTCTGGAAAAGAAGGCTCAGTTTTGTTGGATACTGAATTCTTGTCTGCATTCTAAGCTCCCTTGCTCTGTGAATGTCATATTCCAGGCCCTTTGATCCTTTAATGTTGATACAGTCAGGTCTTTTGTAATTCTTACTGTGACTCCTTGGTACTTGAATTATTTCTTTTTTAGCTGCTTTCAGGATTTTCTCCTTCATCCTATAATTCTGGAATTTGTCCACAATATTCTTTGGTATTTTCATTTCAGAATCTCTTTCAGGAGGGGATCAATGTATTCTTTTGATGACTGTTTTTCACTGTTATACCAGGATATCAGGGCAATTTTCCTACACTATAACTCAAGGTGAGTGTTGAAGATGCCAGAAGCTTTCTCTAAATTGTCTGTGATACTGATTAATGACCTGCTCCCTATGCCTAGGAGGTGTGCTAGAGGATCTGCTTGGTGCTTGGGCTAGTCAGCTAATCAATGTAATCAGCAATTAGCCATGGCAGATTTATGCCCATTTTGAGTCTTGGGGCAAGGAGTAAATACCTGGGGGGATGTTCCTCTGTTTGTTCCTGAGAGAGTCACATCCTCCAGTAGGAATGGGGAAGGGGAAGATCACTCAACTGCAAACCTGGAGATTCAGCTGAAAACATGAAAACACAAGAATTCTCAGCCTGGGTCTTTCAGCTCATTTGAGCTGAATGGATGGATATCTGGGTCACCATACTGGAGCTCTCCTGCATGCCAAGCATACAACAAAGGCTTCCCCCAATGTCCTCAGGTCAGTACCCTGACCTCATTCTGCCACTCCTGTGCTGGGTCTCTGTTCTCTGCCCCTAGCTCACCCTTGCTCTCCTGGAATAGACCTTCTTGGTATATGTTCTTCACCTTGGATTTTCCACAGGTTCTTTGGATCCAAAATCTTTTAAGAGGCTTGGCTCATGCCAGTCTAAGGGAAGGATGGGAGAACTTAAAACAGTTCCTGACTTCTCTCTGCCATCTTGGCCAGAAGTTGTGTTGGCATTTCTTAAAATATGGCATTCTATTTTCCCATCTCTGTGCCTTTTAAACTGCTTTGCCTCAGAAATAGGATATTCTTCCTCCTTGCCCTCACCTCTTAACTTCCCTGACTTCCTTCAGGACTCAGTCAAAATCCTACTTTCCCAGGAGGCCTATCTTAATTACCAATATCTTTCTTTTTAGATAACATCTATATCAAGTATAAATTTGTTATATAGCTAAACATTTGAATCTTCCCCATAGGCAAGCACACTTCTTTTGTGTTTGTTTGTTTGTTTGTTTTTTTGGAAGGCAATGGGGTTAAGTGACTTGACAAAGGTCACACAGATAGGTAATTATTAAGTGGCTGATACAGAATTCAAACTGAAATCCTCCTGATTCCAAGACTAGTGCTTTATCCATTGTGTCACATAGTTACCCCAAGAATGTAGCCTTCTTGATAGTAGAGACTGTTGGATTTTTTAATTGTTGATTAGTTGGTTTTTAATTTTTCTCTATCATCAGTGCCAGTACTTGGTACTTTGTCCTTAATGAATACTGACTGAGTGACTGGCTGCATGTTAACTTGAGTTGGAAGTTCTTATAAATTTCTGATAAGATTTTTCTTTTTTTCATCCTTTGTAATAGATGTAGTTTTTTTTTAAAAAAAAAAACCCTTTCTATTATCTTTGTTATACTCTGTTTTTATTATGACCAGAGAAAAAAAGAGATGACAGCATACTATAATATTATTTTTCTTTGTGGCTTTCACTGAACAATGAAACTAACTTTATGTCTCTACAAGAAGAACCTCTGGGGTATCTTTGCATTCAACTGCAAGTCATTCAAACCATTAAACTTTCAAGAATGTCTAAATATCAATATCATTGTCAGTTTTACCTAATAAAATACATTTCCATTAACATTAAAGTATTTAAAATGCTAAATGCTGACAATTATGTTAAACATTTAGATTATCTAAAAATCATAATTTTTATTATAATCTCTTGTTATTTCAATCTTTATGTTTCAAACAATTAGAAAGTTTGGCTGAAAGCAGTATTGGATATTTTCATTGTTTTTATTTCAATCAATTAATGTACCAATTATTAATCAATTTATTGTTGATCAAGTTCTTCCTGAATAAGCCAAATGTTACTTAAACTCTAGACATAGCTTGTCATCAGGATTCTTTTCTATTTTCCTAAACCTTGGCAGAACAGATTCTCCACTTATTGGAGTATTTAAGATTCCAAAGGAAACTTTGACATCATCAGTCATTGACATATAGCTATTCTGTAAGTAATACAGCATAATCTTGTGACTGCTTTATGGGGAAAATATTTCTTGTTCTTGAGGAAATCATACTACAATTGATATACATTTGTTAAATTGTTATATGTATAAAGTACCTGATATGAGAATTTGAATGTCTGTTATTAAACAAGTATGTAATCTGCCTGCAAGGTATTACAGATTATTAAAAAGGGAATAGATTCTTGAAAAGTAGAAGTTTGCATGGTGGTTTGAGATTATTGGCAAAAATTTCTAGAAGTGGCCAACTTAATTCATAAAAATGAAAGTAACTATATTCACATCACATACATTAAGCTATTACATAAAGAAGTTTAATTAATACTACAATAAAAGAAATTTTAAAAATGCAGATTACAACTGGGTTCATGGTTTCTCATCTCATACTATTCATGGATATTCAATGAATATTTCAAAGGATATTCCATTCAACATGATATGGTTGTTTTTCTAATTTTCTCAAACTATTTTCAGATATCAAAGGAATTTTTATTTATTATCTTTCATCTTTTCTACATCAATGACTTATCTCATCCAGTCATAAGTCCTCTGATGACATCATCTCTTATTCATATAGCATGACTAGTGAAATTGATGATTCTTTAATTTAGAAAGATCTTAAGAATTATCAAGAATGCTTCAATTTTCCAAATACAACCCAGCAAACACTTTTTTTTATTATTTAGGTTTTTGCAAGGCAATTAAGTGGCTTGCCCAAGGCCACACAGCTAGGCAATTATTAAGTGTCTGAGGTTGGATTTGAACTGAGATCCTCTTGATTCAAGGGCCGATGCTCTATCCACTGTGCCATCTAGCTTCCCCCAGTATATACTTACTGTATGATGTGGTACCTATTTTAATGTCTTTGCAAGGTTTGTCCAGGAGATATATAATGAAGAATATATGAACTGTTTTTCATCCAGATATTGAATTTCATTTAGATAATAGGCTTACTGCATTCACTTAGTCTTGAAAATGTAGATAGAAATTAAGGATCTCATTTTGAAAGTTCAATAGTGTTCCAGGGTTTAATGAAATCAGCATAATGTTAAATGAAAATGACAGCATAAGAACTTGTTCATTTATAGGCTATTCTATAGGTTTTCTAAAACAAAGAATAATTAAAAATATTTCCCTAGCTATGAGATATGTCTATGAGATATTGCATCAGAAGAAGAGATGACTGGAAAAGGTAAATTATGGATGTGGAAGTGAAGCACTGAATAAATATCAGAAACAAACCTAAGTAAAATATACTCTACGTGCTAATAAATAATACTAACAAATAATATTAATAATAATAAATAACTACCAATCATATTGTGTTCTAAGGATTACAAATGTATTTTACTATTATCTGATTTTCTTCTCACAGCAATCCTGGAAGGCAGATACTATTATCATACTTATGTTCCAGAAGAGGAAACTGAGGCTGGGCAAAGTCTCCTAGCTCCTAGATGTCTAAGATACATTTAACTAACTAATGAAGAAGGTATAAGGGAAAGTTCTAAAAAAATGCAAATCACAAAAGTAAATGAAAGGACTTTGAGAAGATATAATGGAATATGTTTCTAATTTTATATTTAGTGAAAGGTTAACTGGGTGTATTGTGATTTTAACGAGGTTCAGCTTCATTCCTATAAATGGAGCTCTCACACAGTTGAAAATGAAAGTATTTAAATAATGTAAGGAATAGGTTGCTTACAATAATATTCTATAAAGAAAATAATATATATATATATATATAAGAGAAAAAATTATTAACACTATAACAAAAGTAGAAGAGAAATATAAAGAAAACATCACCAATTCAGGAGAGAGTCCCGAATGGGAGAGAAAACATCACCAGTTTGGGAGAGCACCAGGCAGAATGTCTTCACCATGGGTGGGAATCTTTTTTTTCTGCTTCTTCTGCTTCTCCTTCTTCTTCATCATCTTCATAATAATGAATGATTGGAGTCTCAGGATGTTTATTAGGGAAGAAAAAAGATTTGTTGCCAAATTCAATTGGAAAGGATCCCAGAATTCTTATCATGAGCATAGGAAGTCAGTAAGTGTAATGATGTTAGGAAGATGTCATATGGGGCCTCAAGACACAACATAATTAAGGTCAGTACTGCAAGAATAGCAAGTTCTTTTCAGTACTGCTTATGTTCCAAGGAATGGCTAGTTCCTGGGACTCTAATAATGGGGTAAAATTACATAGGACATGTTCCAGGGGGAAGGACACATTTTCATACAGGCTGGAGTGAACTTATTCATATAAGAATTTCATTTTCTTATACATTTGGCCTTAAGGTCATGAGAAATGTATGAGGACAGGTCTATGGGTATAAACTGATTATAACAATTACAAATGCATAATAATAGGAAGAAAATCATTAACAATAATATAGGAATAGCTAAACTGTTAAAATATTTAGTATAAAGAAATATAGGGAAAAGGTAACAAGTTGGGTACCCAAGTCAAATTCTTAATAACATCTGTATCAGGGGAAAAGTAAAAATCATCACCCTGCCAGAGCAAATTCATCATAACATTTGTATCAGGGGAAAAGTGTAGGAAAGAGATGTTAGCAAGGCATCCAGAAAAAGGGGGTTTCTGTGAGACAGAGGGTAAATCAGTACTATTATTAGAGGTTAAACAAATATATTGGGAAGATACTTCATATAACATTGAAAAGTTAGAAAGAGGATATAGTTAAGTCACATAGGTTAGAGGAGTGTGAGAGAAGGCAGGGCTCCATCTGCCGGGTCATCATCCCACACACGATACCTTGGGTAGTGAAAGTACAGTCCCGAAAAGTATGAGTTGCATTGTCTTGATCTACATAGTTACTATATACATGTGGCAAAGCAAAATAATCATGTAACACAAAAGGAATCACATGGAAGTGACACATAATTTTCCACATATGAACTTAATAATATACTACAGTCCCACTACACCAAAAGGGAGTACATGGAGCTTGTTCAAGTTTGTTTTGCTTCCAATATTTAACCATTCTAGGGAGTACACTGTACCAAATGTGAGTATCTCCCTCTTGTAATAACCTCTGAGCATTCTCTTTGTGTATTAAAGTGTACACATTTTGCAAAGAACATTTGGTCCATTTAAACAGGGCACTTATCTGGGTATCCACCTGTATATTAGCTAGAATGCTATCATTAACAGCTTGTAAGAATTGGCCTTGGTATTTTAGAGTACATTGGTGTGGCAGGATTATTGTGGGCAACCAATTACAATTAATTATTAAAACTTGAGATACATCCTGCCCAGCACTGCGCAGTCTGCTGGCCAAGGTCTCAAGATCTATAAGATTTACTATACCCAAACCTGTTCCAGCTCCACCAAGTAGAGTGTCATACCAGAATCTTTTAGATCTAGTACAGGGCAATAAAGGTGGGAAGGACACATTATAACAAAGTACAATTTTATGTTAAGCAATAGATACATTTACACAAGATTTACGAACTCCTACTACTGAAGGAGGATGCTGATTAGATGGAGTCTCTGGTAACAATGATATATATTGCATCCATGTAGTTCAGTTAACTATAGTGGAAACATTAGAGCAGACTAAATACTGGTACCTATTTTCAGTAGTAACCTTTATATTATAAGTAGAGTTATCTATATTCCACTGTGTACAGTTCTTAATTAGTTCTTTTTCCATTGTTGATGGACAGCTTTCAATTAATCTGTTACACCTGTGAGACCTGGGATGCAAAGGGAAGAGGACCCCATACAACATGAAATGTTAACTAACAAAGAGATAGTAAAACTTAAGTTCACAGAAGAAGGCTCTTTCAGTATATAGGAAGGAGTCTGATAAAATGTAGCATTAGTGATAGTCCAATTAGCAATGTTACAAAAGTTGAGTGCAGGGCAGGTGTAATTTCCCTGTTGTGAAGGAACAATAGACGACCACCACTTTAATTGGATCTTGTTCCCAGAGAAACTCAACCTGGCTCCTGGAGTCCAATTCTGTACTGCAGCATAAAACCAGAAACCTATAAAACACTTAATTGTGAGTAAACATTTGGGTTAGTGGAACATGATGCCAAGTGTCATCTCCTGAATAACCAAAAATAGCTGTATTATTATTCCCTTGGGCTATTAATTCAGCTGGCCTAGGAGCTTCTGTAGGGTGTATTTTTATCCATACTTTGGTTCCTGGGATTATCCTCTCAGGTACCCATGCTTGATCCCCTCTAGTAGTCTTATCAGGGGACTGGGTTTTTTCTGTCCATTGTCCAGTGAGGTATGGTAATATAACCATTTGACACATCCTCTCCCCAGTCTTACAGGAGTAGGTTTCAGACACATGGGAATTATGCAAACAAAATTTAATTTCTCCTCTATAATCATTATCTATTACTCCTCCCAGTACATACATGTACCTGTGCCTTATTGGCCAATCTGGATTTAGAGAATAGCTGACCATAATATCCAGTAGGTAGTTTGACCTCAATACCAGTATTACATAATAATTGGCCTTTAGGTTTTATTTCCACATCATGTATTACATATAAATCATAGCCTGCAGACCCAAGTGAGGCCCTCCAAGGTTCCCTGGCATTATCATGAAATTTCCACCATTTTATGGTAGGAATGTTGGATGCTTTCCTTATTTGTAAGTTAGGAGTCATCATTCTGGGTAATGGAGTACCTTCTCCATCAGCCAATGGTCTATTATTTAACTGTCTTAAAGCTTCAAATAAATTTTCCTTTCATTTCTTTAAGTGAATATCCCCCAATTTCTTTAATCTTTCTTTTAACAGGCCATTCATCCTTTCAATGAGGCCTGCCACCTGTGGATAGTAAGGGATATGATATATCCATTCAATATTATTATATTCACAATAAGCATCAATTTTCTTTCCCCTGAAGTGAGTTCCATTGTCACTTTGAATTTGTATAGGGGTTCCATAGTATAAGGAGATGATATCTAAAGTCCTACAAGTATTCTTTTGGGTTGCCTGTCTATACTGGCAAGCAATTAGTATTCCTAAATACGTGTCTACACAAGTACAAGCATATTTGCACCCTTGATTTAGAGGTAATGGGGCTATATAATCAATCTGCCAAATTTGGGAAGGCACAGTGCCTCTAGCCAATTCTCCAGTTACAGTTCGAGGTATGGAGAGCTGACTGAAGAGCTGGCATTGAGGGAACTCCTGAGTTATCTGTTTAAAAATATCTAAGAGAATGTTAGTTCCTGTAGCCAATGCCCACCTATAAGATGCAAGAGCTCCAAGATGGCCTGCAGTGATGTGAATCCATTTTCCTAGCATCAAATCATCCCTATTCCCCAGGGGCATAATTTGCAGGGATTTTCCTTCTATTTTTGAGAGTTCATCAGCTTGGGCATTATACTCACATTCCACTGAATTAACTTTCACATAGGCATCTACATGAAACACAGACACAATAGTATACTGGACCCAAATACATTTATCTTTCCACATTTCATAAGCCCAAACTTGTTTCCCATAAAAATCCCAATTTTTTTGCATGTCACATAGTCATCTAAGTGGTTAGGCTATTTGCCACTACCCAGATGTCTGTAAAAAATATGGCATTGTCTCCCCTTCTCCTGTTTCAATACTTGACATACAGCCATCAGTTTTGTCCACTGACTGCTTTCCTGTTCTTTCTAAAATATTATTTGTTACAGCCTTCCAATACCTAATTTGTCCTAAATATCTAGCAGAGCCATCCTGTAAAGCAAGTGTTTTTCTTTTATGCAGGACTCAAGGCATATATCCTTGATTCCATTTGACTGGTAAAACTGCCTTCTGAGGGGGAGTGGTGAGTGGAGACTGCACTGAGGTTAATTCAGATACTTTCTCAGATGGGAGAGATGCCAGATTCTCCTGGTTTAGTTCTGTTCTGTATGTACCATTTCCATTTAATTATATTGAACTTCTGTGCATGTCCTATCTTATGAGAGATCAGTCTCCATTTATCCAGCTCATAATAGTTATTTGGGGCCTTAACAGAACTTCATGATTTAAAAGGAGCTGTTCAGTTTCTACTAATGTCCAATTGTTCAAAAGGAGTATAGTTCTCTCCCACAGGTAACAGTCTAATATTAATTTTTTAAAATTGCTCCAATCACTTTTAAAAACACATCTCAATTTAGTACAAATCTGGGTTGCCAATCCCAGAAGAAATTCCATAACTTATTAGTTTATTCATAGCTCTCTATGTTCTTTCCTACTTTACATTGATTTTAAATCAATTCTCAAAACTTCCAAAACCAATATCTTATTTATACAAAGTCAAACTTGCTCATACCTTCATTCTACATGCTTTAGCTCCCATAAATTTAAATGAACCTAACCTTCTCTATGCCTTGTCATATTCTTTCCAACCCTTTCACTATTCTCTTCACAGGTGCTTAAATCCAGTACTGAGACTGCACAACTTGCATTTTTTCTTAACATAATACTTAAGCATATTTCAGACTTTATTCACCCCTCCTTTCTTCTTCTTTTATTTTAACACATACTGTTCATGACCAGATCCAATGATTTATTTAAAACATTACTTTCACAGCTAAGGCATAGTTCTATTTACAAGTTCTTGGGCAAGACTTTTCAATGTCCCTAATTCCATTGTATACTCAAAATTTTACAAATTGTAATGGTCTTTATACTTTTTCAAGAATAATTTCTCATCAGGTAAATTGAGAGTCAAACCCCTTAAAATGTACTAATATGTACTCTAGGAGAAAGGGAACAATCATCACTGAGTACTCCTTTTTTGGGTGATTGACCTACCTTCATCATTATTTTACCTTGTTTTACCTAAATTTCTTTTCCTCCCAAGCCTGTAATTTTAACAGATATTCCATTTCTTAATATACTAGGATTGCCATCCATCAAAGAGGTCTTGCCCCAATTTCAAAACAAAACAAAACAAAACAAAGAAGCAAACAAATTTTAGTAACAGTTGTATATCTATTTTTCCAATTTATAATTAATTAATCTTATGAGAGACTGATAGTTCCTTTTCCTGATGTCCCTTACTGGGGTTTGGTCCCTATCTACTATTCTCCTTTAAAATGTTCTAATGAGGGATACAAGGGGAGAAGGAGGATGGAGCAGTAGGCTCCACATTCAAGGTCAAAACTTTACCTTTATCTCCCACTTTTTTTAATACAAAGATTGACATTACCTTCCCATAAGGTTAAAAGAGTCCATCCTCTTCTGCAAATACCATTCCTCTCCTTTCCCTTTTCTATGGTAATTTTACTTAAGCACTCAGGAAGTTGGGGAAGCTTTCCAACCCTAACATGGCTTCCTCAATCTTCACACCAGCCAGTATTTTGAGCCCAGACCTTTGCTAAAGTAGAAAAGGGAGGGTCATTCCATCCAGGTACTTCAAAAGGGATAGGGATCTCTGCTGTTTTCTTAAATAGAGGCATTTACACAATGAATCCTGTTCATGAGGCCAGTTTAATGTACTGTGATTTTAATGAGGTTCAGATTTGTTCCTGTAAATGACACCCTCATACAGTCGAAAATGAAAGTATTTAAATAATGTAAGGAATAGATTGCTTAAATAATATTCTATATATAGAAAATAATAATATATATATATATATATATGAGAAAGAATTATTACTATAACAAAAGTAGAAGAGAAAGATAAAGGAAACATCACCAATTCAGGAGAGAGTCATGAATGGGAGAGAAAACATCACCAATTCGGGGGAGCACCAGGCAGAATGTCTTCTCCATGGGTGGGAATCCTTTTTTTTTCTGCTTCTTCTGCTTCTTCTCCTTCTTCTTCATCATCTTCATAATAATGAATGATTGGAGTCTCTGGATGTTTATTAGGGAAGAACAAAGGTTTGTTGCCAAATTCAATTGGAAAGGATAGAAGAATTCTTATCATGAGCATAGGAAGTCAGTAAGTGTAATGATGTTAGGAAGATGTCATATGGGGCCGCAAGACACAACATAATTAAGGTCAGTACTGTGAGAATAGCCAGTTCTTTTCAGTACTGTTTATGTTCCAAGGAATGGCTAGTTCCTGGGACTCTAAACGGGGTCAAATCACATAGAACATGTTCTAGGGGGGAAGGACACATTCTCATACAGGCTTGAGTGAATTTACTCATATAAGAATTTCATTTTCTTATACACTGGAAAATACTGAACTCTATTTCTAATTATGGCAATATGTTAATATCACTTATGTAAACTCTTTATATCTTTTTATATAAAATAAAGTATGCTTCAATTGATAATCATACGCCATCAGCTCTGTCCTTGGGATGGATAGTATTCTATATCAAAAGTCCTTCAAAGTACTCTTCAGTCACAACATTGCTGAGCAAAGATAAGTCATTTACAACTGATCATCCTTCAACATTGCTGCTGAATATAGTACATTTCCCATTGTACTTGCTCATGCAAGTTTTTTTTTAAATTAAGAGTATTCTATTCATTATTTCTAATAGAAAAAAAATGTTTCATCTTACTTACATATCACAGTTTGTTCAGCCATTCCCTATCCAATGCAAATTTCCTCAATTTCCAGGTCTTTGTCACTGTAAAAGAGCTGTTTTAAATATTCTTATATGTTTAGGTCCTTTACTTCCTCTTTTTTCATTTCTTATGTAATATAAAGTTGGTAGTAGCATTGCTAGGTCAAAGGATAGGCATGGTTTTATAGCCCTTTTGGGCATAGTTCCAAATTGCAGTAGAGAATTGTTGATTCTTTTACCAATGCATTAATAACTCATTTTTCCTACATCCCATTCAATGTTTATCATTTTCTCTTTCTCTCTTATTAATGAATCCAATAGGCATTAGGTAGCACCTCAAGACATTTCCAACTACATTTTTCATGTTAGTAGTGAGTTAGAACTTTGAAAAAAATGATTAAATTAGAAAGCATTGTTAACCTCATCTAAAAACAGTTCATATTTTTTTTTAATCATTTATCAATTGGAGAGTAGCTTTTATTTTTATGATATTGATAAATTATGTGTGGAACAGCTAGATGGTTCAATGGATTGACTGAGTTCAGCTCTGGTCTAAGACACTTGATACTAACAAATTGTGTGCCTTTAGGCAAGACACTTTAACCCATTGCATCACAACCACACCACACCCCTCATAAAAAGAGGGAAGAAATGAGGTCTTCATTTTAGAAACTAATTTCAATGTTTGTCCCACAGTTGCCAATGCTAATTCCTTTTAATCTATTTACCCCACCCCTATTTATTCAATTATCTCTTCTTTCACCTGTCCCTTCTCAAAAGTGTTTTGCTTCTGACTACCTACATTCTATCATCTATCCTTTCTTTCATTTCTTTTCTCTTTCTATACTCAATTGAGTATATCCTCTTTGAGCCAAAACTGGTGAGAGTAAGACTCATGTATTCCCCCCTTTCACCTTCCACATCTTTTACTCTATCGCAAATTTTTTTCTTGCCTCTATCATGTAAAAAAAACTTGCCCCATTCTGCCTCCCCTTTCCCTTTCTTCCAGTACATTCTTCCCTCACCCATTATCTCTTTTTAATATATTATCCCTTAATATTAAATTCTCACCTATGCCTTGTCTAAATATGCTCCTTCTAAATGCTCTCTTAAATGAGGAAGTTTATATGAGTTATCTGTATCATCTTCCCATGCAGAAATATAAGCATTCCAATGTCATTAAGTTCCTTATGATTTTCCTTTCCTGTTTATCATTTTTGTGCTTGACTTGACTCTTGTATTTAAGATCAAATTGTCTGTTCAACTCTGGTTGTTTCATCATGAAAGTTTGAAAGTCCCCTATTTCATATAATGTTTCTTTTTCCCCTGAAGAGTAGGTTCAGTTTTGTTGGGTGATTAATTATTCATTGTAATCCAAGATCTTTTTGATTTTTGGATTATCATATTCCAAGATATATAATCTCTTAAAGTAAAAGCTGCTAAATCTTGTGTTATGTGGCTTCATGATATTTTAATTGTTTCTTCTTGACTGCTTGCAATACTTGACTTGAAAGCCCTGAAATTTGAATATAATAATAATCCCAACAGTTTTCATTTTAGAACCTCTTTCAAGTAGTGATCAGTGGATTCTTTCAATTTTTATTTTATCTTCTGCTTCTAGAATATCAGGGAAGTTTTCCTGGATAATTTCTTAGAAAATGATGACTAGGGTTTTTTTTTTGAAAATGGCTATCAGGTGAACCAAGAATTTTTAAATTATGTGTACTGAATCTGTTTTCCAGGTTAGTTGTTTTTTCCAATCAGGTTTTTCATATCTTATTCATGTTTTTCCTTCATTGATTTTGTTTTATTGTTTCTTGATTTCTCACAAAGTTATGGCATTCCCTTTACTCCATTCTATATTTTTAGGAATTATTTTCTTCAGTGATCTTTAGTATTTCCTTTTCCATTTGGTCAATTCTATTTTTAAGGCATTCTTCTCCTCAATGACTTTTTTTTCATTTGACCCTGTCTAGTTTTTAAGATGTTATTTTCTACAGTATTTTTTTGTATCTCCTTCATCAAACTGCTGACTTGGTCTTCATTATTTTACCATATCACTCTCATTTCACTTACAAACTTTTTATATGTCTCCCTAACTTGATTTTCAAAATGCTTTTTGAGGCTTCCATAACCTGAGTCCAATTCATATTTTTATTGGAGACTTTGGATGCAGAACCATTGACTATGTATCTTTTTTGGAGTGTTTATTTTGATATTTTGATAGTAACTTTGTATAGAAGGATTTTATGTCTTTTGTTTGCTCATTTTCCCAAACTTTGACTTGATTTTAACTTTTTGTTAAGATAGGACTGTGCTTACTGGGTGAAGTATCATTGCCCCAAGATTTTTGAGGGTTATTGCAGCTATTTTCTGATATATTTCTAGGCACCTACATGTTTTCAATTCTTCCAAGGTCTTATAAAAGCTTATGAGTAAATTCCTCATCTGTGTTCTGGTCTGTGGGTGACAATAAGCATTTCTATCTGCCCTGAAATTGTGAGAATTCCTGCTCTTCTTAGAAAGCAACTCTGTTGTGCTTCTGCTCCTCTTCCTGGAATGGGACCCCATACACCAACCCAGATCTGAATATGGATAAAGCACAGAGTCCTGCCTCAGGCATTGCAAAGAGATCTTGTAATCTCCTTCTGTCCACAACTTCTGTGGACTGAGAACTTTGAAAACAACTGTTGCTACTGATTCAGTGGCTCACATGACTTGTTCCTGGTCTTCTGGGGTTAGATCTGTGCTGCTGAGATGTGCACTGGACTGGCTCCAATTTCACCCCATTGTGGCAAAGTTTTCCTACTGTCCTTCCAAGATGAGAATATGGAGTCTTACCCCGATTTTCCAAGTTGTCATAGGCTGGAAAATTGTTTTACTCAGTCTTCTTGTGGATTCTGCCACCCTAGAATTTATTATTTAAAGGTATTTTACATGACTTTGGGGAGACCTCAGGCAAGTCCCTGCTTTTTCTCCATCATCTTTGTTTAAACAGCTAACTGTTTTGTTAATAAATATAGATGTCATGATATGGTTTAGTGAAGGGATATCCCTCAATGGGATTTTTAACTAAATCACAGATGGTTTTTACTCAGTAAATTATAGATTTATATATTAGGAGACAATTCTGAAGATATTATAGGCTTATTTTGTGAAGATTAGGAAAAAAACTCATAGGTGCTTTAGAATTCAATCCTGTACTGCACAAGGATGACACACAAATTTGTGAAGCATGCAATTCAATCCTACTTTGCCCAAAAATTAAGTTGCAAAGGTACAATATCCTACAATGTTCTAAATACCATGATGACAGGGGATGTCTATGAAGACCTTATAGAAGGAACTTTTTAGAGTAAGAAATAAATCTATAGAAGGTTAGAATTATCTCTGGTCCAGGCTTAAGACAAGCTTTGCTTAGGATCAAGCATTCCTAGGTATGGGTTTATCCTCTTAGACTCACCAATAAGAAAACTTGCCTGAAGAATTCTTGGGGGGGGAAAGTAACTGCTGTTCTTACCTTTTAATAACCAAAAGAAGTTTTATTTTTGAGATGTCTTATCTCTTAATTTGATTAGGGACCCTCAGGAAATATCCTTAGAGTAGAAGTGATGAAAATAATGAAGACAATAATTATAGTAATTAATTTTTGTATGATGCCTAAAATTTTTTAAATGATTTATAAAATATGGCCCTCAATTTAGCATCATAATAATGTTGTGAAGTGTATACAGTAACTAAAATTTGTTTTAAAAAACCAATATCTAGGGTTTAACTTCCCTAGTGGAATTTTGCTAAGATATTTATTATAAAATGTTGAGTATTAGAAGTGGGAGGTGGACTAGAGAGTTTCATAGAACTATTATTACTTAAAAAAATCTAGTGCAAATCACTAAATTGATGACCAAGTAGGTAAAATGACCTGACTATTGTCACCAAATTAAAGAATGAAATAACTAGTACTTGAATCCAGGTCTTGACTCCAAGTTCAATGTTTTTCTACTGTATCACGTTTATCTTATGTCTTTGTAATTTTAAGTGTTGAACTATTGCCTGTCTGTAAAGGAGTCAGTTCTCTTCCAGAAACAGAACATTAATCCTCTGTCAAGTTGCCTATAGTGATGAAAATATTTTAAGAATTTCAACATTACTATTAACAGAATAAAGGGATTAATTTGGATTTCATAAGAAAGTTTAAAATAAAATAGATGGATATTGATAAGGAAAAAAATGAAACCAAAACATGATAAACTAGAAATGTGAATGTCCACTAGCCTAATGTTGCATGTAGTTTCTATATTGAATATATAGATGTTGATAATATTTACTTCAATATGATAAAGAAATATGTCATTTTACTGAAGTAGACATTCCCTTCATAGAGGAAGACATCATACATTTATCACCATGTTTTCAGATAAAGAAATGGAGGCAAATAGGTGTAAGTGACTTGCACAGCTAGTAATTTTCTGTGTTCACATTGGAACTCACAATGATGAGTCTTTCTGGCTCCAGTTCTAACAGTCTATCTAGGCCACCACTTTAATGCCTTCATGAATTCACAGGATTGCAGATTTAGAATTGGATATCATTAGAAATCTCCTCCATAGTTAATATATATATATATATATATATATATATATATATATATATATACATATTTACTAGATTCTAGGTTCTTAGAATTTGAACTAAAATGAATTTTGTGGGATTATTTAGTGAAAAACATTCATTTCCAGATGGGTAAACGGAGGACTTGAGAAGACAACCTCCAACCTTCTGACTTTTCAGATCATAGACCAACACTGAATCTACAATACCTTTGGTGACAGCATTATCCTAATGTGTTTGGGGTACTTCTGAGAGAATATTACCTAAAATCTTCTCAGTTTTGCCCTTTCAAAATTTGATCTTTAATAATAATTTCAGGTAGATTTAATTTAAATAAGAAAACATTAGTGCAATCCAAATGATATTTGTTTGATGTTGCTAGAACTAAAACCTAGAATGATGAAAATAAAGGGCATAATATTAATTATGCTTCAAATCACAATATTATGAATTATGATGTATAAAATATACAAGCATTTCAGAATTAAACAGTTATAACATACGATTATCAAAGGAGTTGTAAAACATCATGTGATATTTTTAATGTAGAAATTTTAAAAATGAAACACCAATATTAGTCATCAAATTAGTTCTTAAAATGGTAATATAGTAAAATACATGATAAAGTTCTACCTTGTTCTAAAATTGATTTATAGTCTGATGAAAAATAGGATGATGGAAATGGGAGAAGAGTTATTTTTAAAAATTCAGGTATCTGAAGGAGTCTGTAGTCTTTGATTATTTTTAGAAGACTCATTCTTGTTTTGCTAAAGATTCTAGGTAGCATTTAGTTGGCATATATTTATAAATTCCTGAAAATAACTGTTTTCATATTGCAAATTACTGACATCTGATGCAATTATTCTCTATGTTGCTTGTGTGGAAGGAAACAATTATTTGAGAAAATAATGTAGGAATGAGATGTTTATATATTTTGTCAGCAAAAAAATATCAAAATAGGAAAAACGATTTTTAAACGTGATCATTCATGCCATTTCCACCCCTTTATCACAATATCATCCTATAGTGGAATTATATCAACATAATTACATCTGGCAATTTATTTTTTTATCAATTATACAGTTTTTGTGGTTTTCAGTCATATCCAACTCTTTATGTCCCTCTTATTTGGAGTTTTCTTGACAAAGACTTTAGAATGGCTTACCATTTCCCTTTATAAATCCTTTTACAAATGAGAAAACTTGCACAAACAAGGTTTAGTGACTTATCCAGTATCATACAACTAGTAAATGTTGAATCTGAATTTGAATTCAAAGCTTTCTACTACTCCTACTATATATTTAGCCTATGATTATTTTTGAAAGCATGTGGTATTTCAGGGAAAATTTTCTTCACATTATCACTTATTTACATAGAGTAGAATTAAATACAGGTATTAAAATGTTGTTGGGAAATATAGAAAGCTAAATTTATCTTAAAATACACACATAGAGTTATTATATACATACATATTTACTAGATTCTATCAGTTTCTTTTTCTTCCTCCTATCCATTAAGGAACCTTTCTAGTGTTTATACTTCATACATTCATAGGTTCTTAGATGTTGAACTAGAATGAATTTTGGGGAATTATCTAGTGAAAACCATTCACTTCCAGATGGGTAAACTGAGGACTGGAGAAGGCAATTACATGCTAAAGCTTCACAGATAGTAAGTAGAAATAATAAAGAACCTCTAATTTCATATACATTACTATTTCTGTTTAATCCTGCAATGTTTCATTCTCAGGATTTTCCTAATTTGACCATATAGATAACAAATTTTGACTTCCTTAAGAGCTATACATAACACTATCCATAATGTAGCATTTAAAGAATTGCAAAGTGTTTTCTAGTTATTAGAACTTATTATCTTTATATGAGGAAATTATCTCTAATGTGGTTAAATGACTTTCCCAGTTTAATTTAATAAAGAAATTTCCACTTAAAATCAAATGCTTTTTCTGATATGTCACACTTTGCCTTTCAGAATATTTTCTGAGTTATGAATAATGTGCTACTCACAATAGTCAGGAAACTGAATTTCCTTTTCCGTAATGATGAACTTTCAGGGAATATTTTAATGAAATTTTTTATCAGGCTGATCCAGTTCTTCTCTGAAGAAAATATGGCTAATGCTCATGTTTATTTATTACTTACCTTTTATGGTAGAATCACTTATTTATTCCTTCTATTTTATGGTAGAATCATTGGTTTGAGAAAGAAACCAGATTATGGAAGAAATTCAGCTTTCCATGCTAGATTGTAAATCTGTGTATATGTGTCATGTATATTAGAAGTTATTGTTAAGAAAGAACTATTATCATAATTTGCTATTTTTGTATCCTTTAGTACGGAATACAAATTTTCCATTCATGAAATTTCAGTGTCTTTTTTCTCTTTACTTTTTTTTAAATACAGATGTGGACAGTGTATGGAATTAATTATCTGTTCATTGATAGTTCTCCAGTCATTTTGAATTCTTCAAGATGGGATTTTGTTTGGGCAAAGATAGTGGAATGGCTTGTCATTTCCTTCTTCAGTGGATTACTTTTTGTCAACATTCTCCATTATAGCCTTTCCATAGCACTGCAAAGTATAGTTCATAGTGTCATTTAACTTCATAAGCCCCTGGGTCACTATATGAAAGTGATCCCAGAGTGGCTATTGATTGATTAGCATGGTTAGGGAACATAATTATGCTAAAATTTTGAGACAGTGTTGGAGACAAGAATGCTACTTCATATCACAAAAGAGAGAGGTTTGAAGAAAAAATATAAAAGTGGTTAGGAAACAAAACCTCTAAATCACACATATGTTGTCATCACATATGTTCAAACAAAAATACATAAAATTCAGAAACATTCAGTGAAAGGTATAGTTGTAAGATAGAAGAATTCCTCCAAAGAACAAACATTGCTTCTGTAGTCTAACCAGTTTCACTCTTTAGGAGAGAATTCTAATATTAAACTAGGAGTCAATTTCCCTATCAAAGGAAGCATAAGCAGGATGTTCATCCTTTCATTTAATGGTTGCAGAAATCACTGGTCAGTTTTTAACTTTCAATCAGAAATGGAGAATTTGCTGAAAATTTCAAGCTAGTTATAGTTCAAGACTCATGACAGGGAAAGAAAAAAAATTATTAACTGTTAGACATTACAATAGTTAATACCTTTATCTCTGGTAATAAGGATAAGGATAGAGTACTGGCAAATAATTTTTGTGCCAATTATTAGTGATCCATATGCTATATTTGGTATAACTGCTGCGAATTCATGTGTTATGAATTTCTGGAGCCAGTACAAATTGACTTTCATGAACTGATTGTTAAATTTTCACTTTTTAGCATGTACAGTTTAAAAATCTGCAAATGCTAAAAATCAGAAGTGATTTACTGTTTTTCTTTTACTGTCTGGATTTAAGCATATAATGGATAAAATACATATTAATTATAAAAATGTATCATGCATTATACATTAAAGTATTTTTGAGGGGGAATTGGAGCAGATGTTAGATATTTACTGACACAAACCTGGTTATAGATCTAGACTTGTGATGTACCAATAAATTACCTAATATAGCAGCTATATGTTACAGATGGAAAACAACAATGCTAACCTGACTGTTCACCACAGAGGGGAGGGGGGTGGGAAGGGAAGGTGAAAGGAAATTTTTTAACTTAAAAATATACATGTGCATAAGGATTCAAAAATAAGTAAAATTTATTTAAAAAGAAAGAAAACAACCACAAAATAAGAACCCCAAAGAAGTTTAATGACTCACTGAATATTACACACAGGTTGAAGTAAGAAAATCAGATTTTTAATTGACTCTGTTACTTGTCCACTATGTAACATTGAGGAAATTACAAGTGTTTATCTATTAATTATATTTTTAAATGTATATTGTTTATTTCTCTCAGCAGAATGGAAACTATTGACACAAAGTACAAATGGAAATAAAGAGAATGCAAATGGAGATCTTTAAGCATTGGCAGAAATGAAAAATGGTGTGAATAAACAAAAAACATTTTTAAGTACTTACTAAATTTCAGGGATTTTGTTAAGAATTAGGAATAAAAAGAAAATATAGATACATAGATCGACAGAAAGATAGACAGTACCGATTGTTAAGGATATTCCATTCTATGAACAGGAACAACATACATTTATAAGATTAGGTAAAAAAATGGAGGTGAAAAGAATTCAAAAATATAATAATTAAATGAACATAACAGTTAGGGGTAAAGGACAGGAGAAGAATAATCAATATAGTATCATGATGAATCAAGTTGATATTTGAACTTGATTGTAAAGGAAGTTAGAGATGTTACAAAGTAGAATTAAGAAAGGAGTGCACTATATGTCTAAGAGATAGTGAATCAAATGCAGAAATATTAGGGGAATAGTAGAATACTGCATAATGGGTTAGAAAGATAGAAAAAAGTCAAGTTATAAAGGATTAAAAAGTCACAAAAACAGTTCATATCTTATATTAGAACCAACAGAGAGAAAAAACAGAAAACATAAGACAATGAGAAACAAAAGAAAATTGGAATATTTTCCAGTAAGATGACAATATATGACTAATAAACATACAAAAGAGACTGATAAGAAGTAATCAATAAAGAAAGAGAATCAAAAGAGCAGAATCTAAACTGAGAAGAAAAATGAGAGATTAAGTATGAAGAAAAAGTAATTAAGATTGTCAGATGTTTCTTAGAAACTATCAAAAACTGAGAATAAAATTTCAATATACTTTCAGGACTATAGTTTAGTGTATATGAAGTAAAATCTGGGTATCTGGTTCCATAAGAAGAATCAAATAATCAGTTTTAAAAGAATCATGAAACTGACTAAAAATAAATATATCTATGATAAACCACTTCCATCACTATTGTCAAATTTAAATGATCGAAATTTGAATATATTTAATATATACTATTTAACTTGTCATTTTAAATCTAATCAAGGGCAGCTAGGTGGTGTAGTGGATAAAGCACCAGCCCTGGAGTCAGTAGTACCTGGGTTTAAATCAGATCTCAGACACTTAATTATTACCTAGCTGTGTGGCTTTGGGCAAGCCACTTAACCCCATTTGCCTTGCAAAAAACCTAAAAAAAAATCTAATCACATATTTGTAATACAACAAGCATGCTTATTTATGTAACAACTTTCCATTCTACACTCAAAAATAAGAAGAATAAAGACTCTGAATTTACCAAAACCAATGTTAAAAATGCCTAGGCAATTATATATGCACACATACATGTATGTATATACATGCACATGCACACATACATATATATGCATATACACATATGCAATTTACAGATGAAAAACAATCATGCCATCATCCTATTGATATACTATTTATAGAATTCTAAAAAATTCAGTCTTATGGTGTATCAGATTGAGTGGAAAATGACCCTATTTAGATATTTGAAATTACCCTGTGCTTCTTTATCTAGTGACATTCTGGTCCATTATTTTCCAGAGATAGTTTGTAGAGAATTGACACAGAGTAGTGAAGAATTTCTTCAATGGTTACTATTGTGATAAATTCATACATAGAGATATTTGGTGCAAAAGTATTTCCTCCCAACATAGACAGATACTCTAATCTTAATAGGATGGTTGACCTTTATCAAATTGGGTATCCAAAGAATAGAAGATGTCTTAGGGATTTAAAAAAAAAGTGCTTGAAAGACAGCTATTCAAAAACAGCTTGTTATTGTTATTGTTAACAGTTTAGTCATGTTTGACACTTAATGATCCCTTGGGTCATAATTGCTATGGGATTTTCTTGAGAAAGTTACTGAGGTTTTAATGTTTTCTTATTCAGTGCATTAAAGAAAAGAAAGGTTAAACAATTAGTGAGGGAGTCACACAAGTTTTAAACTGTCTGAGGCCAAATTTGAACTCACTTATTCCTGACTCCAGGCCTAGGTCTCTATACCCTAAACCTCAGAGGTGTCTCTAAAAACTAGTTTCATATAAATTAAAGGTGATAATTTTGGGTTTGAATGCATATTTTCAAAAGTTCATTAATTTAATAGTTATTATATATTGGATAAAATGATGGTGCTCTACATCAGTTAAAATCTATTCTATATTCAAGACATTGTCCAATACTGCCTTGACCTAAGGGGTCCTCCAAAGTCAAGACTAGAGAGAAAAAGATTACTGTCAAATTAAAGAAATGAAAATTCAAAGATAAAGAGAGTATTTAAGCCACAACAACAGATAAAAAGAATATTCAATTTAGAATGCATTCTATAGTCTGGGACCCTTCCTGTGGGTATTCTATTTAGAAGGGAAATTTATTATATATCTGGTAGTGGCTTTTCTATAAAAGGTTTTATAGCCCCTTGGGCACAGTTCTAAATTGCTCTCCAGAAAGATGAAAATAGTTTACAAGTCTACCAATAATGAATTAGATTCTCCATTTATCCACATCCTGTTCATTTTTTTTCATATTAACTAATCTTATAAGTGTAGGGTGTTTTAATATGCATTTCTCTTATGGCAATCTAGAGCATTTTATAGGACTATAGATAGTGAAAACTAACTCCATATTGTTTGAAATTTTATGAATTGGGGAATGACACTTTGATTGTGTTCACCATATAACTGGTCCACCACTGTATTTCTTAGCCAATACCAGACAGTTTTGATGACTGATGCTTCATAATATTACTTTATATCTTGTAGGGTAAGCCACCTTCTTTTGTACATTTTTTCATTTAATCACTGGTAATTCTTTTCTCCATATGAATTTACTTAGGACTTCCAGCCAAGATGGTGGAGAGAAGCCAGGTCCTGTGCTAAGGTCTCCTGAACTTACAACATAAGCAATATGAAACAAATTTCTTAATGGAAGTCCTATTGACAAAACCCAGAAAGAGAAGCTTGAAAAACAACATGTATCTCAAAACCTGTCTTCACTATTAGGAGTGCAGAGTGCCCACAGTCAATGGGGCAGGAACAAGAGTCAGACTCATCTAAAATAAGCCCTAGTGGTTTTTTGATAAGGGAAGCACTTCACTGGGGGAAGCACTTCACTGTGGAAACTAATTGCCTTGGGAACCACTTCACTCTGAAAAACAACCAGAGTGTGGAGGTGTGGCCATGGGACTAACAGTCTGGGACTTATAAGAAGGGCTGGAGGGTACAATTCCAGCCTCTATCACCACCTAAAGTCAAGGAGGAGATATTACATTCAGTGAGAAAAGCCTCCAACACCCCTTACTAGCCACTCAGTGAGCAAAGCTTTCTGCATCTCCTACTGGCCAGCTGGAGATACTACACTGAGTGAGTAAAGCCTCTAAGTATCTCAATATCAAACCTCAGTGAACCAGCCTTGTCCCCAACACAAGATCTTAGAAAAATGAATAAAAGCCAGAGTGGGGGGGGCATAGAAAAATTCATAGAAGGAATAGATGCTAATTCAGACAGACATAGAAGGACTGAGGAGAATATGGTTTTGTCTCCAGCATAGAAAGATGTCCTTGAAGAATCAGGAAAGAGTTTAAAGATCAATTAGAAAATTTGGGAAAAGAAACCCAAGAAAAAATTAACACGTTGCAATGAGAAAACAAATCCTTGGAAAATACAATTGGACAAATGCAAAAAAGAAAATAATTCTCTCATATGAATTTACTTACATCTTTTTGGAATTTTGATTGGTAAAACAAATAGTTTAGTTTGGAAGAATTATCATTCTTAATATATTAGCTTGACCAATCCATGAGCAGTTGATGTTTGCCCAGCCAATTAAATCAGATTTTATTTGCGTGAGAAGTGTTTTGTAAATGACTTCAAAAAGTTTTTGACTCTGCCTTTGCAGATAAACTCCCAGGTTTGAATGGTGTTTCTCTTTCTAGCTCTTTCTGTTGTATCTTGCTAGTCATATATGGAAATGTTGAGGGTTTATTTGATATCCTGTGACTTTACTAAAGTTGTTAATTATTTCTAGGTGATTTTTAGATTTTGGAGGAGATTCTCTAGTTATGCTATCATGTCATCTGCAAAGAATGAGAGTTTCATCTCCTCCTATCCAATTCTAATTCCTTCAATTTCTTTTTCTTCTCTTATTGTTGCAGCTACTATTTCTAATGCACTATTGAATAGTAGTGGTGAAAATGTGCATCCTTGTTTCACCCATGATCTTGGTGGGAATGCCTCTAGCCTATCCCTGTTGCATATAATGCTTGTTGATGGTTTCATATAACTACTGCTTATTATTATTATTATAAGGAATAATCCATTTGTTCTTACATTCTCTAGTATTTTTAGTAGGAATGGGTATTTTGTCAAAAGCTTTTTCAGCATCTGTTGATATAATCTTAGGACTTCTGATAGGTTTGGTATTGATATAATTAATTATACTTAGAATTTTTGTAATAATGAACCAACTCTGCACAGCTGGGATAAATCCTGCTCAGTCATAGTGTGTTATCCTGTTGACAACTTGTTGTAATCATTTTGCTAAGATTTTATTTAAGATTTTTATATCTATATTCATCAGGGAGTAGGCCTATAATTTTATTTTCTTGTTTTAACTTTTAACTCTTTATGGTTTAGGTATCAGCACCATATTGGTGTCATAGAAAGAGTTAGGCAGAGTTCTGTCTTCACCTATTTTTCCAAAGAGTTTATAAAGAATTGGAAGCAATTGTTCCTTAAATGTTTGATAGAATTCAATGTGAGTCTATCTGGCCCTGGAGATTTTTTCTTAGGGATTTCAATAATGGTTTGTTGAATTTCTTTTCCTCAGATAGGGTTGTTTAGGTATTTAAATTCCCCTTCATAAATGAGCAACTTATATTTTTGTAAATATTCATCCATTTCATTTAGATAGTCAGATATATATGGGCATGGAGTTCAGCAAAATAATTACGAGTTATTAGTTTAATTCCCTCCTCATTGATGATGAGTTCACCTTTTTCATTTATGATACTAGGAATTTTATTTTCCTATTTCTTTTTTTAACCCAATTTACCAGAATGTTATCAATTTAATTATTTTTTCATAAAACTATTCCTTTTATTTTTTAGTTCAATAGTTTTATTGCTTTTGACTTCATTAATTTCTCCTTTAATTTTTAGATTTTCTAACTTGGTATTTAATTGTGGGTTTTAATTTTTTTCATTATCTAATTATTTTAGGTGCATATTTAGTTCATTTATTTCCTCTTTCTCTAATTAATTCATGTAAGCATTTAAAGATATAATATAATCCCTGATAGACATCTTGATTGAATCTCATGGTTTTTGGTATGTTGTTTCATTATTGTCATCATTTGGAATGAAAAAAATTAATTCATTCTATAATTTTCTGTCTGATCCACTCATTTTTTAAAATGAGGTTATTTTGTTTCCAATTATTTTGGGGTCTATATCTTCCTGGCCCCAAATTGCACATGATGTTTATTGCATTATGATCTGAGAAAGATGTATCGCTACTTCTGCCTTTCTGCAACTTATTAGGTTTTTATTCCCTAGTACATGGTCAATTTTTGTGTAAGTGTCACATACTGCAGAAAAAAAATATATTCCTATCTATTTCCATTCAATTTCCTCCATAATCTATAATATCTAGATTTTCTTAAAATCTATTTACCTCCTTAATTTCCTTCTTGTTTATTTTATTATTAGATTTATACAAATCTGAGAATGGGTGGTTGAGATCTCCCACTAGTAGAGTTTTTCCTGTCTTCCTGTAGCTCTTTGAACTTCTCCTCTAAGAATTTGGATTCTATCCCATTGGGTGCATACACATTTAGCATTGAAAGTATTTTATTGTCTGTGGTACCTTTTAGCAGGATATAGTTTCCTTATCTTTTTTAATGCTACCTATTTTTGCAGCTGTTTTGTCTGAGATAAGGATTGCTACCCCTGCTTTTTTTCTCCAGCTGAAACAAAATACATTTTCTCCAACCTTTTACCATTACTGTATAAGTATCTCTCTGCTTCAAATGAGTTTATTGTAAGCAGCATATTGTAGGATTCTGCTTTGTAATCCACTCTATTATTCACTTCCTTTTTAAGGGAGAGTTCATCTCATTCACATCCAAAATTATAATTGCTAACTCCTTATTGCCCTCCATGCTATCTTCTTTCTGTTTGTATTTTTTCTCTTTATCCATATTCCCCAGCATTTTGTTGCTGAATACCACACCTTTCAGTGTGCTTGTAAACATGCATTTAAATAGTTCCTTCTCTAGATTTGGATGGCATCCTCCATCACAAGGCTCTTTAGTACTGTCTTTGACTTTTGTCCTGTAGAAACGACCATCACCATTGATAGCATTGATATTGCTGTGTATGATGTTCTTCTGTTTCTGCTCACTTCATTAATTTAGCATCAGTTCAGGCAAGTCTTTCCAGACTATTGTGAAATCCCATTCCTCATGATCTCTTACTGAACAATAGTGATCTGTCACATTCATATACCAGAATTTGTTCAGCCATTCCCAAATTGTTGGGCACCATCTCAATTTCCAATTCTTTGCTATTATGAAAAAAGCAGCTATAAATATTCTTGTATATGTGAATTTTTTAACCTTTTTTGTGATCTTATTGGGATACAGAACTAGTAACAGTAATCCTAAATCAAAGGGTATAGGCAGTTTTATTGACCAATTCCAAATTTTTCTCCAAAAAGATTTTATCAGTTTACAATTCCACCAGCAATGCATTAGTGTTCCAGGTTTCCCACATTCTCTCCAACACTGATCACATTTCTTTTAAGTCATATTGGCCATCTGAGGTGATCCCACAGAGTTGTTTTAATTTGTATATGAATATAGATAACTTTATTCATCTGAGAATTATCTTTTCATACAATTTGGTCATTCACAATTGGGGAATGACATGTATTCTTATAATTTATAATAATTTATAATAATTCTTATAATCCTATATAATTTAGAAATTAGCCCTGTGTTAGAAATGCTAGCTGTAAAAATTGTTTCACAGCTTACTGCATTCATTTTGATCTTGGAGGCACTGATTTATTTTGTAGAAAATCTTTTCATTTTGATGTTATCAAAATTATACATTTTCTCTTTTATAATGTTTTCCATCTCTTCTTTAGTCATAAACTGTTACCCTTACCTTGAATTTGACAGATTAATCTATTCCTTGTTCTCCTGATTGGCTTATGATCTTGCCTTTTATGCCTAAAACTTACACACATTTCTATGCTATTTTGATATAGGGTGTGAGATGTTTGTCAGTGCCTAGTTTCTGCCATACTATCTTCCAGTTTTCTCATCACTTTTTATCAAAAAGTGAGTTTTTATCCCAGATGTTGGAATTTTGGGGTTTATCAAACAGCAGATTACTATAGACATTCACTACTGTTTCTTTTGTAGCTAATCTATTCCATTGATCCACCACTCTGTTTCTTAGTATGTACCAAACAGTTTTGATAACTGATGCTTTATGATGAAATTTTAGATCTGGCATGCCTAGGTGACCTTCCTTTTCAATTTTTTTCATTAATTACCCTATATTCTTAAACTTTTGTTTCTCCTTGTGGATTTAGTTAATATGTTTTCTACATCAATAAAGCACTTTTTGGGGAGTTTGATTGATATGGCATTGAATAAGTAATTTAATAGGTAGAATTTTCATTTTTATTATGTTTATTTAGTCTAATCCTGAGCAGTTTAAATTTGCCCAGTTACTTATAGTTGATTGTATTTGAGTGAAATGTTTTTCAAAGTTTTCATATAGTTTCTGATTCTGCCTTGGGAGGTAGAATCTCAAGGATTTTGTTTCATCTACAGTTATGTTAAGTGGAATTTGTCTTTCTATCTTTTACTACTGTGACTTGTTAGTAATATAGAAAGGTTGAGAATTTATGAGGGTTTATTTTAATAAAATTGATAATTCTTTCCAGAAGGTTTTTTAAGATCACTTTCTAGGGTTCTATATGTATGCAATCACATCATTTGCAAAGAGTAAGAGTTTTCTTCACTTTTTTATTTTCAATTTTTTTTCTTCTCATTGCTAAACCTAACATTTCAAATATAATATTAAATAATAATGGTTATAACAGGCATCCTTGTTTCAACCCTGATCTTACTGAAAGTTCTTCTAGCTTATCTCCATTTCATATAATGCTTGGTACTGTTTTAGATGGATACTGCTTATCATTTTAAGGAATACTACATTAATTCCAATTAACTCTAGTTTTTTTTTATTTTTGGCAATGGGGTTAAGTGACTTGCCCAAGGTCACAGAGCTAGGCAATTATTAAGTGTCTGAGGTTGGATTTGAACTCAGGTCCTCCTGACTCCAGGATTGCTTCTCTACCCACTACACCACCTAGCTGCCCCTCTAGTGAATTTTTTATATATTAAATATATATATTTTTAATTATATTAAACAGGAAAATAAATTAAATGTGAAAAAAGTATGTAGACATGAAAAGAATTACTACAATAGCCATGTTGTAAAAGTACACATAATGGAGGCAGTTAGGTGGCGCAGTGGACACAATACCTGTCCTGAAGTTTATGCCTTAAATAAATAAAAGTAATAAAAAAAGTAAACAAAAAAAGAAATATCAAGAAAAAATAAAGTAAAAAATATTTCATTCTGTATTCAGACACTATCAGTTCTTTCTTGGGGAGGGATTCTTCATAATTCATTTGGGTTACATACTTACTGAGAGAAATGTCATTCACAGCTAAATAATCTTATCACATTGCTCTTACTTTTTATATAGTACATATCCCATTGCATGTGTTCATCTAATTTTTTTACCCAGAGTATATTGTTCATCATTTCTTATAACAAAATAGCATTTCATCTTAATCATATACCCCAATTTGTCCAGCTATTTCCTAACTAATGAATATCCCCTCAATTTGGGATAGGCAGAACCAAGATGGTGGTATGAGGACAGGATTTCCCAGGAGCTCTCCCCAAAACTTTTCAAATACCTTAAAATTATGACTTATGAAATTTTCAAGAGACAGAATCCACAGAAAGATCCAGTGAGTCAATTCTCCAGCTCATGATAACCTGGAAGATTGTGGGAAGGCTCTGTTCCATGAGGTTGGAAGAGGTGGCAGCACAGCTAGATGGATGGGAGTGAAGGAGCTGTCTGGAAAGAGCCCATGGGGCTCCTGGGACCCTGGGAGCTCTGGCTCCTGGCAGCAGAAGCAGTTTCCTGTACTGCTAGCCCAGGGAATACCAAGCACAACTTGTAAGACCAATGGGGGAACCTCTGCCAGATGGAGTGCAGAACCCAGGCTACTGTGGTCTTCAGTGCAACTACAACCCTCAGGGGAACTATGGCTCTCAGTGCAGTCCAGATCCCAGGAAACAGAAGCATGCACAACCAACAGATCTGTGAGAAAACTCACTGCTCCCAGAGTTCTCAGCCCACAGAAGGTAAGGGAGTAGAGGGAAACTGCTGATTTCTTTCTTCTGTCCCTGGGACAGGACTCTGGTGCTGTGTCCATATTCAGACCTCAGACACACAGTCTTGGGTCCCACAATGCCAGAGAGCAGCTACCCTCCTCATAGATCCTGGGCAGAGGGGTGTACTTGTGGTTATCCACAGACAAGTGCACAGGCAGAAGAGAAAGTCAGAGCCTTACCTACTGAGGTCTATGTGGAAGTGTCTCAGTAATACTCAAAATCTCATGAAACACCCCCAAACCAGGCACAGCCTCAGGCAATGAGTAAACAGAGAAAAAGAACCTGACCATAGACAATTACTTTGGTCCCATGGAGGATCATAATACATACTAGGAGATGACAAAATCCAAACTTCTGCATCTAAAGCCTCAAAAAAAGGAATTGGCCTCAAACTATAGCAGAGCTCAAAAATGATTTTGAAAATAAAGTAAGGGAGGTTGAGGAAAAATTGGAAAGAGAAAGGAGAGAATTGCAGGAAGAACATGAAAACCAAGTCAGTAGCTTGGTGAAGGAAATTCAAAAAAATGTTGAAGGAAACAAAATGTTACAAACTAGTTTAAGTCAAATGGAAAGAGCAGTTCAAAAAGTTAATGATAAGAATTCCTTAAAAAGCAGAATTGGCGAGATGGAAAATGAGATAAGAAAACTCTCAGAAGAAAACAAATATTTAAAAGGTAAAATGGAGCCAAAGGAAGCTGGTGACTTTGCAAGGCATCAATATACAATTAAACAAAATCTTAAGATTGAAAAACTGGAAGAAAATGTGAAATATCTCATTGATAAAATAACTGACCTTGAAAAAAGATCCAGAAGATACAATTTTAAAATTATTGAGCTACCTGAAAGTCATGATTAGGAAAAGAGCTTTGATTTCATTTTTAAAGAATTTCTATAGGAAAATTGCCCTGATATCCTAGAAGAGTGCAAAATAGAAATTGAGAGCATCCACCCATATCTTCCAGAAAGAGATCCAAAACAACTAGGAATATTATAATCAAGTTCCAGAACTTCCAATTCAAAGATAAAATATTACAAGCAGCCAGAAGAAACAATTCAAATATTGTGGAATTACAATCAGGATAACACAAGACTTAGCAGCAACTACATTAAGGACTCATTGGGCTTGGAATATAATATTCCAGAAGGTAAAAGAGCTTGGAATGCAACCAGGGATCAGTTACCCAGTAAAACTAAACATCCTCTTCACAGGAAAAGATGGACTTCCCATGAAACAGGGGAATTTCAAATGCTTCACTTGAAATGACCAGAGCTGAACAGAAAGTTTGGTCTTCATGTACAGTACTTGTATGAAGCATAGAGATGTTGGATTAGAATGGTAAATTATAAAGGATTTAATGGTGGTGAATTGTGTGTATTCCTGCATGGGAAGATGATTCTTATGAACTTTCTCATTTATTGGAGCAATTACAAGGAGCATATATAGACAAGGCACAGGGGGGGAGCTGAATTAAAAGGTAAAATATATGATAAAAATAGAATCACTGGGTAAAAACGACATGTACTGAGAGAAAGGGAAAGGAGAGGTAGAATAGACTAAGATATTTAATCAAAAAGTGTCAAGAAATAGATTTTGCAATGGTATGGAAGGTGGAAACATTAGGGGGAATGAGGGAACCTTCATTCTCATCAGAAATGACTCAGAGAGGAAATAATACACATACTACTTAATAAGGTATAAAAATCTAGAGGAAAAAGGAGATAAAGGGGACAGGAGAGGGATAGGGGGATATAGGTGATAGAGGAGAGGTAGATTCTGCAAGAGGGCTGTTAGATACAACACATTTTGTTTTTAACTTTTTGCAAGGTGGTGGGACTGGGAGGCCTGACTGGGACCATATGGCTGCATGGTTGCTGGGTCTGTGGGGTGTTATGCATGTTTGGGGCTTTCTGGCCCCAGGGCCAGTGTTCTGTCCCCTGCATCACTCAGCTATCCCACAGCACACTTTTGATGAGGAACACAGTGAAAGGAGAGCTTGCTAGGGGACCTATCCCGAGCCTTCACCTGGATATATACCTTTCCCAGGTCTTTGGACGCACGGACCCTCCTGGGGGATGGAGGGCAATAACTGGACAGAGCACCTGGTTGTAGTCTAACAAGCAGGTCTTTATTGCTTATATAGCAGGGAAAAATGGCTTTCCTCTTCCCCAGCCCCATCCCTTTTATAGTCCTCAGCTCCTCCCCCGAGCTCCTCCCCTGTTCCTCCCTCATGGGCGGAGCCACTCCTGTTACTGAGGCATTCCCAGCACCCATGTGGGCGGGTTCACACCCCCAGGAGTCTCCTAGCCCATAGGTGGCTAAGGTCCAGAGCTGGGTCCATGACAAGAGAGCAAATATAATAAATGGCAGTGAGGAGGAATGGATGGAGTGAATTACAATCAGCAACAGCACTATAGAAAATGATAAATAATGCAACCCACCCCAGACAAAGAGCTGACGGTATCTAAACACAGACTGAAGCACATTTTTTTCTCTTTCTTTCACTTTCTTTCTTGTGAGTTTTTTTTTTTTGGGTGGGGGAAGGGGGATTATATTTACTTTTACAATAAGACGATTTTATTAATGCACAAATAAATAAAAATGCAAATTAAAATTAAAAAAAGAAAAATATCCCCTCAATTTCCAGTTGCTTACCATGAGAAAAGAGCTGTTATGAATATCCTTATACACATAAGTCAGTGGATGCACAACATCAAGAAATTTAGCTTCATTTAATGAACAATTAAATTTGGAAATAGTCCTTCACTTTGATGGAAAAAGTCTTGTTTCTATAAAACATACTGCCTAAATTATTTGACCATCAATATTTCTCTCTGAAATAACCTTTCCCCCCACACATAGATATTGGCCTAAAGAATTGTAGATAGCTGTCAAAATGGAATGGAAAATCAAAAACGGTATAGGCATTACCTACATCTTCAAAGGATGTTCAGTCTTCAGAATACTAATGACAATGAGAGTCACACAGGTAGTAGTAAGTCATGGCAAGGAGTGGCAGATCTAGGCATCCAGTGACTGATAGCAGAGACATTGGCCCTAGTTGTGTTCTTTAGATGCTATTTAATATAATTTGTAGATATCATCTCTTAAGATAATATGAAAACAGAATTGTTAAACTTAAAAAAAACTATTTTTCAATTTTTTTTAAAATAAAAAATGCTATTTCCCAAGTGAAATAGAACTTTCAAACACCAGAATTGGTCATAAAGATAAAGATACAAAGAACCAAGAAAAGAGAAAATAAAGGATAGAAAATGAATGGAAAATAGAAAAAGAGGAGGAAAAAAGGTCATTTTTCAACTTCTATAGGGTCATAGAAAATAATGGCAAATAGTCATAAAATCTATTCCTATTCCATGCTTCTCCAAGGAATGTAATAATTATTTCTTTGAATTCTTTTATTTTTAGTCCATGGAAATGGGATTTTTGTTTACACAATTATTATCCTTCCTCTACTGAGTTTTTCAAACAACCCTCAATTTCACCTCAAGGTGAAGAAAAAAAGGATTGGTTCAAATGATAACTAATGAAGGTCAGGCAGACAATATATGCCTACTATTATGGATAAAATTAAATGATAATAATTTTTTTAAAAATCTCTAGAGAAAGAAATGCTTATATGCTCACACACATACACACATACACAAACACTCATGAAAATGGTACAAGGGAATGAGTAGAATTTTGAAAATGGATTTGAAAGACCTGAGCTTTTATGCAGCAGTCCTGCAGGCACTCAATCAACAAACATTTATTTTGATTCTATTTTGGTAGATCACTTGGTAGAAAGTTTTTTCCTATTTTTTCATTTCCTCAGCCTTGAATATGTGCTACATAGCCACAAAAACCAAAACCAATACCAATCCTTCTATGATTTTTAAAACATTAAATGTTAACAGATTCTTATGGAACTGAGATTATATATTTTCTACCCTAAGGTTTAGGAAGTATTGGAGAACTTTGAACAATTCTTCATTAAGCTGTCACCTTCACAGATTACTTTAGGTAATTTATGGGAAAATTTTTGTCTTTCTCTTAATAACTTGACAGTGTAGATTATTACTTTAACTCATCCTATGACTTTTAAAGTTCATATGAATCATATTACATAGAATTAATGAGAATAAATATGTAGATAACATTGTTCAACATCTTTTAAACACCTTTAATACTCATAACTATTTTAATACTCATATAGAAACATGGCATTTTTATGTTTCTGAAATTAATTCACAAATAAATACATTTTATTTTATTTTATTTTTTTAGGTTTTTGCAGGGAAAATGGGGTTAAGTGGCTTGCCCAAGGCCACACAGCTAGGTAATTATTAAGTGTCTGAGACCAGATTTGAACCCTGGTACCTCTGACTCCAAAGCCGGTGATTTATACACTATGCCACCTATCTGCCCCTAAATTTTATAATTTATTAAATATATTTATGTTCAGATTACAATCTTCATCAATAAATGCTATTCATTTTAACATATTATTAATTTATATATATATATATATATATATATATATATATATATATATATATATATATATATATATATACTGATGAAAAGTTATGATTACAAAGTATGAAAAGCTCCTTAATGCTTTTCTACTTATTAGACTGTACAAATCAACAAGAGTGTGTCAAGAATCTACTTCATCCCAGATACTATACGAAGCCTTTGGGAATTAAGTAATGAAGTTATATAGTTCTTGTCCACAAGGAATGTATATTCTTTGGGAAATATAATAGAGATAAAATAAAATAGCTTAATAGATTAAAAATAAGATAGTCGCAGGATAATTAATTTTGTCTGACTGTGATTCCATTTAGTGTTTTCTGGACAGAAATACAGAAATGGTTTGCCATTCCCTTCTCCAACTCATTTTTACAGGTCAAGAAACTGAGGCAAACAGAATTAGGTGACTTGCCCAGAGTTACACCACTATTAACTAATGTCAACCTTGAACTCTTCAAGATGAGTTTTCCTGATTTCATTTTCAGTGTTTTATTGACTGCAGCACCCACCTACCCCAGGGGAGGAGAAAATAATAAAGGACAATAACTGGGAATAATAAAAAAAATTCATTGAAGGCAAAGTTATTTTAGAGAAATTTTGACGAGTACTTGGAACTCTAATAAGTAGAGATAAAGCAGGACAAATAAATGGGAGACATGATCATATATGGCTAACATTAAGGAGAATTGTTTAGTGAGAAATTAGAATGTGGGGATGGGATCAATGTGAAAATCAACTGGAGCCAGATTGCAAAGGGCTTTGGATGTCAAACAGAAAATTTTGTATTTTATCCTATGGGGGGGATGAGAACCAATAGAACTTATTGGGCCTGTGTTACAAGGTCCAATTCTTAGTCTTAGGAAAATTAATTTGGCAGCTATATGAAGGATATTTTAGAGGGAAAACAATCTGTAACTTAAGAGACCAGTCAGGAGGCTATTGCAAGTTCTAGTCAAGAGATAAAGAAGAGTGAATAAGACATAAGTAATATTAATAACAATAACCAAATTTTATTTAGCACTTAAGTTTACAAAGAACTATGAATGTAATCTCATTTTATCCCCATGTAAAATGTTGTAGATATGTTGTAGATAACATTATAATATTATTATCCATTTTTTACTAATAAGGAAACTTGAAACTGCTGGTAAGAAAATTACTTGAATCACTTTTGCTGGATCACATGGCTCATTCATACCTGAGGCAATATACAAACTCAGATTAATTCCAATACTTTAAATATATAGAATATTTAGAAAAATCAATTTCAAGGCTTTAATTTTATAGAATCTTATAGAAAAATCAGTCACACAATTACCAAACATTTATTAAGTGCATATTATGTACTAGAAACTGTCTTGAGTGTTGCGGGGGGGGGGAACAAAAGACAGTCCCTTACATTGTAATGTGAGACAAAGAAAAGGAGGCTGATGTAAGAGATATAGAGTATGAAAAAACTAAAGAAAATTGACAACTGATGAAATATGGGAGATTAAGTGAGAGTGAAGAATAAAGTATGACTCCTGAGTGTTGAACCCTGGTGAGTAGAAGAAAAGTGGTACTATCAATTGAAATAGGAAAAAAATGTGAGGAAGTTTGAGTCAGTAAAAAGAAATTATGAGTTTATTTTAAGTTTAAGATGTCTGTAACAATCCCTGTTGAAATGTCTAGCAGACCATTTGAAAAGTGGGACAAAAATTGCTAAAATATAGAAAAAATAGTTGATTCCTTTGGAATTGATGATATAATCATATTATATGAAACTTGTCCTAAGCATTGTCTCTTTTAAGGACAAATAGTTTCTCCACATAGTAAGCACTTAACTATTTTTGAACAGTTGAACTAAAAAGACATTATAAGGATAATAAATATTATCCCATTTTTATCTAATAAATATTTCCCAAGTGTGATTTGAATTTCTTTCAAATCATAAAAGCATTCCAGATAAATATTGCATTTTTAAAAATACTTTGAAACCATCACTGCTTCCATTAATCAGTATTTCATTACTTATTTTCCTTGATATGATATAATATTCTGTTCTAATTGATGGGGAGGAATCTGATTTCAACATTGGAGATACTTTTTTCCAAAATTATTTTTAAGCAGCAGAATAAAATTTGAAAACACCATTTTCTTATTTGCTAGCAATCTTTTATGGTAAATTCATAAGGAAAGCATTTTTTGACCTCCTTTTTACAGTTCCAAAAGAGAAAATCATAAAATTTTGATGGGTTCTCAAGTTGAATGAAAGTCAGCTTAGACTGTGAGCTTCTTAATCATCTCTTCTAAATCTGCATTTACTCTCTCAAAGAAACAAGCTTATTTGATGGTAATATCTATTATTTCCTTGATAATCATCTTCAAAACTACATTTTTAATTTCATTCTTTTACCCTCTCATCTATCTAAAACTTCTAGCCAGTTAATAAGACATTTCAACTTAGATGTACTGTGCATATTATTATTTACATTTCAATGTGACTTAAAAAAAATGTCTTTGCTTTTAAATGAAATTGTCCTGTACACGCAAAAGCAGTTTTTTCTAATTCTGTATTTATCAAATAAATTATTATTTTCTTAGATCAAAACATTCATGCAGCCTTTGATATTTTTGAACTTTTTGTGAGTAAAATTATCTCCTCCCATGACATCTGTGCAGGTATATACAAAGAGGTTATTATTTCAGGGAAGTAGGCATTTTGTTCCAGAATACAAAAATTATAGAGGGGCTAGCAGCACTTCTCCTTTGGATAGAAACAAATGACATGCATTTATAAATATTCATTTAAATAAAATAGGAAACTACCAGATTTTTTTCTGTCTCTGGAAGAAATGCTCATCCCAAGTCCTTTTACCCATGAAGGTAGTCCCATGAATGGTTGGTACTATTTCCATAATTTTTCCCAAGAGGCCATGTGTACCAAGATCTGGTATTCCATTTGGTCTTCATCTCAATTGAATTTATTTATTTTTAATGGATTTGATAATAATTATTTTTCATGAGAGTCTTAGACCTGATTAACTATGATTGTATGCCCCAACAGTATGATTGGGAAAATCAGATGCATTAGTTAGCTTCTTTTATTGACCAAGCTATTTTCCTCATTTTTATTGAATCCTCTTCCTACTTCATTAAATATGTATTTCTCTGAAGCTAAGTCTAAGGCACTTGATTCTTCACTCTCAACATTATGATTTCCCTCAAATTATATTCACTGGTTGGAACTATTGCTATTATGTAGGAAATTCACTTACCTATATGCAATTGAAATTTAGATGTTTGAATATATAAATAAATGGTCTTGCAATTGGGATTTTAGAGAAATACATATACACAGCACTGGGAGATTGTTGGGAAAGCTGCAAACTTTATGATAGAGTCAGTGGCAACTAATTTATAGCTAATATGCTTATTATCTCATTCTAGAAGTAGGAAGTCAGTGGAGACAAGTTCCAAAGATTTGCTAGTGTTTACATTCTCTGATTATATATTCAAACTTAGTGGGCTTTTTTTGTGCACAATAGCAGAAATTACATTTCTTGTCAATCTCCAAAGCCATATAATAACTATCTTGCATTAATTAAAAAAGGGTATTTTTTGCTAATGTCCCTCAAATTCGTTTCTACTTCTTTATTAGCATTGAAATATCTTTAGTACTTTTAGCTAAGTTAGTGAGTTTTCCTTACACCTTTTAATTTTTAAATCATTCATTTTATTTTTAATTCATGGCATAAAACAAGCATTTTCATAACATAATATAATAAAATATGATTATTCACGATGCCAAAAAGCTATAATACAAAACTTGCTATTCCTTTGAAATATATAATAATGTTATAATATAAATGTTTGATGTGGTATGACTAGGACCCAGACCATTTCATTATTTTTTCATCTATTCCCTTGATATTCATGACCTTTCTTTCTTCAGATAAATTTTGTCACTATCTACTACCTTTGTAAAAAAATGATTGTTTAATAGATATGGCACTAATTAAGTAGTTCAATTTACGTAGATTTACAAGATTTAGACATAAAAACACTATTACAAGCAAACTAGAAGATCAAGGAGTAGTTTACCTGTCAGATATATGGAAAGGGAAACAGTTTTTAAGTGAGGAAGAGATAGAGCACATCATTCAAAACAAAATATATAATTTGGACTACATTAAATTAAAAAGCTTTTACAAAGACAAAATCACTGTAACCAAGATCAAAAGAAATATAGTACATTGGGTATTTCTAGGGGCAGCTAGGTGATGCAATGGAGGGACAGCTAGGTGGTATAGTGGATAAAGCACTGGCCCTGGAGTCAGTAGTACCTGAGTTCAAATCCAGCCTCAGACATTTAATAATTACCTAGCTGTGTGGCCTTGGGAAAGCCACTTAACCCCATTGGCTTGCAAAAATAAAACCCTAAAAAAATTGGGCATTTCTAATTTTATATTTAATTGGGAATTTTTAATTTTCACTTCCTCTAGTTTTTTCAGTTCTATGCTGAGTTCATTGATCTCCTCTTTATGTAAACATTTAGAGCTATACAACTTTTCCAAATAAGTAATTTGGATATAACTGACATATTTTGGTATGTTGTCTCCTTATTGCCATTGTCTTAGATGAAATTATTAATTACTTCTTTGATTTGTTGTTTGATTCACTCATTTTTTTAAAAGGAGGGGATTTAATTTCATTTAATATTAGGTCTTTTTCTCAAGAGACCCTTTATTGCACATGATTTTTATTATGTCTTGATCTTAAAAGAATGTGTTTAATATTTCTGCCTTTCTTCATTTGATCATGAGGTTTTCATGCACTAATAAATGATCAATGTTTGTGTAGGTGTCATATACCACAGAGAAAAAGGGATATTTATTTCTATCCTCATTAAACTTTCTCCAGAAGTCTATGAAGTCTAATTTTTCTAATATTCTTTTTACTGCCTTATTTACTTCTTATTTTATGGTTAGATTTATCTAATTCAGAGAGAGTGATATTGAAGTTCCCTAATAGCATGGGTTTGCTATGTCCTGCTGTAATTCATTTAGTTTATCCATTGTGAATCCGGATGCTATACCACTTGCTTCATATATGTTTAGTACTAAAATTACTTCATTCTTTATGGTACAATTTAATTTCTTTTTTCCTTTTAATGATATTTGCTTTTTCATTTGATTTATCTGTGATAAAGATTGTTTCCCCTGCTTTATTTTAAACACTTCATTTGAAATATACTATTACTTTTCATCTTTACTCAGTGTGTTTCTCTCTTCTTTAAATGTTTCTTCAAAACAGAATATAATAGGATTCATATTTTTAGCTCACTCTACAATCCACCTCTGTTTAATGGGAGAGTACACTCCATCAAATTCACAGTTATAATTTCTAATTTTTTATTGACCTCCATGTTATCTCCCCTCCATTTGTACTTTTCTTCATTTTTTCACTCTGTCCCCTCTCACCAGTATTTTACTTCTATCAGCTACTCTACCTTCCCCCCCATTTCTTTTTCCCCTTCTTCATTTCGTCCCTACAATCAATGTCTCATTCTCATCTCCCCCTTTTCTCTCCTATGGCCTGAATGGTAAGATAAATTTCTAAGCCCCATTGAATGTATGTTTTATTCCCTCTTTGAATCAAATGCAATGAAAGTAACATTCAAACAACTCTCACCTGCTCCCTTCTTTTTTTCTACTGTTATAGGTCCTTTGTTCCTCTTCAAGTGATGAAATACCATTTTTTTGCCTCCTCCTTCCTTCTGTTAAATTACAATCTCCTACTTTTTTAATGGCTTAATTTTTTAATCATCCCATCAAAACCATAGCATAAGTATATTGCCTTTTAATATAATTCTCAAGAATTATGAGAATGTTTCTCCCATATGGGGATGTAAGTAGTTTAATCTTATTGAATAATAGTCTTTTTTCCTGTTTACCTTTTCGTATATCTCTTAAGTTTCCTCTATGACTGGTCTTTTCATCAGGAAAGTTTGAAAGTCACTCATTTTATAAAATGTGCATCTTTTCCTGTGAAAGAGCATGCACAATTTTGCTGAGTAGTTGATTTTTGGTTGTAATTTAAGATACATTGTCCTCCAGGCTGTTTATACTAAATTCTATATAATTCACACTGTTACTCCTTGGTATTTGAATTGTTTCTTTTCCTTGTTTGCTAGATTTATTCCTTGATCTGATATTCCTGTATTTTGGGATCCCTTTTAGGAGGTGGTTAGTGTATTATATCAATGACTATTTTAACCTTTGATTCCAGGATATCAGGGCATATTTCCTTAATGATTTCTTGAATTATGCATACTCTCTTTCAGTTTGTGCTTTTCTGATAGACCAATAATTTTTAAGTTATCTCTCTTGTGTCTACTTTCTTGATCAGTTATTTTATTAATTAGGTAATTTACATTTTCCTCTACTATTTCATTGTGTTTTATTGATTCTTAATGTCATGGCATCATAAAATTTCACTATTCTCAGTTTATACTATATTTAAAGCAATTAAATTCTTCATTTTGCTTTTGCAATGTCTTACTCATTTGATCCATTTTATTTTTTGTTTGCATAATTGCAGTTTTACAAGATTTTTTCTTTTTTCAATTTTTGTGGCAAGATTTTGAACTTCTCTTTGATTTCTTTTTTGAATTTTTCCACTTGATTTTTAAAATCCCTTTTGAGTTCCTTTAAGAAGTCTTTCTGTGCTGGAGAAAAACTTTATACTCTCTTCTGCAGCTATACATGAATTATGCCTTCTACTATCCTTTTCTGAGATGGTGTTTTACCTATTCTTATCTCCAAGGTAACTTTCAATAGATCTTACTTTTCTATGACCTGTCTTACTCATTTTGAGATTAGGTATTGGGTCCTATTCCAAGGTTCTTGTATTGAAAGAGGGGCCTTTTCACAGACCTGCAAGCTTGATTACTGGTCTGAGTAAATAGGTATTAGGAATTATAAGGGTTGTTTACTGGACCAACTGATAAGGAATGCCAGTGACTTACTCTCTGGACCATCTTCATTGGAGATGCCAGCTGCCCACTCCCTGGGTCATTGGGAAGGCCGGTAGCTTAGTCATTGACCTGGATCTCTGGGCTGGGAAGGCCAGGGGATCACTATCTGGGAAAGAGGTCCAGTCCAACCATACCAGATGAATTGGGATCTTGGGCACCACTTTTAGAGTTTGCCCAGTCACCCACTTTGAATTGTTGTGCCTGAACTCCAAGGAAATCCCCCAAAGATCTCTCCCACAGCTGAGAATTCTAGGTTAGTCCTCACCTCACCCCTTGCTGTGTGCTGGTTTTTTGTTTTCTGCCCTGAGTACACTCACACTTCCCTGTAACTTATCTTTCTAGATTATGTATTATTTTCCTCCAAAAATCTTTTTTTAGAGGTTTGATTAATGCTGTTTCTGAGTGAATCTCAGGAGAGCTTTAAAAACTTCTTGGCTTCTCTCTACCATCTTGACTGAAAGTCCAAAGTTTAGAATATTTTTTTAATGATGATAGAACATTTTGATTTCTTTGGCTGAAAGCTGACTTTTCATATAGTTTAAACATTTCTTAAATTGGGAAACCACTTACCTTTTTTTTTATAAATTTGACTCAGTTCTCTATGTATTTGCGAAATAATGCCATTATCAGAGAAATGATATAAAATATTTTGAAATTGCTTCTTTAGCTATGGTCCTCTCAGCAAAATGTTATTTCCCTAATTATATCTTTTAAGTAGCTCTTTTGTTGCTTTTGTTCATGAGAAATCATTAATTCTACCTTTTTGTAACTCAGTTGCATCAAAATAAAGTTCTTTATTTCAGCTGTTTTAGTGTCTTCAATACGCTTCATATTGTGAGATTTTTATTTCTTATTCATTCACCTATCCACTTCAGTTTTATTATGAGGGAGCTCTTCACTTTCTAATCACAATTTATTATTACTGAGAATTTACCACCCTCCATTTTGTTCCATTTATTTCTTTGTCTCAACTTTTACTTTTTTTCCTCAAAAGACTGTTTTGCTTCTGACTAATTAAAACCATTGATAGAGATGTAATCATTCAAAACATATTTTCATATCAGTCGTGGCATAAAAAAGAAAACCTAAAGACAAAACATTTACAAAACTATGGTTATGTCTATATTCAAACTTCATCAGTTCTTCCTCTGGGAATATGCAGTACTTTTCAAAAATCCTTCAGAGTTGCCTTGGATCTTATAATTGATAATAGCTAAATTGTTCGTTTTGTTATCTTATAGGATTTTTTCTACTGTGTACAATGATGTCCCGATTGAACTCATTTCACTTTGTATCAGTTCATGTAAGTCTATCCAGGTTTTTCTGAGACCAACTTGTTCATCATTTGTTTATAACAAAATAGTACACCATTACAATTATATATTAGAACTTTTGTTAGCTATTCTCCACTTGATGGGCATGTCATGGGAAAGAAATACATAAAAGTATTTTTTTGCAAGGCAAATGGGGTTAAGTGGCTTGCCCAAGACCACACAGCTAGGTAATTATTAAGTGCCTGAGACCAGAATTGAACCCAGGTACTCCTGACTCCAGGGCCGGTGCTTTATCCACTGTGCCACCTAGCCGCCCCACCATCTAGCCACCCCAAAAATAATGTTTTAATGAATGTAAAATTTTTCAAAATTTTTTGATTCTGCCTTGTCAGGTAGACTCCCAGATATTTTATAGTTTGGGCTTACTTTGAATTGGATTTCTTGTTCTAGATCTTTCTGTTGTATAATACTACTCATATATAGAAATGCTGAGGATTTATGAAGGTTCATTTTATATCCTTTTACTTTGCTAAAGTTGTTAATTATTTCTAATAGATTTTAGATGATTTTTTGGAATTCTTTAGGAATACCATCATGTCATCTGCAAAGAGTGAGTGTTTTGTCTCTTCCTTCCCAATTCTAATTCCTTCAATTTCTTTTTCTTCTCTTATTGCTGAAGCTAAAATTTCTAATACCACATTGAATAGTAGTGGTGATAATGGGCATCTTTGCTTCACCTCTGATCTTATTGGGAATGCCTCTAGCCTCTCCCCATTGAATAATAATCCTTGTTGATGGTTTCAGATAGATACTGCTTATTATTCTGAGGAACAATCCATTTAATTCTACCCTCTAGTGTTTTTAGTAAGAATTGGTGCTGTATTTTGTCAAAAGCTTTTTCAGCATCTATTATATGATCATATGATTTTTAATAGGATTGTTATTGTTATAATTAATTATGCTAATAGTTTTCTTAATATTGAACCAACCCAGAAATCCTGTGATAAATCCATAATGTATTATACTAGTGATAACCTGTTGTAATCATTTTGTTAAGATTTTATTTAAGATTTCTGCATCTATATTCATCAAGAGGATGGGTCTATAATTTTCTTTCTCTGTTTAAACTCTTCCAGGCTTAAGTATCAGCATCATATTGGTGATATAGAAAGAGTTAAGCAGAGTTCCATATTAACCTATTTTTCCACAGAGTTTCTATGGAACTGGAAAAAATTGTTCCTTAAATGTTTGATAGAATTCACTTGTGAATCAATCTGGGCCTGGAGATTTTTTCTTAGGGAGTTCAATAATCACTTATTGAATTTTTTCTGAGATAGGGTTATTTAAGTTTTTAATTTCCTCTTCATTTAATCTGGGCAACTTATATCTTTGTAAATATTCATCCATTTCACTTATATTGTCAAATTTATTGGAATAGAGCTGGGAAAAATAATTCTGAATTATTACTTTAATTTCTTCCTCATTGGTGGTGAGTTCATCTTTTTAACTTATGATATTAGCAAGTTAGTTTTCTTCTTTCTTTTTTTTAATCAAACTGACCATAGGTTTATATTATTTTTTCATAAAACCAGCTCACACAAATAAAATCAGATTTAAATAACTGGGCAAAGAATGACTGTTCATGGATAGGTCGAGCTAATATAATAAAAATGCCAATTCTACCAAAACTAAACTACTTGTTTAGTACCCTACCAATAAAAATTCCCAAAAATGCTTTAATGAGTTAGAAAAAGTTGCAAATAAATTTATATGGAAAAATAAAAAGTCAAGAATTTCCAAGGATTCAGTGAGATAAAAGTGCAAAAGAAGGTGGCTTAGTCATATCAGATCTCAAATTACATTATAAAGCATTGGTCCTCACAACTAGCTGGTATTAGCTAGGAAATAGAGTCATGGATCAGTGCAATAGACTAGGTTCAATAGCAGGAAATGATTATAGTGTTCCACTGTTTGATAAACCCAAAGAGTCCAGCCATTGGGATAAAAACTCTCACTTCAATAAAACTTTTGGAAAAATTGGAAGTAAGTATAGAAGAAACTTAGATTAGACCAACACTTCAAGCCCTATACCAAGATAAGATCAAAATGGATACAGGATCTAGACATAACAAAACAATGCTATAAGTGAACTAGAAGATTAAGGAGTAGTATACCTGTTAGATGTATGGAAAGAGAAGCAGTTTATGACCAATGAAGAGATGGAGAGCATCATTTACAATAAACTAGATAATTTTGATTACATTAAATTAATAGGCTTTTGCACAGACAAAACTACTGTATCCAAGATCAAAAGAAATGTAGTAAAATAGGAAACAATTTTTACAACTAATATTTCTGACAAAGGACTGATTTCTAAAATATCCAGAGAACTGAGTCAAATTTTCAAAAAAACAAGCCATTCTCCAATTGACAAATGGTCAAAATATGCAAAGGCAATTTACAGTTGAGGAAATCAAAGAAATCCATAGTCATATGAAGAATTGCTCTAAATCATTACTTATTAGATAAATGCAAATTACAGTATCTCTGAGACAGCACCTCACATCCATCAGACTGGCCAGTATGAGCAGAAAGGACAATGATCATTGTTGGAAGGAATGTGGGAAATCCTGGACACTAATACATTGTTGATGGAGCTGTGAAGTCTCCAAACTTTCTGGAGAGCAATTTTGAATTATACCAAAAGGGCAACCAAAATATGCATACACTTTGATCCAGGAATACCACTACTAGGCCTATACCCTGAAGAGATTATGAAAAAAGGCTAAAAACATCACCTGTACAAAAATTTTCATAGCAGCCCTTTTGCCTTTTTTGGCAAAGAATTGGAAATTGAGTGAGTGTCCTTTATTTGGAAAATAACAAACTGTGTGAGTTGTGGGTCTATGATTAGTTTTTGTCATACCATTTTTCCAGTTTTTCCAACAATTTTTGTCAAATGCTGAGTTCGTAACCCAGAATTTAATGACTTTGGATTCATTGAATAGTAAACTACTGAGTCATTTGCTGCTGTTTCTTTCTTTTTTTAGGTTTTTTTTATTTTTTTTTTGCAAGGCAATGGGGTTAAGTGACTTGCCCAAGGTCACACAGCTAGGTAATTAAGTGTCTGAGGACACATTTGAACTCAGGGCCTCCTGACTCCAGGGCCAGTGCTCTATCCACTATTTCACCCAGCAGCCTGTGCTACTGTTTTTTTCTTTAAAATAGCTAATCCACTTTATTTCTTAACCCGAATTAGGCAGTTTTGATGATTGCAGCTTTCTGGTATAGTTTTAGAACTGATAGAGTAGGCCACTTTCCTTTACATTTTCTTCATCAGTTCCCTTTGTAATCTTGAACTTTTGAACAGATTAATTTTGTTACTATTTTTCCTTGCTTGGAAAAATAGGTTTTAGGTAGTTTGATTAGTATGGCAAAGAATAAGCAAATTAATTTGAGTAGAATTATCATTTTTATTATATTCTTTCAAGCAATTGATATTTTTCTAATTTCCATGAGCAATTGAGATTTCCCAATTCTTTAAATATGACTTTAGTTTGATGAGAAGTGTGTTATAATTATTCTTGAGTTTGTCCTGGGAGGTAAATTCCCAAGTATTTAATGTTGTCTGTAGTTACTTTAAATAAAATTTCTCTTTCTGTTTGTTGTTCTTGGGCAAAGGACTCATTTCTAAAATGTATAGAGAACTGGGGGCAATTAGGTGGCTCAGTAGAGAGAGTACCAGTCCTGGAGTTAGGACTACATGACTTCAAATCTAGTCTCAAATTTTTATAATTTTCTAACTGTAGAAACATCAGCAAGTCACTTAATCACATTGCCTTGCAAAAAGAACAAAAAAGAAAGAAAGAAAAAGAAAATGTTAGAGAACTGAATCAAATTTAAAGGATTTCAAGTAATTCCCCAATTCATAAATGAACAGGCAGTTTTCAGATAAAGAAATAAAAGCTAGTTATAGTCATATGAAAAAATGCTCCAAATCATTATTGATAAGAGAAATGCAAATTAAAGCAACTCCAAGGTACCAATTCACACCTATCAGACTGGCTAAGATGACGTAAAAGGAAATTGGCCAATGTCAGAGAAGATGTAGAAAAATTGGGAAACTAAAGCACTGTTGTTGGAGCTGTGAACTAATTCAGCCATTTTGGAGAATAATTTGGAGCTATGTTCAAATAGTAATAAAACTAATCATAGCTTTTGACTCAGAAATATCAAACTATGTCTATATCCTAAAGAGAACAGAAAAAAATAAGAAAATTCCCACATGTACAAAAATATTTATTGAAGTTCTTTTATTTAGTAGCAAATAATTGGTCATGGAGGGAATGCCCATCAACTGGGAAGTGACTAAACAAGTTATGGTATATGAATGTTTTGAAATATCATTGCTTTGTAGTAAATCATGAGTGACCAGTCTTTAGAGAAACATGGAAAGACTTGCATGAACTGATGTAGAATGAAATGAGCAGAACTAAAAGAATATTGTTCATTTTAATTACCATATTGTGACATGATCAACTATGATGAATGAAGCTCCTATCAGAAATTCAGTGATCATTTACAATTCTGAGTGACATATTGAGCATAATTGTATCCATATCCAGAGGATAAACTATAGATTCTGAATGCAGAGCACTTCACTTAAAAAAAAATCTAGGGGTGGCTAGGTGGTACAGTGCATAGAGCACTGGCCCTGGAGTCAGGAGGATCTGAGTTCAAATGCATCCTCAGACACTTAATAATTACCTAGCTGTGTGACCTTGAGCAACTTACTTAACCCTATTGCCTCATAAAAAAAATCCATTATATTTTTCCTTTCTTTCCTAAAGGTTATATTCCCATTAATTCTAATTCATCTTTCACAACATGACTGACGTAGAATTATGTTAATCATTATTGTACATGTACAAATTTTCCCACATTATTTGCCATTATGAGGAGGGGAGAGAGAAGGAGGCTGGTAGGAAAATGTAAAAAATTAAGTGCAATAAACTTGCAAAAGGACAAATGTTGAAAATTACCTTTACATGTAACTGGAAAAATTAAATTAAATTTCAATAAAAACAATAAAATAAAGTAACTGTACACAACATAAAATACTTCAGAATATAAGAAAAATCCAGAAAATTTATGAAGACACAAAATACTTTTTTCACAACATAAGAACTAAACAAATGGAAAAATGTCAATTGCTCTTTGGGCTAGCCTAATATATTACAACTAGTATATAAAAATTGTAATTCTGCCCATATTAAATTATATTTTCAGTGCCACACCAATCAAATTATCAAAAAATCTACTTTATCTAGATAGTAAAAATAATATTATAATTCATCATATAATTCATCATATAATTCAAAATGGTCAAAACTATCAGGGAAAATGTTGGGAAAAAACTCAAAGGAAGGCGGTCTAGCTGTTCTAGGTCTAAAACTATATTTATAAAGTGACAGTCATTAAAACTGTATTGTGCTGACTTAAAATAGACTAATTGATCAGAGGATTAGATTATATTCAAAAGAATGAATCATAAATATCTAAGGTAATCTGCTGTTTGATAATCCCAAAGGCACTAGTTTCTGGAAGAACTCACTATTTGATAGAAACTTCTCTAAAACCTATATATATATATATATATATATATTAGTATGGCAAAAACTAGACTCACATCCTACGCTAAATTCAGGTCAAAATGTGATCAGGATTTAGACATAAAGAGTGATACCACAGACCATTTAAGAGAGCAAGAAATAATCTATCAGATCTATGGAGCCAGGAGATATTTATGAACAAATAAGAGGTAGAGAACATAATTGTAAACTGGATGAGTTCAGCTATATTATATTTTAAAGTTTTGTACACATGAAAACAACATAGTCAAGATTAGAAAGTATTCTGAAAGATGGGAAACAATTTTCACAACTGGTATTTCTGATAAAGGACTCATTTCATAAATATATAGAGAACTGAATCAGATTTTTAATACTATAAGTCATTCTCCAATTGATAAATGGTCAAAGGATATAGACAGGAAGTTTCCAGGTGAAGAGATAAAATCTATTTATAATCATATGAAAAAAGACCTAAATCATTATCGATAAGTTAAATGCAAATCAAAACCTCTGAGATACCACTTCATAATGATCAGATTGGCTAAGATAACATTAAAGTAACATGATTAATGTTGGAGAAGATGTGGAAAAATTTGGACTATTCCACTGTTGGTGGAATGTGAATTGATCAAACTATTATGGAAAGCAATTTTGCAGCTATGCCCAAAAAGCAGTAAAAAGGGGATGCCCTTTGGTCCAACATTATCACTACTAGGTCTATATTACAAAGAGATCATAAAAAAAGGAAAAGTATCACATGTTCAAAAATATTTATAGCAAATCTTTTTTTTGTAGTAGCAAATAATTGGACAGGGAAAAAGTTTATCAACTGGGAAATGTCTGAACAATTTATGGTATATTAATTTTATTAAATACACTTGTTCTACAAAAAATTATGAAAATCCTGCTTAGAGAAACATTGAAAATCTTGAGTGAAGTGACCGAAACAAAGAGTACATTGCTCACATTAACAAAGACATTGTGAGATGGTCAACTATGATGAATGAAGCTGCTCTTAGTAGTTCAGTGATCAAGAACAACCATGAGAGATTTGTTATGGAAAATGCAATCCACATCCAGAGGAAAAAAACTATGCAGTCTGAATGCAGACCAAAACATATTATGTTTGCTTTTAAAACCTTCTTTTTTGTTCTTTCTTTCTTTTTTACTCTTGTTTGCCTTAGTTCTAATTCCTTTCACAGCAAGATTAATATGAATATTTTCAGTACAATATACAACTTTTATCAGATTGTTCAACACCATGGGGAGAGTGTTAGAAAAATATGAAACTCATAAACTCTCAAATGAATGAATGTTGAAAGCTGCCTTTATATGTAATTGGCAAAATAAAATTAAATGGGACTTCAGTCACAAAAAGAAAGAAGAGATTTCCACAAATTCCCCAGGTTACTTGAAATTCCTGAGAAGCAGGATTGTGATTTTTCCCAGGGTTTAGACCTCTTTCCATGCTTAGTATTTCTTGTAGTGTACATATATTTATATGTAGCATACTCCCACAGTATAATGTGTCCTGAGAATATAAAATATTAAGAACAGCTTAAATAAGAAAACTTTTCTAATGGGTAGCCAAAACTTGGAGATTCACAAGATTCCACATTTACTCAGTCCATCATACTAAACTTCTCCTTCTTTTCTCTGGAAAATTCACAGAAAAAGTTACCTCCATATCTTGTCTCCACTTCTCTTCTCCTAATTATGTCTCAATCTTTTGCCACATGGCTTATAACTTCTTCAGTCAACTGGATCTAAAAAGTTGCCAATGATCTCTTAATTTTCAAGTCTGATGGTCCTTTATTTGTCTTTTTGACTTCCTTCCCATATTCAATATGGTTTAGCAACCTTTACATCTCCATAATCTCTCCTCATTTTTTGATGCTTCTGCTCTCTTGATTCTCTTTCCTACTTCTCATCAGTCTGATTTGATGATGATGAACATTTTCCCTAACTAGCCCTGCTTTGCTTTCTGGCTACTCTGTATAATCTTTTGTAATAATAACAATAGATTTACTTTCATCTCTTTGAAGAGATGACACCCTTGTATATTCTATCTGAATCTCTCCCAATGTCTAATCTGACAAAACCAGCTACTTAAGGATATTTAGGTTTTCAAGAAATATCACTATTCTCTATTTCCCTTAGACTCAAAGACAATTATGTATATGAGTTTTTAAAGTCTATTTTCAGATTCCAGCCAATCCTTCCAGTCATATAGTACATGACCCCTTCAATTACTTTGTGATTCAGTCAAATTGGTCTAAGTGATGTCACCTATTCAGAATCTTTTATGTCCTGTTTCTGATTCCTTGAAATGACTCTCTCTCTCTCTCTCTCTCTCTCTCTCTCTCTCTCTCTATATATATATATATATATATATATATATATATATATATATATTCCCTTATTGACTGTGACTCAGAAAATGCCTAGTTTTCTTCAAAACTCTTCTCAATTTTCAATTCTGCCAGGAAAGTAACCCAAATACCCCAAGTTTCTAGTGGCTTCAAACCTTCCAAATGATTTCTCTCTTCTTTGTATATATTTTGATTTTGATATTCTGTGTATGTGTCATTTCTTCTCTAAAGACTCGAAATGCAGAACAATTTCCTTTTTCCTTTTGTTTGTTTAACACATACCCACAGTTCTACATACTGTATTCTGAATGAAACAATAATTTTAAAATTTAATAGCTGAAAAAGAGAAAAAACTAAAATAATTTACCCTAAGAATACATTTTAAACTTTGTAAATTTAATACAAAACAGATTATTTAAAAATAAATATCAAATCAAACTATTTCAACATTGATAAATCTATTCAAAAGTATTCATTTATTAGTAATGGAGAGTATCAAATTAAGCACAGTTGTTAAAGCGAAGTTGTTAAGACATAGAAGAAATGGTGGACTCTTTAGAAAACTCACAGATTTTGTAATAGATAATTTAAATTTTATTCTTTTGTGTTTTTTCTTTGTGTTATAAATTCTACCATTCCTTGACAGTTTTTCTACACATATTTTTTGTTGACTAGGAAAGATAAAAGGTAGAGAATTATTTTTTTTGTACTTTTGAAACCGGCACTGCTGGAATCCAAGTTACCTGAGCCAAGGAAATAGAAATAAAGTAAGTAAAATGCTGACAGCTTTCTCCCATCTGTAATGTAGATAATGGAACATGATCTCCTGGAAATTGCTCACTATCCCAGAGAGATACATGAATTGAATTGTCTACCCAATGAGAACAGTTTATTCTGTGCTGGAGGTGCAATTATGAAAAGCCTGTCTTGAGCACAGGTGTCCTGCTCTGATCTTTTCCTATTCTTATGACTTATGTCATCCTGGGTTATGGTTTTTTCCACAATTTCAAAGTCATTTCCATCTTTTTCATGATGGAAAAAACTCATTATATAAAATATACACCCAAAGCCAATTTCTGATGTTTCCTCCTACCTTCTACATTTCCTAAACAAGCAAGTTATTCTCACTTAAAACAACTACAGCAAACAAAGGATATTGAAAATGTTGAGAATTTCACTTTACCTATATGACTAAGGATAAGACTGCCATCCTAATCTCGATAAAGTATAAAATAATTTCAGGTTTGTGCAATTCTTTCAAATAATAAATATTTGCATTGCAAAGGAATAAAATGTTATCCAATACTTTAACCGAAGCTTGAATTGATGTACTTATGTTGAAATGTTACAGGCAGAACATTGTTTTAGTTTATTTTTAATGTTACAATCAGATACTAAGAGGGAATGCATGAAATCTCTTCATAAACTCTAACCCTCTCAAAAACTTAACTCAAATGTCAAACCAGAAAGAATTCTCTAAACATCAGCAGCTTATTAGGCTCCTTCACCTAACTAAATCTTGATATCTTTAAGGTTTTTTCATTACAACTCAACAAAAATAAATATACCTTGGGACTTTATGTCAAAATAGAAGACTCTGTCAAATGAGCATATATATACTCTGAACCTCACAGTGTGAGAGTGTTCTTATGCCCTTTGTAAAGATGTTAGTTTCATTTGTGATCTCTGTACATAGAACAGGATATTATGTGACTTTCTTCATATTGACGGAAGTTAAAGGTCACTCTGTGAACACTGCTGTGGGTGCTTCTATATCAATGAGCTCCTTTTTAGAAAGAAAAGTATTCAAGGAATGAAAAATTGGATGAGAAATTGTCCAATTGCATTTCTGAACTAGATAATGAAGATTGATAAGTAAAGGACACATTCAAGTCTGAATTAGTCATTGATAGAGTAGGTGTCATTTGAGAGGATTTTACAGAGAAATGGAAAATCAAAAATCTTTTCTACCAAATGCAACACTTTATTTTGATAAATGTTTGGAATTCTTTATTGTTTGAATCACTAACTTTGGGAAAGTCATTTAAACTCTCTGACCTTTTGTTCCTTTTTTTTGTAAAATGAAGCTATCTAAACTTAAGCTTTTATAACCCCAATCTTACTGCGTTATCCTTCAGATGTTAGGATGTTATGCTATATAATGATAGGATTGTGTGCGTGCATGTGAGAGTGTGTGTTTGTGTGTGTGTGTGTGTGTGTTTGTGTGTGAATGTGTTTATGTGAAAATTAATTGGTTGATGAAGGTAATGAGTCAATTGTTATTTCTCTACAATCAGTTATAAATAAGTAAGTAAGCACACAATTAGATAGATGAATCAATGAATGGTGTTTCTTTATTTTCCTCAAATCACATACTTAAACTGGAATTTTTTAATCATAATAGTCATATACTCACTGACTCTTATTATATGATAATTGAATAGATAACTATACTATATTGGAATAACAAAAGAAATGAAGACCATATGAGTCAAATATCATACTCAATTCATAAAATTTTAAGAAATGTGAAATTCTTAGTATTGTCATTGTTATATTGAATTATTATTTTTAATATGAATATTATACATAAATATGTTGAAGTTAGTGCTTGATAGTGCAAAATTTTCAGATAATTTCTCCTAGTTTATATATACCCTTAAGTTCCAATATTGTCCTTGATATATCACAACCATAATTATGAACTTTTTTCTTATAATTCCTTATTTTCTCAAATTAATAAAGCTATCCATTTAAAAATAAAATTCAAATTAGAAAATTGCTTTTATAAAAAAATCAGAGGAAGTAAAATAAATGGCATTATGTTTACAAATAAACAAAAGCTAAATTCACATCCCATTTTTAAAATTGTACTCCATGGCTTTCCCTATTGGTTCTTATCAGCATGACATCTTTGTCCTCTTGTAGACAATTACCTGAGTCTGTATACATTTTAAACAGTATAATTTATTACATCCATTTATCAAGTAATGCATGCTTTTCTCATTTTTTACCTCCATTCCTGTACTCATTCCTCTTCTTCTATCTCTTCTGCTTTTTTCTCTTCCCTTCCTTTTTCTTCCATTTGCTTCTATCTTAATTCTAAAACTTTAGTCACAAATAGATACTTTTCACATTTCTTGGGGTTTTTTTTTAATCCAAAGAATTGTTCAAGACAAAGTTTAGGGAATGATAAATATACAATCCCAAACCCAAGAAGTAGGAGATGAGAAAAACAAAAGGTTTTGTTAAATGTGTGCTTTATATAAAGAACTGTACTAAGTGTTTGATGGTACCAAAAAAAAAGTGGAGGGGGCAATTTTTTCCTCAAAGAGTTTATAGTCTTAACATATATATATATATATATATATATATATATATATATATATATATATATATATATATTATATATATATATATATATAGATAGATAGATAGATAGATATAGATATAGATATAGATATAGATATAGATATAGATATAGATATCAGTCATCACAAAACCAAATAATTTGCAGAATTGAACACTAGTCACTGAAGAGTTAAGAGTTGGTTTCTGAGGAAGAAATGCCTTTAATTATGCATTTCATGTATAATTATTTATTATCTCATTATTTGCTATCAGGTACTATACTAGACATCAAAGATACAAGTACCAAGAATGAAATAATTCTTTTAATAATGATGAGAAAATACACATGCTTTTATGGATATATACATGGAATGTAAAGTGCATAAATGAAATATTTTTAAAAGTATTTAAATATGATCTGGTTGGGGAAGGAGGGGAATATTGAATTGGGCTTATAAGAAAAGGCTTAGAAAATGATCATTAGCTACATTTTAAAGGAAAAGGATTTCATGAGTCATGAAGGAAGATAAGCTTGTTGATTGGTAGAATTCTAGAAAGAGTAGTACAATTTATACAAAATGTCAGGGAATAGCAAAGTTGACTAAACATAGGTGGATCGTGCCACGATGTGCTACAAAACAGCAGCAACAATTGAGAAAACAATTAGAACAGTGATGTCTTTGGGAATTAATATAAACATTTTGGCAACATTTGTAATACAAAATGAATTGGTGTTATTTGGTAAAGGAATCAATAAAGCTTCTTAGGGAAAGATAGTTAATGCTTTGGAAAAACAGTTCATAGTTGTGGAGTCAGAGGAACACTGAATGTGGGAATAAACTTGAGTTTATAGATGTGGAAATATATACAATTAAAATAAAAGTTTGATTTCCCATAATGTTCAAGGTCATGCTAAGGGTATTCTGGAGGAGGGATCACATTTTCTTATCTTTGTTAATGTATGTAGTGTATTATGCAAAGAACTGAATTTAATAATTGAAGATTTCATTATAAAGACATCTTTGGACTAAAGCTATAGCAACAGCTATAAGAAATTGGGCCTTTATGTTCACTGACTTCAGTATATCTGCTAAAATATTTTTTAATATCTTTAAATTATGTGATTACCTTCATTTCTTGTGATTTATTCTGTATTTACAAATATTTTATCCTCTTATTAAACACACATTATGCATGTTTGCATTTGTCAAAGTGATAGGTATTTATTATGTGTGCTCTTGTCTGTGAAAGAAGAGAAAATAGAGGGGTTGAATCACTTAACTGAGAGTGCTAGCAGGTTGGGGTTTGAAGCATTTAAATATTCATTTGCGTGATGTCTATGTAGACTATGTAATTGTAGATAATTTAGACAACTTCTAAAAATCATTTAAAAATTATATAAAAGATGAAAATTTTCACATTTCAGTACAGTTAAGCATAGTATTCAAATTTCTAATGTGCGCATAAATTCATGGACCTTCACTTTATCCCTAGAATTAAAGTGGTCAATTGACGTTTCCCCACTGAATGTATTCACTATTCATAGAAAAGGATTAAAAAACTAGATATTTGGGGTGGCTAGGTGGTGCACTGGATAGAACACTGGCCCTGGAGCACATCAGTTCAAATCCAGCCTCAGACACAATAATTACCTAACTGCATGGCCTTGGGCAAGCCACTTAACCCCATTTGTCTTGCAAAAACTTAAAAAAACCCCAAGGAAACAAAAAAAAACCCTAGATATTTTAGGGAATTTGTAATTACAGGAAAATGCAAAATGATTCTTGCTCATTAGGTGATATATGAAAAAATCTTAATGTCAGCTTATATCCTTTTTTCTTCTGCTTATGGCATTTTATTTAGAGAAAGTAGTAATGTTTATAGCTCCCCCCCCATTTCTCTCCATCTCTCCTTGAAGAAGCATAGTAATTATTTTCTAGATTGTCTTCACACTAGCAATAGAACATTCCTCTTTTCTTTTTTAATTGTACCTTGAACCAATAGAAGATGCCATTTATTTGCTGATAGATATAGGTTGGGGTGTTTCTATAGTCTTTTTTTATAAAATTATTCACAAAGTATGGTCAAGATGAACCTTTATCCATGACAATTGTGCTGCCATTACCCCAACAATGTACAGTTATAACAAAGTAAAAATAGAATGAGGAAGCTGAACTCTATATCCTCTTGACTTGAACACTGCCAATTGCAATTGAAGCATGAGTTATAATTAATGACTTTCCTATTACTCTAAATGATACCCATATTCAGAGTGACACCCATACCCAAAACCTGGGCAAGCAGAAGACCTGGGTTCTAGTTATTATTCAATTTCAAATTGCTATGAAATCTAAGGTAAATCTTTTTTTTAAATTCTCTACTTTGTGTTCCTTAGTCATAAAATAGAGGCATGTGTGTATATGGGGAGGGTGATTAACATATGTCTAACTATCCTTCCTATAGCATTTATAGTAGAGATAATAGGTAGAGATAATAGATAGAGACAGAGATAATAGGTAGAAAATGTTATTATGATGCCAAATGAGGAAGTATTCAAAGTATTTCAAATGCTTTTTATCACTCCCTGTCTCACAGTTTCCCATCAATAATTATCAGATGAACCATATGATCCAGAAAAGCAGTCCCTACACTTAGACAAAAGAAGGTGATTAGAAGATCCTCAGCTAGTTATGTCAGTCAATAAGGCCTTACCATGTGCTACCAGTCAATGTGCTATAGATATGGTAATAATATAGAGAAAAGTAAAAAAAGAATATATTCATTGCTCTCAAAAAATTCACATTCTAATGAGAAAGATAATAGACAAATAATTTTAAATCCAAGTTATATAGTGTGAGTGAAAGGTCATTTTATAAAGAAGAACTTAGTAGCAAGGGGATTTTGAAAGAACTCTTTCAGAAAATGAGATTTGAACCATTTCTTTAAGTAACAGAATTTAGGTGTGTCCAATTGTAGGGGTAGATTAGTCCAGGAAAGGTGGGCAGCCTGCATATTAGAATTCCAAAAAGAGTTACAGAAACAGAGAAAGCACCTTAAATGTCAATCAATACAACTACTTCAATTTACAGATAAGAACACAGAAACCCAAAGGCATCAAATGATTTACCTAAAATTATAGAAGTTAGTTAAGTGACATAAATGGTATTTTAAACCAGGTTTTTGAGCTACATATCTTGTGCTCCTTCCTTTGTACTATGGGTGTCTCTAAATTTGTCTGAGCTACTTTTCCCATTACTCCCATTTTATTTTGTATATTCTCGTTACTTTTTTAAATCTTATTCTTTCTATAAAAACATTTCTCCCATTCTTTGTAACCAAATGCTATTTTTTTTAAAACACATCTCAATTCTCACCTTCCTTGCAAAGCCTTTCCTGATCATCTTAACTCAAAGTAATCTCTACTCTGAAATCTTATAGCATTTGGTTTGGATTTACCTACCTCCAGTCCCAATAGGAACAATGTTCTGAATACTTCACAGTGCTTAAGGAGTTGGGGAGAGGCAGCTTCTCCTTCAAGATAAAAGGTAATTATGGAAAATTTATTTTCATTAATTCACTCCATATTTCATGAATAGATAGTAATAATAATATCACATTAGCAACCTTTATAGCTCTTTAGTCTCTTTTCTAAGTTTCTATCTTTAGAGTACAGATATTCAAGAATAATTCATAACTTTCTTGGTTTATAAAGTGTTCACCACTGGTTATTCAGTCCACATTACCATTCTGGATGTGTCCCATAAGAATTCATTAAATCAAGTTTAAATTAAAATAAGTTGAAGAAATTAAATAAAAATTCAAATAAATCAATAAAGTTGAATTGGCTTTCTGGCTTTTTCAGATTGTTTTTTGCAAAACTCCAAGGAAGGGAGGCAAAAAAAAATTGTGTCCCAGTTCGAAAGTCACACAGTGAATCATAAAACCATGTCCCTACACCCCACTGTGTTTGACCCCTTTTCTTGTCTAATAGTGAAAATTCACCCTTCTATCCTGGAATCCCTGAGTATAGCTTCCTCTCCAAATTTTCTCCTGACTAGTTGAAACCATGATGAGAGAGAAAGACAGAGACAGTGAAAGCGATAGACAGACAGATATAGACACAAAGTTGTAGAGACAAAGACAAAAAGAAACATATATATATATATATATATATATATATATATATATATAGAGAGAGAGAGAGAGAGAGAGAGAGAGGGAGATATAGGTACTGAGAGATACACAGAGACATAACACTGAGAAAGAGAGACAGTCAGAGAGATAGACACACACACACACACACACACACACAGACATAGAAGAGACAGAGAGTGAGAGAGAAGTATATTTGTTTTATCATTTCAAAAAAAGTTCTACCAGAATTCAATGCAATACACCTCAAAAATAGTGTCTTTTTATATTAGCTAGCCTTTATAATTTTCCATGTCATGTTTCTGTTTGCTGATGCCTAAGGATATAGAGATAATAGTATGTAATTACTAAGCAAAAGTAACAAAAATATCTGAATATTTTATAACATGGATGAACAAAAGAAAACTAAGAGCAATTAATTTTTGACATTTGTTTAGCCCAAAATCATATGCAATACCACTATCAACAATCATCAAATGACTACTATGTATAGAACTCTATATTATCAGATAAAAAAGTTAAACTAGAAGGACCTTCCATACCAGAACAAAGATTTAGAATATCAAGTAATCTAAAAATGTCATTATATTATTTGCCTGAAGAATTGTAGTGAAAGAAAATGTCCTTTCTTCTGAGGTTGACCACTGAAGATTTGCAAACCTTTAATTATTAGTAAGGGCTTATTTTAATTGAAGAAAAAAATCTCCCTTTTAGTCAAACAAAAATTGGAACTACACACAGCTTTCATCAGTTACTCCTAGTTCTGTCCTTTAAAACCAAGAATTTAAAAAAATGATTAATATGTCTTCCATATGCTGATCTTTCAAATATTTTAACACCCATTGTGACTATGCCAAGTTTTCCCCTAAAGGAACAAACAACCTTCCTTCAACTCATATTCATGGTGCATGTACTCAAGGTCCTTTATCCTCCTGGTTTTCTTTATTTTGTATATTTTCTATTCATCAATATCCAGACTCAAATGTAAAGCTCAGAACCATACATAGCCTTACTGAAGGATAGTGGACATTTTCTGGTTTTCTACATTTAATTTCCCTCAAAAGCATACTATTGAGTAAGCTTTTGGATGGGATTATATGTCACTGCTGACACCTTGAGCTTAACAGTATAATTAAATTACTGGCCATCTTTTCTTGTTAATGAGATCCTTTATGCACATAAAGTGTTTCTTTCAAACTATTTAGACAAAAATCTCTATGTTAGAGTAGGGAACATTTCATCCATCTTTTCAAAATCCAATGGTATCAAACATAATGCTATGCATTTAGGTACTGGATTAACATTTCTTTATGATTCAATGACTGAATGGATGAGTCAATGTTCAATAATTGTTTATTTATTGATTATTTATTCATTTGTACTCAAACTCCTCAAGTATCTAAAAATAGCATCAAGTTTCTCAGATAGATTTGGACACTTATCAGTCCACATCCATAAACCTGGATTTCTATAATAAGCCAATTGTCTTCATGTTTTAAATAAAGTTTTCCCATTAATTATTTTTCCCAATAGGTATGCCAAGAGGTGAGAGGAGATTTTACCAGTGTACTCTGTTCATTTTTTTTTTTCTGTGTCTTAAATTGTAATTTCCTTGGTGATCAGTGCTTGCAAGGGGAAAGTATGGAGATATGCTTAGGTTTGGGAGGAGGTATTATAAAGAAACCTGGAGCTAAAATTGAGATAGTCTAAAGGTAAATTTATTGAAGACAAAGCTCCAAATTGGCTGTGTTGTTAAGAATGAAATGTGACCCATCTTTTTACCCTCCCATTGTTGATTAGTTACTCCTTTACATTAAATCACACTTCTCTTGGGGTAATAACCTGTTCCTGAAGGACAATCTGCCTTTCCTTTGGAGACTACCATAACGGACAACCAGATCTTTTGAGTACTGTAGAGTAGAAAGTATTATTTATTCAATTTTCATAGGACCTTTATTGCTGGGAAATTTCTAGGATATATTCAGATAGGAGAGGATATGTTGATGGCTCACCTGATACTTCTCTAAATTATAAAGTCTTTGGATAGAAAAGAAGTTGGCCAAATTTAAAAGCCAATAAGATAATTGTCAAAATGACATTGCATTAGACTTGCAAGAATACTGAAATTAGATGAGAAGAGTTGGGAGGTAAAGAACACTGAAAAGGTGCTTAGAGATATACAGAAGAAGAGAAAAAAATTGCAAGTTTCACATAATTGTATTGAATCAGACTAATTTGAAATAAAATATTTCAACTGAAAGTTAATATTATTGAGTTAATGCTTCGTTTTGGATTTCATGTATTCAAAATTAATCTAACACACCACAGATATTACAGAGATGGAAAAATAGATATATTTTTATTTTACTTAACCAGTTTTGGATTCCCAAAAAAACTGAACCCTGATTAGGGTTCTAAAACACTAAATTGTATTAAAGTGTCAGCTGTATCAAAATGGCTTCTAACCTGTGGGTGACCAGATTCTCACAAAGCAGGTTAGAGACAAGAAGGTCAGGACACAAAAAAAGTTTAATTAATTTCATTGTGAGGAAAGTGATGTTTGCAAGTGGAAATTCTCATAAGCAGGAGAGTTCAACATTCTGGGGCAAGGCAGTGCTTTATATACATAAAAATGCCCACACATTAAGGTTTATGCATTATAACTTAATAATTTTTAGGTCTTGAGTAGCAGCTCCCATGGCCAGGACAATGCAGGCAGGTACTCCTTGGTCTTATGGTAAGAGTTTCCAAGTTTATTGTCCCACAGTGGGGTAGAGAGCCAGTTTGCATAGCAGGAATAGTAATAGCAAAATACAAGGAATAGGAATAGTTTACATGTTAAGAGATGTGATGGATTTTGGTCCTCAAGTCCCTGGAAAATTAGGGGAGCTAAAATCATAAATCCCTCAGTGAATACCTAGTACTGATCAAAGCAAAATACTTTGTCAAAAGATAGCATTCAGAATATAAGAATTGCTATGTCAAGTTCAGGGCACAGCTTGCTTGCTGGGTTATCTCTAGGAAACATTATCTCCAAATAATTTGATAAGAGCAAGACAGAATGAATTAATTTACCTATTACATTTCTATATGTAATTTTAGACTTTAAAAGTTTTTTTAAAAAGTAAACATTCATAATCCTTTGTTTCCTTCAAAGTGTAAAAGTTAAACATATTTTGTTAAATGCAAACTTTTTTTTCATATATTCCCCTAAAGAAACAAGCTTAATTAAATAGATTAAACTACATTTTAGAGTTTCATAATGAGTTGTTTAAATGGAAAAATTCACATATCATCAAGATAACCAAATCTAAAAATCAGGGCAATCTTTCCCTACCCAGTTAGGTAAGGGAGTTAACAAAAAGCTAAATTGCTTTGAGAAGCTCAAACACCTTTGAATTTGATCTGGGGAATGCCAAACAATCTTTCCTTAGCACTACTATTTCAGAAGTTAGGTTTTGGTAAGGGGAGATTAATATTAACATAGAGAATACTTCCTTTTATTGTTTTTCTTTGTTTTATTTTGTTTTGTTTTAGGTTTTTGCAAAGCAAATGGGGTTAAGTGGCTTGCCCAAGGCCACACAGCTATGTAATTATTAAGTGTCTGACACCAGATTTGAACTCAGGTACTCCTGACTCCAGGGCCAGTGCTTTATCCACTGCACCACCTAGCCACCCTGAGAATACTTCCCTTTAATAAAAATTTTCAGGAGAAACTAAAATATAATCTTAAAACTAAAATAAAACTAAAAATTAAAAATTAATTGAAGGAAATCTATTGAAGACTTGGCTATCAGTTCCCTTTACCCCATTAATTCAGGAGACAGCAGTGTCACAAAAATCTAAAAAGAAGAGAGTCTTTAGGAAGGCAGAGTGTCAAAGGCCACAGGGGTAAAAAAGAACAAGAACTGAGAAAAATGAATTTGGCAACTAAGAGAACATTAACAATTTTGGAAACAGTAGTTTCAGTGGAATAATAAAGTAAGAAGTCAGATTGTAAGTATTTAAGAAGAGAGAGAGAAAAACATAATATAGAGGCATGAATTACAGATGGTATTTTGAGGGACTTTAGTCACAAAGGGGACAGGAGATAGAGAAGAAATGAAGACTTAATTATTAGACTTGGAAGGATCAAAAGAGGGTCTTCCCCCTCCCAGAAAGATTTGCATAAACTGATGCTGAGTAAAGTGGGTTGAACCAGGAGAACATTGTACACAATAAAGTAACATTATATGATGACCTACTATAATAGACTTAGTTCTTCAAACCAATACAGTGATCAAGGACAATTCCAAAAGTCTTGTGTTGGAAAATACCAGTCACATGCAGAGAAGGAACTATGGAGTCTGAATGCAGACCAAATGATGCTATTTTCACTTTTCTAAATTAATTTTTGTCTTTTCTATATCATGTTTCCCCCTTTTGTTCTGATTCTTCTATTATAACATGACTAATATTGAAATATTTAACATGATTGTACATTTATAGTCTATATCAGATTACTTGTTGTCAGATGGAGGAAGGAAGAGAGGGATGGCGAAAAATGTGAAACTCAAGATCTTATGAAAAGGAATGTTGAAAACTACCTTTACATATAAAAGGAGCAACAATAAGATACAGAAAGAAACAAAAGAATAAATGAGCATGATACTTGTAGAAAAACCTGGGGGAAATTTCCGCCCCAAGAAACCAGAGATAAGCATGATAGTAGGTAGCAGAAAATAAACCAATGGAGATTAAAAGTAGATGCATGAGTTGGGGTTGCAGAGGGGACAAATGATTTTTTTCACTTTGTGTATAAAAGGTTAGAATGTTTTCCTTATTTAGCTTTTATTAGCTTTTTCTCCCCAATTCACATTCCACATAGCTGCCAAAGTTATATTTGAAAAGTTCAACTCAAAATCATGTGCCTCCTTTATTTAAGAAACTTCAATGGCTCCCTCTTTTGTCAAAATAAAATACAATTTGCTCTGATGTTAAAATCCTTTAATTAAAAACAAATCATTTTAGACTGATTATACATTACTCTCTTCTTCTTTGACATCATACAATTCAAATATATTGGCTTGTTTCTCATTCACAACATTCTGTCATTCTGTCTCACACTTCCATGCCCTTTCACAAACTATGCATATTATCTCTGCAACTCTGCCTCTTAAAACCTGTTTCACTTCTAAATTCAGTTTAAACTATCTCATTTCAGGAGGATTTCATAATTTCCCTATCTGTAAGTGCTTCCCTCCCCCTTTCCTTTTTTCTTCCATTGAAATACAATGTATTTATTTTATGTGCTTTACTTTTACTTAACGAAAAACAAGTAGCAAAACTTTGGATACTTGAGATGATCTTCCTATTCCTGTTGCATCCCCACTGCCACACATTGTGACTGGTACAGAAAAGCCATATGATTAAGGAATATTGATTAACTTAAAATGTAGTTTTAAAGCTACTTAAGTAATTGCTGTTCATACTTTTGCATTATGAATGAGATACATTTTGGGATATATATATATATATATATATATATATATATGTATATATATCACATTATATTTTGTATGTAGAATCATAGATATTGATTTGAATGTTCTTAAACATTGAATATTCTTAAAATTGGTGAAATAACTTGTGAAAAAAAAATTTCAGGTCTGTCCAAGATAGTATTTCTATTTTCTACCAATGACTCAAAATGGTTAAATTCACCAAACATTGAATTAACAAAACAAAAAATAAAAAAGTTTCCCAAAAGATACATATTTCTTATTTGATAGATATAAAGAAGTACATACATACCATGAAGATATGAATCTCTAAACTTTCATTATAATCATTCTCCACACCCAGCATTTTTTTCATATCTAGGGAACTCCAGTCATCAGAACTCAACCTAATAAATTGCCATTCTATTCTCAGTAAAACCTTCCTTCTGAAATCCATCAAAGAGATATTTTCCTTATGTACTTAGACAAGTTTTGAATTGCTAATTGACCACTTTGCATAACTATTGTCCTGGTGTTCACACCTGCTCAATCTCTGCCTTAGATATTCTTCCATATTTGATGAAATTGGTCTCTCAACCAGGGGAGATAAAAAGATTAAGGAATGACAGCAGTCTGTTAGATTATTTTTTATTCCATTTTCAATTTGAGGATCCTCAAGAGAAATAACATTTCTTCCTACACTTAAAAACATTTTTTTTTGTGCAAATACAAAGTTCAGATCATGGTGGGAAGACTCAGAATTCTTTATTGTTGACTTGATTCAATGATCAATGATTTCATGTATAATATTCTTTCTCTACTGATTTAGTTATATCCTTTAGTGAATGGCCTTTACAAATTTCTCTCATTGAAAAAAAATTTGATTTGTTCCCCAATGGAACTACATTGTTCCACATTAAACAGGTTTTTCATTAGAGTCATATGTGTAGTCTACCTTGATGTGACATGCAAAAATTTATACTGGAGACTATAATTACCCTAAGCTATTATGTGTATTTGTAATAGGCTTTAAAGTGTAGTTCAGTAACTAACTCTACATATACATAAACAAAAGGCTACATTGATTAACTAACTGATAATTTTAGATTTCCTTAGTTTCCTCAAAGGTCAGTTCACATTTGTTCCTGTATACATGCCCATAAACACACACATAGAAAAGTATAAAATATATGAATAAACAAGGAATATTCTTTATCTTCAGAAAACAATAGCAATTAATAGCATGAAAAGAGATCCTTATTATTTCAAATTACTGGCTTGTCAGTGCTGTACCCATTCTGCTTAGCTCAGATCTAAATATGTAGTAGTCACTTAAAAATGATGGTTGTTTTGAATGTCAATGCTTAATCTATGCATTTAAGTGCTCAGTACTTGATTAATACAAAGAATGATTTTCCTGTAGACCTCAAAATTTGTATATATATATATATATATATATATATATATATATATATATATATATATTTCTTATTCCAAGCCTGTGGCAATGTTGATCTAGATGGTGTCAATAATATCAACTGATCAATTAAGTAGCTAGTAGTAGCTAGTAGTAGCTATTAACAAGACACCCAGCTTCTCTCATTACTAACATTGTGTGGGGGAAAAAGGGAGACTTTTTATGTATCAAGTATCTTCAAGCTTTTGTATCCTCCAGAAAATGTCAACTCAGGGAAATAATATTTAAGTTTGGGTGGGGGGAGCTAGGTGCATATGGCATCAGTCTTGGAGTCAGGTGGACCTGAATTCAAATCCAACCTCAGATAATTAATAATTGCCTATCTGTGTGACCTTGGGCAAGTCACTTAACCCCACTGCCTACCCAAAAATAAACCCAAATAATATTTAATTTCAGTCTTTTAATTTAACAATAGCTGCAACATGAATTGATTACCTAACTTCCTATAATATAGGAATTTCCTTGAATAAAAGTTTTATTGAGCTAGGTTTGATAGGTAATCTGCAGTTGGAGTTTTAGAATTCTAGAGTTTCCTTTGTATTGGCAATGAGATAAAGTAATTAGCTTTTATTAAAGAAAATTTTAAGGGGTTGCTAGGTGGTTTAATGGATAAGGCACTGGCCCTGGAGTCAGGAGTGCCTGGGTTCAAATCCGGTCTCAGACATTTAGTAATTGCCTAGCTGTGTGGCCTTGGACAGGCCACTTAACCACCATTTAACCCCAGTTGCCTTATGAAAACCTAAAAAAAAGAAAATTTTATTCACTATGTGACTTTTTTGGTATCATAAAGTTGTTTTCCCTCCAACTGTCATTTTTCACTAATACTATTCTTTGGATGTTTCAACAACATAGAATAGTCATTTAACACATATTCCTTATGCCCTCTTGGCAAGCTGTCTTTTGTGGATACATGAACCTCAATTTGGGAAAAGACTGATCTAAGATGCCCCTCTTAGATTTATATTTTTGTTTCTTTTACCGTTGTTGGTCTGAATTTTTATTATTATTTATTTAAGGCAATGGGGTTACACAGCTATGTTACACAGTTAGGCAATTATTAAGTGTCTGAAACCAGATCTGAGCTCAGTTCCTCCTGACTCTAGGGTTCTATCCACGTAGCTGCCCCTTTGGTCTGTATGTTTTTTAGAATAAGAAAAAAGAATTTCTCAAAATTTACTTTTTTCTCCTTTTTAATTTGTTTTTATATTTCATTTCAAGCTTGATCAACTGATTTCTTAAGCATATAATATTAGGGAAAACATTGCATTCTTTGAGAACTGAATTGAGTAGGCAGAACTAAAACTGCCTAAAGGAAGAATAGGGAATAAAAGTCACAGCATTCCTAAAAACTGATGATCTCATTGAGGGTTTCAGGACAGGAAGGGGAGGGGGTATAGTTATCATATTTTAAAAATGTTGATTAGAGCATCTCTCTAGGGAATGGACACATTCCTTAAATAAGACTGAAGTCTTTGGTTGATGGCAAAGAGATATAATTTATTATAGGAAAATGCAATTGATATGAAACACCAGCAGCCTTTGAAAATCTGTTGTAATTTCCTTATAATTTCAAATTTCAGATCTCCTTTGACCCAGTATTAAGTAATGAGTATCCCAAATAATGAGTAGCCCAAATAATGAGCCCCATCCCCAACTTTCAGATCTGCTCTGAGCATCCTTTCTTGGTCTTTTCTAGAAACAGGAATTATAGCTATGATTTACTTACTGGTTCTGCAAGTCCCTACTTCTGCTTTTGCCCAAGGTCTTTTTGTCTTCTGGTTACCAATTGTCAGTGTCCATAGTACCTTTTTTATGAGGATCAGGATCTATTCTGTCTGTTATAACTATTCCTTGGTGGTATCAACTTCTGACATCCAGATCCACTTTTAATAGACATAATCATTTATCTGTGATAATTTTCTCTCTCTTTTTCCTTCAATCCCTATATAAATGATAATATGTCAGATCCCTCTTTGCCACAGTATCTTCCAAACCTGAGCCTAATAAAATGCCTACTTGTCTAGGACAGAGAGCACATATTGTGAATTCTTTCTCAGATATTTTATGCCCAAACTCAAAACCTTGGGTTTATATATCCTGATATAAATTTTTGGGAGTTATTGTATATGAATACTTATACATATTAAGTGTCTTGCTCAGGGTAAAAGAACTAAGAACAGAGATGGGTTATGTATCTAGTCTTCCTGAATTAAAATCCAGTATTCTTCCCTCTATAGTATAAAGCTATAACCCACACTGGGAAAAAAATCCTGCTATATATTCTCTCTCTTAGAAATAAAATATAAAATTGAATGCAAATGTATTAAGTGAATAAGCCATACTATCAATATTATCATTTTGCTTGCAAAAATGTATCATTAAATCTTAAAGTTTGCAAATGTTTCATTATCTCACAAATGTTCCACTATAATCGATTTCCTATATTGATATTTGTCCTATATTAAAAAAGAGACAAAACAACCAAAAATAATTATAGCTACCTTTAGCATAGTAAACTTGTTAAACTGCTAGAATATGCCCCACTGGAGCTTCCTCTGTGAATTTTGGACTCCCTAGATAACAACATGGCAGAATACTGCCTAGGACAGAACTTCTCAAAAAGAATACCATGACTGACACATTTGTGAGGGAAAAAAGGCAGTTTAGGTTATAAGGCATGCCTAATAGAGGCTCATGCCCCTAAGGTACTTTAGCTTTTTTCACATTATATAGCTGCCACCAGGTGACTGTTTAGTACAGTATAGATCAAGAGATCTATAATTTCATGGTGGTTAACTGAGACAGAGGTTTTCCCCCAAGCAAGCTAACTTTTTTGTTTACATTTGAAAATAATTGTTTCCTTTCTCAGCCACACATAAGTTAGCTAATTTTTTTTAACTCATTAAATATCCCATTTATAGTATGTGCTAAAAGAAACAAAAAACACCTAGTACAAATTAAATACTCTGTCACTAACATAATTATCATAAGCTCCCTTTCTTTAAATATTTACTTGTTTATGATTTTTCCCCACCTCTGGGTTGCTCCAGGCCATTCTCACTTCCTCTAGCCCCATCTGTTCCAACTCCTTCTCAGCTGCTACTTAGAATACTGTAAGTAGCTCAACACCTCTCTACTCAATCAGAACATTCTTTATCTGAAAGAGCTTTTAGTTTCTCCTTCTCTAAACTTTTTCTTCTCTGACTGTTTTCTATGAACTCCCTTTCATTAATTTTGAAATGCCTTTTAAATGATTTAATAGGCATGCAGGTCACACCAATTGTACCTAATTCATTCATTCAAACCTCTTTTTACAGATGAATGACCCATTCATTTTATCACCTGCATTTTGAAAGGATAAAGACTCATTCTTCTCAATATTTTGAAATCTGTACATAAATCAAAGCAGATTAAACAAAAAGATATCATTTGCTTTTGCTTATGTGAATACCTCAAAATTGACATATAATTCAGAACAACTGTTGGAAGGTGATTTGAAGGTACATAGAGTTATATAAATAAAATAATAATGTCAAGATTCTACATATTATTACCAATAAATGTAAACAAGTGAGATAGGGATATAGGATAACATCTCTCAATTTTCTTTCTATAATTCTTTCTATCAATCAATTCAAACGGTATTAAAGGATGTTAATTCCTATACCCAACATGATATAGATGACCACAGAGTGTACTTTATTTAAAGAAATGGAATTTATAATTCTAACCCTTATGATTTGGGGGGAGGGATTAGTTAATATACATGGAAAAATTAAGGAAAAAATCCTTGTAAAGTATATTTTTTCTGTTTATTTACTGCATAACCATTTAAAATTGCACATAGAAGATTTTTTTTATTTTTTTGTTGAATAATTTACAGTCATGTCTGACTTTTCATGACCACTTTTGAGATTTTTTTGGCAAAAGTACTGAAGTCTTTTTCTATTTCCTTCCACAGCTCATTTTGCAGATGAGGAAACTAATGCAAATAGGATTAAGTAACTTGTCTAAGGTCACATAACTAGTAACTTGGAGATCAAATTTGAACTCACAAAGATGTTTTCCTGATTCCAGACCCAGTAATCTATCACTGTGTCACCTAGAACTGATAGTCATTCAAATTATCTCAAAAGGCAGCTGTTTAGATTGTATTTGCAGTTCAGGGGATTAATGAGCACTCTGAATCCCAATTTTCCTAATAGTTCTATTTGTATACTTTACTGAACATTTAACTATGTTTGTTTATGCCTTTGTCTTCCTTATCTAATCCATTCCATTATTGTGATGTTTTTTGTAACTGTCAAGGGGTTTTTGTAATTAGTACAGTATCTAACTTAGTAATTAATACTTAGTACCTCAACAGTAGTGTGATAGGCAGAGATGCAAGGACTCCTATGAAGAAAATCCATAGAGAAGAAAATAGATATCTGTATTATGGACCCTCTTACCCATAACAATCTTACAAGGCTTTCTGTATTTTGATTTAGTCAGATCTATATTTCAAGCTCTGTGATTTATTCTATACATTCTCTTCAAAGCTTATTTCTAGCATAGAGTTCCATTAATTCTATTACTTTATTTCTAAAAATACATGTTTTTGCTTTTTTAGTTATATATTTCACATATATCTGAAAGTTGTTTGTATTTAGTAGTTTGAAAATAACTTTATTATATTATCATCTTTGTTTTATTTTACTGTGCTGAAATAATGATGGATTTTTTGAGGAGTTAATTTATATCCAACAACTCTACTAAAAATATTTGTCTCAATTCCTTTCTTTGTCAATTATCCAATGTTTTCTATATGTTTCTGACATCAAATCACCTGAAAATTCAGATAATTGTATTTGCACTTTACATAATAAGTGTTTTGTTTCTCTCAAAGGTCTTCAACAGGTTTGTTTGGTTGGTTTTTTAAAGGCTTATTTTATCCTTGAAGCAACTAAATAGTTAAGTATAAGCTTAGTTGTTGTTTTATATCTGAGACTTTATCAATTTCCTACCAAATACCAGTATCACAATGAATTAAAGAGCAAAAATACTCATTTTTCCAAGTCAATAGTAAAAAAGAAATCAGAGAAAGACTTCCTAGGAGAATGCATACTAGATAATACATAGTGAAGGAATTTTCCCATTTGGGAGTTCAACAGAGAGAAATGGTCCTGTGTGCACACACACACACACACACACACACACACACACACACACACCACACACACACACATATATAAAATCACTTCAGCACAATGAATACATATGCATGTATATTTATAAAAGAAATGTATGTGTGTATGTATTTATGTGTATATATGTATATATATGACAATTTGATTTAGAAGTTTTCATTCATATATTACATCGGCCTATAATTTTCCTTCTTTACTATTATCCTTCACAAGGTAAGGTGTTCAGATTATATTTACATTAGAATTGAAGTTTGAGAGAGCATATTTCTCATAATCATAATCATCATCATCATAATAACTATTATTATTATTATCTTTTAAATAGTCCTTTAACATTTACAGAACATTTTATAAATTTTGTCTTATTATGTAAGGGCTATTATATAACCTTGGAAGGTAAGTATTACTATTATCCACCCTCCCCACTACTAATGAAGAAATAGTCCCAGGAGCATATAGCTAGTAAATTTCAGAAGCATTTGAATTCAAGTTTTCCTGGCTGTAGGGTTAACACTCTCTCAATTGTGCCATTTAGTCAACTTCAAATTTTTCAGATTAATTTGTGTTGCCTATGTATTACTCTATAACTTTCATAGAATTTAACTCTAAAACAATATATACCTGCATTCCTCTAATATGATTCTAGCCTATATCCCAGACCGGAAGAATGACTCATGTCTTCTCCAAATAAGGGGACAATTTGAGTATTGGCCCTCAGGAAAATAGAAAAGTATAACTTCATTTAAGCATACCAACTAGTCTCATATAGACAGTTCAGACATACTACAGATACCAGACTATAAAGAAGCAGCAAGATAAAGATGTGAATCCTGAACCATAAATTACAGAAGAGACTTTCCCTAGAGCAACTAGTATGTACCACCTTTCTTTTTCTGTCCTTAGGTGAACTTGACTGAAATAAAGATAATTTATACATCCATAAGAGGGTTTTTCTGTATATATTCTGGGTAACTACATACACATTGCTACCAAGGCTATGTGGTCACCTCAAAGCAGCAAACTCCTTCCTTTACTAAAAAAATTTAACATATCCTATTAGAAACATGTCACTTCTTGCTATATAGAAGCTCATCCAACTCAGTGTCTTTTTTCACTTCGGGAGGAGAGTCTCCTGGGGAAGATTATCCCCAATTCTCTCTACTGAGGCAGGAACACTACCTGCTTCCCTTAGGAAGCAGAATTCATTGTAGAATGTAACCTCTTCCCTTCAAAAAATATCATTTATTTGCCTTGGAGACAGTGTGTGAGTCATAATTATTTGGAGAATACTTGAGACATTCTTTAAAGATGACACCATGAAACACTCCTATACTTTACCACCTCTTTAGCCTAGTCAATTGTTTTCCAATTAATTCAGTTTCCTATATTGAAATTATATTGTTTTAATTATACATTTCATGTTTGATTAATTTTGATGGAAATCTCCTTTCCTTAGGTTATTAAATTTCTTCCCTGGTACTAGGTTCCCATATGTGTTTGCTTTACGTAGAACACATTGCTTATGATATGGGATGCTACTCTTGGAGGTAAAATAATTTCTGAAACAAGGTAACCTCCAAATTCACCACCTCCAGCCCCCATCATATATACTCAGTTTCAAAACACAGGAATGCATTTTCTTGTACCCTTACTTGTCTCTGTAGTGAGGTATTCCTCTCCTCCACTTCTTTAAAAATAATCTCTCCTCTCCATCATTTATTCCTTTTTCTCATAGTTCCCCTTCCTCCAAAACACACACACACACATACTTGCCAAGAGATTAGAAAAATTTAACATTTTTTCGCTGCTCACTCATAGAGTTGATAGTTGTTCATTATTCATTTCTCTTGTACTTCCCCCTTTTCTCTCCCAAGGTGCATTGCCTCTCACTTCTTGAGTCTTCCTAAAGACAGCATGAAAAGCAATCCGAGGATATAATTCAAGTTAAGATTCTTCAGATTTATTCTTGTGGAACAGAAAAAAGGTAGAACTTCATTTGAAAATGAAATTTTATTTAAAAAGGAAAAAAATATTTTTAAGAGAATGAGGATTGAGAATAGGTTTTCATGACACTACTCATTTTTTGGTTCTCCTGTTATTTGACTTACATTTTCTTTACCACAACAAGGAAAGAGTGGAATGTGCAACTGGCTTTAGATGATCTATCAGTCTTTCTACATATCCAAATCTCTCTTATTTCATTATATTCATTTGAACACAATCTTCATGCCCCTTCTTCTTATTTATTTGAAATGTATTATATCTATGCCAAAGTAGATTTGGTCTTATAGCTCACTCATTCCATCACTGTTCATTTACTGTCCTCTGATTATTGGAACTGGTCTTTGGGGCTGGCATTTTTCCATTTAGTGTGATGGTGTGTGTGTGTGGGGGGAGTGCAGCAAACATTTAATTTTACTATTACTGTAAGGGAGAATCTGTGCATACGTTCCCAAATGTTTAAACATAGTCAACCTAAAGAAATCTTCAAATTACCAAGAAAATGTATTAAAGTACCTGTTTAAAATATCTCAAACTTTTTCTTGAATGAGATGTTCAGAATTTGATTTTTAAAGAAGTTCTTTTCATAATCTTATTTTACTATTCTTACTCTGTATGTACATTTGAAATAACTAACAAGAAATAGAATTTGAGATTGTCTTCTGGCATAAATCTTTCAAAAGTGTGTTGAGACCATTTATTCAAAAGTAGTCCCTAGTGCCTAGTTGTGTCTGTCTTGACATTTTATCATTCAAGACTATTTTAAGTCTGACAGATTGTGATCACAGCTGTGGAAATGCTTGGTCATTGACTAATTCTTATTCTTTATTTTCCTTTTTCCTCTTAAGACTCCTTTAGGTATATTTTATCCTGAATACCATAAAAAAAATCACAGCTGGTTTTTTATGAAGATCTTTGTTCAGTTTTCAAGATATAAATATGAAATTAAATAGATTTCGAATCTAAAGAAACTTTTCCCATTTAAAATATATGCAATTGTCAAACAATAAAATAACAGCATATTACCCCAATCAGAAATGTTACCATTACCAAAGAAGTATTTTTCACTCTAAGCTATATGTAAAGAAAAGTTATAAAAACTGACTATAAATTGGGAGGAAAATATCTTTATTAAACAAAAGATGATATTTTATGATATAGGCATAAACTTCCACAAACAACGTATTTAATTACTATTTTTCAATGAAATTTGTGGGCTAAATAGCAAGGATATATTATTACTTAAGGAATACAAGTAGATAAGTAAGTTACTTTTCTTATTTTCACGTAAACATCTAGAAAAACATAAACATTATATTTTTTTATATATTTCTGAAAACATAGTGCTACTTTTATAGTTAAGCACTTAAAGAACCCACATGAAAAGAAAGAAGGTGATATTCTGTGATGAAGAAGAATTTTTTTTCCAGCCAAAAGAAGATGCTAATAGTACTTTTGGAAACTTTTCTTCAGTTTTCCTGTTTTTAAAGTTATATCTTCCTCTAACCCCATTTTACCAAAGGTTCACTGGCAAAGAAAAAATTTATATAGGGACACTAAGTGGTACAATGCATGTTGTCAAGACCTGAATTCAAATACAGCTTAAGGGACTTACTGGTTGTGTGACCCTGGACATGGCATTTTACTTGTTTACCTCAGTTTACTCATCTGCAAAATGGGGATAATAATAGCAACTACTTTGCAGGATTATGGTGAGTATCAAATGAGAAAATAATTTTGAAGTTTTTGGCTCACTGCCTGACAGAGTAAACACAATTTGAATAATATTATTATTATTACTTTTCTTATTACAAGGTTTAAACCCCAGGCTAAGATTAAGTTTGGGGTACTTGTAAGGGATGACATGAAAATGGAAAATGGAAGAATTGAAAGTATAGGCTAATGTATGGTTAAATGACCACAGCATCAGTATTGTGAAAGATGGACTAAGAGAAAAGGAGAACTAGAAGGTGTGGTCCAGAGTTCCTGAGGAGAGGAATAGAAAGAGAAATGCCAGGGAAGGGGATCAGGCTCAAACAAAGGAATTTCAAAATTAAAAATCAGTGTGTGACTAGGAGCAGGGTATGGCATGTGGTGTGAGAGGAGAAATAAAAACCACAAGAGGAAAAAAGAGGAAAAATGAGGAGTGAGGGGGAAGGAAGAATTAGAGTAGAAGGAGACGAAGAAGGAAAAGGAAGGATTTGGAGGCCTGTAGGAAAAGAAGAGAATATTCTATAGCATAAAAACATGATTGATAGAACAAATCATTAATAAACATGACATATTGATGGAACAGAAATGAAACTATCAAGAATAAAACTGAGGATAGAAATTGAGAAGGAAGATTAGTAAACTGGGTCCAGATTATTCACACCAAATTAGATGTATTACTTATGTCTTAAATTCATTATATATAAAATTAACTTCAGTAACATTCCTCCCCTATTTTTCCCTCTTTCTAAACATTCCTGTTATTCTACAGAGCAACATCATCTTCACAGTAACCCTGCTTCAAAACTTAGGTTTCAAGCTTCAGTCTTGACTCTCACTTATCTTACATATTCAATCTGTTGACAAGAACTGCTTTACTTTCTTCACAACATCATTCTTCTTCTTCTCCTAAGGCAGACACCACCCTGGATTAAATCTTTATTATTTTACATGTGGTCTATAACAGTGGTCTTTTGGTTGGTATTCCATTATTTAAGTCTGGCCATTTCAGCCCTTTCTCCACAAAACTGTTAAATTGTTCTTTCTAAAATACATATATTCCCTTTCTATTCCACTATTTCATTCAACTCTACATGTTCTCTGTTACTTTGAAGACAAAATATAAAATCTGTTTGATTTCTAAAGCCCTTCGAAACCTTACTTCTTCAGAATTTCCAATCTTATACTTTATTCCCTTGCATTTTCTTTATGATGCAGTAAAAAATGGACTTGCTTTTAATTCTTATATATGTCACTCCATCTCCCCAAACTATGAAACTTTTAATTGACTGTCTCCATGTTTGCATTTATTCATGAAGATGTGAGTTTCATGGAGTCACAGACAATTTTTTTTCTTTTCTTTTGACTCCCAAAGATAAGCTCAGTTTCAAGCATGTAGTAAGAGCTTAATCAATATGTGTAAACTTATTAACTTGAAACTTGTTAACTAGATATGCCTTTGAGAATTTAGAGGATAGCCACTAAAAATTTTAAAGCATAAAACTGACATGATAAAACATATGTGGTTATTATTGTATTAGTGCTTTAGTGACTGTATCAGGCACAAGTTATTTTGTAGTAATTTGTTTCCTTTTTTAATCTCTTTATTCCTTTGAAGGCATGACCATTCTTCTAGTCTTCCAGGTTTGTGGCCTGCTATTGCTTTTTTAGATAGAAAATTTAGGCAAAGATATTGAAATGGTTTATCATGTCCTTTACAGATGCAGAAACCAAGATGAATAGTAACTTTCTGTGCATGTCTTTCTTCTCCTCCTCCCCCACCATGTGAATCTGTTGTCAAGTCTTGTGGATAAGCAATACTTCCACATTCAGAGGGTTTATTGTATCTATCCTGTCCCTCCACTCACATGCTACACTGCATTTCATGTTGTCATTAATTCCATTCTCTGCTTTAATTTCAGATTCTTTCTGGGACAATTACTCTCATGTTCAAGAAGCTTCTGTGACTTCTATCATAAGTACAATTTATTCAAGTGGATATTTCATAGTCTGGATTCAATCTACAAGTCCACTACACACCCTTTACATTTCATTCAAACTAATCTATTAACTTGTGCCTCATACAGAATAAATTCATCACCCACTCTACCTTTGAATGGGTTTTCAATTTTTTTTTTAACCTGCTGCCTTATCCCCTTTCACTTTTACTTCCTAGAATCTCTGGGGTCTTTCAAAATTTAAAGTAAAATACTTTTTTTAGGTTTTTTTTTTTTGCAAGGCAATGGGGTTAAGTGGTTTGCCCGAGGCCACACAGCTAGGTAATTATTAAGTGTCTGAGGCTGGATTTGAACCCAGGTCCTCCTGACTCCAGGGCTGGTGCTTTATCCACTGCGCCACCTAGACGCCCCAGTAAAATACTTTTTAAAAACTTATAGCATGATTTTCTTTTCTCTCCAATTCTTAGTGTCATCTCCCATAGAAATAAGATTTAATTTTCATATATTTTGCATTGCTTTAGTTTATCTATATATATTACTTCTCAAAACTAGAATAACTTGAACAAAAGGATACTTTTGTTTATCTTTATATTGCCAGCAGTTGTGGATATAGTATTGGGCTTGAATTCAGGAAGATCTGAGTTCAGATCCAACCTTTGGAAAACTTACCAGTTGTGGGGGCAGCTAGGTGGCACAGTGGATAAAGCACCATCCCTGGAGTCAGGAGGACCTGGGTTCAAATCCGGTCTCAGACACTTAATGATTACCTAGCTGTGTGGCCTCGGGCAAACCACTTAACCCCATTTCCCTTGCAAGAATCTAGAAAAAAGTAAAAGAAAAAAGAAAATTTACCAGTTGTGTGAATTCGAATAAGTTTCTTCACCATGTTGACATCAGTTTACTCCTTAGTAAAATGAGTAGGAGAATTTTCCAGGAAAACTCCCAATGGGGTCATAAAATGTTATACAGGACTGATGTAATTAAACAAATTATCAAATCCTCAGCACTGTCTTACATGGAAAGCAATAATAAAAAGCTTTTTAAATGAAATTAATTGTAATCAACACAGGGTGTCCCAAAAATCTTAGTGCAGTTTGAAGTTTCAATTTAACAGATTTTATTAGAAAGATATTTTTTTTTAAACTGGGGGTACTGGTTCAAGCTCATAGACAAAAAAATATTGAAGCATTTGTGTAGAAAATGTCCGTAACTGAGTGGTATGTCCTGGTCCCAGGGATCCTTTTCACAATTTTCAGAGTTTTTTCTGAGACAAAATTTGCTTGAAGGGATTAAAAAGTATAGTTCCTTTCTTTACAATGTCCTCAATTAATCTAATTGTTAGGAAAGTTTTGTTGGCATCATTTCTAATCCTCTCCCCAACCCCTATACAAACTTCAGTTTTTGTTTTGACACCCTTCTAGGGTCAGAAAAAATTCAATACATCCTTCCCAATATAACACATTAGATACTTCAAACAAGTTATCCTATCCTTTTAACATCTTTTCTCCAGACTAACTATTCCCTGATCCTTCAGTCAGTTCTGAAATATGATGAATTCAAGGACCTTTATCAGCCTAGTTCCCCTTCTCTAGCTATGGTATATGGACATGACACAATATCTCACATGTGATTTTACCAGGAAAGATTTGTCTCTTCTTCAGGTATTTTCCCTTTAAGAAACAATCATAAGGTCCACTAATTATGTTTGGTGCATTCTAGAGCTTTCAACATTAAAAAGGAATGTCCCAAGAGAAATAAAATATTTTTGCCAGATTGGCAAGGCCATTAACGGCTATCTGAACATTAGATACAATGTGATCCAATGCACTTCACTGAAGAAGAAGCTGAAACACAGAAAACTTAATTTAGTGCCAGAGTTGCAATTAGAACTTACTTCAAGTATGTTAACTCTAAGTACAATACCTTTTTTATACCACTACACAGCTTTCATAAAGTAACAGGAAATAAGTTATTACTCATGCATAGGTATGTTTATCAAATACTTCTAAAGAAGTATGAAACTATCTTAGTAAGTATATGTTATTGTGACTTCTAGGTCATAATGCTCAAATATTCTACAAAATGAACAAAAATAATATGCAAAGGACATTTGCTACAAGGTGAGTTGAGTCTAAGGTTATAGTATATTACTGAAAATTTATATTTATTAAAGGTTTGACATATTTTAGGGATGAGAAATGATTTCCTTATTCCTCTATTGACGTATAGCAAGTAGAAAGTTTGGTGATATTGTTCTTTAGTTTTTTCAAAGAGAATTTAGGTAACTTGGAACCCAGCTCAGTCTCATTTATTTCCTTATGTAAAGTCATGATTTACAAGGAAGTCTTTAAAGAGAGAAATCACCATCCTCCCAGGCACTTAATTTCTCCATTTTGTTATGACCCTTATTTTTTTGTTATTCTGACTCACTTCATGTATCCAAGTCAGTTTTTAAATTATACTGTTGGCAAACTTTATAAAATTTCTCTTAAATAGTCCCTTCCTTCAAATCAGAAGTCACTGAATTAATTCACATCTTCATCAATTCACCTGGGCTTTCATAATAATATTCTAATGAATTTCTCTGTCATTAATATTTTCCTACTCTTATCCATCCTCCACAAAAATATCAGTTGCATTTTCCTAAAATATAGTTCTGACCATGTCCCTTACCTCCTCAGTAAGGTCCAGTTGTTCTCTACCAAAACCAAGATAAAATATAAAGACCTTTGTTTTATACTTAAATGTCTTTGTCCCCTTTTTCTTTCTTTTTCTATATTCTGATACTTGATTCCCTTCCATGTACAGTTTATGATTTATCTCTCCTGGGTTCAGGGTTCTTTGCTGTTCTTTCTGTTTGTTGTTTGTTTTGTATTTACAAGACAATGGGGTTAAGTGACTTGACCAAGATCACACAGCTAGGTAATTATTAAATGTCTGAGATCCTAGATTTGAACTCAGGTTCTCCTGACTCCATGGCTGGTGCTCTGTCAACTGCACCACCTAGCTTCCACTCTTGCTATTCTTAAATTTAATTTTCCCTCACTATTCTTTTTTTTTTGAGTGACAATTTGGTTTATTTATTTTTTATTATTACAATAGTCTTGTAATAAAAATAATTAATAATTAAACATACCCCCCTCCTATAGAGAAACCTCAAGAATAGTGAGAAAGAGAGAAAAAAAGTGTACTTCCGTCTGTATTCAGATTCCAACCACTTTGATTCTGGAATGAGTTGCTTTCTTTATCATAAGTCCACCATAGAAGTTGATTCAATATCTTTTCCCATAGCTATATTTCCCTTCATTCTAATCCTCTCTACTCTCATTAATTCTATTCTTTCTCTCCTTTCACTCTGTCCCTGCTCAGAAGTATGCTGTATCTGAGTACCCTCTCCCACAATATTCCCTCTCTTGGAGGCCTCAGATCCGGAAGGTTCAACTTTGCTCTCTTCTGAGTGTGTCTTTTCATCCTCCATGGGCCAAAATAATTTTCTATGGTCAGACTATATTTATTTCAGTTGTCTGCTCATTTCCTCAGTCTATGATTGATTTACTCCACTTCCAAGGCTTGGGGGGCTTATTGGATCCACAGAGACCTTAATTACTCCAAGGTCTTAGGAGAGGCTCTGACTCTTCTCTTGTCTATGTTCTTGTATGTGAATGACCGCAGGCCCTCCCCTCTGTCTTGGATATTGGAGGGGGGGTTTCTGCTCTGCTATGGTGGTATGGAGACCTGGGACCACAGACAAACTGCAAAAGACTTCTCCTAAATCACTCTGTTACAATAATACCTACCATCAAGGGGTTCTTGGTCTGCTATGGTGGTATGGTGCCCCAGACTGCAACCTGGATCTGAGTGTGAGCAAACAAAAGAGTCCTGTCCCAGGGAGAGAAGAGAGACATCTGTAGTCTCTCCCCAACCCCCTTATTGTTTGTGGGCTGGGATCTCTGAGTGCTGGGTGACTCCACTGATTCCTGCTGCAGCTTCTCACCACAGGGCTGCTTTGAGACTGGCATTCCACTCTGATACTGCACAATTCTTTCACCACCCCTTCAAGCTGTCCCTGGTGATCCCTTTGCCAAAAGATCTGGAAACTATCCTCCCTGACATGAACCCAGGCAACCCCAGGTTCCCAGGTGCTCCACAAGCTGTTCTTGGAAGACTGGAGCCAGTTTGCTCCTGCCTGGCTGCACTGTGCTACTGCTGCTCTCTGGCTCTTTCCAATCCCTTGTCCCTGTGACACAGACCTTTCCTGCAAAACTGCTAAGTCATCTTAGACTGGCATATTGTAGCCAATCAAACTTTCTTTGGGTTCTGCCCCTCTAAATTTTGGCTAGAGTCATAATTTGACAGCTTTTGGAGTTTTTTTAGGGAACAAGTTTCTGGGAATTCCTGCCTTCACACTGCCATCTACCACTGTTGGTTTTACCAGGAAATCTTTCAATATTCACATATTTTCTCTTTAAGAAACAAACGTGAGGGGGGTGGCTAGGTGGTGCAGTGGATAGAACACTGACCCTAAAGTCAGGAGTACCTGAGTTCAAATCCGGCCTCAGACACTTAATAATTATCTAGCTGTGTGGCCTTGGGCAAGCCACTTAACCCCACTGCCTTGCCAAAAAACCCCAACAAACTAATAGAAACAAACATGAGGTTGATTACTTATGAATGGTCCATTCTAGAAACTCCAATATAAACAAGGCATGTCCAATAGAAAAAAATATGTATTTGCTGGATTGGTAAGGTCATTAAAGTCTGATCATTGGCTAAAATGTGTTCTCACAAACTGCAAAAGACTTCTCCCAAATCATTCTGTTGCAAAAAAATACGTTCCATCAACTCTACATATTTATACATACTTCACATTTCTGTTCCATTAGAATACGATCTCTTTGAGGACAGGAGCAACTTCTCCATACTCCAATTTGTTTTTATATCTAGTCTTTAGTCCATGGTCCAGAATATACTATACACTTGATAAATGCTTTTTGAATGCTTAGTCTGTCCAATCATGTATCTGTGACTTATTGAATCTGTCTTCTTGACATGCAGTATCAATGGGGAAAAATAAAAATTCAAACAACTAGTCTTTTGAAGGGCACAATAATATATCTGTTTGATCAATTTTGTTTTATAATCATTTCTAAGTAGTCTCATTCTGAGTTCTGGAGTGGAGTAAAGATTGCAACATAAACCTAGTATGTTCCTGTAACCTTTTCCTACACAACTTTAAATGAAGCCTCTACAGACTACAGATTTCACCAAAAGAAGAGCAAAACAAGCTCTCAACACTGCACATCCTGGAGGATCTTCAGGACTGTCTTATCTGGAATAAAATAAAAATATAACCCAGCTAGGTGGAGAGAAAAAAGCCAGTAGGAAACATCTAGCCACAGAGCAGCCTAGGCCTATTTCAGCTAGATAGCAGCCCACACCGTGGAAGCTAGATTGCAGATTAGCAGGAGAGTCCCAGCACCAGGCAATATCTGAGCCCTGGGAATACTGGGGCAGCAGAGAGGAGTGGGTAAGTCACAAAAACCTGCATAGGCAAAGCTTGGGCATAAAGAAAAATCAAATCTCTCCATAGACAACACCTATGCTGCAAGAGTAGCATCTTGGCAAGTAAGAAGTCTAAGATCAAATCACAGCCGCAATACAAAAAAGTTGGGACTATACTTTCTGTACCCCAGGAGCAGAACTCCAAGATCAAAACAAACATAAAAAGTCAAAAATAACACTAGCCATAGAACTCAGCTAATTAGATAGAGGTGATAAAAATATTATCTCAGAATAACAAAGCAATTACAAATTACCCACATGGGACATCTTAAAGGAGTACATAAACTGGACTCAGATCCCAAAACGTCATGGAAGAACTTTAAAAAGACTTTAAATACCACATAAGAGAAGAAGAAAATAAAAAAGAAAGAAATAGAGCCATGCAGGAGAATTATGAAAAACTGACCTAAGAAATCAAATCCTTTGAAGGTAAAAATGACCAACTTTTTTCCAACTGGAAATGAAATATAACTCATCAAAAAATAAAATAACCTAACTGGAAAAGGAAAACAACTCATCTGAAAGTAAAATTAACCAACTGCAAAAGGAAATACAAAATTTAACTGAAGAATATAAAACCCTAAAAATTAGAAGTGGAGAAATGGGAGCCAAAGACTCTTTTAGACAATGATATTCCATCAAAAAAAAATCCAAAGCCTGAAATAAAATTGTTGTAAAATGTGAAGTATCTTTTAGGAAAAACAAATGACCTGAAAAACTGATCCAGGACATATTAATTACAACCCATTGTTCTACCCAAAAGCCTAGATCAAAAACAGTCTGGAGAATAGCTTTCTGGAAATTATCTTGGAAAATTGCTAATAATCCTTGAAAGAAAGCACAGAAACATCTCAAAAAAAAGGCTCCACAAAAAAAAAAAACAACTCCAAGCACCATCTTAGTCAAATTCCACAATTCTCAGCCAAAGGAGAAACTTCTGCAAGCAGCCAAAAAGGAGCTTAAGTACAAAGGAAGCACAGAATAATATGGGGCTAATTATCTTCAATATTAAAGGATTGGAAGGTCTGTAATATGATATTCTGAGCACTAAGGATCTTGGATTACAACCAAGAATTAACTTCCCAGAAAATTCTCTCAGTGGAAAAGTTGGATTTTCAATGAAATAGAGGGCTTCCAAAATTTTCTGATAGAAAGACCATTAGTAAACAGAAAATTAAATCTTCAAATAAAAGACAACAGAGATGCATTAAAAGGTAAATGGAAAGGAGAGAAAAGACTATTCAAGAATATTAAACTATACATCTGTACAAGGAAACATGAGGTGCAATTCATGAGAAATTATTTCTCTTAGGATAGGTAAAGCATTGAATTTAAATGAAGAGCTTGTACTTAGAAGATATGGGTATAAATAAGACATGAGGTAAGGTTGATTACAAGGATGGTATTTCCTATTGAAACAAAGGATGAAAGAGTATTAGAGGGTCTACACTTAAATAAATCTTTAACTGACCTTACTTTATTACTTTTTATAATTAAGAAGGAACAGAGTGGGGGATGTACTTAGAAGAGTTGAACAAAAATAGATCAATAAGTTATCTTGCCTTAAGCCAAACTTTATGTAACAAGGATTATAGTCCTATTGTTGGAATATTATAAGGACAGAGTGAGGGAAAGTAACCAAGATTTTAATTCAAGAGGGTGCTAGAGGGGCGGCTAGGTGGTACAGTGGACAGAGCACTGGCCCTGAAGTCAGGAGGACCTAAGTTCAAATCTGGCCTCAGACACTTAATAATACCTAGCTGTGTGGCCTTTGGCAAGCCACTTAACCCCATTGACTTGCAAAAAAAAAAATAAAGAGGGTGGTAGTGCTATGGTTTGAGTACTAAAGGGACAGAGAAAGAGAGAGAGAGAGAGAGAGAGAGAGAGAGAGAGAGAGAGAGAGAGAGCTGTGAACCGAACTAATCCCACTATTCTGAAGAGCAATCTGGAAAACTGATCATAAACTTTGAGCCATCAATACTAATAGGCTTATATCCCAAAGTAATCAGAAACAATGGGAAAAGTCCCACATGTTCAAAATTAATTTTTAGTGACAAAGATTTCGAAATTGAGAGGATGCCTATCAATTAGGGAATGACTGAACAAGTCAGGTGTATGAATGTTATAGAGTACTATTTTTATTTTTTTGTTCATTTTTTTTGCAAGGCAATGTGTTTAAGTGACTTGCTCAAGGTCACATGGTAGTAAGTGTCTGATGTCAAATTTGAACTCAGGTTCCTCTTTCTCCAGGGCCAGTATTCTATCCACTGTGCCACCTAGTTGCCCCTGGACTACTATTTTTCTATAAGAAATCATGAATTGTTGGACTTCAGAGAAGGATGAAAAGAATCACAAGATCTGTTGCTGAGAGAAAGGAGCAGAACCAAGAGAACATTAAACATATTAACAAAAAGATTGTGAATTGATCAACTTTGATGGATGTAGTTACTCTCAGCAGTTCACCCCTAGAGCAACCCTGGCAGACATGTTACTGACAATGTTATACATCCAGAGGGGGGAAAAAACAAAACAAATTCAAAAACAAAAAATACCCCATAGAATCAGAATGGATACTATGTTAACTTTTAAAAACTTCTCTTATATTTTCCCCATCCTATTTCATTGTTTTCTGTCTTTTCCCTCTGTCCTAATTCCTCATACTAAAAGTTGCTAATATGCCAATATGTTAAACACAAAAGTGCATGTAAAACTTTTATCACACTGTTAGTTATTAAGGAGACTGGTTGGGAAGGTGAAAATGTATAGCTTATAAATGTGTAAGTGAATGAATGCCAAAAAGATTCTACAACATATTTAGAAACATAAAATACATGATCAATTAAAAATAAATAAAATAATAAAGTCTCATTGTTCAACTGAATATATAAAAGTGAATGTTTGTAAAATACTCAAAATAATCTGACTTAATTTCAACAGTTTTATATCCAGTCATATTGTTTGCAGTCATATCTCTTATCCGTGCTCAGTTCTTTGATTTCACCATAGGAGAACCAAACCATTGAATTAAGAATTCTTCTTTATTTTTTTGTGATATTAGAAGAGAACCAGTAAAGTGCTCTAAGCCATCAAACAGTCATCCCTGATTTTTGCCATGTGATTTGCACACCTTCTTTCCAAAAATGATCGTTAATGTCTTTTATTCATTATGTTTTTCCTTTCAGTTGCTCCTTGGTTCCATTTTGCAGCCTGATCACATTCAATATTTATGTCTCAATTACTCTCTCAATGATAATCATTAAACATTTTTCAAAAACCATTTTATTGCATATTTTGTTGCATATAAAAGAAAAAGATGAATATTAATAATTGGATCAGGTTTTACTTTAATGTGAAGTAAAGTGACTTTACTTCAACAACACCCTACGTGCTATAGCATACAAATACAGTCTTTAGTAAGTTGATAGAAGTGACAAAGAGCTCTCAATAAATCTGTAGCAGGAAAAACAAAATCCTAGCTTATAGTCACTTTGTGATTTTTCTGCTAATGTAAAATTTCAGATGGGATCATAATTGAGAGAGGTCAATGGCGCAAACAAGGTAAATAGTCCTAAAGCCATAATACTCATCCCTAAAGGCCAATGATATGCAATGAGTAAGGTGGTAATTGTTATTTCTGTTTCCTTTTGGCACTCTATTTGAGTTGACCAACAATAATCACATCTAATAACATGCTCTTTTTATTGGGGGTGGTCTTTTTGTTGCTCTTTTTCCTCCATAAAGATTATCTTGCTATGCATTTTTTTCTTCACTTTCTTTTGTTTATCTTAAATTTGGTGCAGTCTTTTCCTTATTTGCTTTTAATATATTGTAGAATACCTGAATTTAACTTTTTAATTTTTGGATTGCCTTTTATACATTTTAAAAGTTATAATGATCCAGCATTTATAAAGAATGTTACAAATATTGTTCCATTTCATCCTTAAAACAACCTTGAGAGGTAGGTATTATTTTAGCTCCATTTTATATGTGAATAATTGAATACAAAGGAAAATTAAGTGACTGCACAGAGTTATGCAATTAATAAATGTCCAAATCAGAATGTGAAATCAAGTCCAAGAACTATAGCCACTTTATCATCTAACTACCTCTATATTTCAATATGCTTCAATACTCCAGTGTTTTGTAATCAACTTTCCAGACATTGCAATGAATTATATGTGTGCGTATATATATATGTATGTATATATATATATGTTATATATATATGTACATATGCAATACATATATATACATTTATATATATATATATATTAATATGAAATACCTCTACTTGTTAAGCAATAAATTCCTTATTTCTCATGACTAAATTAAATTAGTCATTATATGGACAACTTTATGGAGATGTACCTTTTCATTTTTTTGATAGACTAAGTTGACAGTTTTTATTTTCTGTTCTCTTTCAACAGCAAAAGTCTTTAGAGCATTTTAGAACAGACAAGAATTTGAAGTCTGTAAAAAAAGTCCTTGAAAGTCTAGAGATATCTCCACAGTGTGCTATTGTAATATCAGAGGGGGTGAAAAAGTTATTTCTTTCCACAATAAAAGCAAATAGGCTGCATTTTGTGGTCTTAGTAGATCCAGTTCTATTTTTGGTTCATTTGGTTCCTAGATTAATGCTTCAGAAATAAATACTTTATTAATTTCAGTATATTAAAATAAATATCATATTAACAAATATGAAGCTATCAGCTAGTATTATCAAGAAAATATGTTGATCATTATATGGAACAGTAGAATAGTCCATAAAGTTTATGATGAATTATTTTTAATTGAACATTCCAAAATAATAATTCAAGATTATGATTTACATTGCCATAAAGATACAAAAATCAGTTTCAATATCTTATTTAAAAGTATGGTCGGGAAATTTTAATAAATAAATCTGGTCAAGTAGAACTCAAATATTCTAACATAAGGAGTAAGTTAAAATTTTCATGGTCCTTGTTCCAATATAATTTGAAAATGCCTCAGTCAGAGAGTTAATTTAATTATAATTAAGTATATTTAACTAATTTTCTTCTAGTATTTAATAGTTCAATCTTTTATGGAACACAAAGCTTCAGGGAGGCCCATATTGCAATGTATAGTATTTAATTGGAAATGATAGAACTTTCATGAATTGAATCATTGCAACAGATTAAATACTAAATTCTATGTGGAGCTTCTGGCCAAGATGGCAGAGAGAAGACAGGGACAGTTCTAAAGTCTCCTGATCTCTTCCCCATCTATCACATGAAACAAACTTCTTAAAAGAAATCCAACCCACAAAACAGAGAAAAAAAAGCCAGAAGAAAGAACATCTACCAAAGGATTTGTCACCAGCAGCAACACTGGCCGAATTTGGGCCGGGCAGGTGAGTCTGGGCTCAGAGGGAGGATCAGCCCTGGATCAACCAGATTAACAGCTGAATTGGAGCCAGGAGTCTGAGGGCCTGAAAGGTGGAACTGCTGCATCAGCAGTGGGGCTAGACAGAAGGGGCTTGAGTCAACTAGGGAGTAGAGGCACTGGTGTTGGTGCTGTCCCCCGGGAGCTTGCAGACAGGGCTGGGGGGAGAGTTCCAGTGCAGGAGATCTGGGGACACCATCCCTGGACTCCTCTGGTGTGAGGAACTCAGAATCCCATTACAGCTCAGAGCTCTTCCTGAACAAACAAATGCAAACTATTTCTGCTTCAGGCCCAGCTGTGTGAACAGAAGAAACAGCACAGCTGAGGAATGACCTCAGGCCAGGGGAAAGCCCACCATTGATTGAAGGCAAAAGAATTCAATAGCTCCAACTCCTCATTTCAAGCAAAGGGAGAAGGCCTCAATCAAGGTCACAGACACTCCAGAGAAAGCAACCAAAACCTCCTTCTGGCCAGCTAGAGAAATTGCACTCAATGAATAAAGCCTTTAGTAATCCCAAACCACTGTGAACCAGCCCCTCCCCAACTCGAGGTCTTAGCAAAATGAAGAAGGGTCAGCAGAAAGGTGGATCCATAGAAAAATTCTTGGAAGAGAAAGACCCTAACTCAGAGAGACCTGGAACCTCTGAAGAGAATATGATCTGGTCTTCAGCACAGAAAGACTTCCTTGAAGAAATAAGGAAGGAGCTTAAAAATTTGGGAGAGACAATAAATACATTGCAACAAGAAAACAAATCCATAGAAAGTACAATTGGACAAATACAAAAGGAGAATAAATCTCTCAGATCATCAATTGGACAATTACAAAATGAGAATCTCTCACATCATCAATTGGACAAATACAAAATGAGAATAGTTCTCTCAGATCTTCAATTGGGCAAATGCCAAGAGAAAATAATTCTCTCAAAACCTCAATTGGTCAAATGGAAAGCTCTTTCAAAAGTAGAATTGACCAACTGGAAAAGGAGCTGCAAAAGGTTAATGAAGAAAACACCTCCCCCCAAAAAAGAATGGAGTCTACAGAAGCTAATGACTCCATGAGACAGCAAGAGTCAGTTAAACAAAGTCAAAAAATAGAAAAAATAGAAGCAAATGCAAAATACCTCATCAACAAAACCACAGACCTCGAGAATAAATCGAGGAGGGACAACCTGAAAATTATAGGATTTCCTGAAAACATTGAAGAGGAAAAAAAAGCCTGGACTTAATATTACAGGATCTAGTGATGGAAAATTGTCCTGCTATCATGGAATCAGAGCACAAAATATTTATTGAAAGAGTACATCAATCTCCACCAGAAAAAGATCCTAAAATGAAAACACCAAGGAATGTTAGGGCCAAACTCCAGAACTATCAGATAAAAGAGAAAATCCTGCAAGCAGCCAGAAAGAAACAATTTAAATATCAAGGAGCCACAGTAAGGATCACGCAGGACCTGGCTGCAGCAACATTAAGGGATCAAAGGGCCTGGAACGAGATATTTCAAAGAGCAAAGGAGCTTGGAATGCAGCCAAGAATCTACTTTCCTGCAAAGCTGAGCCTTCTCTCCAGAGGAAAACGATGGACATTTAACGAAATGGAAGAATTCCAAAATTATCTGATGAAACGTTCAGAGCTAAACAGAAAATTTGGACATCAAACAGGAGCTTCAAGAGACACATGAAAATGTAAAAAAAAAAGCTGGGGCAGTTTAAAAAAATTGCTATCCAATAAGTTGAAACTGGCTATATCCCAGCATGGAGGGAAAAACAATTCTCATAAAGCTTGAGAATTGTAACTCTAGCAGAGAGAATATACCTAGCCAGAAATGATGGCCATTCATGACCTATCCATGAGATTGCTATCTAAAGAGGTGTAACTGATTTTAACCCCACTTGGGAGAAAGACTCTAATAACTCTCAGGAACTTTTACTCTATTTGATAGAATATACTGAAATAGAAGCCACAGAAACTCAGAATTTTCTATGACTTAGATAGAATGACCTAAAAAACACTACCTCCTTTCAAAGGGGGACAGGAAAGAGACAGGAAGAGGGAGGGGATTGAATGGTATATATCTCATTACACTAAGAGATACAAAAAGCCTATGGTAATAGAGGGGAAGAAGGGAGCAGATGAGAAAAACCTGAATCTCCTTCTCATCAGACTTGGCTTAAAGTCAACCTACACATACTCAGTTAACTTATAAAACAACTAACCTTTCAAGTTATAAAGGAGAAAAGGAGAGGGAGGATGGAGAAAGGGAAGGGGAGTGGGGGGGGAAGGGGAAATAACAAAAGGAAGGGAAAGGAAAAGGGAAAAAGGGAAGGGGGAAAGAAAGGGGAGGGTGTGATATAGGAGGGCAAACACACTGAAGGGGCTGGTATTCAGAAACAAAATACTGGGGAATATGGATGGGGGGGAAAGGGGGAAAAATATAAACAGAGGAAAGATAGCACAGAGGGCAATAAAGAATTAGTAATTATAACCGTGAATGTGAATGGGATGAACTCTCCCTTAAAAAGTAAGCAAATAGTGGAGTGGATTAAAAACTAGAATCATACAATATGCTGCTTAGAAAAACTCATTTGCAGCAGAGAGATACATATAGTGTAAATGTGAAAGGTTGGAGCAAAATATATTTTGCTTCAGCTGAACTAAAAAAAGCAGGGGTAGCAATCCTTATCTCAGACAAAGCAGCAAAAATAGATAGCATTAAAAGAGATAAGGAAAGAAACTTTATCCTCCTAAAAATACTAATAGACAATAAAGCCATTTCAATAGGGAATATATATATATATGTATATATATGTATACATATATATATGTATATATATGTATACATATATATATGTATATATATATGTGTATATATATATATATATATATATATATATATATATATATATATATATATATATATATATGTATGTATGCATCCAGTGGGACAGTACCGAAATTCTTAGAGGAGAAGCTGAAAGAACTACAGGAAGACATAGAGAGCAAAACTCTACTAGTGGGAGACCTCAATCTCCCGCTATCAGATCTAGATAAATCAAACCAAAAAATAAACAAGAAAGAAGTTAAGGAGGTAAATAGATTGTTAGAAAAATTAGATATGGTAGACATATGGAGGAAACTGAATGGGGATAGAAAGGACTATACCTTTTTCTCTGCAGTATATGGAACTTATACAAAAATTGACTATGTACTAGGACATAAAAACCTAATGATCATCTGCGGAAAGGCAGAAATAGTGAATACATCTTTCTCAGTTCACAATGCAATAAAAGTCATATGCAATGCTGGGCCAAGGGAGATATAGCCCCAGAACATATTGGAAACTGGATAACCTCATTTTAAAAAATGAGTGGACCAAAAAACAAATTATAGAAAGAATTAACCAATGAAACAACATACCAAAATGTATGGGATTCATTCAAAGTGACCCTCAGGGGATATATTATAGCTCTAAATGCTTACATGAATAAATTGGAGAAAGAGGAAATCAATGAACTAAACATGCAACTAAAAAAATTGGAAAAAGAACAAATCAAAAATCCCCAATTAGATGCTAAATTAGAAATTCTAAAAATTAAAGGACAAAATAAAATTGAAAGCAAAAAATTATTGAATTAATAAATAAAACCTAAAGTTGGTATTATGAAAAAAAACAATAAATTTGACAAACCTCTGGTCAATTTGATTAAAGAAAAGAAACAAGAAAACTAAACTGCTAGTATCAAAAATGAAAAAGGTGAACTCACCACCAATGAGGAGGAAATTAAAGTAATAATTTGAAATTATTTTGCCCAACTCTATGCCAATAAATTTGATAATCTAAGTGAAATGGATGAATATTTACAAAAATATCAGATGCCCAGGTTACATGAAGATGAGATTAAATACCTAAACAACTCTATCTCAGAAAAGGAAATTCAACAAGCCATTACAAACTCCCTAAAAAAAATCTCCAGGGCCTGATGGATTCACAAGTGAATTCTACCAAACACTTAAGGAACAATTGGTGCCAATTCTATACAAACTCTTTGGAAAAACAGGGGAAGATAGAACTCTGCCTAACTCTTTCTATAAAACCAATGTGGTGCTGTTACCTAAACCAGGAAGAGTTAAAACAGAGAAAGAAAATTATAGACCTGTTTCCCTGATGAATATAGATGCAAAAATCCTAAATAAAATCTTAGCGAAATGATTACAACAGGTTATCATCAGGATAATACATTATGATCAAGTAGGATTTATTCCAGGAATGCAGGGTTTGTTCAATATTAGGAAAACTGTTAGTATACTCAATTATATCAACAACAAATCTATCAGAAATCATATGATCATATCAAGAGATGCTGAAAAAGCTTTTGACAAAATACAGCATCCATTCCTATGAAAAACACTAGAGCATGTAGGAATAAATAGACTGTTCCTTAAAATAATTAGCAGTATCTATCTGAAACCATCAACAAGCATTATATTCAATGGGGAGAGACTAGAGGCATTTCCAATAATATCAGGGATGAAAAAAGGATGCCCATTATCACCACTACTATTCAATACTGTATTAGAAATGTAAGCATTAGCCATTAGAGAAGAAAAAGAAATTGAAGGAATTAGAATTTGGAAGGAAGAGACAAAACTCTCACTATTCGCAGATGACATGATGGTCTACCTAGAGAATCCCAAGAAATCATGCAAAATACTACTGGAAACAATGAGCAATTTTAGCAGAGTTGCAGGTTATAAAATAAACCCTCATAAATACTCAACTTTTCTATATATGTCTAGTAAGATACAGCCAGAACAGCTAGGAAGAGAAATGCCTTTCAAAGTAACCTCAGACAATATAAAATACTTGGGAGTCTATTTGTCAAGACAGACTCAGAATCTTTTTGAAAACAATTATAAAACACTTCTCACATAAATTAAATCAGATTTAAATAACTGGGCAAATATCAACTGCTCATGGATAGGTAGAGCTAATATATTAAAAATGACAATTCTACCAAAACTAAACTGTTTAGTGCCCTACCAATCCAAATTGCAAAAAATTATTTTAATGAGTTAGAGAAAATTGTAAGTAAATTCATATGGAGAAATAAAAAGTCAAGCATTGCCAGGAGCTTAATGCAAAAGAAGGTGGCTTAGCCCTACCTGATCTAAAGTTATATTATAAAGCATCAGTCATCAAAACTGTTTGGTATTGGCTAAGAAATAGAGTGGTGGCCCAGTGGAATAGACTAGGTGTAAAAGCAGGAGATAATTATAGTAATCTGCTGTTCAATAAACCCAAAGAGTCCAGCCATTGGGATAAAAACTCCCTCTTTGATAAAAACTGCTGGGATAATTGGAAGTTAGTATGGAAGAAACTTAGATTAGACCAACACCTCACACCCTTTACCAAGGCAAGATCCAAATAGTTACAGGACTTAGACATAAAAAAACAATACTATAAGCAAATTGGAAGATCAAGGACTAGTTTGCCTGTCAGATCTATGGAAAGGGAGCAGTTTATGACTAAGGAAGAGTTAGAGAATATCACCAAAAACCAATTAGATGATTTTGATTACATTAAATTAAAAAGCTTTTGCACAAATAAAACCACTGTACCAAACATCAAAACAAATGTAGTAAGTTGGGAAACTATCTTTACAACTAATGATTCTGACAAAGGTCTCATTTCTAAAATATACAGAGAACTGAGTCATATTTTTAAAACAAAAAAACATTCCCCAATTGACAAATGATCAAAGGATTTGCACAGGCAATTTATAGATGAGGAAATCAAAGCAATTGATATCCATATGAAAAAAATGCTCTAAATCATTAATTATTAGAGAAATGCAAATTAAAGCTTCTCTGAGGTACCACCTCATAACTCTCAGATTGGCCAATATGACCAGAAATGATGATTATCATTATCGTTGGAATGGTTGTGGGAAATGTGGGACACTATTACACTGTTGGTGGAGGTGTGAACCCATCCAACCCTTCTGGAGAGCTATTTGGAACTATGCCCAAAGGGCAACAAAAATGTGCATACCCTTTGTCCCAGCAATACCTCTACTGGGTCTATATCCTGAAGAGATGAAGAAAAAGGGTAAAAACATTACTTGTACCAAAATATTTATAGCAGCTCTGTTTGTGGTGGCAAAGAATTGGAGATCAAGTAAATGTCCTTCCATTGAGGAATGGCTTAGCAAACTATTGTTGTATTAGAAACCAGGGGAGATAGGATTTCAGGGAAGCCTGGAGGGATTTGCATGAACTGATGCTGAGTGAAATGAGCAGAACCAGAAAAACACTGTACACCCTAACAGCAACATGGGAGTGATGATCCACCTTGATGGACTTTCTCATTCCATCAGTGCAATAATCAGGGGCAATTTTGGGCTGGCTGCAAAAGAGAGTGCCATCTGCATCCAGTTAAGGAGCTGTGGAATTTGAACAAAGTTCAAGGACTATTCCCCTTAATTTAGAAAAACACAGATATCTTATTGTCTGATCTTGTTTCCTTTCAGAATTGTTGTCTCTTCTCTAAGGATATGATTCCCTCTCATCACACCCAATTTGGATCAAGGTACAACATGGATACAAAGTAAAGACTGACAGATTGCTTTCTGTGTTGGGGAGGAGGGAAGTAAGATTGCGTGGAAAATTGTAAAACTCAAATAATATCTTTAATAAAAATTAACAAAAAAATAAAAAAATAAATTCTATGTGAAAACACCTTATAGATCAAATATCAAGTATCTTTTTTTCTCCTCTGATTCTCAAGACAAAAAACATCCTTTTCCTACTATCCAATTAATTTTTATATTATTTTAAAGGAAAGATATAAAGTGGAGTAGAATAGTAATTTCAATTGGATAAAATGTATGTTAACAGTAATAAGAGAGTTGAATTCAATTCAAGAAACGTTTATTACATAAATATTTAATTCATTTTTTTCAATTACAGACAATGGTAGTTTTGCCCAATAATCTTTTGGAAAAGTTTTAGCACTACAATTTTTTCCTTCCCTCCTTTCCCCTCTCTCTTCCTCACCTCTTGAAAATAATCTGATATAGGTCTTAGATTTCAATAAAATTTAATGAGGATTATTCTGAGAGCAGGGAATAAAAATAATCCTTGCTAAGGGGCGGCTAGGTGGCACAGTGGATAGAGCACTGGCCCTGGAGTCAGGAGTACCTGAGTTCAAATCTGGCCTCAGACACTTAATAATTACCTAGCCGTGTGGCCTTAGGTAACCCACTTTACCCCATTTGCCTTGCAAACACCTAAAAAATAAAATTCTTGTTTCTTAGGGGTTGATATTCTACTGTATATTTTCAACTGTCATATACAAAGGAATATACAAATAATATGAAGTAAGGGTCTAGAAAATCTTAGTACAAGGCAGAAGGAAGCTTGAATTCAAATTAAGAATTCTAAGAGAGAGGGTAAAGAAGGAATGCAGGATGAAGAAGGAATTTTTCTCAGTGTAGCCGATGGTCATTGAGAACCCTTACATGTCCTATGGAAGCATGTTTAAGGATAATTCATTGAGATCACAAGGACTTTTGGAAAACTGGTCAGGCTTCAAGTCATGTATAACTTCTTTACCAGGCTGAGTCACTAAATTGACTGCCAAATCCAAATTCTGTATATAATACTAATTGGATAACCACTGTATATTTAGACTTTTTCCTTCTGGCTTTAAAATATCAAAATAATTCTCTGAGCTATCTAAAAGTTGGTGTATATGGTATTGATACCACTAGAAAAATTAAAAATTTACTTAAGTTTGGTCTAAGCTTAGTAGAAGTAAAATATTAAATAGCTAAATAACTACCTTGCAGAAATCATGCCTCAAATAAACATTACAATGAATTATTCTAGTAGTGATAAATTACTTAAGTCTTTTTCAATAATTTTGAAATGAACCTTATGATTCTCTTTTCTGTGTGAGAATAAATTAGCTAGTTCATGTCCAATTCATATTTTGACATATTGTGTTTGTGGATGAGTGTATAATTCTTTTGTATTTCTAATCTGAGGGAAAATTAGGTAAGAGAGAAAGTAGAATGGGAGACTACTTAAACTAAAAGAAATCATGTTTCTGCAACATTTGACGACAATATGGAATCACATGTCTGGAATTCTGAGCCTCTTTAAATATCAGCAAATTTTTGCATCTATATAAGACCAGTGTCCCCTTAAGTAAGCAAAAAATCAGCCTGTGTATAATCAATGAGATGAAAAATTGATTTTAGGGAACCATTGATGGTCAAATTTATCTGGGTGAAGTGTTCATGAAGAAAAATATTAAGAACTCTCACTGTAATTTAGAAGTGTGTTATGATGATCTTTATGAACTTAGGTGAACTGCCTGTATTCCATCCAAGAAACAATAGAGAGATATTTAAGATTTTTGATCAAAAGAGTAACATAAGTGTAATTCATTACAAGCATATTCATACATTCATACATGAATACAGATATTGAAGTGTTACCAAAGAGAGTGACTGCTCATATCAATTAAAAGTCAGAAACTGAGGATTAAATATCAACATATTTATCATGTAGAGATCTTTATCAAATTGTGATGTTTTTAAACCAATTCTTCTTCAGTCATCTGTCTGTGATAGGGACATATTAAGCTATATGTCAGCATGTTAGGGGATAAATGGCCATGGGATCATATTGTTAGAGTTGCAATTGGTTATGCTCAACATTTTTGTGATATAATTTATACATTTATTGAAATAAGCATGTGTAGGAATTATAATTGAGGAGCACAATATTAAAAACATAAGATCCTTAATTCTTGATTATTTGCCTTCCAAAAATAATGAATATTTATTAATTTTTATGGTCAGGAAATAGGAGCAAACATTAACTGAGAAAATTCTCAGTACAGTGGTCTCAAAAAGAAAGATTTTTTTCCCTCAAACATAAAGTTTCTCATGGGGATTTGTGCACAGATATAGAAGACTAGGAAGATATAGATCCAAATGAACACATATGGAATCAAGTCAGTTTATACAAAAGCATATATTACAGCATTGGGAATAAGATACAGAGATGACACTATAGTCATTTTGCAAAAGATTTCATAGACTAGAATATAGTTACAGACTTGGTTCTAGTAGTCCTGGATAAAATGTTCTCATTTAAAAAAAAGCCAACAGCAAACAGATAAACAACATGACAGTAACAGTCCTATTGACTGCTAACAGTTCTTAGTTCCTTGAGCAAAAAATAAACATGTTTCTCTAATTCCCTCAATTCCTGTATATAACATTCATTTTCCAAATGATTTTTTCAATTTTTTAAAGTTTTATTTCCAAATGCTGTTTTTATTTATATTATTATTTATAACTTCCTTTGCTGCATGTCTGTATATGAGTTATATATAACAAGGACTACTTTGATCCAGCAATACCGCTACTGGGTCTATACCCTGAAAAGATGATGGAAAAAAAGGGTAAAAACATCACTTGTACAACAATATTCATAGCAGCCCTGTTTGTGGTGGCAAATAATTGGAAATCAAGTAAATGTCCTTCAATTGGGGAATGACTTAGCAAAATGTGTTATATGTATGTCATTGAATGCTATTGTTCTATTAGAAACCAGGAGGTATGAGAATTCAGGAAAGCCTGGAGGAATTTGCATCAACTGATGCTGAGTGAGTTGAGCAGAACCAGAAAAACACTGTATACCCTAACAACAACATGGGGGTGATGATCAACCTTGATGTAGTCGCTCATTCCATCAGTGCAACAATCAGGGACAATTTGGGACTGTCTGCAATGGAGAATAGCATCTGTATCCAGAGACAGAATTGTGGAGTTTGAACAAAGACAAGGACTATTAACTTTAATTTAGGGAAAAAAATACTGATATCTTATTGATTGATCTTGCTATCTCTTATACTTTATATTTCTTCCTTAAGGATATGATTTCTCTCTCATCACATTCAATTAAGATCAATGTATACCATGGAAACAATGTAAAGACTGGCAAATTGACTTCTGTGGGAGTGGTGGGGGGAGGGAAGTAAGATTAGGGGAAAAATTGTAAAACTCGAAATAAATGAAATCTTGAAGAAAAGGAACAAAGACTGCAATGAAGGAAATCAGTGAATAGCTTATAAAGAGTAAATAAAAAACTGAATAAAATGAATGTGAACAAGCAGCACTCATTTTGGATGAGTTGAATAAGAGATATTCTTATGATTTTGTTTTATTAATATATGTTCTGTTTTCTGACCCCCCCCAAGCAAATAGCCACCACTACGATAAACAAATACATGACACACACACACTTAAAAGTATCTACTGATATTTGGCAGCAGGTATTAGGTTTAGTCAGAAATTTTTTTTCAGTTTCATACTGAATAGCTCATTAGATTTTTAGAAGAATAAAAATGAATATTCTAAATAAATTAAAAATATATATTCTCACAGTTATGAAAGACTTTTCTCATGAACACATATATCAAATATTGAAACAGCAAAATGAATCTTTAATTTAATTAAATTAATTTTAACATTACTATAAAAGTTTCTTAGTGTTAATAAATCTGCTTTCATACCTTATGACAGTAATTGGCCATTTAGTAATGCAAAATTTGAGAATTTTCAAGAGAACATTGCTAGTTAACTGTCTCAGAAAATGTGATTTATGTTTCCTTTATTGAAATGAATCTTAAGCTTTGATATTTGAGAGAAAATGATAATAATTCATTGTTCTGTTGATTGCTATTAGCACTTGGCATGATTTCTCCTAATTGAATTGAATTATATAGTTTAATAGTAATTGCTTTGTTAAACATATCGATAATAATATGCAATAACTGTTTAAAAGTCCTACTCCTTTCAAAACAACTTTATTTGATAAAATTCATATTATAAATATTTTAAAAATATTTACTAATTAACTCTCCAAAGAAACAATATACATTTACATTTATTTGACGAAAATGACAAATTATAATATTATTTTGTTTTCACAATAAAATATCAAGGAAAATTTCCATTGTGAATAAGGAAAAATTATATGACTAGAATCATATCCAAATAACACATATAGGGTACAGATCTAAATGGTAACTTAGGTCTACCCAATTTTCTTTTCTTTTGCAGATAAAAGTAATTGAGGTCTAAGGAAAACAAGTGACTTTGCTGAGATTGCAAAATTCATTACTAACTAAAGTAATAGTAGAATATAGTTTGTTACAATCCTAATCTAATAACAAATTCACAATTCATATATAAATATATATGAGAATATAACTAATTATTTCAATAGAAATTCATGACTAATAATTTGTTATGTGCCAATAATTGTTCTAGGAAAAGGAAACAATAGAGAAAATGAATCAACCCTCTGCCTTTAGGGTAATGTTACAGGGATTCTTAAAATGGGGTCTGTTAAATTTAAAGAAATAATTTGATAACTAATATAATCGGTTTTCTTTGTAATTCTATGTGTTCTATTTTATACATTTATGAACATTTTTCTTAAAAAGGATTCATGAATAGGCTCATCACACTACCTAGGAGTCCCTAACACGAAAATAATGTAAGAACTTCTGGTGTGCAACCAAAAACAGATATATGATTTTTTTAGACCCAACTTATAATTTCATTTTTTAAATTTTTAAAAAATTAATTTTCCAAATACATGCAATGATAGTTTTCAACATGCATTATTTTGTAAGCTTTTGAGTTGTACATTTTTCTTTATTTTTGTTATTTATTTTATATTATTATAATAATTTTGTTGTAAGATTAAACATAAAATCCTCTCCCCCCAAGAAGATGAGAAACCTCAAGAATAGTGAGAGAGAGAAAAAAAAATGTACTTCAGTCTATGTTCAGATTCCATTGGCTCCATCTCTGGGTTGAGTTGCTTTCTTTACCATAGGTCCACCAGAAAAGTTGCTTCAATATTTTTCCCACAGTTCCTATTGCTAGCTCTATTTCACTCTATTCTATTCTTCCCAACTCTCATTTATTCTATTCTCTATCTCCTTTTATCCTGTCCCTGTCCAAAAGTGTATTGTATCTGAGTACTCTCCCATAATCTTCCCTCTCTTCTATCACCTATTCTCCCCATCCTTCCCCCCATTCCCCCTCATCCCATCCCTTTCTTATCATTTTTCTTTAGGGTAAGATAGATTTCCTCACCCTATTAAGTGTGTATGTTATTTGCTTTTTGAGCCATTTCTGATGAGAATGAAGGCTCACCCATTCCGCCTTGCCTTCCCCCATTCCACTCCATTGAAAAAGCTTCCTCTTTACTCCTATGTGAAATAACTTAAGTGCTTCTTTCTCTCCTTTCTCTTCCTCCCAGTACTTCCCTTTGTCACCCATTGACTCCATCTTTTTACTATATTATACCATTAGATTCTAACTCCATCCTGTGCCCAGTCTATATATGCTCCTTCTAACAGCTCTTATAATTGAGAAAGTTCATATGAGTTATCAGTATCTTCTTCTCATGCAGGAATGCAAACAGTTAAATATCATTAAGTTCCTCATAATTGGTCCTTCTCATCCACCCCCTCTATGGTTCACCAGATTCCTGTACTTAAAGATAAAACTTTCTGTTCAACTCTGGTTGTTTCAATAGGAATGTTTGAAAGTCCCCTGTTTCATTGAAAGTCCATCTTTTGCCCTGAAAGAGGATGTTCAGTTTTGCTGGGTAGTTGCTCCTTGGCTGTAAATCAAGATCTTTTGCCTTCCAGAATATCATATTCTAATCCCAATCCCTACAAACCCCTAATATAAATGCTCTCAGATCCTGTGCAATCCTGACTATGGAGCCACAGTATTTGAATTTTTTTTTGTTTTTGGAAGCTTTTAGTATTTTCTCTTAGACTTGAGAACTTGCAATTTTGTTATAATATTCCTGGAAGTTTTTTTTTAATTTTGGATCTCTTTGAGGAGGTGACTAGTGAATTCCCTCAATTTCTATTTTCCCCTCTGCTTCTAGGATCTCAGGACAATTTTGCTGTATTATTTCTTCAAAAATGAAATTGGCCTTTTTCCTGGTCTTGACTTACAAGTAGCCCCGTAATTATTAAATTATTTCTTCTGGATCTGTTTTTGAGGTCAATTGCTTTTCCAATGAGATATTTCAAATTTTCTTCTAATTTTTGGCTTTTTTGAAAGAGTTTTATTTCTTCCTGATTTCTCACAAAGTCATCAGCTTCCTTTAGTTCCATTCTGTATTTGAAGGATTTATTTTTCTTCAAAGATTATTTTTATCTCCTTTTCCAGCTGATCAATTCTGTTTTTTTAAATCATTCTCCTCATATGTCTTTTGCTTTACCTTTTCCATTTGGCCAAAACTAGTTTTAAACATTTTATTTTCTTCAGCATTTTTTGTATTTCTTTTATCAAGCTGCTGATTTGGTTTTCATGATTTTTCTGCATCACTCTAATTTCTCCTCCCAATTTTTCCTCCACCTCCCTTAATTACTTTTCAAAGTCTTTTGGAGCTCATCCATAGTCTGTGCCCATTTTCTATTTCTCTTGGAGGTTTTGTATACAAAAGCTTTGATTTTGTCATCATCTAAGTGTGTTTTGATCTTCTGTGGGACCAAAGTAATTTTCTATGGTCAGATCCTTCTTTTTCTGTTTTTTACTCATTTCCTCAGCTCAAGATTAATTTACAGGACTTCTAAGACTTTGAGGTTTTTTGGGACACCCCACTGGGACCTTTATTCTTCCAACATCTTATACTCTCTTGCCTGTGCTTTGATATGTAGTTGATCACAGACAGTCCCTTCTGCCCTGGGACTGTGAGGAGGATCCCTTATATCTTAGTATGGAAGGCCAAACTACAACCTGGATCTGAGTGCAGACAAGAAACTGAGTCCTGCCCCAGGGAGAGCAGAGAAATTTCTGCAATCTTCCCCTACCCCTTTATGGTCTGTGGAATGTGCTCTGGAGGTGCAGGCTGGTTTCCTCCATTCTCACTAAAGGTTCTACAGCTGGTACTCCTCACTCCACATTCCTTGTGGTGTAGCAGAGTTCTCTCATCACCTCTTCAAGCTGTTCCCAGTGATACCTGGGCTGCACTGGGCTGGGCTGAGCTGCATCTGAGGCTTTATTCCAACTCCTGGTCCTGGGGAAACACACCTTTCCCATGGAAATTCAAAGTTATCTTGGACTGGAAAAATGTATGTTCATCAGCTTTTCTGTGGGTTCTATCCCTCCAAATTTTGGCTAGAGTCATAATTTCATGGCTTTTGGAGTTTTGAGGGGAAGGAGTTTCTGGGAAATTCTGTCTTCATGCCATATCTTGGCTCCACCCTATAAAAGCAGATATATTATTTTTTAAAAAATCAATAAAAACTAAGGGGAGAAGAAATCTCTCAGAAGCATTGGTACTTGATTTGAAACATGAATGAAGGCATTCATTTGAAGAGGTAGATATGAGGGAGATTGATTCTAGGAATTAGAGTGGGATCAACAATAGAGAAAAGAAAGGAGAAGGGATATCAAATTCAGAAAATAGCTAATAGTCAATTCTAAATGTAATGTATAGTTCAATAAAAAGGAACAAAATTAAATGTCTGGAAAGATAAGGTCACATTGTAAAAGGTTTTAATTGACATATTGAGGGATTTATAGAGTATCTCAGAATACTTACAAAGAATCTGAAAGGCTTGAATCCTTACCATAGGAAAATAATTTTGACGACTTTGTGGAGGAAATTTCTGGCAAAGAGGGCATACACTGAAATTATGGAGGAGATCTAGGAGACTACAATGCATTTCAGGCAATAAATGATAATTTTTTTGGTTTGGATAAGAGAAAGAAAAGAATGATTCAATTATAAAAAGAATTCCACAAGAGCAAAGGATTGAAAGAGAAATTCCATTTAAAGAATATTCAGACAACATTAAACACTTGAGAAACTATCTCCCAAAGCAAACACATAAACTGTATAAATACAATTATAAAGCACATCCCCCCCCAAATAAAGTCAGATCTAAAGAACTGAAAAAGTATTAATTGCTCATAATTAGGTCAAGGTAATAAAATAAAAATGAGAATTCTTACCCAATTAAATTATGTATTCAGTTCTCTACCAATCAAACTTCCAAATAATTATTATACTGAGTTAGGAAAAATAGAAACAAAAGGTCAAGAATAGCAAGGGAACTGATAAAAATGTAAAGAAAGATGACCTAGCTCTACCATATCCAAAACTACAATAAAGCTGCAGTCATCAAAACTGACTGATTCTATTTAAGAAATAGAGCAATGGATCAATGGATCAGGTTAGCATCAAAAGAAACAGTAGTAAGGGGCAGCTAGGTGGTGCAGTGGATAGAACACCCGCCTTGGAGTCAGGAGTACCTGGATTCAAATTCGGTCTCAGACACTTAATAATTACCTAGCTGTGTGGCCTTGGGCAAGCCACTTAACCCCATTGCCTTGAAAAATCTAAAAAAAAAAAAACAGTAGTAAAGGACTACAGGAATCTACAGTTTAAAAAACCCAAAGACATTAGCTTCTGGGATAAGAAAATACTTTTTGATCCAATTTGTTGGGAAAATTGGAAACAGTATGGCAAAAACTAGCATAGACCCAAATATCCCACATTATACCAAAATAAGAGCCAAATGAGTACAGGATAAATATTTGTAGAGGATACAGGATAAATACAATATAGATAAATTAATAGATGAAGAAATACTCAGATCTATGGGAAAGGAAGAAATTTATGACCAAGTAAGAAATAGGTACATTGCAAAGTACAAAATGGAAGATTCTTACTGTATTAAATTTTTAAGAAATTGCACTAATAAAATCAATTACTGTTATAATTAGATAGAAAACAGAAAGTTGGGAAACAAGTTTCACACCTAGGGTTTCTGATGAAGTTCTCATATTAAAATATAAAGAGAATTGCATCAAATTTATAAAGCTATAAGTCATTCCCCAATTAATAATGGGTCAAAGGATATGAACAGTTTTCAAATGATGAATTTAAAAGTCTATATAATCATTTGGAAAAAAATGTTCCAATTCATTATGGATTAGATAAATACAAATTAGAACAACAAGAGGTATCATCTCACTCCTATCAGATTGACTAAGTTGACAGAAAAGGAAAAATGATCAATTCTGGAGATTTGTTGGAAAGATTGGGATATTAATGTATTGCTGGTGGAGCTATGAATGGATCCAACCATTCTGGAGAGAAAATTGGACCTATGGCCAAAGAGCAATTAAACTGATTAAATCCTTTGACCCAGCAATTCCAATACTATGCCTCTATCCAGAAGAAATCATAAAAATGAGAAAAGTCTCACATCTTTCAAAATATTCAGAGCAGCCCTTTTTATAGTGGCAAAAAGCTGGAAATTGAGAGGATGCCTATCAATTGGGGAATTGTTGAACAAGTTATACATATGAGTGTTAAGGATTGTTCTATAATAAGCCATAATTGACTGGACTTTAGAGAAGCATGGAATGACTTATGCGATCTGATGGGGAGTGAAGGGAGTAGAACCAAGAGAATATTCCACACATTAACAACATCATTGTGAGTTGATCAAACTTGATGGATGCAGCTCCTCTCAGCAGTTCAGAGAGCTAGGACAACCTATTACATTGACTATGGACAATGCTATCCCCATCAAGAGGAAGAAAAACAAAACAAAATAAAACAAACAAAAAATCTTTAGCATCTGATCAGCACTACATTTTAAAAAAAATATTTATTTAAGGCAATGGGGTTAAGTGGTTAGCCCAAGGTCACACAGCTAGGCAATTATTAAGTGTCTGGGGCCAAATTTTAACTCAGGTATTCCTGACTTGAAGACAGATGCTCCATCCATTGTGCCACCTAGCTGCCCTTGTGCCACTTAGCTGCCCCTGAATACTACATTTAAAAAACATTATCTTATGCATTTATTTCCCTCAATGTCAATTTCTCATATTGAATGACTAATCTATAAACATGTTAAGCACAAGTTTGTATGTACTATATTCACCTGATTCTCTGCTGCTGAGGGGTGGGGATGGAAAGGGAGAGTGAAAGGAAATTTTCTTACTTAAAAAGATGCATATGCATATGGATGGATGTTGAAAAATTTTCATAACATGTATTTAGAAAAATAAAATATCAAAAAAAGAATAAAAGAGCTTATATTGTGTTAAACAATGGGAGTCTTTTATAAATTTTTGGAGGCAATTTCTGTGACTAAGATTAAATTGGCACCACAAATGCAGTACAAATATCTTTCATATATATGAAGATAAAGAGACAGATTTATATTTACCTAATATGCTTGTCAATATGATTGAAGAGACCCTGTGTTGGGGGTATCTCTCCTCCAATTTCAATTTCCATCAAATGATGGGTAAAGGACTGAGACATATCCTTATATGTCAATAGGATATTATATATGCTCTGAGAATTGTCAGAGAATTGGACTATTGGTAGATATTACTAGATGGATATTCCTGCAATAATGAAAATATTCCCTCATTCTTTTTTAAAGTATGACAGTAAATAGTTACTCCCTTGGGGTTTGAGAGTATTGGAGAAATGGAGAAAATAGAAAAATAAAACTTTTCAAGAAGATTGTCTAATAATAGAACAGAAATAGAATGGTAGGTTAAGGTAAGATAAATGAGCTAAATACATTGTTCTTGAGAATGTAGGGAATAGTGAAGTATTCATGAACAACAGGGGGTGGGAAAGAGAGAGATCCTAAGAAATAATGAGAAAGACAGAGGGAGACAGAGAATGAGAGACAGAGAAAAGATGGATTAATCATTAGGAAAACTTCTAGAAGTGATGGAAGATTATGAGATCAAGGGGAATATGAAGAACTGGTCTCAAAATTGACAAATTTCACTTGCTACTTAAGAGACTGAAGTATAAGAATGATATCTTTCTGATATCTCAGTTTCCCTCATTCTAAAATATGCATAACAACAAATACACCTCAGTTTTATTCTATCTAATCAAGTGAGATAATATATGTTTTGAAAATCTCAAAATTATATAAGAAAGTTTGCTTTTATTATTGTTATTAAGATTAATGATCTAATGAACCTAGATTAGGAAAAGTGCTTCAGGGAATGCATTAATTATTTTGGAGAAAATCAAACAACAAAATTTTAAAGGCACAATATTGTGTACTGTAAGTTGTTTCTAGAGTAAATTTATGAACAAATAATACTATTGTCTATAGCCATCTCTATATAGTCTGAGAAGAAACATAATAATGGTAGAAAATTCTTTGCTATTCTAATTGAATCCATGGACACAGATAAAAGTGTAATGTGCTCTATGAACATGGGGAATGATTTGGAATTCGAAATGGAAACCACAAAATAATTTGTGGGCAGCTTCCAAAAAGAAAAGGTTTGATTTTGGGGGAATAGGCCCTAAGGCAGTTACAACTTTCTTGTTCTTCCCTTCTTCCTCCTTCCAACATGGCCTCATATGTCTAGGGCATATTATATATGCTCAGAGAATTGTCAGAATTTGGAGTTAGACTATTGGTAAATTTTAGTAGATGGATATTCCTACAATAATGAAAATCTTCCCTAAGTCTTTTTTTGTTTTTTTTTTTTTATTTTTTGTAAGAAAGATTTTTATTTATTTTGAGTTTTACAAATTTTACCCCTTTCTTATTTCCCTCCCCCCCACCCCCCACAGAAGGCATTCTTTTAGTCAATACAATGGTTCCATGTTATACATTGATCTTAGCTGAATATGATGACAGAGAAATCATATCCTTAAGGAAGAAAAATAAAGTATGAGATATTAAAATTGCATAATAATATAACTTTTTTTTTCTAATCTGACAACAATAGTCTTTGGTTTTTATTCAAAGTCCATAATTCTTTCCCTGGATACAGATGGCATTCTCTATTGCGGATAGGCCAAAATTGTCCCTGGTTGCTGTACTAAAGGGATGAGCAAGTCCATCAAGGTTGATCATCACCCTCATTCTACTGTTAGGGTGTACAGTGTTTTTCTCTGTTCATCTTGCTCAGAATCACTTCATGCTAACCCTTCCAGGCTTCCATCCCTCCTGGTTTCTAATAGAAAAATAATGTTCCATGACTTACATATACCACAGTTTGTTAAGCTATTCCTCAATTGAAGGACTTTCATTTAAGTTCCAATTTTTTGCCACCAAAAACAGGGCCTCTATAAATATGTTTGGACAATTAATCTTTTTACCCTTTTTCATAATCTCTTTAGGGTATAGTAGTGGTATTACTGGGTCAAACGGTATGCACATTTTTGTTTCCCTTTGAGCATAATCCCAAATTGCTCTCCAGAAAGGTTGGATGAGTTCACAGTTCCACCAGCAATATACTAGTGTCCCATATTTCCCACATCCCTTCCAACAAAGATCATTGACTTTTCTGTCATATTGGTCAGTCTGAGAAATGTGAGGTGGTATCTCAGAGATGCTATAATTTGCATTTCTCTAATAAGTAATGATTTAGATCAATTTTTAATATGACTATGGATTGCTTTGATTTCCTCAGCTGTAAATTGCCTTTGCATATCCTATGACCATTTGTCAATTGGGGAGTCACTTGTTTGTTTAAAAAATTTGACTCAGTTCTCTGTATATTTTAGAAATCAGTCCTTTGTCAGAAATATTAGTTTTAAAAATTGTTTCCCACTTTACTACATTCCATTTGATCTTGGTTACAGTGGTTTTGTCTGTGCAAAAGCTTATTAATTTATTGTAATAAAAATATCTATTGTTAATGATGTTCTCCATCACTTGCTTGGTCATAAACTGTTTCCTTTTCCATAAATATGACAGTAAACTACTCCTTTATCTTCTAGTTCACTTATAGCATTGTTTTGTTATGTCTAAATCCTGTATCCTTTATGATCTTATCTTAGAATAGGGTGTGAGGTGTTGGTCTAATCTAAGTTTCTTTCATACTAACTTCCTATTTTCCCAATAGTTTTATTGAAGAGAGAGTTTTTATCCCAATAGTTGGACTCCTTGGGTTTATCAAACAGTAGATTACTGTAATCATGTCCTGTTATTGAACCTAGTCTATTCCTTTGATTCATGACTCTGTTTCCTACCCAATACGAGACAGTTTTGTTGATTGGTGTTTTATAATATAATTTTAGATCTGGTAAGGCTAAGCCACCTTCTTTTGCATGTTTTCTTCATTGAATCCCTGGAAATTCTTGACTTCTTTCTCCATATAAATTTCCTTACAATTTTTTCTAACTCATTAAAAGTATTTTTTTTGAATTTTTATTGGTTAGGTACTAAAGAGTTTCATTTCAGAAGAATTAGCATTTTTATTATGTTAGCTCAACCTATTCATGAACAGTTGATGTTTGCCCAGGTATTTGAATCTGGTTTTATTTATGAGAGAAGAGTTTTGTAATTGTTTTCAAAAAGTTTTTGAGTCTTCCTTGGCAGGTAGAATACCAGGTATTTTATTTCATATGAGGTTACTTTGAAAGGGATTTCTTTATTTTAGCTCTTTCTGCTATAGCTTGCTAGTCATATATATATATAAATGTTGAGGATTTATGAGGGTTTATTTTATATCCTGCTACTTTGCTCAAGTGGCTAATTATTTCTAGTAACTTTTTAGATAACTTTTTGGGATTCTCTAGGTAAACCATCATGTCATCTGCAAAGAGTGAGAGGTTTATCTCCTCCTTCCCAATTCTAATTCCTTCAATTTCTTTTTGTTCTCTTATTGCTGAGGTTGACATTTCTAATATGATATTTAATAGTAGTAGTGACAATGGGCATCCTTGTTTCAACCCTGATGTTATTGGTAATGCCTTAATACTATCTCCCTTGCATATAATGCTTGTTGATGGTTTCAGATAGACACTGCTTATTATTCTAAGGAACAAACCATTTCTTCCTACACTCTCTAGTGTTTTGATTCGGAATAGGTGTTGTATTATGTCAAAAGCTTTTTAGCACCTATTGATATAATTAGGTGATTTCTGATAGGTGTGTTATTGATATAACTAATTATACAAACAGTTTTCCTAATATTGATCCAATCCTGCATTCCTGGGATAAATCCTACTTAATCATAATGTTTTATCCTAGTGATAACTTGTTGTAATCATTTTGCTAAGATTTTATTTAATAATATTGCATCTATATTCCTCAGGGAGGTAAGTCTATAATTTTCTTTCTCTGTTTTAACTCTTTCTGGTTTGGGTATCAGTACCATGTTGGTGTCATAGAAAGAGTTAGCTAAACTTCTGTCTTCACCTGTTTTTCCAGAGAGTTTATATAGAATTGGAACCAATTGTTCCTTAAATGTTTGATAGAATTCATTTGCGAATCCATCTGACCCTGGAGATTTTTTTTTTTAGCAAGTTCACTAATGGCTTATTGAATTTCTTTTTCTCCGATATGGTTACATAGGTTTATTCTCCTCTTCATTTAATGTGGGCAAGTTATATTTTTGTAAATATTCATCCATTTCAATTAGATTGTCAAAAGTTGGGCAAAATAATTTCAAATTATTACTTTAATTTCTTCCTCACTGGTGGTGAGTTCAACTTTTTCATTTATGATACTAGCAATTTGGTTTTCTTTTTTTAATCAAATTGACCTAAGGTCTATCAATTTTATTGCGTTTTTTCATAAAACCAGCTCTTGGTTTTATTTATTAGTTCAATAGTTTTCTTACTTTCGATTTTATTAATTTCTTCTTTAAGTTTTTCTGGGCTGGAGACCACTTCATATTCTCCTCAGCAGTGCTAGATCTATCTGGGTTAGAATCTGTCTCTTCTAAGTATTTCTCCATGGGCCCTACTTTTCTCTGGTGTATTTTCATCTTGTGTTGGGTGTTGGGGGAGCTGACTCTCAGAGGTTTGCTTTTGAAGATCCTAGGGGCTAATTTCATTTATCTTAGTAATTCCAAGGGCCATCTACAAGGGGGTGCCGGTGCTCTCTCTTCAGTGAGGTCTTCAGTAGCAGGGTCTGATTTGACCTTGAAGACTGGGCTGGCCTTGGGGGAGGGAGTTAATCTCTTTCAATTGAGTGAACTCTGTTGACCTGAAGGAATGGAGTGGGGGTGGGGGTTGTTTGTTGTTTGTTCTGGACAAAGGTCTATGCTGAAAGTATGAAGCTCAGGTCCATGGCCCAGCTGGTTGTTCTCCATGTGTGCTCTGAGACTCTGTGCTGGAGCTCACCATCCAGTAGCTCTTCTCCCCGGGTCCAAAGACTCTACAGCTAAAGCTGGTTCTTGCATCTACCACTCACTGAAGTCTCTGTGACTGAGACTGACCCTCTAGTCTCCCCCAGCTGTGGTCCCCAGTGCTAATCCTCTACTCTCTTTTCCTGGTTCACCCATGGTCCCCTGAGACTGACCTTCTTGGTAGGTTTTCTTGTCCTAGCTTCTCTTTCTGGGTTTTGTTGATCACATTTCTGTCAAGAGGTTTCTCTCATGTTATTTCTGAGGGGAAAGAGAGAGCACCTATCACAGTGGCTGTCTTCTTTTTGCCATCTTGGTGGGAAGTACCCCTTTAATTTTTTCTATAATATGAGATTAACTATTGAGACCATTAAATGCTTTTTTGTGCTATAATGATATAGACATTTCAGTCTGTTCACCAATGCCATTGTGAACTGTTTGGAGACCTCAGTTGGAAATATCTTTAGGAACCTCATAAATAATTAAATCCTCTAACACAATATGTCCCAAGGGTCAATAATTTTTTTGTCTTATAAGTTTATTATTCTTTCATCTTTCCTATCATTTTAAGTAAGATCCTCTTATTCCATCAGAACAACAACTAAGCAAATTATCTATGACATCTTCCCTCCAACAATCTCCAGTCAACAAATGATTAAGTTCTGTTGAAATACATTCCTACAATATCTCTTGAATTTGTTCTCTCTTTTTCATTTCTACTGCTACCACAATGTTTTAAGATTTTACACATTTCATCAAGCCTTTTTCAATAGTCCTCTAATTGGTCTTTCTAAAATCTATTTTCTCTCTTTTACTTTTCAGTCTATCCATTGTTGCCAGAGCAATCTTCTTAAGGCACTGGTTTTTTTTATCTGAAACCTTCAATAATTTAGCTGAATGCTTCCTCAAGTTTTAAAACAGATTTTGATGAAAAAATCTTGCAAGATAGGTATTGGGTGTTACTATTATCACTCTACAGATACCACTGCTCAGATAAGGACAAAGGATCTGAAACTTAGAAAATGGTGAGATTTCCACTAGTCCATGGACCTGATCTATGTTGGAATGTTTTTAAACACAGGTAGCTCCTGAATTCAAATTTAGAACATATTTCTCTTCATGCCTATTCTTTAGTTAGATAATAAACTGTTATTCAAGGTTGTAGTATATCATTACTACCTGTCAAAAATAATGTCATTAGTATGTTATTGAAGGTTATTCATGAACTATCCCAATTCATTTCTCTAACAGTATCTTCTCATAAAAATAATAACTCATATAATAGCTTTACTTAGAGAACATGTTTTCTGCATGGACATTCTAACAATGTAAACTTTGTACTATTTTGCTTCTACATGGAATTTTCATCACCCTATCACATATTTACTGCCAAAATGTTATTCATTATTCAAATCTATTTCAAATGTCATTCTCCAGATACTATTTGTCTAATGGAAATAATTGCTCTTTAATGTTCTATAATATTTTGCTTATACATCACCATTTCTACTTCTGTAATATTATATTTCAATTACCCACACAAAAACACAAGCTGAATTTTTTTTTTCATTCAGGAAACATTTATTATTTACTACCTATTCATCCAGAGATTAAATGAGCCATAGTATCTGAGATAAGTAAGGTAGACATAGACAAGGTCCATACTGGGTCCATGCAATTTCTTGAATAATTCATTACCTAGACCCAACTTCACTTTCCACCTACTATACTAATACTATGGATTGGAAGAATTTAGAAACATGATGTAGTTGATCATGAGAAGTATACTGTGAAATATTATAACTAGTGGTCTCCAAGCAAAGAATAATATTTTCATATCAGGGATATCATAGACAATATTAAATTAAATTAAAAGACCACCAAGATTCTTTCAAAGTGAAAATTCTATGATATGTCATAGAAGACTGAGACAGCTTGATAATCATAAAGAAGAAAAATAAATATTAGTAATTATATTTGACAATAGGAAATATAGTATTTAATGAGAAAGTTTACATGTAAGATGTGACTACAAAGTCATGAAGGATTCCAGAAGTGGAAAAAGACTGGATGATTTATTATATACCTGATATATAATTATTATGGATAAAAAGCTATAAATATTCAGTGAAAAGAGAAAAAATGTTTCCTTCTAATGATAAAGAAAAATTTTTTGTAAGAATTACAAATTGATTCGGGTGATAGCACATAGAAGATTTAGAAAAACTTTGGATGGAGGAATGTAGATATTGAACGTAGATTTTGAAAAAGTCAGTTTATAAAAGGTCTATCTATGAAAGATAAATAAATTTGTATTTGATCTTATAATTAATTGGGAATTGGAATTAATCTTAACTTGCAGGAAGTAAAGAAAGAAATACTATTTGCTATCTAAAAGCTTAATAACTTTAGCTACCCAAGAATAGATTATGAGTAAACAAAGATTACGTTCCTCATTATAAGCCTTCAGGATGAGATTGGTTCATTTACTAGTGTATTATGGGGGTGGGAATCTTATTCAGACAGGGATTGTACTCTGAGTTTTCATGAAACTCTGATATTCTGTCATTGCTTGACTAATTTATAATAATACAGGTTCTGAAAGCAGGGATTTTAAGATTTGATATTTTTCACATAGTTTTAAGATAATTTTCCTTCATATCATCATATAGAAGAATTTGGACTTGCCTGTAAGATAGGTGAACTATATCAATCCATGTAAAACAGATTGTTCCAAAGATAATTTTCAAATGCATAAATGTGTAGGTCAGACTATGGCTAGATTATCTAAAATCTGCCTCATCCATTATCAAGTTGACTAGTATTTTAACTTTCAGAGAATCTGAAGAAGGACCATGGTTGAGTACTCACTCTTTCCCTTTCCTATTCTCAGGAGGGATGTCATGCTCAAAATTATCAATCCTCACAAATGTTTGGTCTAATAATATGAATATGAGGGCTTCATGAAAAAACTACTCACCAGATCAATTTTGTTTTATTTATATTTATCTGTTCTTTTCCCCCTTTCTATCTCTTCTTTCTCTCTCTTTCCTTCCTTCCTTCCTTCCTTCCTTCCTTCCTTCCTTCCTTCCTTCCTTCTTTCCTTCCTTCCTTCCTTCCTTCCTTCCTTCCTTCCTTCCTTCTCCCTTCCTCTCCCTCTCTCTCTCTCTCTCTCTCTCTCTCTGTCTCTCTCTCTCTCTCTCTCTCTCTCACACACACACACACACACACACACACACAAACAATCGTTGTCTTTCTCTGTCTCTGTCTACCTTCTTCCTACCTCTTCTCTCTCTCTCCAAATTAATTTCTGGAAACAAATGTTCTAGAAAAGAATTTAAGACTATACATTACTGAGAAGTTGCTGATTTTTATTGGTAGAGAGAAATTCTTCACCAGGGATGAGTGAGTATAAACATGACATTATGAAAGAGAAATTATTAAGAATTTGGGAGAGTCTGATCTCCAGACAAAGTAAAGGCAGATCTGACTTATCAACATGCAAGGTAGTTTCGGGTTTTTAAATGAATTAGAAATTGTAAATCATGGGGTTGGAGCCAAGATTGTATTAGGAGAAGAGCCTCTTTTAGGTGCTCTCTCTCAAAACTCATAAAATAAGTATTCTAACTAAATTTTCAAGAGACATAACCCTCCATTCTCCAGAATTGGAGGTAAAAAGGTAACCTGGAAAGTAGCAGAAAGGTGGCTGGCTAGAGCAAAGGAAACTCAGCATCCTAGAGGCAGCCCCAGGCTGCTGGGAGCCACAATTCAAGGCAGCAGGGGCAGTTTTCTGAACTGCACCCTAGGGAGCACTGGGCACAGTGGAAGATCAGCAGGGGGACCTCTGCCACAGTAAGCTCAATGTAGCCCAGCCCTCAGGGCACTCACAGAGCAGCATGGCTGAGGCCAGCCCAGATCCAGGAAATGGAAACAGGCAGAGATGGTAAGCAGGAGACCCCAGGCAATTGAGCCTTGAGTGCTCAGCCTAGGTAGGGGAGTAGAGAGAGACTTCAGAGGTTTGTCCTCTGTACCTGGAACAGGACTCTAGGGCTCTGACCACATTCAGATCCTGATCACAGTCTAGGACCCCATAGAAGAGCATGGCCCCCCACCTCAGCCCTATGACAGAGGGGTGTGCTTGTGGTTATTCAAAGACCAGGAGGGAAGACAGAGCCGCACACATGGAGATCCTTGTTGGGGGGTGCACCAATAACACTCAAAAGCTCAGGAAGCAACCCAAAACCAGGCTCAGCCAGGGGAAATGAGTAAACAGAGAGGAAAAAAAAAGGAGACCCATTGGGAAATGCATTGTCTATGATCCCATAAGGATCAGAATACTCAATCTGAAGATGAGGAAGTACAAGCTCCTGCATCTAAAGACTGTAAGAAAAATGGAAATTGTGTTCAGGCTATGACAGACCTCAAAAAAAAAAGATTTTAAAAACCAAGTAAGGAAGATAGAAGAAAAATTGAGAAAATAAATGAGTGATGCAGAAAAAGCATGAAAAAGAAGTCAGCAGCTTAGTCAAGGATCTCCAAAAACATGTTGAAGAAAATAACGTTGAAAAACTAGCATAGGTCAAATGGATAAAATGGTTCAAAAAGTTATTGAGGAGAATTCTTTAAAAAGCGGAATTGGTCAGATGGAAAAGGAAATAGAAAAGCTCTCTGAGGAAAACAAATCCTTCAGGTCTAGAATGGAGCTGAAGGAAGCTGCTGACTTCTGAGAAGTCAGGACATAATACTTCAAAAGCAAAAGACTGAAAAATTAGAAGAAATGTGAAACATCTCATTGAAACAAACACTGATCTGGAAAACAGATTCAAGAAAGATAATTTAAAAATTACCTGAAATTCATGATCAGGAAAAGAGCTTTGACATGATTTTTAAAGAATTCCTACAGGAAAATTGTCCAGATATCCTAGAAGTAGAGGGCAAAATAGAAATTGAGAGAATCCACCCATCTCCCCTGGAAAGAGATCCAAAACAAGTCCCCCCAAGAATATTATAGCCAAGTTCCAGAATTCCCAAGTCAGAGAAAATATTACAAGCATTCACAAGGCCACAATTCAAATATAATGGAGCTGCAGTCAGGATCACACAGGACTTAGCAGCAAATACATTTAAGACTTGTAGGGCTTGGAATATAATATTCCAGAAGACAAAATATCTCAGAATACAACAGAGAATCAACTACCTAGCAAAACTGAATGTCCTCTTCCAGGGGAAAAAGATGGACTTTCAATGAACCAGGGGAATTTCAAATGTTCGTGTTAAATGGCCAGAGATGAACAGAAAGTTTGATCTTCAAATATAGGACTCAGGTGAAGCATAGAGAGTGGAGAAGGGTAAAATTTCAGGGACTTAATGATAATGAACTACATCTATTCCTGCATATAAAAAAATGATACTGATAATACTCATAAGAAACTTTTAATTTAATGGAGCAGGTAGAAGGAACTTTTATAGATGAAGTACAGGAGAGATTTGAATTTGAAGATATAATATGTTGTAAATATGGAGTCAATGGCTAAAAGGGAAATGTAATGAGAGCAAGAGAAAGGAGAAGGAGAATAGGCTAATATATTTCATATAATAATATGTTTTTTGCTATTGCAATGATAAGGAAGGGGGAATGAGGGAACCTTCACTCTCATCAGAGGTGGCTCAGAGAGGAAGCAGCATATACATATTCAGTGGGGAATAGACATCTAGAGTAAGAAGGAGAGAAGGGGACTTGGGGAAGGGGGGATGTGAGTGATGGATGAGAGGGTGGACCATGGGGGAGAGTGATCAGATATAACACATTTTCTTTTTTACTTCTTGCAGGGGGCTGGGATTGGATGGCCTGTTCGGGATCACAGGGCTGGGTGGTTGCTGGGCTTAAGGGTGGCATGTGGACTTGGGGCCTCTTGGCCCCAGGGCTGGTGATCAGTCTGCTGCACCATTCAGCTATCCTACAGCACATTTAAGAAGAGGTACAGAGTGAAAGGAGAGAGAAAATATAGTGTATGGTAGTGGGAAAGTACAAATGGAAGGAGCTGTGGGCAACAGTAAAAAATTATGGAAGTAGCTTTTGTGATAGACTTATCCTAAAGAATGTAATCCCCCTGCAACAGAGCTGGTGGTGTTGGAACACAGACTGAAACACACTTATTATTATTATTTTTTTATTATCATTATTATTATTATTATTATTTTTGTAGGGGGTTTGTGGTGTGGATGAGGTTGTGTGGCTTGCCCAGGGCCACACAGCTGGGAGATTGTTGGGTTTCTGAGGCAGGATTTGGATCTGGGTGCTCCTGACTCCAGGGCTGATCCTCTGTCCACTGTACCACCTGGCTGCCTATTAATATTGTTATTATTATCATTATTATTATTACTATTTTTTTTGTTTTTTGCAGGGCAGTGGGGTTGGGGTGACTTGCCCAGGGTCGCACAGCTGGGTGATTGTTGGGAGTCTGGGGCCGGATTTGGGCTTGGGTGCTCCTGACTCCAGTGGTGTCCACTGTGCCACCTAGCTGTCATTATTATTATTATTATTATTATTATTATTATTATTTTAATATTTTCCTCTTTCCTTTACTTTATTGCTCATGAGGATCTATATTTGTTAGGGGAGGGGTTATTATGTTTACTCTTAAACAAGAATATTTTAGCAATGTATCAAAAGCATCTTTTGTACAAAAATAAAATAAATATAATTTTAAAAATAAAATAAAATAGAAAATAATTTGTAAATCATGAGATTATGAGGGATGGATATGATTTCACTAAATCAAGATTCTATTAGAGGTAAAATTATTAATTGTAATCATTGTGAATAATATAGAAACATTGAATACACATGTATGAAACCACATGCTATCCAATTCAAGGTAGTCCATGTGATTTTTTCTAATTATTATGAAGAGAATCTCCAATATATTTAGAATATCAAAGCTATAGATCCAGTAAATTAGTGTAAAATAGTGAAATAAAGGTTTGACATTAAAAAAAAAGAACTATTTCTTTATTCTTTTTTAATTCGTATACTGATTTGGAAGCTATTATGACCCTGTTTGTATACCTTGATACAAACTGGCGTAGATCATAGGCTTAAATAAATATAGAAAACAATATTCAAGCCATGATGGCCATTAAAAATCAGGCACTGTCCTAAGCTCTCTTGGCTTTCTGTCAAATCTATTATGAATGAAGTCTCTTAACAGAATGTGGATCCACAAAACCCAGGTAAAGAATTTGTCAGATCATCTACCACAAGGTCTGTCTCAGGGGAATGTTGGAGAGACAGGGACTGAAAGAAGAAGATGAGCACAGGGACAGTGGAGTGAGACCTGAGGACTAACTTGAGAACAGTCTGGGTGTGTGAGCAGGGGGCAGGAGAGTTCCAGCTCCCTCCAGGCTCAGGTGTGGGCAATAGATCTCACTCATTGCAGAGTGAGGATTAAGGAGAATAACCATTTAGCCTGAGGACCCAGCCCACATTGTTCAAGGATAATCCAGATTCTGCTGTCCTCCCACAACCCCCAAATTTAGGGAGGTTATAGACACTCCAGAGAAAATTTCCAGGATCCTCTGCTGGTTGGTCCACTTGCAGTTGGTCCACTTCCAGTTGAGCAAAGTCTTCAGGGATTTCAGCACCAAAGGTCCATGAACCAGGCCCTCCCCGAGCAAATGAATCTAAGAAAATGAAGAAAAGCCAACTGAAAGAGGAGTCCATTGAAATCTACCTTGAAGAAAAAATATCCTAATTCAGAGAGATCTAGAACTTCTGAGGAGAATATTAATTGATCTACAGCCCAGAAAGACTTCTTAGTAGAGATCAGAAAGGAACTTGAAAATCAATTGAAAAAAACTGGGAAAAGAACAAGCAAGAATTAATATTTTGCAAGAGAAAATTATAATCTTGCAACAAAAAAATGAAAATTCAATTGGACAAGTGCAAAAAGTAAATAATTCTCTCAAAACTACAATTGGGTAAATGTAAAATTCCTTCAAAGTAGAGTTGACCAATTGGAAAAAGTATTACAAAAAGTAAATGAAAAAATTCTTCTCTTAAAACAAAAGATTGAAATCTGTTGAAACTAATGACTTCATGAGGCAACATGAATCTGTTAAGCAAAACTAAAAAAAAAGAAGAAAATGCAAAATACTTCATAGCCCAAATCAACTGACCAAGAGAACAGATTCAGAAGAGACAACTTAAGAATCACTGGGCTTCCTGAAAACATTAAAAATTAAAAAAAAGCCTCTTCCTTACTTCAGGCTATAGTTAAGGAGAATTACCCTGATATCATGGAACCAGAGGGCAAAATACTTACTGGAAAACATAGAACAATCCCCTTCTGAAAGATATCCCAAAATGAACATAACAAGGAATATTGTGACCAAAATCCAAAGAGAAAATTCTTCAAGCAGCCAAAATGAAACAATTTAGATACTAAGGAGTCACAGTAAGGATTATACAGGTCCTGGCTGCATCAACATCAAGTGATCGAAGGGTTTGGAATCTGATGTTCTGAAGAGCAAGGGAGATTTGAATAGATGCCAAGAATTCACTGTCCAGCAAAACTGAGCCTCCTCATCCAGGGGAAAAGATGGAGATTTAACAAAATAGGAGACTTCCAACTTTTCCTACTGAAAAGACCACAGCTAAATTAATAAAAAAATTTGGACTTAAAACAGAAGACTCAAGAGATACATGAAAAGGTAAAAATGGAAAAGGAAAAAAAAACTTTTATCTAATAAGATGAAACTGTGTATATCTGACTCTATTAGCGACAATATATGTGGCCAAAAGGAATGAACATTCATTACTTGTACATTACTCTGAGAGAAGGTCGTTTTCAGAAGAAAAATACTAGGGAATATGGATAAAGTGAAAAAGGGGAAAATTACAGAGAGAGAGAGAGCAGATAGCATGGAGGGTAAAAAAGGGTTAGTAATAATAACTTTGAATGTGAATGGGATGAACTCTCCCATAAAGTATAAGTGAATAGCAGAATCCTACAATATCCTTCTTACAAGAAACTCATGTGAAGCCGAGAGGAAAATATAGAGTGAAGGTAAAAGGTTGGAGCAGACTATATTATGCTTCAGTTGAAGTGTAAAAGGCAGGGGTAGTAATCCTTATCTCAGACAAAAGAGCTGCAAAAATAGATCTCATTAAATAGGTAAGGCAGGAAACTATATCCTCCTAAAAGTTGCCATAGACAATGAACCAATTCCAATTCTAAATATGTATGTACCAAGTGGAATAGCATTCAAATTCTAAGAGAAGTAGCTGAATGACTTACAGGAAGACATAGAGAGAGATCTTAATTGGTGGGAGACCTTAACATCCCTCTCTCAGAATTAGATAAATATAACCATAAAAAAACCAAGAATGAATTAAAGGAGGTAAATAAAAATGTTAGAAAACCTAGACATGATAGAAGTTTGGAGAAAACTGAATAAGGATAGAAAGGAATACAATGTTTTTTCTGCAGTACACGACACCTACAAACCATGTACTAGCATATATAAACTCCATAATCAAATGCAGAAAGTCAGAAACAGTGAATACTTCCTTCTCAGACCATAGTGCAAAAAAAAAATCATGAGCAACAATGGGACATGGAGAGACAGACTTAAAACTACCTGAAAATTAAAAAACCTCAGTTTAAAGAATGAGTGGATAAAACAAGAAATTATAGATAAAATTAATCATTTCATCCTAGACAATGAGAATATTGAAATAACATCCCAAAACTTATGGGATAGAGCCAAGGCAGGGATTAGGGGATATATTACATCTTTAAATACTTACATGAATAAAGTAGAGAAAGAGGAAATCAATGAATTAGGCAAGCAACTAAAATATAGAGAATGAACAAATTAAAACCCTCAAAATAAATACTCAATTAGAAATTCTAAAAATTACAAGAGAAATTAATGAACTCAAAAGCAAGAAAACTAATGATTTAATAAATAAAACAAAGAGCTAGTTTTATGAAAAAATGATAAACTAGATAAACCTTTGTTCAATTCGATTTAAAAAAGTAGAAAGAAGAAAACCAAATTACTAGTTTCATAAATGATAAGGTGTACTCTCCACTAATGAGGAGGAAATTAAAGTAATAATTCAGACTTATTTCATCCAATTGTATGCCAATAAATTTAATAATCTAAGTGAAATGGGTTAATGTTTAAAAAAATATGTTGCCCAGGTTAAATCAAAAGGAAATTAAATACCTAAATAGCCCTATCTCTGAAAAAGAAATTCAATAAGCCATCATTGAAATCCCTAAGAAAAAAATCTCCAGGGTCAAATGGATTCACAAGTGAATCCTATCAAAGATTTAAGGAACAGTTGGTGCCAATTCTATATAAACTTTCTGGAAAAATAGGTAAAGACAGATCTCCATCTAATTCCTTCTATGATATCAAAAATGTGCTGATACCTAAACCAGGATGAGTCAAAACAGGGAAAGAAAATTCAAGATTAATTTTCCCCAATGAATATTGGTGCAAAAATCTTAGATAAAATCTTAGCAAAGCGCTCCTCCTCCTCCTGCCCCTCCTCCCCTTCCTGCCGGCCTCAGTCTCCCGGCTCCTGCTGCGGCATCTCGGACGGGCCACCGCCATGTCGAGCACCAAGACCCTCTAAGTCTGTGGACTACGAGGTGTTTGGCAGAGTGCAGGGTGTCTGCTTCAGAATGTACACAGAAGGTGAAGCTAAGAAGATAGGAGTTATTGGCTGGGTTAAGAATACTTGCAAAGGAATGGTACAAGGCCAAGTTCAAGGTCCTGAAAATAAAGTCTACTCCATGAAGTCCTGGCTAAGCAAAGTTGGGAGCCCCAGTTCTCGCATTGATAGCGCCGACTTCTGTAACAAAAAGACCATCTCTCAAATTGAGTACAATAATTTTAGCATTAAATACTATTGAAAAAGACATTCTTAAAATAAAGTTATGATGCTTATGTGCCATAATAGATTGCATATTCTATCAAATACATGAAAGGGAATAATAGTGCTTTGTATTTCCATTTAAACAGAAATTTGTTCAAAAAATTAAAATGATGTTACTAAAAAATGCATAGCACTGAAAAAATTTATCATGCGTATTTTTTAAAAGAATGAAAGCATAATTGTAAAATGAGAAAATATCAGTTCAAAATGTATAGTATAAGTATCTAGTTTAACTTTAGCCCAATTCCAAAATGAACATGAAAATATGAATACTGTTTCACTATTCATCATATAATAAAGTTAACTATTTAAAAATGAAAAAAAAAAATCTTAGCAAAGCTATTACCTTAAGTTATGTCTAGGATAATACGATATGTCAAAGCAGCATTTATTCCAGAAATGCAGTGTTGGTTCAATATTGGGAAATCTGTTAGTATAACCAACTGTATCAATAAAAAACTAACAGAAATCAAAGAATTATCTCAATAGGTGCTGAAAAAGCCTTTGAAAAAATATAGCACCCATTCCTACTAAAACACTACAGAGTGTAGGAATAAATGGATTGTTCTTTAGAATAATAAGCAGTATCTATCTGAAACTATCAACAAGCATTATATGCAGTGGGGATAAGCTAGAGGCCTTCCCAATAAGATTAGTGATGAAACAACGATTCCTGTTATCACCAGTAGTATTCAATACTCTTAGAAATGTTAGCCTCAGAAATAAGAAAAGAAAAAAGAAATTGAAGGAATTAGAATTGGGAAGGAAGAAACAAAACTCTCACTCCTTGTAGACAATATATGATGGTATAACTAGAGTAACTTGAAAAATCTCTAGAACACTTAATAAACATATATAAATCCTTTGCATTTCCATATATATTATTAGCAAGATATAGCAGCAAGAGCTAGGAAAAAGAAATCTCATTTAAAATAACTTCAGACATTATAAAATACTTGGGAGTCTACCTGCCAAGCAGACCCAGAAACATTAAGAAAACAACTATAAAACACTCCTCAGATAAATAAAATCAGATTTAAATAACTGGGAAAATAACAACTGCTCATGGATAGATTGGGCTAATATAATAAAAATGAAAATTCTACATAAATTAAATTACTTAAATTACTTATATAGTGCCTTACCTATCAAACTTCCAAAAATTACTCTAATGAACTAGAAAAAAATGTAACTAAATTTATATGGAAAAACAAAAAGTCAATAATATCAAAGGTTTTAATGACAACAAGTGCAAAAGGAGATGGTTTCGTGCTACCAGAACTAAAATTATATTTTAAAGCTTCAGTCTGGTACTGGCCAAGAAATAGAGTGGTGGATCAGTGGAATAGACTAGGTGCAAAAGAGGCAACAGAAAATGATTATAGTAACCTTCTGTTTTTAACTTCAGAGACCAGCTTCTGGGATAAGAATTATCTTTTCCACAAAAGATGTTGTTAATATTGGACCTTAGCATGGCAGAAACTTGGGTTAAACCAACATCTCACACCCTTTACCAAGATAAGATCAAAATGGGTGCAAGATTTAGACATAAAAGACAAAGTTATAAGCAAACTAGTTGAACAGGTAATAGTTAACCAGTCAGATCTATGGAAAAGGAAACAACTTATGACCAAAGAAGAGATGGAGAACATAATTAAATATAGGATTGATAATTCTGATTATCTTAAAGTAAAAAGCTTTTGAAAAAAACAAAATCAATGTAACCAAGATCAAAAGAAATGCACTAAATAGGGAAACAATTTTTTAAACTAGTGTTTCTGACAAAGGACTGATTTCTAAAATTTAGAGAGAACTGAGTCAAATTTATAAAAAAAAAAGTCATCCCCCATTTGACAAATGGTCAAAGGATATGCAAAGGCAATTTTCAGATGAGAAAATCAAAGTGATCCATAGTCATATGAAAAATTGCTCTACATTATTACTGATTAGAGAAATCCAAATTAAAGCATCTCTCTGGTACCACCTCACACCACCACACATCAAAATGAACAGAAAAGACAATGATCCATTGTGGAAAGACTGGGAAATCTGGAACACTTTTTTGGGGCAGCTGTGAACTGATCCAGCCTTTCTGGAGAGAAATTTGGAATTAAGCCCAAAAGCGATAAAAATGTGCATACCCTTTGAATCAGCAATAACACTACTGGTACAATGAAGAGATACTATGAAAAAAGGCAAAAATATTATTTGGATAAAAACATTCATAGCAGTTCTGTGGTAACAGACAATTGGACATCAAGGGAATGTTCATCAAGTGGAGAATGTCTGAATAAATTATGGTATATGTATGTTATGGAGCACTATTGTTCCATTAGAATACAGGAGGGAGAGGATTTCAGAAAAGCCTAGAAAGATTTACATGCATTGATGCTGAGTGAGATGAGTAGAACCAAAAGTACATTGTACACCGTAAGTGAAACATGGGAGTGATGATCAACCTTAATGGGCATGCTCATTCCTTCAGTGCAATAACAGGGACAATTTTAGGGTATCTGTGAAAGAGAAACCATTTGTATTCAGAGAAAGAACTGTGGAATTTAAATGAAGACCAAAGATTATTACCTTCAATTTTTTTTAAAAAAATTATCTTATGTTCTATACAATTTTGCTATTTGTATTATTTTATTTCTTCATCAAGGATATATTTTTTTCTCTCAGCATATTCATTTTTATTGCATGTAAATGTAAAGGTCATCAGATTGTCTTCTTTGGGAGGGAGGGGGAGAGATAGGAGGATGGAGGGAAAGTATGGAATTCAAAATCTTATCAAAATGATAGGAAGAAACTACAATTTCATATAATTGGAAAACAAATAAAATATTTATATAATAAAAAATGCATAAAAGGTATAGATTTTTAACAGGGGCAGCTTTAGTAGTGCTCTCAATGCTAGTTAGTCTTAACATTACCATCAAGAACTTTGCTTTTCTTTGCTATTTTCTTAAGCATTTTATAACACATGTTTTGTATAGCCATTTGATTGTTTTCTCTCTCCTTGAGAATAGGGTGTGTCTTTTAACTTTCTTTGTATTCCAACCCTTAGCACATAACCTGGCTAAGAACAGACACTGAAGAAATGCTTATTAACAAATGACTCTAATCATAAGTTTTTGAGAATGGAAAGAGAGAGAAAAGAGGAAAAACTGAAAATTGAAGTGAATTAGGAAAAAAATTTTAAAAATTAATCACAATAGCTCTCAAAAATTTTCCAATTGATGGAATAGTGTGTAGATTGAATATATCCTTTCAGTAGTGACAACAATTAATTCTTGCTCTTTTCTAAAAGGCCTAAAGCAGTTAGATGTCCTCATGACTAGATGCTGAAACTGAGTTTTAGGAGACCTGAATTTGAATTCTCATGTAGATAATGTCCAGCTGACTGAATCTGTCCAAGTAACTTAAACTCTTCAGCTTCAGTTTCCTCTTCTGAAAAATGTATGTATATGAGCACCTATTGCATGGTGTTACTGGGAAAATCAAATAATATGACATCATAAATCCTTTCACATATTTTAAAGCACAATAGAAGTATTAGTTTTTATTATTATCATTTCCATTCTAATAATCATAAATTTCATTGTTATAAAAGAAAAAAAAGAGTGTGGTCTAGTTAAGACTGGTTGACTTTTCAGTTATTAAAAAATTGTGATCTTTTCCCATAAAAATGTTGACAAAATTTACTATTAACATTTTATATTTTTTTTAGGTTTTGTTTTTTTTTGCAAAGCAAATGGGGTTAAGTGGCTTGCCCAAGACCACACAGCTAGGCAATTATTAAGTGTCTGAGACCAGATTTGAACCCAGGTATTCCTGACTACAAGGCCAGCGCCACCTAGCCACCCCTACTATTAACATATTCACTGTTAAATATTGTCCATTAATACCTCCCAGATTGACTGTACTTTTACATTTTTGAAGGAGGAACATTTTTAGTCTTTTCTGGTCATAAGAGAAAACTTCAACTACTAAAGAGATTGCAAAAACTATAGCTTCATAAATCCCAGAATAGATACTACTTGGAATGTGGTCAGGTATTTATTCAAATGGTGCAATATCTTTACCTCAAACTCTGACATAATTTTCCAGGTATATATAATGAAAAAAAAACTCAAAGATTCAGAACACTTGCAGTATTTCATCCTTCCAATTATCTGAAAATGCAAAAAACAAGAAAACAAGAAAACAATATGATGATTGGCATGCTGAGAAAATATTTTCACAAATTATGTTCTACACTTAAATGAGCAAAATTCTCCTCTGATGCATGTTTGATGCATAAGACCTTTAAGGTCTCAACATAAATCAAGGTTCATAGATTTCTATTTGAACCAAAAAAAATGGTTCACTTGGGACTTCTTTTGGACTCTGCTAAGCATGTGATTTTCCTGGATTGTACTTATCAATGTAAAATAAAATTTATATCATAATTTGCATGGGAGTTTTTCAACCTACGTTATTAAGAAGATTTTTATTTGAGGCAAGCACTCTGCCTGTACCTGGGTTATGGCTCTCCAATGACTACAGGAAAATGAACTTGAAGTAGAGCCAGTTTCTTACTGGTATAGTTTTTTTTAAACAACACATTTGAGTAATAGGCATACTTCCATGAAACTAAATCTAATTAAAGTCTTGTCACTAGGACAAGCCCTGACTTGATCTATAAAGTCAGATAACACCAGATTTACAGAGCTGAACAATGACAGGTAGGTGTTAAATCCTGACTAAATATTGACTGAGATCAGGAATGAGGTCTTTCATTTTCTCTAAGTGCTTATCAACTTATTTGATTATTTTAAAGTGTTTCTTGTATACGAATTTGTCCTTCTATAGGCATGAAAGTGCAATCTATTACTCTTCGTGTCTCCAGAACATAAATGCAAAGATTTAGGTAATAAATGATATGTATTATCAATCTATAAAGAGAATGATGTGAGTTATGCAGAGGAAAGGTGACATATACAGAGTTAATCAAGGTAAAAATTTATTTTCTTTTAGAAGACAAACATTTTAGCAATATTTCCTATGAAAATTGTATCTATTTTTTCAAATATATCATTTCTAACACAGAGAAATCATATGAAGCACATGTCACATGAAATTACTCACACTGTATTTTAGAGGTCTCAATTAAAAATCTAGAAGTTTTTGCTAGCCTACTATATGCTACATGTCACAGATAAAACAAAAATGAAATAATTCAGTTGTTCCATTCAAATTTCTTACTCTTCTGGGGGAAACATGCATCAAGAATAAATTAAAAAAGGAATCAGAGGTATGCTAAAAATTAGGGCAGATCAGAAAATGACTTGTAGTATGTGGCACAAAAGCAAGGCCTACAAAGTATGTTAGTTCCAGAAAACAATGATGGGAGGAAGGAGAATTTTCCAGTCTTAGAAACATATTGTCATTGGATTAGTGAAAGGACAGTTGAGTAGTGGAAACATCAAGTAGGACAACTAAGCCAGAAGTGAGAAATAGAGGAATAGTTGTAAGTAAACATTTTAGAAAGATAGGATTGAACCAGAATGTTTAGGTATTTTAACTCAAAAAGAAGTCTCTATTTTTATCCTACAGGCACTTGGAAATCATTGAAACTTCTTGAGCAGTGGAGTTAAATGGTCAGACCTAAGATTTAAGAATATCATTTTTTGAAACTGTATGAAAAATGGTTAGGATGGATCGATGTGTAAGCTGAATGTTGGGAGGCCAATGGGAAGCTTAACACTTTAGAATTGATGATTGACCACATTAGTGTATTCTTAGACAGATCTGTTGTACAGTGTTTTACTTGGCAATTATTTTTTGGGTAGAGGTGGTGATGATGAGTGGTGCATATTTATATAAGTTGTTTGATTTAATAAATGCATTTCACAATTCATGGGCCTATGTGAAATGCACTGATCAATTAATGAAGATTTCAAATAATGTCTAGAGGTGTATTTAGATATTTGTTCATTGCCCCATCAATGCAGAAGAAGAGTTTTCTTAGTGTTCAGGTAGAATGGGCAGGGCTACAAGCTTCTGTAGGGAGCATGGGTCAGTCTCAGCAAGGTGGAAAGCAGTTTGATTGACTGCTGCTTGGTTACATTTCTGCCTCAAATAATGGACTAGATTTCCATAGTATCACTGAAATCTTCTGTTGGTATCAGCAGGTAAGTAAATCTAGAAAAGTCTAGGCAAAATTATTATAAACCCCTTTCAATTCCCATCACTGAGAAAATTTCTGTTTGTATGAGAGACAGGGAAGCATTTACTGAGAAGCTGCTGTTTCTATGCTCTAATACATAGGTGCCTTCTGAAACCCTGCACTGGTCTGTAGTGCTCAGGGTCTCAGTGATGAGAAGATGACAGGTATTGTGGAGGTAAAAATCTATAAAATTTGGTTCATTATTAGATAAATAAGATGAGAGTGGCAAGCTTAGGAAGACTTTTAGATATTAAATATGAGTGCCTAGAAGAATATTGGCTTAATTCATGGAAATAGGGGGAAATTACAATAAGGGGTGGATTTAGGGGAAAGTTAATGAGTTATTTGAAAATATTAAATCTGCTCTGTCTATCATAAATTCAGGTGGGGATGTCTAATAGAGATGTCAGATTAGAACTCAAGAAAGTTCCTTTAATAACATTACCTGAAAAATGTATAAATGTATAAGTTTCTCACATTATATCAGTATATTTTGTCTTTGCTAGTTTTCCTGCAATTTTCCTTCCAATTTTTTTTTCTTTTCTCTTTATAATACTACTTTTTTTTCTTGGATATACATAATGGAATTCTCTTCCTACTCTCTACTTTCAGGAAATTATCAGTAATTAGTAAAGTACTTGACAAATGTAAAAATGCTTTACTGTATAAGCATTTTCATCATCGTCATTGTGTTCATCAAAACTGCTTTTTATCTACCTTTTCTACTGGTCAAAGACTTCTGATCCTAATAGATCTTCTTTTTGTAACCCTCGTTTCCTTTTCCAGAATTCATCTTCCTCTGTCTTGTTCTTTGTTACCTAGTCAAAATCAGCTCTTACTGTAAAAATAGTACACAATGAGGTACATGAAATGTTAGTGGTAAAGATTTAAGGATGACTCAGTAAGAAATATAAATCACTGATTTCCTCATAAAGCAAGGGAAGATTTGTGAATTCTTGAATTTTGAAGTTATAAAGATTATGGAATAGATATATATGTTCTCTAGCTGTATGATATATAAATAAAATTGAGAAAGATTTTAAAGTATTTTAAAATTTATTTTAAATCTTAAATCTTAGTATTCATTAAAATATTTCAGTTTCATAAATTATCCTTCATTTTCTTATTCATTTGTACATAAATTACTTGACTTATGACTCTTTTAGCTTAAAATCTCTGAACACTTTTAAATATATATTTTCTTTTACTTGTATGATATTTTCTGTCTCTGTAAGCTACTAGCAGCATACAGATCAATGATTTTCTGCATTATTTTTAGTTTGCAATTTCCAGGTCACTCATAAATGAATAGGGTTGGGCATTTTAATACATTTGCAAATAGACAAAATGACACATCAGTAGAGTTATTATTTGATCTGAAGGTCACCCATCTTCTTCATTGTCTATTTTTATTGCTAGCTAGATTTTATTCAGTGCTATGCACAATCAATGGCTTTCCATTACTGTGACAAGGTACTCCTTTATCCAAGCTTCAAAAGAGTTTGGCTAAGTTTCAAGTATTTCATGGTCTGCCTTTCACTCACACTTGCATATATTTGTGGCTCTGTATTAAGTGCATTTCACCATGAAGGTCAGTATAAAATAAAGTAATGAAATGGAATTTTAAAGAGAGATGCTACTGAAGAGATTGGTCAAGGAACCTGAATGACAAGATTAGAAAAAGAATATCAAGATGTAAAATAAGTTAAAAATACGTAAAAAAACACCAATAATGATGATGATGATGATGATGATGATGATGTCGATGATGATGATGATGATCATAGATATGATTTTAGGACAATGAATAAAGAGTGAACTTTGATGAAGTACTCTATCAACTACTGACAATGATAATTGAAAGAAAAATGGAAGAACAAAATTTAGTTATTTTCTATGAATATGTTCATTAATGAATTTTGTTTTAGCCTAGTTGACATTACAGAACTTTTAAATCAGCCATTTATTGTTGCATTCAATAGCACCAATCCTTGTCTCCCAATAAAGTGCTCAAAAAGGCTTCCAACAATGTGCTAGGGAATACTCACATGTTATATGTGACTTAGAATTTTTGTTTTGCAATTTATTTTTCTAATGATTAGATAACTCAATTTTATTTCTTTGATGGCTGTTATACTCTATGCCAAATACATATAGATATACAGAAATATATGCATATGTATAATTATACATATACACACATATATACACATATATACATAAAAATGTATATTTACATATACATAATATATAAATATAATCTTAACTGGAACCTCACAGCAACATTTTGGACTTCTTCCATATTATTCTCCCAAACTGTAGGTGTTCTCCTAGACTCTATAATAGGTTGTCTTTTCTTTGCTTTCCCCATTTTCTACCTTTACATTGCCATGATTTTATTAATTCAAATAGTTTCAATTATAACCTCTGTGCATTTGATCTTATAACTTTCTATCTATCTATCTATCTATCTATCTATCTATCTATCTATCTATGTATCTCTATCTCTCTCTGTATATATAAAGAGAAAAATATCTCTAGAATATCTCCTGATCTCTTATCCAGTATCATTATCTGTATATTATGATTTAAAAATATATGAGGGGAAGAATCATATTATCAAGTAAAATGAAGCAAGATCAATAAGCTAAAACTCTAACAATTGAGATATAATTGACAACAAAATAGGAATTTTGTGTAGGGAAAAGTGTTTAAATGGTAATACAGTCTTGCTATTGAAGAGCAGACAATATGATGAATTAGAAGATGAAAAATATCCTAATTTAGAAAAAAATTACACAAAGACTTCAGGAAGAAGAAAATTTAATTAAAGATCTTTGAATATAAGCACAGAGTCCATAGGGGAAATAGTAATATCAGACAGAAATATCAGAATAATTCTAGATGTCTATTAATAAATAAGGTGAGACAAAGAGAAATTAGTGAATATCTAAAGAAGAACATCCTGGATATTTCTAAGAGAGAATGGAATCATAACAAGGTGATGCTTCATGGTTCAAATGAGAAAGCAGAATTGTTAAAGTAGAATTTATGGTATCTTTTTAATAAGAACAATTGGAAGAATATAAAAACTTGAATTCTCATTGCAAAAATCTCACCCCAAAATGTAGAGGTCAACTAATTGTAAATTCGGACCCGAAAAACAATCTTGAAGAAAGGAAGGAAAAAAAAAGACAATAACATTGAAATGATCTTCATAAAACTTTGGAAACTTTGATATCAAAGAATTCATATGATTAAGTTAAGGAATATTTGTCCTTAAAAGGAAACCTATAAACATGTTCATCCTAATGCAAGAAATAATATAGGAAAACTACTAAAAACTGAACACAGAAAATATGATGATGATACTGATGTTTTTCCTTAGTTCTAGAAGAAGACTAGGATATCAGGGAGGTGATGCCATGAAAAGCACATGAATTGAATTTGACTGAGGAGGTGCTATACTACATCACCAGCCTCAATTTCTCCTCCAGAACCATCTCAGTCCAGTGACCAGATATGGAATATGGATGATGGGAGGTGGCCGTGGCTGTGAGGCAGTCAGAGTTGAGTGGTTTACCTAAGGTCAGACAGATAGTAAATATCTGAACTTGAACACCCATCTTCCTTAATCTAAAGCCACCGTACTACCTCCTGACAAGCAAAAGAATCCACAGATTGTAGTGGGTAGTTGTAGAAGATGAGGGGGATGCATGCTGCATCTCAAAGGCACAATGGTTAAATTTAGTGATTTCATTAATAAACTACAAATTCTGCAAAAAACTCACAAAAAGCTTTTCAAATAAATAGAAAAGGGAATTTGGATAATAAAAATATTTTTTTTCTGACCCCAATAGAATCTGTAAAAAGGACTGGAATAATTATGTCTGAAAAGCAAGAGTTCAATATGAGGAAAAGGAGGAATAAGAAAAAGAAAATATTTCACTTGAATTGGCAGGTTGAGTCCCCAAAGGATAGCTACCACTACACCCAGATTGTTCTTCATCCTTCATTTATGAAGGAATCAATGACAATATGAGAATGATGTCTGACAGTTCAAAAGGATTTAGGCATAGCTACACACAGTTATCAACCTCACTCTACTCTTCAGAGTCATCAAAGTCAGTGGCAAGACAGGAGTTAAGATGACTGTCCATGGCCCAGGATGTAATAGACGATTTTGTCCTTTTAAAATTGAGGTGTTGTTCTAGGCCTCATTTTGTCTGAGGCAACACCCATTCAATAACTAAGGCCAAGGTAAAAATTGAGACAAAAGATGCCCTTTTTAATTTTCAGAAGGGTAACACAAAAATATTCTAAATCACAAATGATTAGATAAATGCAAATTAGAATAGTACAGCGCTACCACCTCACAACTTTCAGATTATCCATTATAATTTTGACAATGAGTCACACACAATTATCTTCCAAACCCTCCAACATAGATGTATAAAGAGCATGTTTCTTTCATGTCATAAAAGTTATTTATTAAAAATGATAAGCACACACATTTAAATTGTTACCCACTATGGTTGGATCAATCCAATTTTTTCCTGTATGATAATTTTCAAACTTTGATATGATAGATGAACAACTTTAATCCTGTGATAAATTAGCATTTGATTAAATTTCTATTTTATCAGGATCAGTTTTTCATTTGGGAATTAGCAATTATGAAATCATCATGTTAGATCATGAAGGAGCCTTAATATCATCTGGTTTATCGCTCCCACATAAGATTTAAAAAAAATTGAATTTCTTTAACAGTTGAACAGATTTATTGAAGATTTCATAATAAATAGAGTTAGGAACAACTCTCATCCAGTATCCTCTTATTTCAAGAAAGGTAAGATGAAGATTTCTTTTCCGTTTTAGATCATTTATTTTACATAGGTATATTAACAAATTAATTTTCTAATGGTAGTTGCCAAATTTTTATTATTTCTCATTGGAGACAACAGACATTTCCTATTTCCTTATCCTGTCCATCAGATTTTACCTCCTTCTTGTGCATCTCATTCTAGTTTACAAAAGAAATCCCACTTTCCTGTTTTCTAAGTCATCTTAGAAGGTGAACACTCATAATTGTTTGTCTCTATATCTTATTAATATCCTTTATTTTTGCTCCTGGTAGACTATAATAAACAAATCACTAATTATATATTTATTTACTTAATAATAGAATAATAGCTGGAATTTATATTTGCTTTAAATTTCTCAAAACACATTCGATGCATTGTCTCCTTTAATCCTTATAAAACAGTGCTAATTAAATTATATAATTATCCCTTTTCTGAAAATGAGGAAATTCAGACTAGGAGATATAAGACCTGCAATGCTACTATTAAGGTAACAATTTGTCAAATAATATCATTTTCAATAAAAAGAATTACAATCTATTAGCAGCTATGTTGAAACATGTTTGAAGGTAGCTAGATCATAAAATCTATAGGGTACTGGGCCTGGAGTCAGGAAGAATAGAATTCAAATCTGGACTTATACACTTAATTATGTTAACCTAGGCAAGTCACTGAACCCTATTTGCTTCAGTTACCTCATGTATAAAATGATCTAGAAATGGCAGACAAGTTCAGTATCTTTGACAAATAGTATCACAGAGTCAGATGAAGTTGAAAAAACAAACAATAGAAATGTATATCAATGTAATTCTGTGGTTTAACTTCATATGTTTGTACAGATGATAAAAAATAAGGATAGTCGAAGTTGAGGGTGTTGAGGAAAAAAGATGAATATACTACACTATTGATAAGGTTGCAAATTCCTTGATCCATTCTGAAAAGCAATTTGAAAAGCAATGTGAAAACGTGACTATCTTTTACCGAAAGATTTCATTACTGGGGATAAAAAAACAATAATTATAACCTGGAAATAAAATAGGTTGCTATAAATTTGGCAGTGGTAAATTATGTTGTAGAATATGAAGGTGATGGAACAATACTTTGTTGTAAAAATACTTACTATTTTGCCAAATCACAAAAACAACACATCACAAGATAATAATGAATTTTTAAAGAGCAACAAATGACCAACTGAGGCTAAGGATTCTGTAAAGTAAATGCCTAAATTTATATGCAGAGAAGTTAAATAAAAATATATTTCTCTCCCTTTTTTTCCCAGAGATGTGGTACTATGGTTATCAAATGTTGCACATATTGTCAAATTTTTTAAGTGAGTTTCTTATTTTACTAAACTGATTTTTTCTTCTTGTTTTAAAAACATAGTAAAAAGTAAGATGGCTTTCTAGGAAATGGAGATGAGACATATAGGTGGAATGTAAGTCAAGGCAATTTGAAATATATTTATTTGGTACTTCCCATGTGGCAGATATTATAACTGTGCTAAATTTTAAAGATTGAAAGAGGCAAAATTCCTGCCTGCCCCAAAGGAGCTCACATTTTAATATGAATGTATACTGCTAGGTAAAAATAAGATATATGGGGATATATAAGATAAAAAATAAGGTATATGAAAGGGAATCTGAGATAGGATGTTACGGTTACCTAGTGACAGAAGTCTATAAAACTATGAGAATTAAAGACATGTTGGACAGAGACTACAAATATATGCATTTGGGAAATGGTATATTGGGTTTAAGGAACAAGTGTACTAGTGTTCTGTAGAGTGCATGGAATGGAATACTGTATAAGAAGAGTAGAAAAATAGGATATAACAGGCTATGGCAAATATCAAGTGTTAAAGAGAGGGGTTTATATTAGATCTTGGAGGTAATAGGGAACTACTGGATGAAGGCACTTATGATACAGATTATGCCTTAAAATTTATCTAGATATCTATGTCTCTCTCTGTGAATATGTATGTAGAAATAGGTCTAGATGTAGAGGAGACAATGAGTGGATTTTAAGTGAACCAGTGGAATGACTACTGAGAACAATAAGATCTGTGATACACTGATGCACTCCCTCTACATAAACTGGTTTTATTGAAGTGGTGGGCAGTCTTCATCTTCTCTATCTTAATGATCAAGTTTAATGAGTTCTTCTGACCAAATAATTTATTACTTGATAGTCAAACCTCTATTTATGACCTTCTCAAAACATGATTAGTCAAGTTCAAATAATAGATACACAATCTCTTACCAGATATGCACTTAAGACTTTTCTTGTTTATGTCCTTTAGAGCTCATATATACTTCTGGCAAAAAATCTTTTTGAATGATTAACAAGATAAACAACAATCAGAATAAGGTTTTTAGTGGAAAAATAAGGCAACACACTGGATAATGCAAAGATTGACACTGTAATGGGGAAAATTTTTGGATCTGGTGGTCTCCTTGATCTTCAATTTGAAGTAAACATATATTTCTTATAAATGATATTTTGGCATAAAATGATCAACATTCACGTAATTTTGGAGATAAAAAAGGTAAGTAAACACCCTAGTCTCTCTAAACGGAGAGAAAATATCTTAACTGCTTCTCCAGGTATCAAATTCCCATTACACTTAAAATAAACATTCAATTTTATAATGTGAAGACTTCCTATAGCACTTTATAGAATATCAAAATTTACTCATATTGTGCTTATATTATGGAATTTAAAAAATTAAGAGTCCATAGAGCTGATATGATTAAGCTTCCCTTCCAATGAATGAAATATTTTCACTATAATATATGTTTGAGAAATAGTAATCTAGGTATAATACATACAAGCACATACACATGGGTTTACCTCATTATAGACCATAATATATGTTCATAAGTTCTAGAAAGTCTTGCATCCTTAAGTTTTTTCTTGGTATATTGAACTCTATTTGCTATTTATGGTTTCAAAGATAATTTAGTTTGCAAAATAGTGTGGAAAGGTGCTCAACAATGCCCTCATGAGAATAAATGAAAGTAGAAAAATAACAGAAGAAAAAGAAGGAAAAGGAAAAGAAAGAAGAGAAGGGTATATGGAGAAGGATGAAATTGCTGACTAGAAGTGATAATAAATTTTGGATGACTGTTAGATGTGGATTGTGAGATTTTAAGAGTCACTATATGAGGATTGGCTATTTTTTGGAGTGATCATTAAAGTTATAATTATTGAGTCGTTATTAAAGTATGACTATGACTAGTCTTTTATTGTCTAACATCTTGAAAATAAAGGGTAGTTGTCATTATGGAATCAAGTTTTAGAGTATTAATTTTTTATTATATGCATTTTCTCCAGGTAAAAGGAATATGTGGTAACATTAATCTGTACCTTTTCAATTCATGTAAGATAAGAGTCATAATTCCATGTAATATGACAAAAGAAAGAGAAAAGAGAAAGTTGAAAGAAAAAAGAGAAACAAAGTTTGTTAAAATACACGCTACAAGTTAGTCTTCAAAAGATTCCTGATGCCAGAAAAATCAGTATTTGGACTCATCTCTCATTCTAAGGCCAAAAATTTATACATTTTATCATGCTGCTTCTGATAGTTTCACAGAATTTACATGAAATTTTATATAATTTAAATTTTATAATGTGGTAGGTAGTAAGTATAACATCTGTAAGATTTATTAATCTGTTTATTTTTAGTTAGCAAGACAGTACAAAATGCATAAAAGTATAACATGACTGACTAAATGTCAGATTATTAATATTCATCAATATAATTTTGATAAATGATAATGATGGATTAAAATAATAATTTTCTTTAGGTCTTGAAGAATAGTATAGAAGGAACAATATGATTCCAGTTTTATCTATAGACATAAAACAATTTTCATTTTCAAAAATCCTACAACCACTATCTCTGCCCCTGGGCTCCTAGGAAGAAGTGTTAGTGGATCAACATCTTTGTAAGTAGGATGGAAAGTATATAGAGATAACTGTCAGAAATCATACACAACACCAATAGCTCTGTCTGACCTTTTCTTTTTCATGCTGCTGGGCTATTAAGAGGTGAAATGATATATATAGAGAGAGTTAAGTATAATTTTGTGCAACTCAACATGATTCTTCAGAACTCCTAGAGAATATCTCTTGATAGTTCTTTCAATAAAAATTTAAAGTCTACTATTTGGTAATAGATATTTTTTCACATTTAAAGGAAAAGTAACACATATTTTCCGACTTCACATCTTAGACTCTGCTCCTAAGACAACTACCATTCACTGTCTCTGAACATTTCCAAGTCATCCACACCAAAACTCCTGTTACTCTTTAAGCCAACATTGTACTTTTTTCTTCCCTTTATATGTTACCTTTGAAAACTAGAATGTAAATAAGTTTATATAATGTTCTCCTCTGTCTCTGTCTCTGTCTCTGTCTCTGTCTCTGTCTCTGTCTCTGTCTCTGTCTCTCTCTCTCTCTCTCTCTCTCTCTTCTCTCACTCTCTTTTCCCCAATTGCAAACATTGTTCCACTTAAGGAGCTTTAAAATTGGTTCATCAGGTAAATATATTTAAGTCTCTTAGAGTCATTCAATTTCTTAGTGATTTATCTTTAGAAACTTCATCTGTAATGAATTTACAATAAACCAAAATTAATTTTTTACATAATAATTTTTACTTGCTTACATATTTAGGGATTCATATTATTTTATTCCTGTGGACCTCTGAATAGAACAAAACATGCAAACAAATGTAAATGTAAATTAAGGATTTATGCATATTAACATATTGTTTTAACATGGGCTGTATTAGAGTTGGAATAGGGATTGTGCCCATAAATTCATTTATGTAGAAAATTTCTTGGTGAAAAATTTCCCTAGATCTATACATGTTCTCATCTCTATGGCCTTAAAGAGTTAACTATGGAATGGAAAGGGTAAGTAACTTCTTTCTGGTCACGCAGCAAATATTTGTCAGAATTTATATTTTAATTTCCTATCACAGAAATCAGAAATCTATGACACGTTGCCTCTTAGATCAAACTTAGGTAATAATTGAATTATTGTTTAATGGTGAGGAATGGACTATAAGTACATCCTTTAAAACTTTTAAAAATTTGGTTGAATAATTTCACCCAGGGAAACGCATATTTTCATTTTTTGGGGGGGCTGTTCTATTTTCATGGTATATTCAAATCATTTAGAAGGGGATTTATAAATTACTTGCACTTTTGTGAAGTAGATAGTATAATGTAATTAACATTTTATATGTAAACAAATCATGCTCAGAAATTATGATAATAAGGGGCAGCTAAGTGGTGCTCCCTGGAGTCAGGAGGACCTGAGTTCAAATCTGAACTCAGACACTTAATAATTGCCTAGATGTGTCACCTTGGGCAAGTCATTTAACCCCATTGCCTTACATAAATAAAAAATAGATGATAATTAATAATAATAATGATGATGATGATGAATGGTTGAGAAAACTGACATCCAGGTCTTCTGATGTTGGCTTCAGTTTTTATTTTTGCTGTTCAATTGCTATGAGAGCAGGGGTAGGTATTATATCTATCAGTGATATTTAATGGCATTCATGGTGGTGTTAAGAAAATCTATTTAAAGGATATCTTTAATATCATGTTGGAACAAGAATCTTGGCTATAATATTCCTGGGGATTTTCATTTTGCAATCTTTTTCAGGAATTGATTGGTAGATTCTTTCAGTTTCTATTTTAATCTCTGGTTCTAAGATATTAGGGCATTTTTCCATGATAATTTCCTGAGAGATTTTGTCTAGGTCCTTTTTCATTTTTATAAGGACATCCAGGTAGTCTATGTTGGATCTATTTTCCAATAAAAATTTTCACATTGACTACAATATTAAACATTATTTTAAGTTGCTTTGTTTCTTGATTTCTTTTAAAGTAATTGACTTCCATTTTCTCCATTTTAATTTTCAAGGAATAATTTTATTGAGTTTTTGTATTTCCTTTTTAATTTGATCTATTCTACTTCATATTCTACTTCTCTTTTATTTCATTGATTCTTGTTATAATAAGGTATTCTCCTCACTGGATTTTTATGCCTCTTTTACCATTTTGCCTAGTCTTTTTTAAGTCTCATTTTTTCAATTTTTTTCTCTTTTACCAAGTTGTTGATAGGTTTTTCATGATTTTCTTGACTGAGTTTTTGTCTTCTCATTTTTTTTTCTCTACCTCTCTCACTTGACTTATAACATCTGTAAGCTCTTATTTTCTTTGTAGGTTTTAGATATAGGAACTTTTACTTTGTTTTCCTTTTTTTCTGAGTTTCAAAATAATTGCTTTATATGGTCAAATTTTTTTCTGTTTGCTTATTTTCCTAAACTGTTGGTTGATTTTAAATGTTTGGAAAAGTAGGGATCTACTTACAAGGGTGAAGGATAATTTTTCTCAAGATTCAAAGAGTTTGTGCAGCTATTTTTAGAGATAGTTCTAGGAACCTGTATGTTTTCAGTTCTTCCATGCTGTTATGATCTAAGTAACATTTATTTTACTACTCCCTTTCCCTGTTTTCTGATTTATGAGAAACCACAAGCATTCTATTTTTTTTTTCTGGAACTTGGCAGCTGGTCCCCATGCAACTGCGTTACCAAACTAATGCTCTTCTTTACCCAAAGAATGTCACCCAGATCTATGAACCAGCTCTGAATATAAGCAAAGCAATATAATCTTGCCTGTCTTAGCAAAGAGACTCTTGTAGTCTTTTTATGACCAGTTTTTCAAACTGCTTAATGTCTGTGATCTGGGAACTCTGGAAACAGTAGCCGCTCCAAATTGTTCTCAAGGTATGTTTTTCTTTTGCTTTATCTATAAATAAGGGAAAGAACTTTGAAGGAATTAAAATAGGGCTAAACCAAAACTCTAACTCTTTGAAGGTGATATGATGGTATACTTCCAAAATCCTAAAGAATTAACTAAAATCTAAACTCATATAAATGATTTGTATTTCTGTATATTAACAGCCCAACAGAAAGAGATGGAAAGAAAAATTCAATTTAAAACAACTGTAGACAATGTAAAATATTTGGGAGTCTACCTGCCAAGACAAATCCAGGATATATATGAACACAATTGCAACAAAATCATGGAAAAAGTCATATCTAAACAAATGGATAAATGTCATTTATTAATGGGTAGGTCAACTAATATAATGAAAATAACAATTTTACATAAAGCTACTTATTCGGTGCCATGCCAATTCAAACTTTCAAAATTATTTTATAGAGCTTAACAAAATAATGATAATATTGATCTAAAATAACTTAAAGGTCAAGGATATTTAGAGAAATAAAGGGAAAAATGCAAAAGAAGGTAGTCTAGCTGTACCAGATGTAAAATTATTTTATAAAGAAGTAATCATCAAAACTATTAGATTAGATAGTAACAGTGGTAAATAACTCCTGTAATCTACTAGTACATAAAATGAAAGATTCAAGTTTCAAACTTAAGAAACCACTATTTGACCAAAACTGTTCAGAAAATATAAAATAGATTGTGGAAACACCTCACACCTTATATCAAGATCAAGTGGAACTGGATACTTGATTTATATATAGCTAACTGTCTATCAGTAAATTTGGAGAACAAAGAATACTTTACTTGTCAGATGTATGGAGAGGAAAAGAATGTTATGACCAAACTAGACATAGAGAATATTATGAAATGCAAAATGCATTATTTTGTTTACAATAAGTTAAATTTTTATGCAAAACTATTTGAACTAAGATTGGAGGAAAAACAGAAACCTAGGAAATAATTTTTACAATCACTGTTTCTGATAAAGACCTATATAATATATACTATATATAAAACCGAGACAAATTGATAAGAATACAATTCATTCACCAATTGATAAATGGTCAAAAGATATGAACAGATAACTTTCTGATGAAGAAATTAAAACTATGTTTAGCCATATGAAAAATGTTCTAAATTACTATTAATAAGAGAAACACAACTTAAATAACTCTTAGGTCCATTCATACTTATATTGGTTAATCTTATAGAAAAAGAATATGATTAATGTTGGAAGGGATGTGGGAAAACTGGGATACTAATGCACTGTTGGTAGAATTTTTAACTGATCTAAATATTCTCCAGAATATATTGAAACTATGCCCAAGTACTCTAAATCTGTCTAGATACTTTGATTCAGAAATAACACTGCTAGATCTATGTCCAAAAGAGATCCTATAAAATGGTTCCACATATACAAAAATGTTTATGGTGGAAAAAAATTGGGAATTGAGAAGAAGCTCATTCATAGAGAACTGGTTGAACTTGCTGTAGTATAGGAATGTAATGGAATATGAAACTGCTATGAGCAATGATAAGCAGTTAGATTTCAAAAAAAATAACTTGGAAAGAGTTACATTAATTGAAATTGTGAAGTAAGAAGTACTAAGTGAACCTTGTACCCAGTAAGAGCAATATTGTGATGATCAACTATAGTAAACTTTTCTTTTCAATGAAATGCAATGAACCAAGAAAATTCCAAAATACTTATAATGGACAACACTTTCTACAAAGAACTACATAGTTTGAATGCAGATCAAAGTAAATATTTTCACTTTTTAAATTTTTTTTCTTTTTTTCTTTCTTCTGTTTTTCTCCCTTTTCCCAGAGTCTTTATTCACAAAAAAAATGCGGAACTATCTTCAACACATTTGTACATGTATAACCTATATTAGATTGCTTGTTGTCTTGCAGAAGGGGAAGGGAAGATAGGAAGGAAGGGAGAAAAATTTGGAACTGAAAATATTTGATCTTAAAAATAAATGTGATATCCTACCCCAAAGGAAATTTGAAGTGGAAAGGGATGGGAGAAAGGGAGGGGAGGGGGTTGAAGTTAAAAGAGGAGTGGGAGAGAGTAGTCAGATGTAATGTACATTTGAGGAGGGATAGGGTGAGAGAGAGAGAGAAGAATAAATGGTTATGGTTACTTTTATCACATGACTACTGTAGTACTGCTTTTCATGGCTACTCATTTTAACCCCATCAAATAACTTGCTTTGACATTATGGGGAGTGGTGTGGTGTGGGAGGAAAGGAGAAAATTTGGAACTCAAATTCTGAAAGTAATGTTGAACCTATAGCAAAATTGATCATATATTAGGGCACAAAATCCTTATAATGAAATAGAGAAAGGCAGAAATAGTAAAGACACACTTCTCAGACCATGATACAATAAAAATTACATGTAATAAAGGGTCAAGGAAAAAACCAAGCAATAATTGGAAATTAAATAACTACCTTAAATAATGAGTGGATCAAACAACAAATGATAGAAATCATAAATAATTATATCCAAGAAAATGAAAATAATGAGTCATCATACCAAAATTTATGGGAATCAGCCAAGGAAGTTTTGAGGGAAAACTTTATATCTCTAAATGCCTATATGAATAAAATAGAAAAAGAGGAGATCAATGTACTGGGTGCACAACTTCGCTAGAAAAAGAGCAAATTAAAGGTCCCCAAATAACTACAAAATTAGAAATTCTGAAAATCAAAGTGGGAGAATAATAAAACTGAAAACAAGAAAACCAATGATCTAATAAATAAAACTAAGGGTTGTTTAATGAAAAAGTCAACAAAATAGACAAATCTTAGTTAATCTAATTTTTAAAAGGGAGATAATGAAATTACCAGTATCAAAAATGAAAAGGGTAAACCAACACCCAATGAGGAAGAAATTAAATAGATAATTGAACTATTTTATGGAACTGTATGCCAATAAATTGGATGACCTGAGTGAAATGGATATTTACAAAAGTACTAACTACCCAGATTAACAGAAGAGGAAATAAATTACTTAAAGAACCCTATTTCAGAAAAAAGAAATTGAAGGAGCTAAGCTCCTTAAGCAAAATTGCTCCCTAAGCAAAATTCAACAGGTCCAGATGGATTTACAAGATTTACCAAACTTTTAAGGTACAATTCATTCCTATTCTAAATAAACTAATTTAAAAAATAGGAGAGAGAGCCAAGATGGCTACATGAAGGGATGTAGTCTTAGGAGCTCTCTGATAAAACTCATATGCTAAGGACTCTAACTAAACTTTTGAGAGACAGAACTCACATAGGGACCCAGTGAGGCAGTTCTCCTACTCAAGGTAACCTGGAAAAGAGCAGAAAGGCTCTGCTCCCTGGGGTCGGAGGGGCGGCCCGCCAGAGGGGTGGCCTGCCAGAGCAAAAGAACTTCAGCCAGAGAGGCAGCCCCAGGGTGCTGGGAGCTGTGGCTCACAGCAGCGGGGGAGTCTACTGAGTTGCACCCCGGGGAGCACCGGGCACAAAGTGGGGGAGCAGCAGGGAACCTCTGCAAGAGTGAGCATGTGGAGCCCAGGCCTCAGGGCACACAGCCAGCAGCTTGGTCTTTTCCCAGGACTGATCCAGGAAACAGAAGCAGGCAGAGCTGGTAAGTAGGAGCCTCCAGGGCATGAGCCCATTGAGCTGATGGAGGGGAGTGAAGAGAGAGAGAGACTGCTTAGCTCTGTTCTCTGCCCCTGGAACAGGACTCTGGGGCTCTGACCACATTTAGACCCTGATCACAGTCTAGGCCCCCCCCATAGAACAGCAGGGCCCCCTCACCTTGGCCCTGTGGCAGAGGGGGGCGCTTATGGTTATTCACAGACCAGGAGGGAGGACAGAGCCTCACAGGCTGAGAACCTTGTGGGAGTGTCCCAAAAGCTCAGGAAGCACCCCAAAACCAGGCCCAGCTGGGAAAATGAGCAAGCAGAGAAACAAAAGGAAGACTATTGAGAAATATTTTGCAAATGAGACCAAGAAGGATCAAAATACTCAGTCTGAAGATGAGGAAGCACCAGCTCCTGCATCTAAAGACTCCAAGAAAAACAGAAATTGGGCTCAGGCTATAACAGAGCTCAAAAAAGACTGGAAGTCAAATGAGGGAGTTGGAAGAAAAACTGGGAAAAGAAAGGAGAGAGATGCAGGAAAAACATGAAAATGAAGTCAGCAGCTTAGTCAAGGAAATCCAAAAAAAAAAAAAAATGCTGAAGAAAATAGCATGCTAAAAAACAGCTTAGGTCAAATGGATAAAACAGTTCAAACAGTTATTGAGGAGAAGAATGCTTTAAAGAGATAAGAAAACTCTCTGAGGAGAACAAATCCTTCAGACAAAGAATAGAATTCAGGGAGATTGATGAATTTACCAGAAATCAGGAATCAATACTTCAAAACCAAAAAAAAATGACAAATTAGAAGAAAATGTGAAATATCTCATTGGAAAAAACAACTGATGTGGAAAACATACTTAGGAAAGATAATTTAAAAATTATTGGAATACCTGAAAGTAATGATCAGGAAAAGAGCCTTGACATCATTTTCACAGAATTACCACAGGGAAATTGCCCTGATATTCTAGAAGCAGAGGGTAAAATAGAAATGGAGAGAATCCACCTATCCCCCAGAGAAAGAGATCCCCAAAAACCAACACCCAGGAATATTATAGCCAAGTTCCAGAACTCCCAAGTCAAAGAGAAAATATTACAAGCAGCCAGGACACAGTTCAAATATTGTGGAGCTGCAGTCAGGATCACACAGGACTTAGCAGCAGCTACATCGGAAGCTCATAGGGCTTGGAATACAATATACTGGAAGGCAAAAGAGCTTAGAATGTAGCCAAGAATGAACTACCCAGCAAGGTTGAATGTCCTCTTCCAGGGAAAAAGGTGGACTTTCAATGAACCAGAGGAATTTCAAATGTTCCTTTTGGAATGGCCAGAGCTGAACAGAAGATTTGATCTTCAGATACAGGACTCAGGTGAAGTATGGAGATTGGAGGAGAGGGGGGAAATATGAGGGACTTAATGAGGATGAACTGCAAGTATAGAAAAATGATACTGATAATATTCATATGAACCTTCTCAGTTAATAGGGCAGGTAGAGGGAGCTTTTATAGTTGAAGCACAGAACAAAGCTGAATTTGAAGATAAAATGTGGTGTAAAAATGGAGTCAATAGAAAAAAAGGGAAATGGAATGTGAGAAAGAAAAAGGAGAGGAGGAATAGTTCAAGATATTTCAAAATTAAGATTTTTTTTATTACAATGAGCTATTTCAATGATATGGAAGGGAGGAGGCAAGGGGGAATGAGGGAACCTTTGCTCTCATCAGAGATGGCTAGGAGAGGAAACAGCAAATATACTCAATGAGGTATAGACATCTGGAGTAAGAAGGAGGGGGGAGCAGGGGAAAGGGGTGGGGATGTGAATGAAGGAGGAGAGGATGGACCATTGGGGGGGGGAGAGTGGTCAGATATAACACAGTTACTTTTTTACTTCTTGCAAGGGGCTGGAATTGGAAGGCCTGCCCAGGACCATGCGGCCAGGTGGATTCTGGGCCTAAGGGGTGGGATGGGGGCTCAGGGCTTCTTGGCCCCAGGATTAGGGATCTGTCTGCTGCACCACATAGTGACCCTACAGCAGAGTCAGAGTGAAAGGAGAGAGAAAATATGGTACATGGTAGTGGAGAAATAAAAAAGGAGGGAGGTGCGATCAGTAAGTGCATCGTTGGAAAAATATGGAAGTAACTTTTGTGATGGACTTATCATAAAGAACGTGATCCACCCGTGACAGAGTTGTTGGTGTTGGCACAAAGACTGAAGCACATTTTTTGTTATTGTTATTTGGAGGAGGGTGCAGGGCAAGTCGGGCTGGGTGGCTTGCCTGGGGTCACATAGCAGGGTGATCTTTGGGTGTCTGGGGCCGGATTTGGACCCAGGTGCTCATGGCTCAAGGGCCAATGCTCTGTCTGCCACCCAACCACCCCTACTATTATTATTATTTTATTTTATTTTTGGTCTTTTTTTTCCTTCTTTTTGGTTTTTGCAGGGCAGTGGGGATCAGGTGGCTTGCATGTCACATGGCTGGGTGATTGTTGGGTTTACGAGGCTGGATATGGGCTCGGGTGCTCGTGCCTCCAGGACTGGTACTTTGTCCATTGCACCACCTGGCCATACTTACAATTATTACTATTATTTTTTTTAATTTAATTTTTTTCTCTCCCCTTTACTTTTTTGCCCAAGCAAGTCTATCTATATTCAGGGGGGAGGGGTATTTTGTTTTCTTGTAAAAAAGAATATTTCATTAATGTAAAAAAAATTGTACAAAATGAGAATAAAAAATAAATTTTAAAAAAATAGGAGAGAAAGGAGGTCTCCTAAACTCCTTTTATGGCTCCAGCATGGTGCTGATACCTAATCCAGGAAAAGTGAAATCAGAAAAATAAAATTAAAGTTCAATCTCCCTAAAAATATTGATGCAAAAATCTTAAATGAAATTTTTTATCAATGGGACCTCAGCAAGTTTTTACTAAGATAATAAACCATGATCATATAGGATATATACCAGGTAGGCAATGATAGTTCAATATTAGGAAAATATTCAACATAATTAAACATATCAAAAGTAAAACCAAAAGAAATTACAACCAACCAGAGATTACCTCAAAAGATAAAAAAAGACTTTGATAAAATACAACATTCATTCATTCATATTAAAACTTTTAGAATATTTAGGAATAAATTGAGTTTTCCTTAAAAATAATAAATTGCATCTATCTACAACCATCAAAAATATTATATGTAATAGGAATAAACTTGGTAGATTTTCAATAAAAGCAGGGATGAAACAAGGATGTCGATTTTCACTATTTCTGTTCAATATAGTATTACAAATGCTAACTTTAGCAATAAAAGAAGAAAAATAAATTGAAGGAATCAGAATTGGCAATAAGGAAGCACAGTTTTAATTCTTTGCAGATGATATGATGGTATGCTTAGAGAACCTGAGAAAATCATCTTAAAAATTCCTTGGAACAACTCACAAATTCATCAAAGTAGCAGGTTATAAAATACACCCACATAAATTATCAGCATATATATATATATATATATATATATATATATATATATGTATATATATATATATATGAATAACAAAGCCCAAGAGCAGGGAGATAGAAAGAGAAATTACATTTAAAGTAATGATAGACAACATTAAATACTTTGGAATCTACCTCCTAAGACAAACCCAGAAATTGTATGAACACAATTAATAAAGCATTTTTCACACAAATAAAGTCAGATCTAAATAATTGGAAATAAGTAAAATGTTCATGGTTAAGTCAAGCAAATATAATAAATATTCTAATTCTGCAATATTCTACTACTTATGCAGTGTCATACCATTCAAACTACCAAATAACTACTTTAATGAGCCAGAAAAATAGTAACAAAATTCATCTGTAGTAACAAAAGGTCAAGAAAAGCAAGGAAAGTGATGGAAAAAAATGTAAAGGAAGGTGACCTGGCTCTACCAGATCTAAAACTATACTATAAAGGAACAGTCATCAAAACTGCCTGGTACTGGTTAAGAAATAGAATAATGTATCAATAGATTAGGATAGGTTCAAAAGAATTCACAATTAATAACTTCAGCATTCTATTATTTGACAAACTCAAAGAAATCAGTTTCTGTGATAAGAATTCAGTATTGGACAAAAATTGTTGGGGAAACTGGAAAAGAGTATGGCAAAAATTAGGCATAGATCCACATCTCACACCCTTTACCAAAATAAGGTCAAAATGAGTACAGAATTTAGACACAAAGTATCACACCATTGATAAATTAATAGACCAAGAAATACTCTATCTGCCAGATCTATGGAAAGGGGATAAATTTGTGACCAAACAAGAATTAGAGCATATTATAAACTGCAAAAAGAATGATTTTGACTATATTAAATTAAAAACGGTTTGCACAAATAAAATCAATATTGCCAAAATTAGAAGGAAAGCAGAAACCTGAGAAATAATCTTCAAAACTGAGTTCTCATAAAGTCTCATTTCCAAAATATATATGGAATTGCATCAAATTTATAAAGTGACACATTTTTCACTAATTGATAAATGATCAAAAGATATGAATAATTTTGAAATGAAGAAATTAAAGCTGTACATAAACATATGAAAAAATGCTCCAAATAATTATCGATTAGAGAAATGTAAATTAAAACAATGAGATATCACGTGACACCTCTCAGATTGGTCAAGTTGAGAAAAAAGGGAAAACAATCAATGTTGAAGAGTTTGCAGGTGAATTGGCACATTGATGCATTGCTGGTAGAATTATCAATGGATCTAACCTTTCTGCCAAAAGAACAATAACACTGTTCATACCCTTTCACCCAGCAACTCCTATTCTAGGTTTATATCCAGAAGAAATTATTTAAAAAGGAAAGTCCTACATGTCCCAAAATATGAATGGCAGGTCTTTTGGTAGTGTTAAAGAGTTGGAAATTGAGGGTATGCCCATCAATTGGGGAAGAGTTAAACAAGTTATGGTACATGAAAGCTATGGAATATTATTGTTCTATAATAAACCATAAATGGTTGGACTCTAGAGAAGCATGGAATGACTTACAGATGTGATATGGAGTGAAGGGAGTAGAACCAAGAGAACAATGTACACATCAACTACATTGTGAGAAGAGCAACCTTGTTGGAAGCAGCATCTCTCAGCACTTCAGAGAGCTAGGAAAACTGTATTAGATCTGCTATGAACTATGTTAACCCTAACCATTGGAAGAAAAACAAAAGAAAACAAAACACACACACACACACATACACACAGGAAAAAAACCCAACCTTTTGGAATCTGATGAATACTTTGTAAAAATTATCTATTATTTATCTCTTTCCATTAATTTCAATTCTTCATACCAAAAACAAGTCATTTGTAAGCATGCTTATCAAAATTTCTGTGTTCAATACTAACTTGACTGTTAGCCACTGAGGGGAGGGAGGTGGGAAGGGAAGGTGGAAGGAAATTTTGTAACTTTAAAAAGATATGTGTATATTAATGAAAATAAATAAATGAATAAGAAAAAAGGAAGTAAATGTTGAAACTTGCTATTGCATGTAGATGGAGAAAAAAATTAAAAATAAAATAAATTTAGATAGATAAAAAATATATTAATCATTCAGATAAAAAGAAATGAGCAAATGCCCTGGTCATTGTCAAGTTTTATAAGTAAGTATAAGTGATCATATATTCCTTGAATAAGAAAATCTTTGATATATGTAATCCAGGGTTCAGTAGGCAAAAGACTTAGGAGAGCACTTCCTTTTGTGGCTGTATTCATTGCAAATAATCTATTTAATTAAATTATAACTAAAAATTTCAGATTATGAAAATAGTTGAAGAAAACTTAGAGCTAAATTAGGAGTTTAGTCAGCCCTAAATATGCAGAATACGTGGTCAAAGGAAGAAATTTTTATTTTGATTATTACTTGAGATATAGGCTATATAGTCACCTTTGAGTGGAAGGCAAGAACTATAGTTACAGACATTCAGTCCACTTGCTATGTGTAAATGATTCTCTAACAGAAAATGATGGGGGGATTTTAATTTTTAATATTTAAATTATTAAAGCAACTGTCACTCCACTAATATTTATTGGTGCTGTTAAAATAAATACAATACCTACTAAAAAAATGAATGTTAAAAACTAAATATCTAAATGAATTAATTAAAATATTGTAATAAAAATAAAGCAATCACATGCCACAACTAATTTATCTATTTCTCCTCAGTTTCAAAATATTTACTATTAAATTAACTGCTAGAAATATTATTGTACAAATAGATCTATTCTTTTTTCTCCTTTAGATACAGACTTAATAACAATATTTTGGGATCAGAAGTTATGCCTTATTTTAGAGTATTTTGGGCAAAATTGCTCTCCAGAATAGTTGAATAAGTCCCACCTCCACTACAACCCATTAGTATTCAAATTTTTCCACATCCCCTCAAATATATGTCATTTTCTTTCTTTTTTCATTTTTTGTCAAAATACTCAATCTAATAGAATTTAAGAAGTCCTTTAATTAAATTTCATTTCTTTATTCAATATGATTTAGTGCATATTTTCATATGTTCACTTATATACATATATAAATGTGTATACACATATATACCATATCATATATGCATGTATATATATATGTATAAAGCTGTTTTTTTCATATTAAAAACCACCTCTTTACATGCTTTGACTGATGATAAATTGGGGAATGACTTGCATTCTTAGAAATTTATCTCAGTGCTCTATATTTTTGAAGAAACTTACTTTTATCTTAGAAATCAGCCTCAGATTTTTTCTCATTTATGACTACTTTGCATTTCCTTCTATGCCATCATTTCTGTTATCCTTCTCTCTTCCCCTTTCACACTCTTCCTCCCCAAAATATATTTATTCTGATCTCTAATTCTTCAAATCAACCCTTCCCTCAGCCCCAATAGACTTTTTTTCCTACTTGCTTATAGATAAGCTAGATTTATATATTGAGTGCATTTGTTATTTCTTCCTTCACCCAATCCCAATGAAAGTAAAGTTCAAGTGCTTTCTCTTATCTTCTACACTTTAAGTATTTTTGCAATTCCTTTATATGAAATACTTTTCTTTTTTGGACTCCTGCTTTCCCATTTCCAGTACTTCCCTTTTTCATATCCCTAAAATTGATTTTTAAGGATAGAATTCCATCATTATCAACTAACATTCATACCCTCTGTCTGTGTTTGACCCTTCCAATTAACCTAATAATTACAAAGTTCTTAAGACTTATGACTACCATCCTCCTGTAGGAATGAAACCATTTTAATTATTTGCTTCCCTTATGTTTTCTCTTTCCTGTTTAAGCTTTTGATACATGAGTTTTGTATTTAAAAGTAAAAAAAATATTTTTATTTGTTTTTAATAAGGAATACTTGAAAGTTCTCTATTTCATTAATATATACTTTTCTCTTCTAATGTTCCTACCCAGTTTTCTTGGTGAAATTCTAACTCCTTTGCTTTCCAGAATCCTATATTTTAAATACTCTCATCTTTTATTGCAGAAACTTAAAAATCTTGTGTTATTCCAGTTGTGGTCCCATGACATTTGAACTCTTTCTTTCTGAGTGCTTTTTAATTATATCTGTGAATATAAATGTGAATTTTCCCATAAAAAAACTCAGTAGCAGAATGGATTAAAAACCAACATCCTACAACATGTTGTTTACAAGAAACCCCTTTGAAGCAGAGATGCACACAGGGTAAAGGTAAAGTATTGGAGTAGAATATTTTATACTTCAGGTGAAGTAAAATAATTGGTGGTAGAAATCCTGATCTCAGAGAACACAAAAGCAAAGATTGATCTAATTGTAAGGAAGGAAACTATATCTTGCTAAATGATATCACAGGTAATGAAGTAATATGTGTGTCCTAAGTGGTATAGCAATCAAATTCTTATAGGTAAATCTAAATGACTTTTAGGGAATTATAGATGCTAAACTATAATAATGAGGAAACTCTACTTCACTTTCTCATAATTAGCTAAATCTAATGATAAATAAACAAAAAGTGAGTTAGGAAGATAAAACTCTTAGATGGAGAAAAAGTATATAGGTCATTAAAAGCCTCCCAATAAAATACTGAGAGGAAGAACTATTAAATGAAGCCTTTTCAGTTAATGACTCAAAAAAATTACATGTAAAAAAGGACCACAGGGAAAAAAATGAAAAATTGATTGTAAACTAAATAACCTAATTTGAAAGAATGAGTTAATCAAATCATAGAAATGTCAACAATTTCATGCAAGAAAATGACAGCAATGAGTCATCATACCAAACTTGTAGGATGAAGTCAAAGCAGAAGTATTTATATCTCTGAATGCTTATATAAATAACATAGAGAAAGAGGAGAGCAAAAGTTTGGATATACAATTAAAAAAAAAGCTAGAAAAGGGCAAATTTAAAAATCCTCAATCAAATACCAAAATAGAAGACTTAAAACTGAGGGAGAAATTAATAGAATTAGAAATAAGGAAGACATTGAGCTAATATACTATAACTGAGTTGGTTTCATGGGAACAATAATAGATATACTTTTGGTTAATCTGGTTTTGAAAAAAAGGAAGAAAATTAAATGACCAATGTCAAAAATTAAAAGGGTGAATGCACCACCAATGAGGAGAAAATTAAAATAATAGTTTAGAGCTATTTTTCCCAACTATATTTCAACACATCTGACTATATAAATTAAATGGATAAATATTTACAAAATATAAGCTATTCAAATTTTCAGAAGATGAAATAAAATATATAAATAATCCCCCTTCAGAAAAAAAAGTAATGGAGGAAACCATCAATAAAGTCCCTAAGGAAAAATTCATAGGTTTTGATTCATTTACAAGTGAATTCTTCAAATATGTTAGGAACAATTAGCTTCAATTATATATAAATTAATTTTTTAAAAAGTAGGTGGAGCAATTATGACAAATTCCTTTTATTACATAAATATACTGCTGATGCCAAATCAGGAAGAGTCAAAATTGAAAAATAAAATTAGAGACCAATTCTCCTAATGTATATTGAGGCAAAGCAAAAAAAATTACAAGTAATTTCTATTGGCATAACCAGGATCACATAGGATTGATATCAGATAGTATAAGATAGTTCAATATTATGAAAAAATAAATATAATAGACCTTATCAATAAGAAAATTAACAGAACTCATATGATTACCTTAATTGCAGAAAAAGTCATTGGCAAAATGCATCATTCCTATTAAAACAATAATGAGCATAGATGTAAATGATGTTTAACTGAAAATTATAAGTAGTCTATCTAAATACATCAGTAAGTAATGGGGATTAATAACATTTTTAATAATATCAAGGATGAACAAAGGATATCCATTATCACAAATTCTATTCAATATTGTATTCACATTGTTAGATTTAGCAATCAGAAAAGAAAAAGAAATAGAAGGAATTATTATAGGCAATGGGGAAACAAAACCTTCACTCTTTGAGGATAATATGTTATATTTAGCAAACACTAGAAAATCAACTAAAAACTGGTTGAAACAATTGACAACTTTAGCAAACCAGCAAGACATAGAATAAGTTCACATAAAACAACATTTCTATATAAATCAAAAAAGTCCAAGAGCAAGAGATAGAAATTGAAATTCTATTTAAAATAACTGTATAAAAGATAAAATTCTTGGAAGTCTACTTTTCAAGAGAAATCTAGAAACTATGTGAACACATTTGCAAAATATTTTTCACATAAATAAAATTGGACATAGATAATTGCAAAAATATCAATTGTTCATCAGTCATCAAGCTAAATAACAAAAATGGCAATTAACCATTTCTTCCAGTCATATCAGTCAAATTACCAAAAATTGCTTTGTAAAGCTATAAAAATAATAACAAAATTCATCTAGAGCAAAAAATATCAAGAATAAAAAAGTAAATTAATGCAAAAAATGCAAAGGAAAATGGCCTAGCTTTACCAGATCTAAATTTATATAATTAAGCAATAATCTTCAAAACTGTTTGCTACTGACTCCAAAACAGAGAAGTAGATCAGTGAACAAGATTAGCTATAAAAAAAAGAGAAGTAAATTACTATAGTAATCCATTGTTTGATAAACCTAAAGAATATCATTTCTTATGAAAACTGGAAAAATATAGCAAAAATTAGGCATATATCCTCATTTCACACTCTAAACCAGAATAAGATCAAAATGAGTATAAGATTTAGACATAAAGATTTATACTACAGAGCAATTAAGAGAACAAGAAATGTTGTATCTGTCAGTTCTATTGAGGGATGAGAAGCTTATGACCAAGCAAGGGAGAACTAATATTAGAAATTGCAAAAGGAATGATTTTGACTTATTTTAATTAAAACTTTCTGTACTAATAAAACTAATGCAGCCAAGATCAGAAGCAATACAGAAAGCTTGAAAACAATTAACTTAGCTAGTGTTTCTGTTGAAGGACTCATTTCTAAAATAAACAGAGGTAAATCAAATTTATCAGATAGTGTCATTCTCTAAGTGATAAATGGTCAAAGGATATGTTCAGGAAGTTTTCAGATGAAGAACTTCAAGCTATTTATAGTCATATAAAATGTTCTCCAAAATCATTATTGATTAGAGAAATACAAATTAATAGAACTCTGAGATCCCACCTCACACCAATCAGATTGATTATGTTTACAAATAAGAAAATGATTAATGTTGAAGAAAATGTGGGAAATCAGGGATAGTAATGCATTGTTGGTGGAGTTGTGAACTGATTCATCCATTTTGGAGATCAATTTCAAACTTCACCCTAAAGTCAAAATGTGCTCTTTCATTCAGCACTACCACTCGTAGCTCTGTATCATGCTGATATCATTAAAAAAGAACTAGAATAATTCTATGTTTTAAATCATAGTCCCCAAATATATTAGGTGGTTAATATATGGTATGATATTTATTTGCTCAAAGTTCAAGTTTCTCATCTGGAAAAATTGGAAATATAAGGATTTTACTATTTATGTCAAAGGGTGACTTCCATATTTTAAAATATTTATGCCACTATACAAATGCTGTTTAATAATTAAAAACATTTTCAATTTGATTATTGCAAATACTCCTGAACAATCTCACAGCTATTTCTTATGTAACTTCTAATTGATTTGAAGTCAAGTATAGAAAAATCATTGTTAGGATTGAAACCACATCAATTTTCCTGCTTGCTGCCAACAATAAATGATCATTCAACATATTATATTCACTGTGTAAACCCTGTGATCTCAAATGAAAACAGTGGTTCTGAGTCCTCTATAAATATATAGGTAGATAGTTCCTGAAAACCTAATTAAAATCCCACTGAACTTGGTTCCATTCCTTATGTTAGGGGTTAGACAGAGTTTTATTGTTACTCTCCAGAGACAGGAGTCTATTCTGAGAGTAGTCTTTAATTTCTTGTGAATAGAGATAATACCTGGAAAAAATCAGCCTAACTTCTTGTCAACATGTCTATAATGAAACTGCAGGATTATCAACTTTCTCTGCATTCACTTGTGAATTTATGGGGACATTCTTCCTGGGCATTGGGCCAAATATATCCCCAAATGCAGGTTTAGACAATTATTGTCAGTGGATTTCCTTAGGGGAAAAAAGTCCCAGGTAGTTTGAAGCCACAAATCTAGTATGGCAATATTATGGTATTATGTTTGTAAACACTATAAAATACCTATTTGAGAGATTTTAAGGAAATGTCCTCATGTAGTTTCTCTTTTCCAAACATGCTCTGAATATAAAAGTTTCATAGCTGAATGGCAGCTGGTGGTTCCATGGAGAAGAAGCTTGTCCTAAATGTATTGTTTGTTTCCATCCACTTTAAAATGACTAAATGACAATTGTCCACTAACCTCAAACTTTCCAACTTAACTCTAGTTCTTTGGAGCTCTGCCTGGAGTACTAAAAACATGAGTGCTCTCTCTGCTTTCTTGCATGAAGCTCATGCTGAGCTATGAAATCATCCAATTATGATTTATCAGTTCACCACTGTAACAGTGGCTTTAAGAGGAAACATTAAGAGCATTCACTTACCTTCCATTTTAAAAGCAAGTGCAAATACCCCAAAGCTCTACTAAATCATCAAATTGATCCATCTCAATAAAGAATATGGGAGCAGAAAATCTATTTGTCTGCTTTGACTAAAATTCCTCTGATATTTCCTGTGATATTTTGATGTACGTTTAAATAATAAATGACTACTAGTACACAACTATATTTTCTGAACCAATAGACTGCTAGAATAAAAGAACTTTCTATTTATTTAAATATATGACACTATACAAATGTATTTGCTTTATGGCTGGAATGCCTAAAAATTGGATATATAGCACTGATGAAAAATAACAAAATAAAAATAACAGAGCAGGCACACCGACTGTTACTGGAATTGACCCATTATCTTCCTGCTGACAGAATGGTTTTGGTGATCTGCTTATCTGGGAACTATTGTTTTTGTTTTTTTTTTTCCCAGAATCACATAGTCTCACACTCAAAAGTGTTAGAAGGTATCTCAGGCAATATACTTTAATCTATATCTATAAAAAAGTACCTCTAAGATATCCCCAACGAGTAAAGACTCTGGTGATGTGAAATCCATTATATTACTAAAAGGTCAGTGCATTCTTGATACGTCTAATTGTTACAAAATTTATTATTTTTTTAAGTGCAAATCTCTCCTTTTGCATTTCTATTCAATAGTACCAGTATTGCCCATCAGGATCAAACAGTAGAAGCCTAAATACTCATCCACTGTACAGTATTTCAACTATATAAGTATTTGGTTTCCTATTCTTCCATCATTTAGTTACATGACTAAGATATTTCACATTTCAGACATTAGTTTTCAGTTTTTTCACCTATGAAGAAATGCAGAAATGTCACTATATGTTTTTAAAATTTGTTACAGTTCTATCATTGCATGATTATGGCTATTTAACAGAGTTTCTCAATTTATCTTTTTTATAAATCATTTATTCTTGGATTTTTCCTCTTCCCCTCTCCTTCCCTCTCATTCTCTACCTTCCTCTCTACTCTTTCCTTATCCTTTCCTTTCCTTTCCTTTTCCTCTTTTTTTCCTTAAAAAATATCAGAAGACTAGAAAATTAACAAGCAATGAATAAAACATAAACTCTATTTTCTTTCAGGAAATATTCTTCAAATGTCTTTTCCTACTTTTATCTTTATCCTGCCTACATATTGTTGGAATAATCTAAGTTTCTGTGTTAGGCAATCTTTTCTACGATATTTGTACTTTTTCTTCAGGAACTATTTCACCTGCTCCTATGGATTCTGTTTTCATCTCTAAGCAAGTGACTTTATGATATACTTATCTGTCCATCTTTTCTAAAATTCAGGTCAAAATTTCCCCCCTACATTTGACATTTTTATGTGACTAAATCTGTAATATTTGAAATGTTTACCCAAAATATATAATTATGACTTCCCCAAACTATAACTTGTTTTCAATTTTCCTATTTTTGCCAATGGTTCCACCCTCTTTCCATTCACCCAAGTTCAAATGTCCTTCTTAAAACTCCAATTCTTCAGTACTTCCCAACCCCAACATAAAATCAGTTGGAAAATTTTATTGATTATGATTCTGAAGAAAAAAGCAAATCTCTAATATCTCTTCCTTTTATGAACTATAATGAAAGATAAAAAAAAATCATCAAACAGCAGCATGACATTTAGAATCTTGTTGTAAAAGTAAATGAGAACCTAACTTTATTGTTTCCTTCAAAGTAAGAAAAATTCTCTAGTGATGTACACAATTGCTCGTCTATACTTCATAGACAAACATGATACCTGAAGATGAAATTAATGAAAAATCATTCACAGGGTAAACATTTTCTTTTCCAGTTGATTGAACATATGATGAAACTGAGGCAAACAGAGCTAATGATTTGACCAGGCTCATAGAGAAAATAAATGTCTGAGACCTGATTTGAACTCAGAAAGTGAAACTTCCTGACTTCTTTAATATGATATAATCTTCTTTGATAAAAACAAATGACAATCTGATTTTAATCTACATTCCCATGCCATTTGCCATTTTATCCCTCACAAGATATTAGTCATCTGGAAAAACTTATTTTCTGGTGGTTTTTCCCTATATAACTTTCCTTTATTTTATTCTGTTCCTTGTCAAAGACGTTTGTCCAATTTATAGAATTTTGATGCTTCCATTCTGAGTAATTTCTTCCACTAGTTTCTTCTTCACACATGGCATTTACATCTCTTTGTAAAGTATTAAAACTCTATAAATTGGACTCAAATACAAAAACTCATCAAAGAATGAAAAGAATAATTTAAATACCAAAGAAGAGAGGCCAAAGAAAAATGAACAAAAAAAAAGAAATGAGAGTCATGCAGGAAAATTATGAAAAATTGACCAGAAAACTCAACACTTTTAAAAAGGAAACACAAAAGGTAATTGAATTAAATAAAACCCTAAAAACTAGAACTGAACAAAGAGAAATCAATGAATCTACAAGACTATAAGATTTGATCAAACAATATAAAAAATGGCTGAAAAATTGAGGAAAATGTAAGGTACCTTTTAAGGAAAACAAATGACCTGTAAAACAGATCCAGAAGAAGCAATCTAAGAATCACTGGACTATCAGAAAGCCAGGATCAAAAAAAAAGAACTTGGAAAACATGATACAGGAAATTGGAAGGGAAAAGTGTTCATATCTCCTAGGGAAAAAAAAAACAATATAACTATTAAAAGAATACCCAGAATTTCTCCTGAAAAAGAATCCGGGATAAAAGCTCCAAGGCCTGCTATAGCCAAAGTCCAGAATTCTCAAATAAAAGAGAGAACATTATAAGTAGCAAAAAACCCAATTCAAATAAAAAGGAAATATAATCAGATTTACACAGCACCTAGCAGTCTCAACAGTGTAGAATCAGAAGAACTGGAATATCATATATCAGAGAGGAAAGGACCTGGGATTACAACCCAGAATATATTACCATGAAAAATTCAGCATATACAGTAAAGGGAAAAGATGGATTTTCAATGAAATAAAAGACTTCCAGAATTTCCTGACACAAAAACCAGAACTGAAAAGAGAATTCAATCACCAAATGCATGACTCGTGAATTGCATAAAAAGGTATCTGAAAAGGGAAAGGATAAAACAAAACAAAGCAAAACAAATGTTGGTCAAAACCATTAAATTGTATTACAACTCTAAAAGGGAAAATATAACACTTCTAATTCTTGAGAACTTTATTTCTCTTAACATAATTAAATGGGCCAATATAATTGAAGAGTTTGGACTTCAAGTACATGGGTGTAGTTGGATATTTTCTCTCCATTAAAGAGGTCCAAGATGACATTACTATGTTTGAGACAAAATGTCATGATGAAAAGCAGTGATGGTAACTTTAACTTAAGTGTCTCATTATCTATTGACACTTTAATTCTATGCTGCCAAAGTTTAGCACCTTGTCTAATGAGGGCATCATAAACTGGGTGGTCATGAGTCAGTGTTTCCTATTACCTACCATCAATTGTACAATTCTCAGGTGAGACATTCAGAACCTTCCAAACCTTTAAGATTTTTGTAATTATTTAAATAAGGATTTGACTGAAAACTTGTCTCACTTAAAAAGAGGTGAAGTACTCTAGTTGGTAGGGGGTAAAGTGAGAGAGTAAATAGAGAGTAAAGTAAGCCCTGCTTAACTTAACAAATGGTTAAGTACTCTTAGTGGAGGGAGGGTAAAGTATAAGAGTAAATAAGCCTGGGGGGAGGGGCACAAATAGTTCAAAAAATGATATGACATTGGATGATACTTTGACTCATGAGGAGTATTGTGTGTATTTGGAGGGTACTTCAAAAGGGAATGAGATAAAAAATGATCATGATTATAATCCAGTGTAAGTTGTGACACTGCTGCTTATCCAAATTATAGTCAATTTGTGATGATACCTTGATAGCAATATGAGCTTATCAAGTAATCAAATGATCATACTGTGACTGAGGATATCTGATTAATAGTACTAGAGCAATAAATAACACCAGGGTAAGAGGCACAAGGATGTGTAATTTTATTTAATTTTTGTTTATTTATTTATTTACACATTGCTAAAATATTATTGTTGTAAGAGTAAACATTACCCCCATCCCCCCCACAATAAAACAAAAAAATCTCATGATAAATAAAGTGAAAGAAAGAAAAAAATGTGCTTCAGACTGTGTTCATATATCTTCAGCTCTGTCCCTGCAGTGGATCACAATCTTTTTCATAAGTTCATCAGAAATCTTAGGGGACCTTCCTCTAAAAGGAAAAAGAAGAGACTGTATTAGGTGTTCTCTCCAAAATATTTCAAAAACCTTAAAATTTTGACTCTAACTAAATTTTCAAGAGACAGAACCCACAGAAAGATCCAGTGAGGCAATTCTCCAACACAAGGTAACTTGGAAAACAGTGGAACAAATCTTTTCTACGGGGTTGGAGGTGCAGTGTGAGAGCAAAGAAACTTTAGCCTCCCAGGAATAGCACCAGGGCTCCTGGGAGCACCAGCTCCTAGCAGCAGAAGCAGTTCCTGACCAGCATTACAGGGAGCACCAAGCACTACTTGGAAGATCAGCAGGGAGAACTCTACATAAAGCTGAAGGCCCTCAGTGTAGCCCTGATCCCAGGAAACAGAAGCAGGCCAGTGGAGCTGCCCAGCAGGAGCCTCCAGACAGCTGTGCCCTGACTGCTCAACCCATGGAAGGTAAGGGAGAGGAGGGAGACTGCTGAGGTCCGTCCTCTATCCCTGGAACAGGACCACATTCAGACCCTCATCCCAGCCTAGGTCCCCCATAGAGCAGGGACCTCCCCTCACAACCTCAGGGCAGAGGGCTGAGCTTGTGGTCTCTCACAGACCAGGAGAGTAGTCAGAGTTTCACACACTGTGGTCCCTATGGGGGGAGGGTGTCCCAATAATACTCAAAAGCTCAGGAAGCACACCCAAAACAGGCACAGGTTGGGGAAATGAGTAAACAGAAAAAAAGGAACCTGGCTCTAGACAATTACTTTGGTCCCATGGAAGACCAAACCACACAATCAGAAGATGAGAAACTCTAAGTTTCTGCAATCTAAAGACTACAAGAAATGTAGAAGTTGGGCTCAGGCTATGAAAGAGCTCAAAAAAGATTTTGAAAATCAAAGAAGGGAGTTAGAAGAAAAATTGGGAAAAGAAATGAGAGAGATGTAGGAAAAAAACATTAAAATGAAGTCAGCAGCTTAGTCAAGGAGATCAAAAAAATGCTGACGAAAATAACTTATTAAAAAGCAGCTTGGGGCAGCTAGGCGGGTAGGTGGCACAGTGAATAGAGCACCAGCCCTGGAGTCAGGAGTACCTGAGTTCAGGTCCAATCTCAGACACTTAATAATTACCTAGCTGTGTGGCCTTGGGCAAGCCACTTAACCCAATTGCCTAGCAAAAACCTAAAAAAACCCAAAACAGATTAGCAGGGTGGCTAGCTGGTACCTGAGTTCAAATCAGGCCTCTGACACTGAATAAATTACCTAGATGTGTGGCCTGGGGCAAGCCACTTAACCCCATTTGCCTTGCAAAAAATCTAAATAAAGGTATTGAGGAGAAGAATGCTTTAGAATTGGCAGAACTGGCCAGATGGAAAAAGATAAAAAAGCTCTGGGAAGAAACCAACTCCTTCAAATGTAGAATGGAACTAAAGGAAGCCAATGACTTTGCTAGGAATCAAGACACAAAAATTCAACACCAAAAGAATGAAAAATTAGAAGAAAATATTAATAATCTCATTGAAAAAAAAACAACTGATCTGGAAAACAGACCTAGGAAAAATAATTTAAAGAATTGTAGGGGTACCTGAAAGTCATAATCAGGAAAAGAGCCTTGATCTCATTTTTAAAGAATTTCTACAGGAAAATTGCCCAGATATCCTTTAAGCAGAGGGCAAAACAGAAATTGAGAGAATCCACTGATATCCCCTGGTGGGGGAGGGGGGAGACACCTACCAGGAATATTATAGCCGACTTCCAGAACTCCCAGGTCAAAGAGAAAATATTACAAGCAGCCAGAAAGACACAATTCAAATATTGTGGAACTGCAAGCAGGATCACATAGGACCTAGCAGCAACTACATTAAGGGTTCATAGGGCTTAGAATATAATTATCCAGAAGGCAAAAGAGTCTGGAATGCAACTGAGAATCAACGACCCAGCAAAATTCAACATAGTCTTCCAGGGAAAAAGACAGACTTTCAGTGAAACAGGAGAATTTCAAATGCTCCTGTTGAAATGACCAGAGGTGAGCCTGAAAGTTTGACCTTCAAGTACTGGACTCAGGTGAAGCATAGAGAGTGGAAGAGAAGGGTAAATTATGAACACCTTAATGATGATGAACTGCATGTATTACTCCATGGAAAGATGAAACTTATAAGACTCATATGAACCTTCTCATTTAAAAGATCAGGTAGAAGGAGTTTTTATAGATGAGGCACAGAAGAGAGCTGAATTTGAAGATATAATATATTGTAAAATTGGAGCCAATGGGTGAAAGGGTAATGTACTGGTAATATCAGGAAAGCAAGTTAGAAGAGGCTAAGATATTTCATGTAAAAGATATTTCATGTTGCTTTTGCAATGGCATGGAAGGGGTTACACAAGGTGTAATGAGGGAGCCTTCATTCTCATAGAAAATGTCTTGAAGAGGAAAACACCATACACATTCAATTGGGTATATACACCTAGAAGAAAAGTGAAAGAAGGGGGACAAAGGGAGGGGGTGGATGTGGGTAATAGAGGAGAGGGTAGATCATAGGACAGGATAGACAGATATAACACATTTTCTTTTTCACTTTTTGCAAGGTGCAAAATAGAAACTGTACAACAATCTATGTGCTCTATAATTTTATATAGAGAAATGTTCCAAAACAAAACAAAAAGAAGTTATGTTGGAACAAGTATTTATGTGACCTTTAGTTTAAATCCTTGTAAATTTGAATCTTAATATAAGAATAATTTTCCAAAACATTCTATAAATAAAAATATTGAACATTTATTGTAGCAAAATAAAATATACATATAGTTATAATTTTTAATAATTAATCATATCTTGTGAAAGAACTTCAAATTAAATGCATAGGCACTATGATTATAAATGAAATAAATGATTAAAATATTTTATTTCAGTATTTAATGAATTGATCTTATAATAGTTACATTTTAATCATTTTTTTATCAAAAACATTCTTCCATTAAATATTTTATGTTCATGAGATAAGGAAATAAAATATCTAAGCAATTTGGGGGACTTATCCAATGGTTTCATTACTAATAAGAGTCAAGAGTTAAGAAATTAACTCTCACCATCTCAGAAGTTGTATTTTCTCTCTCCACTAAAGTATTTTTCATGTTCCAAATAATTAATATAAATTGTGCCAAACTTAAAGTTAAAATTTAATAAAATTGAAGAGTCTCACAATGTTTAAATTTTATCATCTTTTTATAGAAATTGAAAGAAAATTTAAATAAGCAAATAAGGTCTTAATATTATTTTGAAAATACAAGACCTCTGAAATGGTACCAGTGATCCCTAACTGTCTAAATCATATTTTGAGAATTGTCACTCTAATTATATTTCATCACTGCAATAGAGAGAGAGAGATTGGATAATTAATAAGCTCAATGTGAGCTCAGTAATTTGACAGGGATGCAAAAAATACCAAATAAACAAACAAACAAAAAAATAATGCATGGCTAAGCTACAGTGATGGGAAAATAGTTTCATTGTATTCTAACTCCTGAGAAAGCAGTCATTTCACCTCTTACTGCCAATTGTCTAAGTAGAAGCAATGGTGTTAAGAAGAGAGGATATGTAGTCATATAATTAATCATATAATTAATACCCCAAACCCAAGACATTTGACTGGCGCTGTGATGAATGAAAGTGAAGTGAAGAAAATGCCTTGCCCAGAAATTTCAAGGGATTTATTTGCCACTCTTAACATATCCACTCATTTGTTTGATAAAAATTATTCTTCCATTAAATATCTTATGTTTATGAGATAATGTAAATCTGTCTCAATGAAAATCATCAAATAATAATGCAAGAAGAGTAAACTGCTTGTCTGAAAGCAGAACTATTTGGCAATTTCTCTACACCAAAGGATTAAGATAGTCCAGTTTCTATGTTCTTCTGCCCTCTTCCACTTTCCATTGTATTTTTTGAACTCCCTTTGGCCCCAAAATCTTTTATTAAAGCTCTCTTCTTCTTACATAGTCTTCTGGTTAGAGTTGAGTGACAACTTATCCTTGACTACTCACATTTCTTCCTCATAACCTTCAACACACTGGGTCAAGAGAAGAAGCCACCAATCCCCATCTGATTTGCCAATTTCCTGTATTTCTACTGCCATAACCCTATCCTCCTTGGAAGTTCACTAAATATTGCGATCTTTCAGAAGGCATAACACAAAACCCCATCTATAAAAAGGTGAAAAAAATCGGACAAAACCCTAAATTTTTTTTAAATGTAAAAAAGAGGAAGCAACAATAAGAATTTGGAATTATATAACTGCAGCTCAAAGTGATTAAATAAAGAACATCTTAAAATATGTTAAAATAGGCACACTTTTTTGTTTTAACTGAAAAATTGGGGAGAAAAGTAACTTCATTCCTTGTAGAATGCCTAACAAAAATACTAGATAAGTGCAATGGAATTTTATTGTTACATAAGAAGTGATCAATATGAAGATTTCAGGGAAATTTTGTAAACCTTTAATTGACTAGTGAAGAATGAAATACTAAGAATAAGAAAACTAGAAAGAAGAATAAACAAATATTAGCTGTGAGATTATAAAGATCAAGTTTGCTCCCAAGAAGAGATTTTAACAACTGCAATACCAATTATTCATTAAAAAGAGGTTATGGATTTTGGGATTGGACAACTGTCATATTGTTAAGATGTGCTTGATGTGCTTGTTATATTTCTTGAACTTTTTTCTTGTCTTCTAAAAACTGTAATATAAAAGGCAATTTTTGCCAGGTGGAAAATGTGAAAATATTTTAAGTGAATATAAAGTGAAACCAAAAATTCCAATGAAATACTTTTTTTAAATAAAATGTTTATATATATATATATATATATATATATATATATATATATATATATATACTATAATCTTAATATTGGGTCTTTTGTTATTGATATACAACTATAATTTATAGAAATATATAATAATAATGAAATCATAGTACAATTTGTATCTGTATTCATATATGATGATGGATAATCCTTTGTAGTTACGTAAATCTCATATATTAGATTCTTATTAGAAAACAAAAGAAGAGTTGATGGTAATAAATGGCACAGAAATATTTTAAGTAAAGCTTTAAAGTCTACTGGTTTATATGATTGTTTTATTTAAAAATGAGGGGAAAATGCCTCAACTGAAATTCCAAACGTACATGTGACTAATTTTCATCTTAGTTCTCAGGGATAAGAGAAACAAAATATAAACTTTTTCTCAAGCACTCCGGTTTTCTCCAGAACTCTCTGATTTATACCTTCTTACCAATCTAATTTTATTATAAAATTGAACCAGTTTGCCTTTTGGTTTTGTCTCCAGTGATTCCCTGAAGTTTTCCACAATAACTGATTTGCTGCTGATACAAAATATATAATTTTGATTACATTAAATTGCAAATTTTTGTACAAATAAAATCAAAATTAAAAGGAAGTTGGAAAATACTTTTCATAGTCAGGGTTTCTCATAAAGGACTCATTTATAAAATATATAGAGAACTGAGTCAAATTTATGAGAATACAAGTCACTCCCCAATTGATAAATGGCCAAAGTATATGACCAGGTACTTTTCAGAAGAAATTAAGTCTACCTCTAATCATATGAAAAAAAATGTGCTCAATCATTATTGATTAGAGAAATGCAAAATAAAACAACTCTGAGACACTACCTCATATCTATCAGATTGGCCTATATGACTAAAAAGGATGATGAACAATGTAGGAGCAGTCTATTATCACCTTTCTGGAGAGCAATTTGGAATTATGCCCAAAGAGTTATAAAACTGGTTGTCTTTGGATCCAACAATAACAATATTGGTCCATATCCCAAAGATATCAGAAAAGGAGTAAAACCCCAGATAATCAAAATAATCCAAAGCAACTTTTTGTAATGACAAAGAACTGGAAATTGAGGGGATTTCTATCAAATTGGGAATGGTTGAATAAAATGTGGTATATGAATGTGATGGAGCACTATTATTGTATTACAAATCTTGAGGGGGACAAGGCCTAGAATAGCCTAGAAAGGCTTTCATGAACTGATGCTGAGTGAAGTGAGCAGAAGAATGTTTATACTAACAGAAACATTGGGTGATAATTAACTTTGAAGTATTTGTTCATTTCAGCAGTACAATAATCAAAGAAAATTCTAAAATACTTATGATGGAAAACACCATTCATGTCCAGAGAAGGAACTATGGAGGTTAAATGCAGATGGAAACTTACTATTTTCAGTATTTAAGGTTGTCTTATATATTTTTTTCTTTCATAGATTTTTTTCTATTCTGATTTGATTCTTCTTTCACAACATGATTAACATGAATATAGGCCTAAAAGTTATACAATAGCTATTTTATACAATATATACAATAAAATTGTATATATATAATATGTACAATATATAATATAATATAAAATGTATAATTTGTATAAATAATACAAAAATATACGATTTTGTATATATAATAGAAAATATAGATACAATTGAATATATCATATATTAGATTGTTTTCTATCAGAAGGGAGGAAATGGTAGGAGGAAAAAAAATATAATACTCAAGGAATCATGGAAAATGAGTCCAAAGCTTGGCAAAGGCGACAAAACCTAATGAAGAAAGTAGCACCTTAAAAACAATAATTTTTCAACACATTCTAATTTTCTATTGTTCTGCCCTATGTCAAATTATATTTAAATCATAACCTAAAGATTTATAGTTCTCAAGAGTAGAGACAACAGATTTTAAGCATAATTTTTCCATTATTTTTACATATTTTCCTTTGCACATAAGGACATTGTAAGTGGATATTTTCAAAGAATATTATAACACATAGGGGTAAACAAATTCAAGATTAGTTCCTGTTAGATTAGGGTATTATACTTTGGTAACTATTATAAAAATTTGGTTGAATTGTCCATTCATATGTTGTGTTTATTAATTTAAGCACAGGATGGTTTGCAAGCTGTCTGCATAATTATATATCAAATTTCTATTCCTAATACTTAGTTTCTGAGTATTATAATTTAACTTATAGTCTTTTTCCTTTTCATATTTATGGCAAGAAGCCATCAATATCTTTCATTCTTCTGGACTTTGCCTCATATCCTACTCAGAACTTTTGTTCAAGCAAGCCATCCCATATGTGTTCAATGTATGCCAAATAAATATGCCTGATTTTTCCCTTCCCTTCTATTAACCAGTATCTCCCACTATCAATGGCACTTTAATATAATATTGTATTAAGAAATTCATTATTTTCAACAAGAGTTTTTAAGTATCATAAGCACAAATAATACAGCATAAAACAAGTTAAATATAGAGGCTTTGGGTAATTTAATAAAACTGAAGTTCTTAACTACAACAGATATTAGTTGTTGGCCAAATTATTAAACACTTTGGATCTACAATTTGAATCTTGCAAGAAACCAAAATAACATTGTAGGCAAATCTTATCAGTGATATATTGACTAAGCTTACTTCTTGGAGAAATTTCTCCTTAGACAAATTTCATTATTAGGACATTAGATGATTCTATCCATTTACTTTATTATTCCATGTTTTTATTATAATTATCTACTTATTGTATTTTCATACTCAATGTCATACTAGACAGAAAACAATTTTATCATAGCAATTGAGTCCTATTATAACTTTGTATTCCCAATATGGGTGATACATGGTCAACATTCAGTAAGTTTAATCATTGAATTAAATAATCACAATAATAATATTGTTGGGGATATTAAGACAAAAATGAAATGTCTTCACTGAAGAAACTTATAGTTTAAGAAAGAAGAACAAGATGTTTGCTGATAAGCATAAGCAGTTATGTTTCTGTACTCAAAGTACTTAACTCTGCTAGAGATGATTGCATATATATTAAAAATTTTAAATGAAATCTAATTTGAAATATGCACAAAAATAACAAAATGTTAGTTCAATTGGAATGAGAGAGAGAAGAAACCAGGTTTCAAAGTTAAAAAAAATTTATTTGTTCAGGCCACTTTAGTCTTCACAATAATTAATGCACATAAATTACTATTATAATGTTCTAATCATATTAATCATATTAATAATTTAACATGGATTTGATATACATCACCAAATATATATATATATATATATATATATATATATATAATTAGGAGAGTAGATACTTAAGATATTATCATTGGTTAATTCATTTCCAATTCATTCAATAATTTTTAAAGTATTTAATTAATTGCTATCTCTGTATTATGGTTTCCTGTTATGGGTGATATAAAAATAAAATAAAAATGAATGATGCTTTTTGATTAAGTCAAATTTTACAATCAGTATTTCATAAGTTCTTTGGTCAATAACTTTATTCTCTTCTTACCCCTTTCTGAAGTCAATAATTGGAAAATTTCCCTGATTATCTTGTGTTTCCTAATAGAAGCAATGATTTTGTAACTTGGGTAAATTGACACAAGCATGCCAATCTGTGTATCAATTAGGATGTAAATTTCTGTTTAATTTGCTTTATACAGCCTTCAGCCTGGTGTCATATCTATTAATAAATGCCATATGATATTCATGATGATGGAAAGAATAACTATTTGGCTCTGTTCCACACTTCACAGTCCTTTTTCACATAGTGAATTACTCAATTTCAAAATAAATTTACATATTGGATATTCTATGTGGAGGAAAATAATTCTTTTCAAACCACTCTACCCATTCCTACTTCATTGCTGCATTAAATTCTTATTATTAATATTAAGGAAAATCATAAGAATGATTGGAATATAGAGAAATAAAGAAAATATCTTATAATTCACAACTAAACTTTAATCCTCTAATGAATTTTAGTTAATATGAAAGTGGCTCATAAACAACTGGATAGCTTGTTATTTTCTACAATATAGAGTTTGTATTTTGAATAATTCATACCCTTCAAAGATTCTCCAAACTTTATTCAAACAAATTATCTTGCTTACATAGTATGGTCATAATTTGGCTAGTTATTCAAAAATCTCTTTAGGGACATTACCAAGCATTATTTTTCTGTTACTTTCCTGATTAAGATAAGATGTGGGACAGCTAGGTGACACAGTGGATAAAGCACTGGACCTGGAGTCAAGAGTACCTAGGTTCAAATCCGGTCTCAGGCACTTAATAATTACCTAGCTGTGTGGCTTTGGGCAAGCCACTTTACACCATTGCCTTGCAAAAAATACCTAAAAAAAAGAGAAGATGTGATATCATTGTCTTGGAACTTTGATTATTGTAGTCAATTACAAAGATTAGGGAAAAAATAAAACTGAAAAAAAGGGAATTCCCTTACTTGAAATATATAGCCAATTGACATAGAATAGGAGGAGAGAGAAATTTTCTCATTATTCTATTGCTCTTCCATTGCAAACTAAAGCTATGATGTACAAAAGTACAAGATATACACATTAGAAAATTTGGACTGGCAGCCATATCTTGTGGGATGATTTTCCTTAATTGTGGGTCTGATCATGCAATTTCTCCATTCAGTTAAATTCAGTAGTTTACTAAAATGTCTAGGTTAAATACACACCTTTCTTTACCTTTTAGAACACTTTTCAACTTTACTTCTCCAGCTTTCTATTGGACATTACTCCTTAGTAATCTTTCTATCACAATTATGAATTGTGGACAAATTAGCTATCTCTTTGTTCCTCAAAGAGAATATGCAATTTCATATATCCATAGTTTTACACAGATTACACTCCATACGTGGAATTTAATATCTCCTGACCTCAGTCTTAATTTTTTGCCTTCTAAAAAAGGGGCAAAGTCAAGCTGGCAGAGTAAGGAAGAAGTTCATCTGAGTTCTCCCAAATTTCCCTCTAAACAATATTGAAGTAATTTAATCAGTGACAGAACCAACAAAATGATCAAGTGAAATAATTTTTTCTAGCCAAAGACAACAAAGAAGGCCAAAAGGAAAGATCTGTCTAGCTGAACTGAAAGTAGACAATAGGCTGAGATGGGACCAATGAAACTAGGAAAACATCATGAAGCAGCAAACCAAGAGTAAAGCCTCTTGCCTTGACCCAATCTAACAATGACAATATCAGTCCAGCAATTCATTGCAGACCTTGGGGTAATTGCATCAGAAGCAATGCATTCTGGAGTGCTCAACTACAAGAAAAGGGGGCCATACAACTGATAAAAAATAGATTAAAAACAGCGTCACAGTTCCATGGTGAGGAAGAGCACTAGCAAACTGGAGACTGTCTATAACCATAGGGTATCTTGGATTCTTATAAGGAGATAAGAGAGTAAAAGAATGCAAATGGTCAGAACATATGCAAGGAGAGAAGTTTCCACATCTCTCCTTAGATCATACTACTTGAAAAAAAATGAAAACTTATGGGTCTTCAAAATTAACTCTGAAAAAAGCAAGAGAACAAACTTGAAGCTTGAAAAGATGACTCCACCACTGGAGCAGAGCCTGGCTTTAAAAAGTAAAGTTAGAAGTCAAGGAAAAGGATAGGAAAGTGAGCAAGGAACAAATAGCAATAACATGGTTAAAGAAAACTACTAGGACAGGAAAGATAAAAAAATATCCACTCAGAAAAAAACAACAGTGTCAAAATGCCATTTTGTTGAAGTCTCAAAACAAAAGAAAATGTGAATTGGTTTCAGATTTAAAAGTAATAAGTCCTAGAAGAGTTCTTCTAATAAAATCAAATAAAAGTCTAAGAAGAATAATTGGAAAATAAATGAGAGTGTTGCAAGAGAATCATGAAAAAAGTAAATCACTTGGCAAAGAAAGAACATAAACGGAAAAGTATATAAAAAATTATCTGAAGAAAACAACTCTTTAAAAGCTAGACTTGATCAAATGGAAAAAGAGATACCAGAGCTTACTAAAGAAAATAATTCCTTTAAAATTAGAAATGGCCTAGCAAACCTTGAATTCAAGAAATATTAAGAAAAAGTCAAACAAATAAAACAAAAGGAAAATAGAAAAATGTGAACTATTTCATTGGAAAAAACAACTAATCTAGAAAATAGCTTGATGAAAAAAAATAGTATAAGATTTAGTAAAAAATTTTAGACTTCTGGCCAAGGTGGTGGAGAGAAGACAGACACATTGCTAGTTACCTGTTCTTCTCTCCTGATCTTCCCTCATATATAAAATGAAACAAACCTCTTAACAGAAATCTGATCCACAACACCCAGAAAGAATAACTAGGAGAAGAAGATCTACCTCAAGGTTGGTCCTCCAGGTTCATGGGTGAGTCCAGTCACAGAAGGTGGCCTCTGCTGAGAGCACAGGACAGGGTTAGAGCCTGATAGCTCCACTAGCCTGATCCACAGGGCAGGTTGAGAGTCAGAGAGTTTGACTAACTTGATCACTGGAGTGGACTAGAACCTGGAAGTCTAAAAGCAGGGCAAGCCTAATCGGCCAAAAGGGCAACTAGGGAGCAGAGGCATTGGTTGTAGCACTGAAAATCTAGAGCTTGCCTGGAGAGCGGGAGGATAAGTTCCATCGAGGGAGAACTGCAACCATACCTTCATTTCAACTGAAGCCTCTTCCCATAACAAACACAATTACAGACCACCTCTGTCCCTGGTTAATAGCAGCAAATCTCCCTCAACTGTGAATAGGGAGAGTAATTACCTTGTCTTAGGACAAAACCTACCACTGGACAAAATAAAAGTACCCAACAGCTTCATTCACCCCCTCCAGGCTAAGGTATAGGGCTTCAAATTAAGGTCACAGACACTCCAAAGAAAGCAAACAACTACTGACCAGCCCACTTGGAGCTACTAAAACTAGTGAGTAATGCCTCGAGGGGATCTCAACACCAACCTCTGTGAAAGAGCAGCTCTGCAAATAAGGTCTTAGGAAAATGAAAAGGTCAGAGAAAAGGAGGGTCCATAGAGCAATTCCTAGAAAGAAAAGACCCTAACTCAGAAAGACTTAGAACCTCTGAGGAGAATATGTTCTGGTCTCCAGCACAGAAAGACTTCCTTGAAGAAATCAGGAAAGAGTTTTAAAAATCAATTGGAAAATTTGGGCAAGGCAATTAACACCTTGCAACAAGAAAATAAATCCTTGGAAAATACAAATGGACAAATGCAAAGAGAAATAATTCTAGCATAACCTCAATTGGTTAAATGGAAAGCTCTTTCAAAATTAGAATCGATCAACTGGAAAAGGAGTTGCAAAAGGTAAATGAAGAAAATTTTTCTCTAATAAAAAGAATCAAGTCTGTGGAAACTAATGACTTCATGAAACAGCAAGAGTCTATTAAACAAAACCAAAAAAATGGAAAAATTAGAAGAACATGTTAAATACCTCATCAGCAAAACCACTGACCTTGAGAACAGAATGATGAGAGACTACCTGAGAATTACAGGTCTTCTTGTAAACATTGAGCAAAAAAAAGCCTGGATTTAATATTATAGAATTTATTGATGGAAAACTGCCCTGATATCATGGAACCAGAGGGCAAAATCGTTATGGAAAAAAATACATTGATCCCCCTCCAGAAAGAGATCCTAAAATGAAAACACCAAGGAATGTTCTGTACAAATTCCAGAACTATCAGATAAAAGAGAAAATCCTGCAAGCATCCAGAAAGAAACAATTTAGATATCAAGTAAGGATAGTAAGGATTACACAGGACCTGGCTGCATCAACATTAAGGAATCAAAGGGCCAAAAATGAGATATTCTCAAGAGCAAGGGAGCTTGGAATGCAGCCAAGAAACCACTGAGCAGCAAAGCTGAGCCTTCTCTTCCAGGAGAAAAGATGGAAATTTAATAAAATAGGAGACTTCCAAAATTTCCTGATAAAAAAAAACAGAGCTTGATAGAAAATTTGGACATCAAGCAAAAGGCTCAAGAGACATATAAAAAGGTAAAGAAAAAAATATGCTATCCAATAAGATGAGACTGACTATATCCCCTCTTCTGAGAAAGACTCTCATAACTCTTGAGAATTGTAACTATATTGAGAGAGTATATATAGCCAGAAATGATGCACACTCATGACTTTTCTGTGACTCAGATAGAATGATTTAAAAACAATACCTCCTTAAAGGGGGACAGTAAGGAAAAAGGAGAAGGGAGGAGATTGAATGGGGGTAAATATAATTATATTAACAGGTACAAAAGACCTATTGTAATAGAGAGAAAGAAAGGAGGGGCTGAGAACCACCTTAATCTTCCTCTTAGGCAGATGCTGAGAACTACCTGAATCTTCCTCTCATCTGACATGGCTTAAAGTTAACTTACACAAACACTCAGTAAATTAAAGAAACTTATCATAGCTTTCAGGTATTAAAAGGGGAAAAGGGGAGGGTGGGACTGGGATCCGGGGAGAAAAAAGGGAATTAACAGAAGGAAGGGAGGAAAGAAGGAGAAAAGGGAAAGGGGGAAAAAGGGGAGGAGGGTTGATATAAGAGGGCTAACACACTAAAGGGGTGGTAATCAGAAACAAAATACTGAGAAATATGGATAAAGGAAAAAAGGGGAAGATAGCATGGAGGGCAATAAAGAGTTAATAATTATAACTTTGAATGTGAATGGGATGAACTCTCCCTTAAAATGTAATAAAATAGCAGAGTGGATTTAAGAGAGCCAGAGAGAGTGAGAGTGAGAGCAAGAGTGAGCGAGAGAGAGAGAGAGAGAGAGAGAGAGAGAGAGAGAGAGACAGAGAGAGACAGAGACAGACAGACAGACATACGGACAGACAGACATACAGAGAGAGAGTAAAAGGAAAAGATTGGAGCAAAATATATTTTGCTTCAGTTCAAGTGAAAAAAGCAGGGGTAGCAATCCTTATCTTAGTCAAAGCTGCTGCAAAAATAGATCGCTTTAAAAGCTATCTTAAAAAACCTATTTAAAAGATATAAGGAAGGAAACTATATCCTCCTAAGAGATACCAAGGATAATAAAGTAATTTCAGTTCTGAATATGCATGCACCCAGTGGTATAGCATCCAATTCTTAGAGAAGTTCAAAGAGCTATAGGAATACATGGACAAGAAAACACTACTAGTGGGAAACCTCAACCTATCACTCTCAGATTTAGACAAATCTAATCATAAAATAAACAAGAAGGAATTTAAGGATATAAATAGATTGTCAGAAAACCAAGATATGATAGAATTAGGGAGGGAAATGAATGGGGATGGAAAGGAATATACTTTTTTTCTACAGTACGTGGCACTTGCCCCAAAATTGACCATGTACTAGAGCATAAAAACTTAATGATCAACTGAAGGCAGAAATAGTGAATATATCTTTCTCAGATCATAATACAAGAAAAATCATATGCAATACTGGACCAGGGAGACACAAACCCAAATTTAATTGGAAAGTAAATTAACTCATTTTTTGAAATGACTGGAACAAAAAAATTATAGAAATAAGTAATCATTTCATACAAGATAATTACAATAAGGAAAAAACCTACCAAAATCTATGGGATTCACTCAAGGCAGCTGTCAGAGGATATATTATATCTTTAAATGCCTACATGAATTTATTAGAGAAAAAGGAAATCAATGAACTAAATACTCTATTAAAATTAGAGAAAGAACAAATTAAAAACCTCAATTAAATACCAAGTAAGAAATTCTAAAAATTAAAGGAGAAATTAATGAAATTGAAAGCATGAAAACTATTAAATAAAAGCAAGAGTTGGTTTTATGAAAAAAACAATAAAATTGATAAACCTCTGATCAAATTACTAGTATCAGAAATGAAAAAAAATGAACACACCACCAATGAGGAAGAAAATAAAGTAGTCATTCAGAATTATTTTGCCCAACTCTAAGCCAATATGACAATCTATGTGAAATGGCCAAATATTTACAAATATATAAGTTGCCCAGGTTAAGTGAAGAGGAAAGAAAAAACCTAATCAACCCTATCTCAGAAAGAAAAATTCAACAAGCCATTATTGAACTCTCTAAGAAAACAATCTCCTGGTCAAGATGGATTAACAGGTGAATTCTATCAAACATTTAAGGAAGAATTGATTTCAATTTTCCATAAGCTCTTTGGAAATATAGGTGAAGTTGGAAGTCTGTCTAACTCTTATTATGTCACCAATATGGTGCTGATACCTAAACCAGGAAGAGATAAAACAGAGAAAGAAAATTATAGATCTATCACCCTGATGAATATACATGCCAAAATCTTAAATAAAATCTTATCAAAATGATTACAAGTTATCATTAAAATAATGCACTTCCAGCCAAGATGGCAGAGAAGACAGGCACAGTTCTAAAGCCTCCTGATCTCTTCCCCATCTATCATGAAATGAAAATGAAAATGTTTCAGGAGAGGAAGTGGGCAGAGTAATCACACAAAGAGAAAAATAAATTCACAAATAGTATGAAGGAAATAGTAATAATCGGAATGAAATTGGCATAAACTCACTTAAAAAAGAGATCAAAGAATGGATTAGAAAAACAGAATCATTCATATTGTTGTTTAGAAAAAACCATATTTGAGAGACTTCCCTACCAAAGATAAATGAAGCCCTACTCTGACAATTAAACTACAGATCCCACCAAGAAAAAGAGAAGATTCAAAGAAGTTTTCAAATATAGGTATTATGGAAGACCTTCAGTGAAATTCTTTCTCTTTGGCGGGGGGGGGGGGAGTGGAAGTAAAATCCAAGAGGTAGGAGAGTGGGAAATTCAGCAGAGAGCTTATAGCCAAGTGCAATCTAGGTTCTGACAGCTGAACAACAGCAGAGCTTCCAGCAGTCAGATAACAAGCCAGCAGGGAGGACTCCAGCCCCAAAGTCTGAACCCTGAGAATAGCACAGTAAAAGATAGGACTGGGTTGGGAACAAACCACTGTTAAGTCAGAACCTGAACATAAAGGAGAAAAAAATAAAACAAACAAGAAAGCAAGCAAACAAGAATAACTCTCCACAGGCAAGGCTAGGACTGCAAAAGTAACATCTAGGCCATTGCTAGAAGTAGTGATAAGAAAAGAGAAATAAATTGAAGGAATAAGAATTTCCAATAAGGATACTAAACTTTTACTCTTTGTAGATGGTATGATGGTATGCCTAGAGAACCTGAGAAAATAATATTAATAAATAAACTCCTTGAAACAATTATCAAATTGAGTAAAGTAGCAGGATATAAAATAAACATACATAAATCAAGAGCATTTCTATATATGAACAAGAAAGGACAAGAACAAGCAATAAGAAATATCATTTAAAATAACTAGGAGGGGGTTTCTAGGTGGTGCAGTGGATAGAGCAGCTGCCATGGAGTCAGGATACATGAGTTCAAATTCAGTTTAAGACACTTAATAATAATTACCTAGCTGTGTCACCTTGGGCAAGTCACTTAAACCCATTGCCTTGCAAAAGCTAAAAAAATAAAACATAAAAAAAAATAACTGGGGACAGTATTAAATTTGAGAATCTACCTCCCAAGACAAACCTAGAAGCTGTATGAGTACACTTATAAAGCAATCTTTACCCAAATAAAGTCAGATCTAAATAATTAGAAAAATGTCAAATATTCATGGTTAGATCGATCTAATTTTGTAAAAATGACCATTCGACCTAAATTAAATTACTTATTCAGTGCCATTCTAATCAAACTACCAAATAACTACCTTATAGAGCTGGAAAAATAATAACAAAATTTACCTGCAACAACAAAATGTCAATACTATAGTTCTACAATAAAACAGCAGTCATCAAAACTATCTGAAACTGATTAAAAATAGGCTTAGTGGATTGGAATAAGTTCAAAAGAAACAGTAGTAAATGATTACAGAAACTTACTATTTGACAAACCTAAAGACATCAGCTTCTGGGATAAGAACTCACTATCTGACAAAAAAATTATTGCATAAATAGAAAATTAGAATGGCAAAATAGTAGGCTTAGATCCACAAAATTAGGTAAAAATAAGTATAGAATTTACACATAAGGAACAATACCATAGACGAATTAATAGAACAATAAATACTCTTTCTATTTGATCTATGGTAAAAGGTTAAATTTATGACCAAACAAGAATTAGAGCACACAATAAACTGCAAAATGAAAGATTTTTGATTATATCAAATTATAAATCTTTTGCACTAATAAAATCAAGACTGACAAAATTTTAAGGAGAACAGAAAGCTGGGAAACAATCTTCACAAACAGAAGTTCTGATAAAGGCTTCACTTCTACAATATATAGAGAACTGCATCAAATAAATAAGATTACAAGTCACTCCCCAACTGATAAAAGGTCAAAGGATATGAACAGTTTTCAAATGAAGAAAATAAGCTTTATATAATTATATGAAAAAATGCTCTAAACCACTGTTGTTTAGAGGAATGCTAATTAAAAAAAAACAGTGAGGTATCATCTCACATTTATTAGATTAGCCAAGATGAGAAAAAAGGGAAGATGATCAATATTGGAGAGGTTGTGGGAGGATTGGGACATTGGTGCCTTACTGCTGTAGTTGTGAATGGTTACAACATTTCTAGAGAGCAATATGGAACTATGCCAAAAGAGCAATAAAACTGTTTATACCCTTTGACCCAACAATTCCACCTCTAGGTCTATATCCAGAAAAAATTATAAAAAAATGGGAAAAGTCCTACATCCTCCAAAATATTTATAAATGTTCTTCTTTGTAGTGGCAAAGAATTGGAAATTGAGGGGATGCTGATCAATTGGAGAATGGTTGAACAAGTTATGATACCTGAATACTATGGAATTCTATTGTTCTATAAGAAATCATAAATGGTCCGACTCTGGTGAAGCATGGAATGATTTATGGGATGTGATGTTAAGTGAAGGGAGAAGAACCAAGAGAACAATGTACACATCAACAACAACATTATGAGATGAACAACTTTGATGGAAGCAGCTGTTCTCAGCAGGTCAAAGAACTAGGACAACTGTATTTGACTGGTTGTAGACTATATTATCCCCCAAAAGAGGAAGAAAAAGAAAACAAAATGCAACACAGAGAAGAAAATAAAACTATTCCCAAATATAATGAATACTTTATTTTTTTCAGTGAAGGACCTAGACTTATTTATTTTATATTATTAAAATAATTTTGTTATAAGAGTACACATAAACCCCCTCCCCTCCCCAAGAAAATGAGAAACCACAAGAATAGTGAGAGATGGAGAAAAAAAAATGTACTGCAGTCTGTGTTTAGATTCCAATGGCTCTGTCTCTGGGGTGATGTGATTTCATTATCAGAAGTCCACCAAAGAAGTTGCTTCAATAATTTTCCCAAAGTTGTTATTACTAGCTTTGTTTCCCTCTACTCTATTCCTTCCTACTCTCATTTATTCTATTCTCTCTCCTTTCATCCCGGTCCTGTCCAAAAGTGTGTTGTATCTGAGTACCTTCTCCCACAATCTTCCCTCTGTTTTATCACCTATTCCCCTCCTTCCCTCCCCATCCCCCTTATTCCAACCCTTTCTTCTCTTTTTTCTCTAGGGTAAGAGAGATTTTTACACCCTATTAAGTGCATATTTTATTTCTTCTCTGAGCCATTTCTGATGAAAATGAAGGCACATTCAATCCCCTTTGCCTCCCCCCATTCCACTCCATTAAAAAAGTTTTTTCTTAACTCTTATGTGAAGTTTCTTAACTTCATCTTCATCTCCTTTTCCTTCCTCCTAGTACTTTCCTTTATAATCCATTGACTACATCTTTTTACTATATTATACTATTATATTGTACTCCTTCCTGTGTCCTGTCTATTTATGTTCCTTCTAACAGCTACTACAAACGAGAAAGTTCATATGAGTTATCAAAAACTTCTTCCCATGCAGGAATACAAACAGTTCAATATCATTAAGTACCTCATAGTCCTTCTCATCTATGGCTCACCAGAGTCCTTTGCTTGAGATCAAGCTTTCTGTGCAGCTCTGTTTTTTTTTCAGTAGGAAAGTTTGAAAGTCCGCTGTTTCATTGAAAGTCTGTCTTCTCCCCTGAAAGAGGATTTATTTTGCTGGGTAGATGATTCTCAGTTGTAAACCAAGATCTTTTGCCTTTGGTAATATCATATTCCAATTCCTACAAGCCCTTGATGTAGTTGTTCTCAGATCCTGTTTAATCCTGACTATGGAGCCTCGGTAGTTGAATTGTTTGATTCTGGCAGCTTTTAGAATTTTCTCTTTGATTTGGGAATTTTGGAATTTAGCTATAATATTCCCGGAAGATTTTCTTTTGGGATCTATTTCAGGGGGTGACCAGTGAATTCTCTTGATTTCTATTTTACCATCTGCTTCTAGGATCTCAGGGAAATTTGGCTGCATTACTTCTTGAGAAATGAAGTCTAGGCTCTTTTCCTGGTCATGACTTTCAGGTAACCCAATAATTTTTAAATTATTTCTTCTGCATGTGTATTTTTTTAAGTTTTTACAAGGCAATGGGGTTAAGTGGCTTGCCCAAGGCCACACAGCTAGGTAATTATTAAGTGTCTGAGGCCATATTTAAACTCAGATACTCCTGTCCCCAGGGCTGGTGCTCTTATCCACATCCACCTAGCCACCCCCTGCATCTGTTTTTAAGGTTGTTTTTTTTCCAATGAGATATTTTACATTTTCTTCTAAATTTGGCTTTTGGGAAGAGTTTTATTTTTTCCTGATTTCTTGCATAGTCATCAGCTTCCTTTAGTTCCATTCTGCATTTAAAGGAGTTGTTTTCTTTAGAGAGCTTTTTTTATCTCCCTTTTCAGTTGACCAAGTCTATTAAGGTATTTTTCTCCTCATTTGCCTTTTGTTTTGCTTTTTCCATTTGGCCTAAACTGGTTTTTAACATTATTTTCTTTAGTATTTTTTGTATTTCTTTCACCAAGCTGCTGATTTGCTTTTCATGGTTTTCTGCATAGTTCTTATTTCTCTTCCCAATTTTTCTGTCCTCCCTTAATTGCTTTTCAAAGTCTTTTTTGAGTTCATCAATAGTTTTAGCCCATTTTCTATCTTTTTTGGACATTTTAGATATGGAAGCTTTGATTTTTTTTTGTCATCTGAGTATGTGTTTTGATCTTCCATGGGACTAAAATAATTTTTTTTGGTCAGATTCTTCTTTTTTCTGTTTTTTGCTCATTTCCTCAGCACAAGAATAATTTACAGCACTTCCAAGGCTTTGGGGTTTTTTTTTTGGGGGGGACACCCCACTGGGACCTGTATCCAAGGTCTTATGTTCTCTTGCCTGCACTTTGATATGTAGATGACCACAGCACTGCCCTCTGCCCTGGAGCTGTAAGGAGGATACCTGCTCAGCTCTCTTAGTATGTAAGCTCAAACTGCAACCTTGATCTGAGTGTGGGAAAACAGCAGAGTCCTGCCCACAGGGAGAGCAGAGAGATTTCTGCAGTCTTCCCTTACACCCTTACCAACTGTGGGCTGTGCTCTGCAGGTGCATGCTGGTTTGTCCCAATTCTCCCTGCAAGTTCTATGGCTGGTGCTCTTCACTCCACACTCACTGTGGTGTAGCAGAGTTCTCTCATTGCCCTTTCAAATGATTCCCAGGCTGCACTGAAACCAGAGCTATTTCCAACACCCAGTCCTGTTGGAGAAGACCTTTCCTGCAGAACTTCTAAGATGTCTTGGATCGGAAAAATGTATCATTCGGTCTTTCTCTGGGTTCTGCCCCTCTAAATTTTGACTAGAGTCATAATTTGATTGCTTTTGGAGTTTGTTGGGGAAGGAGTTCCTGGGAAATGCTGCCTTCATACCATCATCTTTGCTCCACTACCCTAAAAATATATCTTTTGTATCTCTTTCCCTTAATCTTAATTCCTTATGCCAAAAATTACTAATTTGTAACAAATTATGTATGTAAAATGCTATCCTGCCTGTTCACTGCTGAAGAGAAGGGGTGGGAAGGGAGAGTGGAGGGAAATTGTGTAACCTGGTATCATGCATATTCATATGGATAAAAATGAATAATAAAGTTTCTTTTTTAAAAAAGAACCACATTTGAAGCAGTGAGACAAGAACAGAGTAAAAGAAAGGAGTTGGAAAAGAATCTATTATGTTTCAACTGAGGCAGCAATCCTAATCTCAGATAAAATAATTGTATAATTAGTTCTCATTAAAATAAATAGGAAAGAAAACTAAATATTTTTTTCATTTATAAAACGTTTTTTTTAATTTATGAGATGAAACAAGCATTTTCAGAGCATTATGTAATAAAAAGATGGTTGCCCATGAAACTGCAAGTCAATTAGATATAACCTGCTACTCCTTTTGAATATATAGCAAAGTTATTATGCAAATTTACTTTTTCCTTATTCTTCCCCTCTTTCTCCCCATTCTGTTTTATGGTTTATTTTTATATTATTACAATAATCTTATTATGAAAGTAAACATAAACCCCCATCCCTCCAAAAGGATAGAAAAAACCTCGAAAGAAATGAAAGTGTGCTTCAATTTGTGTTCAGATTCCATCAGTTCTGTCTCATGAATTACCTTCTTTATCATAATTTCAGAGTCAACTAGATGGTGCAGTGGATAGAGAAGCAGGCCTGGACTCAGGAGGATGTGAGTTCCAATCTGACCTCAGATACTTAATAATTATCTAGCCATGTGACGTTGGGCAAGTCACTTAACCCCATTGCCTTGCAAAAAAAAACAAAAAAGAAAAAGAAAAGAAAGAAATCATAAGTCCATCAGAGTAGTTGTTTCAATATTTTTACACATACTCACTTTTTCATGCTGTATTTCCCTCCATTTTATTCTACCCACTACCATTTATTCTCTTCTATCCCTCCTTTCACCCTGCCCCTCCTCAGAAGTTTGTTGAATCTTATTTGCCTGTCCTATGAACTTCCCATTCTTCTTTCACCTACTTCCCCCTCCCCTCCCCCATCCCTCTTATCCAATCCCTTTCCTCTCATTTTTCTCTAGGGCCAGTTAGATTTCTATACCATATTGAGTGTATATGTTATTTCTTCATAGCCATTTCTGATGAGAATTCCCTTCCTCTCCCCTTCCATTGCATTGCAAAAGCTTTTTCTTGACTCTTTTATGTGAATTATCTTAGCCCATTCTACCTCTCTTTTCATTTTCTCCCAATACTTTCCTTTATCATCCATTGACTCCATTTTTATACTATATTTTACCATTTATAAAATAGTCACTCCTCTGCCTTTTCTCTATATGTTTCTTGTTACTATTTGTACATTGAGAAGGTTCATAAGAGTTATCAATATCTTCTTCACCTGCAGGAATATATGCAGTTCACTGTCATTAAGGTCCTCATAATTAGTCATACTCATCCACCCTCTCTAATGCTTCACCTCAGTCCTGTACTTGAAAATCAATCTTTCTGTTCAGTTCTGGTCATTTGAAAAGGAAAGTTTTTAAATCCCCTGTTTCATAAGTCCATCTTTTCCCCTGAAAGATGTTCACTTTTGCTAGGTAGTTGAATCTTGATTGTAAACCAAATTCTTTTGCCTTCCAGAATATCATATTGCAAGCCCTTTGAACCCTTACTCTAGATGTAGCCAAATCTTGTGCAAGTCAGATTATAGCACCATGGTAGTTGAATTGTTTCTTTCTGGAAGCTTGTAGCATTTCTCTTTGATTTGGGAGTTTGGGAATTTGGTTATAATATTCCTGGGAAATGTTTTTTGGTGGGGGATTTTATTTTAGGAGGTGATTGGTGAATACTTTAAATTTCTATTTTACCCTCTGCTTCAGGGCAAGTTTACTGCATTATTTCCTGAAAAATGAATCCTGGACTCTTTTTCTGAACTTGACATCCAGGAAGATGAATAATTTTTAAATTATTTCTTCTGAATCTGTTTCCCAAGTCAGTTATTTTTCAAAATGAGATATTTCACATTTTCTACTAATTTTTCATTTTTTTGTATTGTTTTTTTGTTTCCTGATTTCTCACAAAGTAATCAACTTCATTTAGCTTCATTAGCTACATTTCAAGCAGTTATATTATTCAGAGAATGTTTTTAACTCCTTTAACCAACTGGCCATTTCTGTTTTTTAAGGCATTCTTCTCCTCATTTGCCTTGTGGGGTGTTTTTCCTACTTAAACTAACAGAGTTTTAAAATTTAATTTTCTTCATTATTTTTTTGGATTTCTTTCACTAAGTTGCTGACTTGGTTTTCATAGATACCTACATAGCTTTTGTTTCTCTTCCCAATTTTTCCTCTACCTCCCTTACTTTATTTCAAAGTGTTTTAAGAAATTGTTCATTACCTGATCCCATTTCTTATTTCACTTTGAGACTTTGCATATGCAAGTTGTAACTCTGTTATCTTCATAGTGTGTATTTTGATCCTCCATGAGACCAAATTCATTTTTCTGTTATTAGGCTCTTCTTTTTCTGTTGTTTACTCATGCCCTCAGCCTATGACCTCCAAGGTTTCATTTGGGGGGGGGTGGATATGAGACACCTCATAGTCACCTTAAATTGAGAGGTCCCTGATTGGTCTCTTGACTGTGCTCTGGTCTGATGATGACCACAAGAACTCCCCTCTACCCTGTAGCTGTTAGGATTATCCATAATCCTCTGTGGTATTAGGGTCCCCAGAAGTCAACCTGAATCTGAGTGTGAAGAGGAGAATCCTGCCCCAGAAATAACAGATTAAGTACAAAAGCAGAAAATGATTACCTGTCAGATCTAATGAAAGGGAAGCACTTTATGACCAAGGAAGATATGGAGAATATCATTAAAAACAAACTAGATAATTTTGATTACATTAAATTAAAAAGCTTTTGCACATACAAAACCACTATAACCAAGATCTAAAGGAATGTATTAAGTTAGAAAACAATCTTTACCTCTAGTAATTCTAACAAAGAACTCATTTCTAAATATGCAGAGAACTGAGTCAAATTTTCAAAAAAACAAGCCATTCCCCAATTGACAAATGGTCAAAGGATATGCAAAGGCAATTTACAGCTGAGGAAATCAAAGCAATGAATAGTCATATGAAAATTGCTCCAAATCACTAGTTATTAGAGTAATGCAAATTAAGGCATCTCTGAGATACCACCTCACACCTCTCAGACTGTCCAATATGACCCCAAAAATACAATGATTAAAGTTGGAAGGGATGTGGGAAATCTGGGACACTAATACATTACTGGTGGAGCTATGAACTCATGCAAACTTTCTGGAGAGCAATCTGGAATTATGCCCAAAGGGCAACAAAATGTGCATACCCTTTGATCGAACAATACCACTACAGGGTCTATACCCTTAAAAGATCATTGCAAAAGGGTAAAAACATCACTTGTACAAAAATATTCATAACACTCCTGTTTGTAGTGGTGAAGAATTGAAAATTAAGTGAAAGTCCTTCAATTGTGGAATGTCTTATCAAACTGTGGTATAATTATGTCATGGAACAATATTGTTCTATTAGAACCCAGGAGGGATAGGAATTCAAAGAAGCCTGGAAGGATTTGCATGAACTGATGCTGACTGATAAGAGCAGAACCAGAACACTTTACATTCAACCAGCAACATGGGGGTGCTGATCAACCTTGATGGACTTGCTCATTCCATCAGTGTAACAGCCAGGGTCAATTTTGGGGTATCTGGGGTATCAGAGAATATCATCTGTATTCAGGGAAAGAATTGTGGACTTTAAACAAAGACCAAAGACTTTCACCATCTATTTAGGGGAAAAACATTATCTTATTATGTAATTTTGCTATTTCCTACTTTATTTGCTACCTCATACTTTCTTAAGGTTATGATATCTCTCTCATCACGTTCAACTGAGATGAATGTATATCATGGAAACAATGTCAAAACTAAAGACTGTTTCTGTGGGGAGTGGGAAGAGGGAAGCAAGAATGGGGGAAAATTTGTAAAACTCAATATAAATAAAATCTTTTAAAAAAAGCAAAACCAAAAGTTTGAAAATATAGAAGAAAATATAGAGTAACTGACCTGAAAATTGATACAGGTGAGATGAATTGCAAATTATTGGTCTACCTGAAAACCTCAATCAAAAACAAAAAGAATGTCGGTAGTATCTTTCAGGAAAAATTCTTATAACAATTAAACAAAATAATCCTTGATAACATCCATCAAACCCTCCCAGAAAGAGATTCTGATGTCTGAACATGAAGTTGAGGGTTACTTGAATATGTCTATAATACATAACACAGTTAAGCTGTTCAGAAATTAAATGAGTAGAACCACTATTCACTAAAGACATGAAATTTGACTAGGATACCACTATCATAAAAGATATGACCTATTAGATGCAGTTAAGTGATACAAAGAAGGATAGAGTGTTGGATTAAGAGACAGAAAAATCTTAGTTCAAATTCCACCCTATATATTTTCTAGCTGTATGACTAACCTTGGATAAATGACTTAAATTCTTTGTGTTTCAATTTCGTTATCTAGAAAAATGGAGTTGATAATATGCCTAGAATAAAATGTAACAATTTCTAGAATAAAATGTAATAATAGTCATAATAAATTATGAAATTATTTGCATGATTTCTGTTTTTATGACAATTATCATGGTCAAGAGGAGAAAGCATGAAACAAATGATAGACAATCTTTGTTACATCTTCCCTAACTGACCTCCAATGCCTTATGAATGTTGAAATAGCATCATTCTCAAAACTGATTTCTAGTGCTCTGAAATTTACTTGTAATGACTTCTTAATTTAATAGAAAGTAAATTATACCTTGAATTAAAAACTTGAGTTCTAGTTTTACTACTTACTGCTGGTGTGACCTTGAATTAATCATGTAATTTCTCTGGGCCTCAGACTCCACAAATACAAAAAAAAATAAAGTACTAGACTGGACATTTATTAAAATCCTTTATATCACTAAATTCTGTGACTCACTAGCTCCAAAGCTATGATACTATGTCATTTGTGCTAGAATGGTTTCATGACATCCATGATTCTGTGAATATGATCTTCCACAAAGACATTTTTTCTTTTATCATTAAAAAATTTTAATTTGAAGGCACTTAAATGTCCATAAGTAAAGTAAGTCAAAATGGAGAGATTCACAAGGACATGGACACTAGAAGAACAAGAAGAGATAATTGTATTTGTGGTTATTGTGGTCAGTGTCCACTGATCTTATCAAATACTCTCAAAGTGAAGGGGTACAGACAATTTCTTTTCACTGCATCTAATATCAAGTCTATAGAGATTTAAATTGAAAAAGAAACCCAGAAAGCAAATAAATTCTGAGTTAGAAGATGATGAACATTATTTAAGAAGTTATTCGAGCTGGCTAGGTGGCACAGTGTATAGAGCACCGGCCCTGGAGTCAAGAGTACCTGAGTTCAAATCTGGCCTCAGACACTTAATAATTACCTAGCTATGTGACCTTGGGGAAGCTACTTAACCTCATTTGCCTTGCAAAAAAAAAAAGAAATTATTCACCCCCCCTCATTCATCTTGGCACCTACATTTACTACTAATTTATACTATGTCTATTTTACCAAAATAAATGACTATTCACAAATCCACATACTTACTAAAAATTTAACTTCCTGGTGAAACAGAATATTCTTTTTTAAGCAAAATCTTAAAGAAAATCAATTTAAAATCTGTTTTGCGGAAATGTCCTGCTAATGTTGGAAATGGTAAAGTTATATATTTAGTTATTAAATAATAATAAAAAATCTTTGCTTTGGAGAATGACTTGTTTTTCTTTTTTAAAATAAATACTCCTTCTACATAGGCTTACCAGTCCTGGTTATCTGCTGCAGCTGTGATTGTGTACATTCTAGTTGAATACAGATGGCAGCAGCACCTCCAGCTCCTCCACGACCACTGATACAAAAATCTGTTGGTCTTCCAGCATCAGCTTGCTTCCAGACTTGTATAAAAACCAATCTATAATTAGAGGTGATTAAATTATTCCATTTATACACAGATCTTTTTTACCCAAATTGTTTTGCAGTGGATTTTTTACACTCAAATAGGAAATATGAAAGAGTTCTTCAAATGATCCTACCTAAAATTTCTCTTCACCAATGGCACATTCACTATTAGGCATACCTAACTTCTCTATATAGTTCATAATTGTCAATAAACTGATTTTCCAAAACTACAAAAGAATAAAGCCAGTACAAAGTCTAAAATAACAGGATTCTATACCACTTTAATGCTTACAAAGCAATTAATATATTTTAGGTCATTATATTCTGATAGATGATATTATTATCTCTATTATGCAGATGGAAAAAAAAACTGAGTCTGAAAAAAGTTAAACATAACAGAGAATCAGTTTTAGGATATTCTTTTATTTAGTTTTTGGGGAAATACCATCCATTGGACAAATTACTGGCAAAGTTTTAAATAAATGAACTGTGAAATGAAAATACCTTTGTAGGAATATAAGGAAATATATATGTAAGGAAATATAAGGAAAACCTCCATACTTATAATCTATCAGGTTTTCATGAGACTTTGAAAAGGCAGAACTTATGTACTCTTACCATATACACTAGCTTTGGAAAGAATCTACTAAGTGACTGCTCCTGCTATCTGAAGCAAGAAGCTCTAATTTATCCTCAATTACTACATTAGTCTAAAGCATTAAGATAATTATTCTTATGATGAATTTTTTTCATTTTGAGGATAATACATGTATTCATTTAATTTGAAAATCATGCCTTATTATTTAAACATTCATAAAAGTCATATGAGATTTAATTTAGGGAAATATGATATATAGAAGCATAAGAAAGTTGAAAAGTACTCTATAAATTCCAAAATATTTTTGACTAGCTATAGAAGTCAATCAAGTTGGTAAGTTCTGGTGCATAAAGGCATCTTAAGTGAATATAACATGGAACTATTAAGCAACTTATACACGTAATTTTCTTAGCAATTTACAGAATCTCTGCCATAAATAATGTATATGGTGTCCTTTCTAGAATCAGAGATGTAAAAGACACAAAATGAAGAATTCTAGTATAGTAGCAGTATTGAGAGGAGAAATTTTAGACTCGCTATGAACAATCAACTGAACATTCCTGTGTATATGGAGAATAAAAATTGGTCAATGAAAAATTTAATTTTTTTCATAAATAAAGATATGATTTCTTATAAATATTTTCTCCTTTATTACTCAATTAAATTTCTTATTGCATTTGATCTTTTGGAAAAATAATGTAGCATTTGTAAAATAAAATATTATTCTCTTTCTACAGGTAAATGTTACAATATAGTGGCAACAATACTGTGGAAATCAGTTATGTAGGATATATGTTTTGAAGAACAGTTAACCTAAGTGTTTGATCTCATTTATGAAGGAGAATGAATAATTCCAAAGTTGTAAATATATTTCCTGAATGACAAATTTAAAACCAAGTTGTCTAAAATGATGTTACTACATTATTTACTCTATCTTTGTAGTATATTAAATATTCTTTTCTAAATTATATTTTTGCTTTTTGGAAGATTTTAAAAAATATTCATTTCCTATTGCCAAGGTTTGAACACTGAATATATATGCAACATCAAGTAAGATGCTAATCTTTGCATCTGTATTTCAAGTTTTTTTAGGTTTTTTTTTGCAAGGCAATGGGGTTAAGTGGCTTGCCCAGGCCACACAACTAGGTAAATATTAAGTGTCTGAGACTGGATTTGAATTCAGGTATTCCTGACTCCAGGGCCAGTGCTCTCTCCACACCACTACCTAGCAGCACCTGTATTTCAAATAAGATGACATATAATTGTTTCAAAAAGAAATACAAAAAATGTTACTTTAATTATATTTTCAAAGCAAATTTCAGATATATTTATTGATGGAAGTATTGCACTTTGTAATTCAGAATACCTGGCTTTTATTTTACTAAATTTTGTTCAATGGCCAAATTTTAAACAGGTACAAAATCAGCTGTGAAAGAGACTGGCAAAATGGCAGAATCTTAGTACTACAGATTCTTTTGATCTGCATTATTTCTCCACTTCCAAGAAAATCCATATCTAAAAAAGGAAGAAAGGATGCTCATCATTGAATCTGGATTAAAAGTTTTGAATGTTAGAAATACACAGAAAAAAAATCATTTTATAAATAACTCTAAAAGTTGAAGAAAGTCATTTCACACTAGCTTACAATAAGATTATTTTTCTTCTTTCTACCACTATGTGTGAATTAAGACATAAGAAACAAGTGTAAAAAACAACAAAAACCTCACCCTCAACTTTTAAAATTTCTGGACACCAGCAGTGAAAAGTTCATTTTATGATACTCTGATAAAAAAGGGTTTTCAATATCCTTGTGAAAATACCCTTTAACATAAGGAAGTATCTCCATAAGATAAGTTTGTAAGTGATAAAAGCTAATTGCTTTATCCCTTTTCTCATTTTTTTTGGCTTCTGCAAAGGTTGAGAAAGGTTGCTTTTCTCATTCCTCAGCATGTGGCTTTCTATGTACCTCTTCTATGCTTTGTGTGAAATGGTCTCTAATGTGTGGAGTGTGCCACTTCCTCACCTATATCGCACCTCTAATATCGAGCTGTCTTCAAAGCACAGTTGATTTGCCAAGGCCTGTGTAGGTTTCTGCTAAACAGTATCTCCCTTCCCATGCCACAGATATACATACTAGGGTGTTCACCTTGAAAATGCTTTGTAGTACCTGGTGTATACTTAAGAGTTATTTGCTCACATGCAGTATTAATAAGAATTCAGGAGACTTGAGGACAATTACTGTCATTTTAGTCTTTAAATTCTCTTTACCTAGAACTATATTTTTTGTGTAATAGCCACAAGATAAATTTTTGTGTGCATTTAGCACATAGGTATAGTGGAAATTATTTTGAATTTTATAATTTTCCCCAAATCTGTCTTACCTTCTTCCACCCCCTGCAGAAGAGAATCTGTTAGTCTTTACATTGTTTGCATGGTATATATTGATCTAAGTTGAATGTGATGGCAGAGAATCTATATACTTAAGGGGAAAAATAAAGTGTAAAAGATAGCAAAATTGCATAATAAAGATACCTTTCTTAAGGAAAAAAATAATGTTAATAGACTTTGGGTTTGGTTAAAACTCCACAATTTTTTTTCTCTAGATATGGGTTATTCTCCATTGGAAATAACCCAAAATTGTGGCTAAAGGATGCAAAGGTGGAATGAGCAATTCCATTAAGGTTGATCATCACCTCTATGTTGCTGTTACAATGTAAAACATTTTTCTGGTTCCGTTCATCTCACTTAGCATCAGTTCATGCAAATACTTCCAGGCATCACTGAATTCCCATCCTTCCTGATTTCTAATAGAACAGTAGTGTTCTATGACATAGATTTGCCACAGTTTATTAAGCCATTCCCCAAATGATGGATATTCACTCAATTTCCAATTCTTTGCCATTACAAAGAAGATTGCCATTAATATTTTTGTACAAGTCATATTTTACCCTTATTCCTAATCTCTTCAGGGTATAGATGAAGTAGTAGCATTGCTGGATCAAAGGATATGCAAATTTTTCTTTCCCTTTGGGCATAATTCCAAATTGCTCTCCAGAAATGTTGGATGAGTTCACAGCTCCACCAACAATGTATTAGTTTCCCAAATTTCCAACACAACCCTTCCAGAATAGATCAAAGTTCTTTCTGGTCATATTGGCCTGTCTGACAGGCTTTAAGTGGTACCTCAAAGATTCTTTAATTTGCACTTCTATAATAAGTAGTGATTTAGAGAAGTTTTTAATCTGACTATGGATCACTTTGATTTCCTCATATGCAAAATTACCTTTGCATATCATTTGACCATTTTTTAAATTGGGGAATGGAGTGTTTTTTTTTTTTATTTCACTCAGTTCTCTGTATATTTGAGAAATGAGTCCTTTTTCAGAAATATTGGTTGTAAAAATTGCTTCCCTACATTTCTTTTCATCTTAGTTATAGTGGTTTTGTCTGTGCAAAAGCTTTTAAATTTAATGTAATCAAAATTATCTAGTTTGTTTGTAATGATGCTCTCCATCTCTTCTCTGGTCATAAAGTTCTTCCCTTTCCAGAGATCTGACAGGAAAAGTACTCCTTGATCTTCTAGTTTACTTATAATATTGTTTTTTATATCTAAATACTGTATTCATTTTGATCTTATCTTGGTATAGGGTGTGAGGTGTTGGTCTAATCTAAGTTTCTTCCATAAGTTCCAATTTTCCCCAAGAGTTTCACCAAGACAAAGTTTTTACCCCAATATCTGGACTCTTTGGGTTTATCAGAGAGCATATTACTATTATCATTTACTGCTATTGAACACAGTCTATTCCACTGATCCACTACTCTCCTTCTTAGCCAATACCAGACAGTTTTGGTGACCGATGCTTTATAATATAATTTTAGATTGAGTAAGGCTAAGCCATATTCTTTTGCACTTTTTTCATTGAATCCCTGGAAATTCTTGACTTTTTAATTCACCATATAAATTTACTTCCAAATTTTTCTAACTCATTAAATTATCTTTTTCTGGAATTTTATTGGTGATACACTAAACAAGTAGTTTAGTTTTGGTAGCATTGTCATTTTTATAATATTAGCTCAGCATATCCATGAACAGCTGATGTTTGCCCAATTATTTAAATCTGATTTTATTTAGCTGAAAAGACTTTCAAAAAGCTTTTGGGACTGCTATAGCGGTAGACTCCCAGGTATTTTATATTGTCTGAGGTTACATATATGTTGAGTATTTATAAGGGTTTATTTTATATCCTGTGACTTTTTAAAATTTGATAATTATTAGGGAGGCTAGGTGGTTCAGTGGAAAGAGCACTGGCCCAGGAGTCAGTAGTACCTGAGTTCAAATCCCGCCTCAGACACTTAATAATTACCTAGTTGTGTGGTCTTGGGCAAGCCACTTAACCCCGTTGCTTTGCAAAAAGATAAAAAAGTTGCTAATTATTTCTTGTAATTTGTAGATGATTTTTTGAGATTCTATATGTAAACCATCATGTCATCAATGAAGGGTGAGAGTTTTGTCTTTTCCTTCCCAAATCTAATTCCTTCAATTTCTTTTTCTTCTCTTTTTGCTAAAGCTAACATTTATAATATGATATTGAATAGTAGTGGTGATAATGGCCATCCTTGTTTCACCCCTGATCTTATTGGGAATACCTCAAGCCTATCCCCATTGCATATAATGATTGTTGATGGTCTCAGATAGACACTGCTTATTACGCTGAGGAACAATCCATTTATTCCTGCACACTCTAGTGTTTTTGGTAGGAATGGGAGCTGTATTTTTTTCAAAAGCTTTTTCAGCATCTATTGATATAACCATTTTATTTCTGATATGCATTTTATAGATATAATATTTATAGTAACAATTTTCCTAATATTGAACCAATCCTGCATTCCTGGGATAAATCCTACTTGATCATAATGCATTATCCTAGTGATAACTTATTTAATATTTTGCTAAGATTTTATATAAGATTTTTCATCTATATTCATCAGTGAGATATGCCTATAATTTTCTTTCTCTGTATTAACTCTTCCTGGTTTAGGTGTCAGTAGCAGATTGGTGTCATAGAAAGGGTTAGGCAGAATTCCATCTTAACCTATTTTTCCAAAGAGTTTATATAGAATTGGAACCAATTATTCCTAAACATTTCATAGAACTCATTTGTGAATCCATCTGTCTCAGGCGATTTTTATTAGTGAGTTCAATGATGGCTTGTTGAATTTCTTTTTCTGAGAAAGGGATGTTTAAGTTTTTAATTTCCTCTTTACTTAATCTGGGCAACTTATATTTTTGTAAATATTCATCCATTTCATTAGATTGTCAAATTTATTGGTATAGAGTTGTGAAAATAATTACAAATTATTACTCTAATTTCCTCCTCATTGGTGGTGAGTTCACTTTTTTTTCATTTATGATACTAGGAATTTGGTTTTCTTCTTTATTTTTTTCAATCAAACTGATCAGAGGGTTAATCAATTTTATTGATTTTTTTTCATAAAACCAGCTCTTGCTTTTATTTATTAGTTCAATAGTTTTCTTGCTTTAGATTTTATTAATTTCTCCTTCAATTTTTATAATTTCTAATTTGGTATTTAATTGGGGTTTTTAATTTGTTCTTTCTCTAATTTTTATCTCATATTTAGATCATTGATTTATTCTTCCTCTAATTTATTCATGTAAGCATTTAATGATATATCCCCATTAGCCACCTAGAGTGTATCCCATAGATTTTGCTATGTTGTTTCATTATTGTCACTATGTAGGATGAAATAATTAATTCTTTCTATAATTTCTAGCTTGATCTCCTCATTAATTAAAATGAAGTTATTTAGTTTCTAATTAGTTCTGTGCCTAAATCTCCCTGACACACGATTACATATGATTTTTATTACATTATGATCTTAGAAATATGTATTCACTATTTCTGCCTTTCTGCCATTGATCACTAGGTTTTTATATCCCAGTAAATCGTCAAATTTTGTGTAAGTGCCATGTAATGCAGAAAAAAATATATTCCTTTATATCTCCATTCAATTTCGTCCATAGGTCTTTCATATCTAATTTTTCTAATAATTTGCTTACCTTCTTAATTTTCTTCTTGCATATTTCTATGATTAGATTCATCTAAATCTGAGAGCTGAAGGTTGACATCTCCCACTAGTAGAGTTTTGCTGTCTATGTCTTCCTGTAGATCTTTCAGCTTCTCCTCTAACAATTTGGATGCTGAACCATTGGGTTCATACATATTTAGTATTGAAATTGCTTTTTTTGTCTATGGTACCTTTTAGGAGGATATAGTTTCCTTCCTTATGTCTTTTAAGGCTATCCATTTTGCAGTTGCTTTGTCTGAGATAAGGACTGCTACCCCTGCTTTTTTCATTTCAGTTGAAGCAAAATATATTTTGCTCTGACCTTTTACCTTTACTCTATTTGTATCTTGCTGTTTCAAATGAGTTTCTTGTAAGCAGCATGTTGTAGGATTCTACTTTTTAATCCACTCTGATATCTGCTTGCATTTTAAGGCAGAGTTCATCCCATTCACATTCAAAGTTATAATTAGTAACTCTTTATTGTCCTCCATGCTATCTTTCTTCTGTTTGTATTTTTTACCTTTTGCCCCCTTTATCCATATTCATCAGTGTTTTATTTCTGAATACAGACACCTTCAACGTGTTTGCTCTCTTATGTCCACCCCCCTCTATGTTTTGTCCCCTTTCCCATTGCCCTTTCTTCCTTTTCTTCTGTTAGTCCCCTTTTTTCTTCCCCTCCCCATCACTGTCTCCCCTTCACCCCTTTTGATTATTGAGAGGTAAGGTAAGTTTCTTAATTTAACTAAATGTTTCCAAGTTAACTTTAAGCCAGTTCTGATGTGATGAAGATTCAGGTGGCTCTCACCTCCCTCCTTCTTCCCCTCAATTGCAATAGGTCTTTTGTACCTCTTGATGTAATGAGATTTACCCTATTTACTCTCTTTCATCCTCCTATCTACTTACTGTCCCCCTTTTTAAGGAGGTATTGTTTTTAAATCATTCTATCCAAGTCACAGAACAGTAATGAGTGTATATCACCTCTGGCTTTGTATAGTCTCTCTAACAGAGTTACAATTCTCAAGACTCTTTCTCCCAAGTCGGTGTATATAGCCAGTTCCATGTTGTTGGATAGCAGTTTTTTTCTTTAACGTTTTTACCTTTACATATATCTCTTGAGTCTCCTGTTTGATGTCCAAGTTTTTGATTCAACTCTGGTCATTTCATCATAAAATTTGGTAGTCTCCCATTTCACTAAATGGCCATCTTTTCCCCTGGAAGAGAAGGCTCAGCTTTTGTCAGGTAGTGGATTCTTCTTGGCTGCTTTCCAAGCTCCCTGGCTCTGTGGAATATCTCACTCCAGGTCATTCCATCCTTTAATGTTGCCATGGCCAGGTCCTACATAATCCTTACTCTGGCTCCTTCGTATTTAATCTTTTTTATTTCTGGCTCCTTGCAGGATGTTTTTCTTTTATCTGATAGTTCTGATGTTTGGCCACAACATTCCTTGGTACTTTCATTTTAGGATCTCTTTCAAGAAGGGATCGATGTATTCTTTCAATAATGATTTTGCCCTCTGCCATGATATCAATGTAATTTTTCCCATTATTAAATCCTGTAACATTAAGTGCAGGCTTTTTTTCACTTTAATGTTTTCAGGAAGACCTAAAATTCTCACTTTCTCCCTTCTTGATCTACTCTTGAAGTCAGTGGTTTTTCTAATGAGGGATTTTACATTTTCTTCTAATTTTTCAATCATTTTGTTTTAACACAATCTTTTTTGTCTCCTGAATTCATCAGTTTCTGCTAATGCCATTCTTTTTTGTAGAGGAAAAATATTTTTCTTCATTTATCTTTTTCAACTCTTTTTTCCAGTTGGTCAGTTATATTTTTGAAGGAGTTTTCCATTTGCCAAAGTGTAGTTTTAAGAGAATATTTTCTTTTTGCATTTTCCCTCTTGTGGATTTCATAGAATCATTTTCTTTTTGCATTTGTCCACTTGTGGATTTCAGAAAATCATTTTCTTTTTGTTTGCCCAGTTGAAGTGCTGTGAGAATTATCCTTATTATGTATTTGCCCAATTGCTTTTTCCAAATATTTGTTTTCCTGTTGAAAGATTTTAATTTTTGCTTACAATGGGTTAATTTTCTCTTGAGTTTCTTTTCCCAATTTTTCAAATTGATTTTTTTTAGATTTTTGCAAGGCAAGCGGGGTTAAGTGGCTTGCCCAAGGCAACACAGCTAGGTAATTATTAAGTGTCTGAGACAGGATTTGAACGCAGCTACTCCTGACTCCAGAGCCAGTGCTTTTATCCACTCTGCCACCTAGCCCCCCCCTCAAATTGATTTTTAAACTCCTTCCTGATTTCTTCAACAAAGCTTTTTTTGGGCTGCAGACCAATTCATATTATCCTCCGGAGTGTTACATCTCTCTAGGTTAGTATCTGTCCTTTCTAATTATTTCTCCATCGGCCCCACTTTCCTATGGCTTTTCTTCATTTTTCTAGGATCTTGTGTTGGGGGGAAGCTGGATCTCAGAGTTTTGCTCTTGAAGATCATAGTGGCTATTTTCACTTGCCTTAGTAATTCCAGTAGGGATCACTAGTTGCTTTTTCTGGAGCATTTGGGGTCCTCAGCAGCAGGGTCTATGTTGACCATGAACACTGGACTGTACCCTGGGGGAGGGAATAAATCTTGGAACTCAGTTGACCTCACCTCAACCTGAAGGGTTGGGGGGTTATTTGTTGTTTGTTCTGGGCAAAGGGTTCCACTGAAAGAATGAAGCTCATGTCCCTGGTGCCCATCTATTAGTTCTCCATGTGAGCTTTCTGTGCTGAAACTCATCCTCCCATAACTTCTCTCTCCCTGGCCAAAATCTCTGCAGCTATAATTGGATCTCACACTTGTCACTCACTGAAGTATCTATGGCTGAGGTTGGCCCTCTGGCTTCCCTCAGGTGCTGTTACAGAGCTGACCTTCTGCTCTCTTCTTCCAGTTCAACCACAGTCCCAAGACAGAATTTCTTGTTAGATGCTTTTCTCCTAGCTTCTCTTTCTGGGTTTTGCTGATTGAATTTCTCTTAAGATGTTTCTTTCATGTTTTTGGAGGGAAAGAGGAGCACTTATCCCAGTGCCTGTGTTCTCTCTGCCATCTTGGCTGGAACTCAACCTTTTGGTTTTATTTAATGGAATCTTGCTGTCTCATAGAGACTTTGTTTTTCATTTATTATTTGTGTTAGTTAGCTTTTATTCCAGTTGTGTAATTTTACTTTTAAATGAAATGTTTTCCTTGTCTTTACTTTTTGATGAGTAACTTATTCCTTTTCCATGGGGGTTATTTTGCTTTTTGATAAACTATCTTCTTTTTCCAGTTGGTCATTTTCACTTTTAAAGAAGTTGCTTTCTACAGTCAATTTTTCATAATTCTTCAAGATTCATTTCTTTTCTCTATTATTCTTTTTAATTCTTCTTTGGTTTTAATTTGTTGTTTTTGCTCTTCCAGAAGTTCTTTTTTCTTTGAGGTCAATTCATAAACTCCTTAGAATCTTCACATGTAGGCATTTTATCACTGCTTTCCTCTTCTGAAATGACAATTTATCATCCCTGTTAGAATGATTGCTTCCTATGTTTAGCACATTTTTGTTTTTTCCCCCTTTTTTGTTTGTTTTTTTGCTCATTTTGATAGTTGGGCTCTGCTTCTTGAGCACAGGGATAATGCAAAGCTTTTTGTTCTGGGTTTCTGACTTATTGCTTGCCTGTGGTGTTGCCTGCGTAGTATTTTATACCTCCTTTAGAGAAGCCCTATCATTCCACTTGCCAAATTATTGTCTATGTAGAGGATTATTCCATCCTTTAGGGAAGCCTTTGTTTTCCATTTGCCCATGGTGCTGCCTCTGCAGAGTTTTGTTTCCTGTGTTTCAGTACTTCACGCCAGTCCCAACTGTTGCAACAGTATTCCAAAGGTTTGAATTATGTATTCCTAGCTGGGGTTGAGATTTTCACTGATGACCTGCTGCTGTGCTGACTTGCTGAACTTTTAGCTGAGCTGACCTATGGCTAAGAGTGTCCCTTTGATCTTCCAGCTTTCCCACCTATGCTTCTCTAAACTACCCTTTTCTTCAGAAGAAAAAGATCCTTAGTGAAATTCTCCCATGATATCATGAGTTGAGAATTTTTTTTTCACTCTTGTGGGATCTGTAGTTTTAGGACCTGCGTAGAGGTTTCATTTAAAGTTATTTCCATCAAATGTCCAAGGGCTTCTTAGTTTCACATTGTTGTCTACTTAAGGTGAGTTTTAATTGCCTAGGATTAGAATGTTCTTATTTCTACCTATGGTGAAAAATTTGTCTCAGTTTTTGACATTTGAATATTGCAACCAAATTTCATGTAAAGTAGAAGATACTGCAAGCAGTCAAAAAGAAGTAATTTAAATACCAGCTAACTACAATCAGAATTACATAGGATTTTCAGGATCATAGGACCTCCAATATGATATTCTGCAGAGCAAAGGACCATGTATTACAACAAAGAATGGACAATCCTGCAAAATTCAGCAAATTTTTTTCAGGGGAAAAGATGGATTTTCAACCAATAGTAGAATTTCAAAGTTAATTGATAAAAAAGATCAGAACTTAGGAGAAAATATGATCTTCAAATACAAGACTTGAAAGATACATAGAAAGAGGGAAACATAAAGGGGAAAAATGTTAGTCAACAACATTAAACTGTATACATCTCTACAAAGGATGAAAATGCTTGTAACTTCATAATTGTATTTCTCTTAGGATAGTTAAGAAAAGTATATTTAGAGTGATGATACGGGTAAAGATTGATCATGAATATAATGATATTTCAGCTGTTACTTTAGCAGATGAGGTTTGAATATATTTGGAGGAGTGTAATTAGAGGTTGTGGGTATAAATGCATTTTCCCCTTTCATTTATGTATCTGTTTCTTTGCTTGGTTACTTATTCATTTTTTTTAGAAATTTTATTTTTCTAACATAAGTTGTACAAAAATATTTATAGCAGCCTTGTTTGTGGTGGCAAAAAATTGGAAATCAATTAAATGTCCTTCAATTGGGGAATGGCTTAGCAAAATGTGGTTTATGTATCTCATGGAACACTATTGTTCCATTAGAAACCAGGAGGGATGGGAATTCAGGGAAGCCTGAAAAGATTTGCATGAATGGATGCTGAGCAAGATGAGCAGAACCAGAATAACTGCAACATGGGGGTGATGATCAACCCTGATGGAATTGCTCATCCTTTCATTGCAACAACCAGATAATTTTGAGCTATCTGCAATGGAGAATACCATCTGTATCCAGAGAAAGAATTATGGACTTTGAGCACAGACCAAAGAATATTACCATCGAATTAGAAAAAAAACATTCTATTATTATGTAATTTTACTATCTCATACTATATTTTTCTTCCTTAAGGTTATAATTACTCTGTCATCACATTCAACTGCGATCAATGTATAACATGGAACCAATGTAAATATTAACAGAAGGCCTTCGGTGGGGGGTGCGGAGAGGAAAGCAAGAATGGGGGGAAAATGGAAAAACTCAAAATACATAAAATCTTTCATTAAAAAACCTAAAAAGAAAAAAATTATTTTTCTAATCAAATTCAAAAGTAGTTTTCAACCCTGATCTATTAGCAAATTTATGAATTTCACATTATTCTACCACTCTCCCTTCCTTCACACTCCCCATGGTGGCAAACAATCTGTAAAAAGTTGTACATGTAAAATCATGCTTAATATACTTCCGTATAAGTCATGTTTTGAAAGAGCAATTAGAGTTAAATGAACAGGGTGGGAAAGGATGAGAAAGAAAGGGGGAGAAAAGTCTAAAAGAAATTTTTTAGGTGAATAAATTATGCTTTGCTCAATATTAATACTTCATGGATTTGAATGCAGTTGTTGACAGCAGGACACTGAGGATTCTTCTTGATTTCTCAGCTGCTGAGAGGAGCTCCATCCATCATACTTACTCATCATTCTCTTGCTTATTTTACTCAGCATCAGTTCATGCAAGTATTTCCAAATTATCTAAAGTTCAAGTACTCATGATTTCTTATAGAATAATAGTGTTCCATAACATTCATATACCATAAATTGTTCAGCCATTCCCCATATGTTGGGCATCCCTTTAATTTCCAAATTGTTTCTTTTACAGTAAAAGGTTATATAAAATATTTTTGAACATTTAAGACTTTTCCCATTTTATGATCTTTTGAAATATAGACCTAATGTTCGAATTAGTGGATATGAACGGTTTTATTTTCTTTTATTCATAGTTCCAGATTGCTCTTCATAGTGACTGGATAAGATCACAATTCTACTAATATCACATCAGTATACTAGTTTTCCCACACCCTGTTCAACATGTATCATTTTCCTTTTTTTTGTTGTCTTAGCCAATCTGATATTTTTGAAGTGGAAATTCATAGTTAGTTTAATTTGCATTTCTCTTCTCAGTAACTATTTGGAATATTTTTTCATATAGCTTTAATTTATTCTGAGAAATACTTTATTATATCCTTTAACCATTTATTAATTGGGGAATGATTTGCCAATTTATAAATTTAATTCAGTTCTCTATATATTTTAGAAATGAGTAGTATTAGAAACACTAGTTGTGAAAATTATTTCCTAGATTTCTCCATTCTTTCTAATCTTAGCTTTATTGATTGATTTATAAGCAAAATTACCTCATAGTCACTTCCTATCCTGAGTACAATCCTCTATCTTCAATCTCATTAGAAATACACCTCAAAAATAAGAAACAACACCAATTCAAAATAAATTTATTCCACACTCTATTTTCAAGTGTCTTCTATAGAAATACAATCCTCATGAGCTAAAGTATCATGTAAAGAAAAATCACTTCAAAAACCATTTATACCCTCCATCTCCCTCTATTGTAGATAAAATATCAAGTAAATCAAAATCACTACATGATTTATTTAGTTCCAACTCCTCTAAGTACTCTCTCTCCTTCTCTCCCTATAGTACTATAACCCTGATTAAATAAAATATCAATTAAAGCAAGATCACTGCATCTCTATTGACATCCAAACCCTCAAAGCATAGTATTCCCTCCTAATGTCCCATTAGCAATATAACATTAGTTAACTAAAGTGACAAGTAAAGTAAGATCCACTTCATGATCTATTTATACTCACACTTTCTAAATACAGTTCCTCCAACTATATTCAACCTTCATAAATTAAATTATCAACTGAAGAATCATCACTTTCATGGACAATACACTATCTCTAATATGCATCTTTTAGCTATTCTTAGAGAAATTCTCAAGAATTACAAATATTATCTCCCTAAGTAGGGATGCATGCAGTTTGTTTTTTGCATCTTAGAAAGTTATTATTTTTTTGTGTTTCACAGTTTTTCCCCTAAACTTGCTTCCCTCCCCCAATCTGTCACAGAGGTCATTGTGTAAATCTTAACATTGTGTCCATGGTATACATTGATCTAAGTTGAATGTGATCAAAGAGAAATTATATCCTTAAGGAAAAAAATATAAGAGATAGCAAAATTACATAATAAGATAATTTTTTTTAAATTAAAGGTAATAATCTTTGGTCTTTGTTCAAACACCACAATTCTTTCTCTGTATACAGATGATATTCTCCATTACAGATAGCACAAAACTGTCAATGATTGTTGTGCTGATAATATGAGTAAATCCATCAAGGTTGTTCATCACCCCCATGTTGCTGGTAGGATGTACAATGTTTTCTGGTTCTGGCCATCTCACTCAGTTTCAGCTCATGCAAATCCTTCTAGGTTTCCCTGATTTCCCATCCTTCCTGGTTTTTAACAGAACAATAGTTTTCCATGACATAGATATAGCACACTTTGTTCAGCCATTCCCCAATTGAAGGACATTCACTTAATTTGCAATTCTTTGCCATCAAAAACAGAGCTGCTTATGTACATTTTGATACAAATGATGTTTTAACCCTTTTCCCTAATCTCTTCAGTGTACAGACCAGTAGTGGTATTTCTGGATCAAAGGATATGCACATTTTTGTTGCCCTTTGGGCATAATTCCAAATTGCTCTCCAGAAAGGTTTGATGTGTTCACAGCTCCAAAAACAATATGTTAGTGTCCCAGATTTCCCACATCCCTCCTACATTGATCATTGTCCTTTCTTGTTATAATGGCCATTCTGAGAAGTTTGAGGTGGTATCTCAGAGATGTTTTAATTGCATTTCTCTAATAAGTAATGATTTAGAGCAATTTTTCATATGAGTAGTGATTTATTCAGTTTAATGTGATTGAATTCAATTTTTCCCCTTTCCATTTACCTTTCTACACATTTCTGGAAATTTATATTTAAAGATCCAATTTTCAGTTCATTTTAACAGAGAAATTTGAAATTTTTGTATTGTGTTAAATGACCAACAAAAGATGAAAGACTATGCTGGTTTTTTCAGGGTAGTTGTTTATTGGTTTTAATTCAAGTTCCTTTGCCTTGCAGAATATCATATTGTATAAACTCTGATGCTTTAAAACTGAAGTTTAAAACTTCTGTGTAATTCTAATTGTAATTCCTTGATATTTAAATTACTTCTTTTTGGTTTTTAGTAGTGCTTTCCCCTTTACCTGTGAATTCTGAAATTTGATTGCAATATTCCTTGGAGATTTTGTTCTGAATCTTATTCTGGAAGTGACTGCTTGATTTTTTCAATGATTTTCTAAATAATTTTCTGAAAGATATTTTCAAGACTCTTTTTCTGATCTAGTCTTTCAGGAACACCAGTAATTTGCAAATCATCTGTAAAGGTACTTTGTATTTTCTTCTCTTTTTTCAGTCTTTTGGATTTGTTTGGTGGAATTTTGGTTGCTCAGAGTCATTCTATTTTTTTCATTTCTATTTAGGATCTTTTTAATCTGTTACGGTTTTTTTGGCTATTATTCCAGATGATTAATTTTAATTTTAAATGAGTTGTTTTCCTTTACCAGGGGATAATTTTACCTTTTGATGAGTGGCATTTCTTTTCCAGTTGATCAATTTTTCTTTTGAATGAGTTTAATTACTTTTCCAGTTAGTTGAGTTTATTTTTTTGGTAACTTACATTATTTTTTAAGGTTCTCATTTATACTTTTGAATGAGTTAATTTTTTCAGTTCATTTTTCATAATTCTCCTGAGTGGTTCTCATTTCTTTTCTCCATTTCTCTTCTTTTTTGTCTTCTTTGGTTTTTTGAATTCATTTTTGAACTCTTTTATGAAGTTTTGGATTTGAGGCCAATTCATAAAATTCTTTTGTGACTTATCATCTAGGCAATTTGTAACTATTTTCCTCTTCTGAGATGGCATTTTATTGTCCCTATCAGCATAGTAGCTTTCTATGAGCAGTGCTTTTTTATTTTCTGTTGCTTTTTGCTTGAAAGCTGGTCTGTGTTCCTTTGGATATAGGTACCACAGTCCCAAGCTTTTTAGGTGAGACTGGGATCTGGTCCCTAACATCACTTATCATGGTGTTGCTAGACATTATCTATGTAGAAGTTTCTTTTTTTTTCATTTGTGCTTAGGTTTTTGTCTATGAACTGATTTCTTCCTAAACCAGTCCTATCTCTTGCACCAAATCACAGGATTTGGCCTTTATAATGTAGGGTTGAGATCTTCACTATTGATATGCTATGACATTGGCTTGCTGCACCTTTACTTGAGAGGTGCTATGGCAAAGCGCTTCCAACTAGTGTTTCTGTTCTCTTACATCCAATGGTCTATGTTTTCCCTTTACCCAGGAGAGATACATATTTACTGAATATCCTACATGATATGTTGGGTTGAGATCTTGATTCACTCTTTTTTTGGTGGAAACTGTAGCTTTAAGGTCCTTGTAGAAGTTTTATTTAAAGTCATATCAGGCAAATCTCTAGAAGCCTCCTGGTTTCCCACCAACATCTTTACCCTCACAAGTCTGTTGCTCTTGATATAAATGAATTTTGGAGTGATTTTGTTTTACATCATACTTTAGCTCATGAAGGTTGTATTTATATTGGGACAGTTGGAGGTAATATATGTAAATAGATCATGAAGTGATTTTTTTTAGCATTTCTATAAAATTTACTTGGAAAAAGGTGTTATATAAATAGACTGAGATTTTATGGTGTTTATGGCCATTGAGAATTGTATTTTTAATGGGACAGTTGGGGAGAATATACTTGGATAAAGGCTGTTGGTATGAAGTAACCTTGAAGTAATGTTGCTTACAAATCAATCAATCAACCAACTATTGAGAATTGTATTTCTGTCAGGATAGATAAAAGGAATATTTCTTACCATACACTGTGAGTAAAAGATAGGTTAAGACATGAAAAGAAACATTGTATTAAGTGAAGGCAAGGTATTAGTGTATAAATAACATAACATGAAGAGACACAAGGATCTGTAATAAAAGAAGGATCAAAGGAAGGGTATAAGCATTGAAGAAAGCTTACTTTCACAGATTTGACCCAACATAACATACATAAGCAATTGAGTTGTAAGATTTATTCTACCTTACAGGCAAGTGGTGAGCAGAAGTAGAAGAGGAGAAGAAGGGGATGATAACAGGAAGGGTGAAAATAAAGGTAAAGGTAAAGGTAAAGAAAAAATAAGGGCAAAGAGCTGAAAAGTAAAAGAAAATGAAAGGGGAAAACGTGCTTATAGAAGCTTTATTGAGAGGCTGCATTCAGAAGTAAAACATTGGTGAAAAGGGATATATGGATAGTAAAGAGAAAATATAAGTGGGGACTATATCTTGGAGAGAAATCTAGAGTTAGTAATCATAATTGGAAATGTGAATGGGATTATCACTCCCATAAAAATAGAAGCAGATAACAAAGTAGATTAAAAATATAATCCTGGGGAGGCTAGGTTGCATAGTGGATAAAGCACCAGCCCTGGAGTCAGGAGTACCTGGGTTCAAATCCGGTCTCAGACACTTAATAATTGCCTAGCTGTGTGGTCTTGGGCAAGCCACTTAACCCCATTTGCCTTACAAAAACCTAAAAAAAATATAAACCTAAAGTATGTTTCATAATAAACCCAAAAAACTTAAAAAGCCTGGAGCAGAATATATTATGATTATACTGAGGTAAAAATGTAGGAATATCAGTCATGATATTAGTCAAAGCCAAAGCAAAAATGTATCTCATTAAAAGGGATGAGGAAGGAAACTAATCTTCTTAAAAGGTATAGGAAATGAAGTAACATCAATATTAAGCATATACGTTCCAAGTGATATAGCAAAATATCACAACATCCTTATCAAAACTAGTAGAGAACATAGGAATAAATGGAGTTTTCCTTAAAATGATAAACAGTATCCATCTAAAAGTAGCAGCAAGTCATTATATATAATTTCAGCATTTATCATAAGATCAGGGGTGAAACAAGGATCTCCATTATCACCACTACTATATTATAATTATTAGCTTTTGGAATAAGAGAAGAAAAAGAAAGTGAGGGAATTGGAAAAGGTAATGTGATAGCAAAGCTTTCACTCCTGCAAATGATCTGATAGTGCACTTAGAACTAGAAAATTAATTAAGACACTGCTTGAAACAATAAAGCTTTATTATAAAATGATAGTCATCAAAACTGTCTGGTACTGGCTATGAAATAGAGAACTGGATTGGGTTATATACAAAAAAAAATTAAGTTTATATAATAATGTACAGTTTGATGAATTCACAGAGAAGAGACTGACTTTTGTGATAAGAACTTATTAGTTAACAAAAACTTTTAAGAAAACTGGAAAATTGTGCAAAATCTAGGCAAAGCCCTACATCACACACTGTATATCAAAATAAGATTGAAATGGATAGAGTATTTAGAAATAAAGGGTGATACTATAGACCAATTAAGAGTATAACAAGTTCTTAGAACTCTGGGGCAGTCTACATGGTAGCATTAAACTAGCATTTTCCCAAAGTTTTTCCCTATACAATGTTAAATGAAGCCTGTACATTGATATCAATACTACAGATCCGACCAAAAAACATAAAATTGAAACAAGCTTTCAGTTGTAGATGGTGTGAAGAATCTTCAAGGGGGAAGGCCTGGGGGAAGGGGAGAAGGGAATGTAAATGCCCAGTTCCATGGGAGAGCAGGGAAGCCTGTTGGAGGATTTAGCAATCAGATAATAGCACAGGTCTCACAAGCTTGGTAATGTCAGTTAGGAAGGTTCCAACCACAAGCAAAGTCTGAATCCTTGAAATCCTGGGAGAAAAGACATGACTGGGTCTTTAATAATCTACTGCATAGGCAAACCACTGGATATAAAGGAAGAAGCTAAGATCTGTTTAGATAATGCCTAATTTGCATAGACAACATCTTGCTAGTGATAAGCTAGGGATCAGACCCAGCCCCAGCACAAAAAGCTTGTGTCTGTACTCCTTATACCCAAGTAGCAGAAGAACACTAACCATACAAAACTAACCGTGCAGTTAGAGATGATTAAAATGACACCTCAGAAAAAGAAAGTAATGAAAAATTAACTACATGGAAAGTTTCAGAAAAGTGTATGAATTGAACTTAAATCCAAAATCTCATAGAAGAGCTAAAAAATAATTTAAAAACCAGGGAAGATACAGTGAAGAAAAAAATGGACTAAAGAAATGAGCCAAGAAGGAAAATTATGAAAAACTGACCAAAGAAATCAACTCCTTTACAAATAAAAATTATCCAACTGGAAAAAGAATGCAAAACTCAAATTGACCCACAGGAAAGGGAATACAACTCAGCAAAAAGCAAAATCAGTCAACTGGAAAAGAACACAAAATGTTAACTGAAGAAAAGAAAACACTTAAAAGTAGAATGAGATAAATAGAAATCAATGCATCTGTATGGCATCAGATTTAATCAAACCAATTCAAAAGTCTAAACAAATTGCAGAAAACATAAGGCAACTTTAAGGAAAACCAAGTGATCCAAAAACAGATTGAAGAGAGATAATTTATGAATTATTGGTCTACTAGAAAACTTAGATCAAAAACAGAACCTAAAAATTTTCTTTCAGGCAATTATCAGGGAAAACTGTCATTAGATCAAGAAGACAAAATACCATTGAAATAATACACAGAACACTTCCAAAAAGAGATCCCAGGATAAAACCTTCAAGGACATGCATTGTTAAATTCCAAATTCTTCAATAAAGGAGAAAATACTGGAAGGAGTCAAAAGTAATCAATTTTAATTCAAAAGAAGCACAAGCAGAATTACACAGGACTTATCCAGCTTCAACATTGGAGTGTTTGGATTATAATATTTTGGAAGACAAAGGACCTTGGATCACAACATGGAATTTATAATGAAATAGCAAACTTCCAATTTCCTGATCAAAAGAACAGAACTAAACAGAGAAATGGATCTTCCAATATAAAACTCTAGATGTATACAAAGGTAAATGGAAAGGAGGAAAAAAAAACTAATGTTAGCCAAGAATATCAAATTATATAGAACCCTTCTAGGGAAGCTAAAGCTTGGAACTCTTGAGAATTTTTTATTTCTCTTAGGACAATTAAAATTTGAATATAATTGAAGTGATTGCTCTTAAAGGATATAGGTATGGCTGGTTCTTGTCATTCTATTGAAGAATAAAATGAGATCACCACTTTTCAGGAAAATTCCAATATGTGACTGAGTAGACCAATATGAGCTTAGAATGCTCTACCACAAGTCAAATACAAATGGCCCAGGGGAATAGCTGGTATTTTTACTCTAAACTTATTTATCTCACATTTCCTTTGTTCTACTTCAATACTCTCATGCTCACAGAGTTCTGTACTTTCTTTCATGAGGGAATTCATTGATAGATGGAACTTTGCCAAGGACTTCTGTATCTTTTAATCCCTTGTAAAAGTAATTTAGAGAGGCCATCAGGATTCCCCAGTCCTTAGAGTACTTAAAGACTATAAATACAATTAAATCAGAAGTGACCCGACTTACCTAGATAATTAGAGGTTTGTAATACTATTGGGGAAGAGGGTGAGAATTTACTTAGAAGGGCTGAGAGTTTAAGTACCATGGTTAGAGAGCTAAATGTGGGGGTGGGGATCATGGATGGGAGTGTAAGGGATACTTTGGTTAGGGAAGAGATGTAAGACTATGGTTGGACTTCTGTAAAGATAAAAGGAATGTGCATACTAAGGGGGACTGTATGTGAAAATATCTTGAAAGATTTTGTTTGGCTTGATACTTTGACTATATTTGGAGTGAGTATGCTGGGGGGATATACAAATAGTTTATAAAATGAATTGCTTTTGCATGATGTTTTTGTTCCCGAGGATCATGTATCTTGAAATTTGAAAAAGGGAGTAAAGATATAAGGTGATCATGATTAGATGTAATTCATGACACTTGAGAAGTGTATTTCTAATGTGACAGAAGAGGGCTCTGTGTTTAGTGAATATGAAGCATTGCTTTTTAACAATCAATCAAGCAAGCAAGCAATCAAGGAACTTTTGATTGTACCTTGATTGATAGTACTTTGAGAGCAATCACTGCTTGGAGGTCAGATAAATAGCATATAAATGGACAAAAGGAATGTAAGTACAAGAGGAGGATAAAACAATTAAAACACAAAAAGATGGTTACACAGTGGATAAATAACACAAGATAATGAAACACAAAGTCCTTTTATACTGGAGGGAAAGAAGAGAAGTTGTAAACACTGAGTATAATTTATTCAATACATTTGGCCCAGACTACCTGCCAAGATGGCAGAGAGAAGACCAGCACAGTTCTAAAGTCTTCTAATCTTTCCCCATCTATGATACGAAACAAACCTGTTAAGGGAAATCCAACCCACAAAACCCAGAAAGAGAAGCCAGCAAAAAGAACATCTACCTCAGGATTTCTCTTATGCAGCTGTGGGTGAGTCTGGGAGCAGAGGGCAGATCAGATGGGTATCAAACTGATTAGGGGCTGTATTGGAGCCCCACAAGCCTGAAGCACTGAGTGCTGGACCTGCTTGATCAGCTGTGGGACTACACTGCCAGGGCTTGGGTCTACTAGGGAGTAGAAGCATTGGTATTGGCACTGACCCTCTGGAGCTTGCAGATAGGGCTGGGGAGAGCGTTCAGCTGCAGGAAAGCTGCTGGCACCATCCCTGGGCTTCTCTGGTCTGAGGAAATCTGAGTTCATGCCTCCATTGTGGCTGAGGCCTCTTCCCAGAACAAACACAATTACAGATTACTTCTGTCCCAGGCATAGGTGTGTGAGCAGAAGAACCAGCCAGCTGACAATAGGGAGAGGGATGACCTCACCCCAGGGTAAAGCCCACCATTGATTGAAGGCAAAAATATTCACCAAGCTTAAATAACTCCCTCCAGGCTAAGGGAGTAGGCCTCAATCAAGGTCACAGACACTCCAGAAAAAGCAACCAGAACCCCAAACTGGCCAGCTGGAGAAATTTCACTCAGTGAGTAAAGCCTCTAAGGGATCCCAAAACCAAACCTCTGTGAACCAGCCCCTCCCTAACTCAAGGTCTTAGCAAAATGAATAAAGGTCAGCTGAAAGGTGGATCCAGTGAAAAATTCTTGGAAGGAAAAGATCCCAACTCAGAGAGACTTAGAACCTCTGAGGAGAGTATGATCTGGTCTGCAGCACAGAAAGACATTCTTGAAGAAATAAGGAAGGAGTTTAAAAATCAATTGCTAAATTTGAGAGAGGCAATTAACACCTTGAGAGAGGAAAACAAATCATTGGAAAATAGAATTGGAAAAATACAAAATGAGAATAATTCTCTCAGATCCTCAACTAGGCAAATGCAAAGGGAAAATAATTCTCTCAAAACTTCAATTGATCAAATGGAAAGCTCTTTCAAAAGTAGAATTGATGGATTGGAAAAGGAGTAGCAAAGGGTAAAGGAAAAAAAACTCCTACCTAAAAAAGAGAATGGAGTCCATGGAAACTAGAGACTTCATGAGACAGCAAGAGCCTGTTAAATAAAACCACAAAAAATAGAATAAATAGATGAAAATGTAAAATACCTCATCAGCAAAACCACTGACCTCAAGAGTAGGTTGAGGAGGGGCAAGCTGAAAGTTCCTGGACTTCCTAAAAACATTGAAGAGAAAAATAAAGCCTGGACTTAATATTACAGGACCTAGTGATGGAAAATTGTCTTGATATCATGGAACCAGAGGGCAAAGTAGTTCTTAAAAGAATACATGGAGATCCTCTCCAGATAGACATCCTAAAATGAAAACACCAAGGAATGTTGTGGCCACATTTCAGAACAATCAGATAAAAGAGAAAATCCTGCAAGTAACCAAAAAAAAACCCAATTTAAATATCAAGGAGACACAATAAGCATTATGCAGGACTTGGCTACATCAACATTAAGGGATCAAAGGGGCTAGAACAAGATATTCCTAAGAAAAAAGGGAGCTTGGAATGCAGCCAAGAATCTACTATCCTGCAAAGCTGAGCTTTCTTTTTCAGGGTTAAAGATGGACATTTAACAAAATGGAACAATTCCAAATATTCCTGATGAAAAGACCAGAGCTAAATAGAAAATTTGGACATCAAGAAGGGACACATGGGACACATGAAAAGTTAAAAAAAAGGGGGCAGGGTAAAAAAAAAAAAAAAACTGTTATCCAATAAGTTGAAACTGGCTATATCCCAGCATTGGTAAAAAAGATGCTCATAACTCTTGAGAATTGTAAACCTAACAGAAAGAACATACCTAACCAGAAGTCAAGGAAACTCATGAATTATCCATGAGACTGCCATCCAATGGAATGAAACTCATTATAACCCTACTTGGGAGAAAGACTCTAATAACTTCCAAGAGTAGTAACTCTATTTGATAGAATGTACTAATCTAGAAGCAACAGATACTCAAAATTTTCTATGACAAAGAATTATTTTAAAAACACTAGCTCCTTAAAAAGGGGGTCAGGAAGGAGACAAGAGGAGGGAGGGGATTGAATGGGGTAAATCTCATTACACTAAGAGGTACAAAATACCTATTGTAATAGAGGGGAAGAAGGGAGGAAATGATAAACAACTAAATCTTCTCTTCAGACTTGTTTTGAAGTCAACTTAAAGACATGCTCAGTTAACTTAAAAACACACCTAACCTTTAAACAGTTTAAAGGGGAAAAGGGGAGGGGTCAGAGAAAGGGAGGGGAGGGTAAAAAAGGGGAGCTAACAAAAGGAAGGGAATGGAAAAGGGAAAAAGGGAAAGGGGAAAGAAAGGGAAGTGGTGGATATAGTAGGGCAAACAAACTGAAGGGTGTGGTATTAAGAAACAAAATACCAGGGAATATGGGTAAGGGGGAGAAGGATGAAAAATACAAAGAGAGGGAAGATAGCATTCAGGGCAATAAAGAATTAGGAATTATAACTTTGAATGTGATTGGGATGAACTCTCCTTTAAACTGTAAGTGAATAGCTATATATATATATATATATATATATATATATATATATATATATATATATATATATATATATATAATAGAGAGAGAGAGAGAGTAAAAGGTTGGACCAAAATATATTTTGCTTCAGGTGAAATGAAAAAAGCAGGGGTAGCAATCCTTATCTCTGATAAAACAGCTGCAAAAATAGATAGCTTTTACAGAGATAAGAAAGGAAACTATATTCTCCTAAAAGGTACCATTAACAAGAAAGTGATTTCACTACTAAATATATATGCACCCAATGGGATAGCATCCAGATAGTTAGAGGAGAATCTGAAAGAACTACAGGAAGACACAGAGAGCAAAACTCTACTAGTGGGAGACCTCAACCTCCTAACTCAGATCTAGATAAATTGAATAAGAAAATAAACAAGAAAGAAGACAAGGAGGTAAATATATTGTTATAAATACTAGATATGTTAGACTTATGGAGGAAATTTAATGGGGATGGAAAGGAATATACCTTTTTCTTTGCAGTATATGGCACTTATACAAAAATTGACCATGTACTAGGACATTAAAAACCTAATGATCAACTGCAGAAAGGCAGAAATAGTGAATACAGATCACAATGCAATAAAAGTCACATGCAATATTGGTCCAGGGAGATATAGACCCCAAACCAATTTTAAATAGAATAACCTCATTTTAAAGAATGAGTGGACCAAACAACAAATTATAGAAAAAAATAATCATTTCATCCAAGATAATGATAATAATGAAACAACATACTAAAACCTATGAGATTCACTCAATGTATCTTAATTGCTTTCATGAATAAATTAGAGAAAGAGTAAATCAATAAAGTAAATATACAACTAGAAAAATTAGAGAAAGAATAAATTACATATCTCCAATTAATTACCAAATTAGAAATTCTAAATATTAAAGGAGAAATTAATAAAATTGAAAGAAAAAACTATTGAATCAATAAATAAAACCAAGAGTTGGCTTTATGAAAAAAACAATTAAATTTATAAACCACTGGTTATTTTGATTAGGAAAAAAAGAAGAAAACCAAATTCCTAGTCTCATAAATGAAAAAGGTGAACTCCCCACCAATGAGGAGGAAATTAAGGTAATAATTAGAAATTACTTTGCCCAACTCTATGTCAATAAATTTGACAATCTTAGTGAAATGGATGAATAGTTACAAAAATTTAAGTGGTCTTGGTTAAATGAAGAGGACATTAAATACCTAAACATCCCTATCTGAAAAGAAGAAATTTAATAAGCCGTCACTGGACTCCCTAAGAAAAAATCTCCAGGACCTGATAAATTCGCAAGTGAATTCTACCAAATACTTAAGGAACAATTGGTTCCAATTCTCTTTAAACTCTTTGGAAAAATAAGAGAAGATGGAGCTCTGCCTAACTCTATCTATGAAACTAACATGTTGCTGGTACCTAAATCAGAAAGAGTTAAAACAGAGAAAGAAAATTATAGTCCTATCTCCCTGATTAATATAGATGAAAAAACTTAAATAAAATCGTAGCAAAATGATTAAAAGAAGTTATCACTGGGATAATACATTATGAACAAGTTGTATTTATCCCAGGAAAGCAGGGTTTTTTCCAATATTGGGAAAACTGTTAGTATAATCAATTATATCAAGAACAAACCTATCAGAAATTTTATGATCATATCAATAGATGCCAAAAAGCTTTTGAGAAAACACAGCACACATTCCTACTAAAAACACTAGAGAGTGTTGGAATAAATGGACTATTCCTTAGAATAATTAGCAGTTTCTATCTGAAACCATCAACAAGCATTATATTCAATGGGAAGTGGCTAGAGGTGAATCTTCCCATTAAGATCAGGGGTAAACAAAGATGCCTATATTTACAATTACTATTTCATATCATGTTAGAAACATTAACTTCAGCAATTAGAGAAGGAAAAGAAATTGAAGGAATTAGAATTGGGAAGGAAGAGACAAAACTCTCACTTTTTGTGGATGATATGATATGATGGTATACCTAAAGAATCCCAAGAAATAATCCAAAAAACTACTGGAAAAATTAGCAATTTTAACAAAGTTGCAGGATATAAAATAAACCCTCATAATTCCTCAACTTTTCTATATATATATATATGACTAGTAAGATACAGCAGGAAGAACTAGAAAGAGAAATTCCATTCAAAGATCACCAGAAGAAAAAATAAATTAAATAACCCTGTTTCAGAAAAAAATAATTAGCTCTCTAAGAAAAAGTTTCTATGACCAGCTGGATTTACAAGTGGATTCGACCAAACATTAAAGAAACAATTAATTAACCCCAGTTCCTAAGGCAGATGGGAATCAAGTGCCACCATTTCAAGTGAAACAGGTGTTAATGCTGCTAGTTCAGTGCACATTATATGCAAATCTAGTCTATGCAAACAGAACAGTCCAGTCACCTACTGCCTGCTTGGCTCTGCTAATCTAATGATATAACAACAATAACTAAAAAGTCTGTGTAGTTGGGCATCACCACAATGCTGGATTTCAGATTCTCTTTCTTGCATGGTCTAGCTGGAAGATGGTATTTAAAGGAAAGGCGATGAAGGCATGGAACATGCAATGAACTTGAGGATGCACCTATCTGTTAAGCTGGGGGTGTGATTAACCCTTCAGGGTATGGGCATACTGCCAGTAAGAACATCCAGGGAAACATGAGAAGGATCTTTGTAGCTACTTGCCTGTCACTTGTTCTTAAACACAGAGGTTTAATCACGTCACACAGAAAAGGGCATTTGGAACATCTAAGAAAGGTAAGGAGCAAGGAATACTTGTGGTTTAAAATTTAGTTTACCTTAAAAGAAAAGACAGCAATTGTTTTGGACAGACAGTTAGCAGGACTGATTTTTTAAAGCCACCTCATTGGATTAGTTGGGGAGAAGATTATCTTTGACCAATTGGACTCTTCCCCCAGACAACACAGTAGTATATACTTTCCCCTTTTAGAATGTAGGGCCAGTTGCTGTGGAATATTCTCCCTTATGGGCAGCGGGGCCTCCAAAAAAAGAAAGGACTTGTCCTGCCAAGAAAACACTCTCCCCAATTCTGTGATGCACCTCCCAGAACAAGGGTGCAGAAATCCAGACAAGATAGCTACCCAGATGGTGAAATCTGTTACCCCACATCCCCAAGGTCAAACAGTAGAGATCTGACTGACTGGTGACCAAGGGACAAAAATTTACATATAGAGAAAACAAAAACAAACAAAAAATTAAAAATATATAAAACACCCTCCAATAATTTTTAAAAATACTTTAATTTACAACTTAGTTTGCTATGATTCAGTGAAGACTACTTGGATTTTGTAAGGTACATTTAGAAATTTACTCCATGCTACATTGCAAAAAAATACACACACACACACACACACACACACGCACACACGCACACACACAAACACACATATCTATCTTGGCAAGAGCTTCATCAGAAGTAAAAAATTGCTCACTTGGCATTTTTCTGATTAACAATTTTTCCATATTTATCATTTGGAAACATGCAGGTTTTCAGTGGAGCAGACACACCATCCTCATCTTCTGAGATTTCATCAGGCTTTTTCCTTTTCTCATAAATGAAGATGATTGTGACAAGGACCAGCACCTCTGCCATGATGCCCAGGAGGGACCAGAATACAGCCAGGTGGCTACGAGCCTTCAAGGTGATGACAGCACAATCAGAGCCCTCAGAGTTGGTGCCATTGAAGATGTATTTTCCAGGATCTGTCTCCAAATCCTTAGCTTGAAGCTCTGTTTTTCAGGGGTCTCTAATAAGATCTGCCCTTCATAATAATTAAAAGTGTTTCTATAATTTCCAGGTTGATATAGTTTGGACAAATTTCAGTGAATGGCAGGAGTATATGAGTTACTCTTATATGTAAGAATTATCATGTTTCCCTCATTCCCATGTCCAGACTTCTTTCTCACCACAACCTTTGGGGGCCCTTTGACTTGTACATCAGCCTTTCTAACAACTTCTGGATGAAAGACACACTGATATTCCCCAATTTAGTCATTTGACACAACCTCATATTATGCATCTGGACTGCTTGAAGAATCCTCTTGCAACACCTTGTTACCCTTCAGCCAATGATGACCCTGGATTTGTGCTGAATTTTGATTCAAATTACAGGTCAGGAGTGTTCTATGGTCGCCCAAATTTTGCTTCCCAATTGTAGAGATGGCTGGAGTGCAGAGCAGCCCAGTGACCAACAGCCACAGCAGTGGGGCCCATGTCTTGGCTGCTCTGTCCCATATTCTTGGAGTGGACAGCCTTGACCTTCTCCCTTGCTCCCTGGCTCCCTCAGCCACTCTAAAGAAGCAATTACTTTCAATTCTACATAAACTATATTAAAAATAGCAAGATTGAAAAAATTTAGCAAAATTCATCTGAAACCACAAAAGGTCAAGAATATCAAGGGAATTGATAAAAATGAGAACTGTTTGGTAGTAGTTAAGAAACAGAGTTATGGATCACTGAATTAGTTTAGATTCAAAGGAAAGAGCAGACGTCCAACCAAGATGGTGGAGAGAAGAAAGGCACAGTTCTAAAGTCTCCTGATCTTTCCATATCTATGATATGAAACAAACCCCTTAACAGAAATCCTATTAACAAAACCCAGAAAGAAAAGACAGGAGAAAGAACATGTACCTCTGGATTTGTTTTCTGAGGTCCTGGGTGAGTCCAGGTGCAAAGGGTAGATCAGCGGTGGCTGATCAGCAGTGGGGTTGGAGCCCCAGGAGCCTGAGGGCCTGAGAGCCAGACCTGTTTGATCAGTCTGGGCTCATGCCTGGTTGACCACAAGAGCTCAGGTCAAGTATGGAGCACAGACATTGGTGTTGGCACTGAACATTGCAAGCTTGCTGATAGGGTTGGGGGGAAAGAGTTGTGGTGCAGGAGAATTGCGGGCAGCATCCCTGGGCTCCTCTGGTCTGAGGAACTTTGAGTCCATGCCTGCATTGCCTCTGATGTCTCTTCCCAGAATAAACACAAAGACACACTACTTCTGCCCCAGGAACAGATGTGTGAGCAACAGAACCAACTCAGCTGACAATAGGGAGAGGGAACACCTCACCCCAGGTTATGGTGAACTATCACTCCATCCATGCTAAGGGAGAGGGACTTAATCAAGGTCACAGACATTCCAGAGAAAGCAAGCAGAACTCCCTACTGGCCAGCTGGAGATATTACAATCAGTAAGCAAATCCTCTAGCACTCCCTACCGGCCAACTGGAGATATTAAACTCAGTGAACAAAGCCTCTAGGGAACCCAACACTAAACCTCTGTGAACCAGCCCCTCCCCAACTCAAGGTCTTAGCAAAATGAAAAGTCAGCGGAAAGGTAGATCCATAGAAAAATTCTTGGAAAGAAAAGATCCTAATTCAGAGAGACCTAGGGCCTCTGAGGAGACATGAACTGTTCTAAAGCACAGAAAGACTGCCTTGAAGAAATAAGGAAGGAGTTTAAAAATCAATTGGAAAGTTTGGGACAGTCAATTAACAACTTGCAACAAGAAAACAAATAATTGGAAAATACAATTGAACAAAAATAAAATGAGAATAATTCTCTCAGATCCTCGACTGGAGAAATACAAAATGAGAATAATTCTCTCCAATTATCAATTGGGGAAAATAATTCTCTAAATACTTCAATTGGTCAAAGGGATATCACTTTCAAAAATAGAAGTGACCAATTGGAAAATGAATTGCAAAAGTTAAATTAAGAAAACTTCTCTCTAAAAAAAAAAAAGAATTGGGTCTGTGGAAGCTAATGACCTCATAAGACAAAATGAGTCTATTAAACAAAAACAAAAAAATAGAAAAAAAGAAGAAAATGTAAAATGCCTCATCAGTAAAACCACTGTGCTCAAGAATAGATCGAGGAGGGACAACCTGAGAATTATTGGAATTCCCAAAAAACATTGAAGAGGATAATGAGCCTAGACTTAATATTACAGGATCTAGTGATAGGAAACTGCCCTGATATCATGGAACCAGAGGGAAAAGTAGTTATTGAAAGAATTCATCGATCCCTTCTGGAAAGAGATCCTAAAATGAAGACATCAAGGAATGTTGTGGCCAAATTCCAGAAGGATCAGATGAAAGAGAAAATCCTGCAAGCAGCCAGAAAGAAACAATTTTAATACCAAGGAACCACAGTAAGGATTATACAGGACTGACTGCATCAATATTAGGAGACTGAAGGACTTGGAATGAGATATTCTGAAGATCAAGGGAGCTTGGAATGCAGCCAAGAATCCATTATCCTGCAAAGCTGAAACTTCTTCTTCAGGGGGAAAGGATGGACATTTAATGAAATGGAAGAATTCCAAAAATTCCTGATGAAAAGGCCGGAGATACATAGAAAATTTGAACATCAAACAGGAGGTTCAAGAGACACATTATGAGGTAAAAAAGGGAGGAGGTAAAGAAAAAAAGCTGCTATCTAATAATTTGAAACTGGCTATATCCAAGCATGGCAAAAAGATTCTTATAACTTTTGAGAATTGAAAATTTAAAAGAGAGAACATACCTAGTCAGAAGTGGTGGGAACACATGACTTATATATGAGACTGCTATTCACTGGGATGAAACTGATTATAACCGTACTTGGGAGAAAGACTCTAATAACTCTCAAGAATTTTAACTCTATATGATAAAATGTACTTAGCTAGAAGTGAAGGATACTAAGAATTTTCTATGACTAAGATAGAATGATTTTAAAACACCTACTCCTTTAAAAGGGGGAAAGGAAGGAGACAGGAGGAGAGAGGGGATTGAATGGTGTAATTCTCATTTAATTAAGAGGTACAAAATACCTATGGCAATAGAGGGGAAGAAGGAAGTAGATGAGAAACACCTGCAACTTTTCCTCATCAGACTTGGCTTAAAGTTAACTTACACTCATAATCAGTTAACTTAAAAAGCATCAAGACATTCAAGTATTAAAAGGGGAAAAGGGGAGGGGGGATGGAGAAAGGGAAGGGGAGAAAAAAGGGGAACAAAGAGAAGGAAGGGAAGGGAAAAGGGAAAAATGGAAAGGGGAAAGAAAAGGTAGGAGTGTGTACAGGAGGGCATGCACACTGAAGGATGTGGTATTCAGAAACAAAATACTGGGGAAGACAGATAAAGGGGGGGAATACAAACAGAGGGAAGATAGCATTGAGGGCAATAAAGAGTTATCAATTATAACTTTGAGTGTGAATGGGATGAACTCTTCCTTAAAATGTAAGTGAATAGCAGAGTGGATTAAAAACCAGAATCCTACAATATGCTGCTTACAAGAAACTCATTTCAAGTATATATCTATATCTATATCTATATCTATATCTATATCTATATCTATATCTATATCTATATCTATATCTATATCTATATCTATATCTATATCTATATCTATATCTATCTATCTATATATAGATATAGATATAGATATAGATATATATGGAGAGAGAGTAAAAGGTTGAAGCAAAATATAGTTTGCTTCAGCTGAAGTGAAAAAAGCAGGGGGGGCAATCCTTATCTCAGAAAAAGAAGCTGCAAATATAGATAGTGTTAAAAGAGATAAGGAAGGAAACTATGATCTCCTAAAAGTTACCATAGATAATAAAGTGATTTCAACACTAAATATATATATATATATATATATATATATATATATATATATATATATATATATATATATATGCACCCAAAGGGATAGCATCCAAATTCTTTGAGAAGCAGCTGAAAGAACTACATGAAGATATACACAGCAAAACTCTACTAGAGGGAGACCTCAACCTCCCAACTGAGATATTAATAAATCAAATCATAGAATAAACAAAAAAGAAGTTATTTATATAAATAGATTGTTATAAAAATTAGATATGATAGCCTTATTGTAGAAATTGATTGGACATAGAAAAGAATATACCTTTTTTACTGCAATACATGGCACCAGGAAGAGTTAAAACAGAAAAAGAATATTATAGACCTATCTCCCTGATGAATATAGATGCAAAAATCTTAATTAAAATCTTAGCAAAATGTTTACATCAAGTTAACACTTGGATAATACATTTTGACCAAGTAAGATTCATCCCAGGAATGCAGGGTTGATTCAATATTAGGAAAACTATTAGTATAATCAATTAGATATAATCAATTATATCAACAACAAACCTATCAGAAATTATATGATCTTATCAATAGATGCTGAAAAAGATTTTGAGAAAATTCAGCACACATTCCTACTAAAAACACTAGAGAGTGTAGAAATAAACTGATTGTTCCTTAGAATAATAAGCAGTATCTATGTGAAACCATCAAAAAGCATTATATTCATTGAGGATAGGCTATAGGCCACATTAAGATCAGGGGTGAAACAAGGATGTCCATTATCCCAATTACTATTCAATATCATATTAGAAATATTAGCTGCAGCAATTAGAGATGAAAAAGAAATTGAAGGTATTAGAATTGGGAAGGAAGAGACAAATCTCTCAGTCTTTGTGGATGACATGATGGTATACTTAGAGAATCTCAAGAAATCATCCAAAAAACTACTGGAAACAATTAGCAATTTTAGCAAAGTTGTAGGATATTAACCAAACCCTCATAAATCCTCAACTTTTCTATATATGAATAGCAAGATACAGCAGGATGATCTAGAAAAAGAAATCCCATTCCAAGTAACCTCAGACAATATAAAATATCTGGGAATCTATTTGACAAGGCAGACTCAGAAACTTTTTGAAAACTATTAGAAAACACTTCTCACACAAATTAAATCATATTTATATAACTGGACAAACATCAACTGCTCATGGATAAGTAGAACTAATATAATAAAAATGACAATTATACCAAAACTAAACTATTTGTTTAGTGCCCTAGCAGTCTAAATTCCAACAAATTACATTTTATAAGTTAGAAAAATTTGTAAGTAAATTCATATGGAGAAAAATACAAAGTCAAAAAATTTCAGGAATTTAATGAAAAAAGTACAAAATAAGGAGGCTGATCCCTACCTGATCTAAAGTTATATTATAAAGCATCAGTCATTAAAACTGTCTGGTATTGGCTCAGAAACAGAGTCGTGGATCATTGGAATAGACTAGGTGCAATAGCAGTAAAAGATTATAGAAATCTGCTGTTGGATAAACCCAAACAGTCCAGCTATTGGGATAAAAACTCTCTCTTTCATTAAAATCTGCCTGGAAAATAGGAAATTAGAATGGAAGAAACTTAGATTAGAACTAACCCCACATGCTATTCCAAGAAAAGTTTCAACTGGATACAGGATTTAGAGATAAAAAATACTGTAAGCAAATTAGAAGATCAAGGACTAGTTTGCCTGTCAGATCAATGGAAAGGGAAGCAGTTTATGACTAAGGAAGAGATGGAGAACATCATCAAAAGCAAAGTAGAGGATTTCAATTACATTAAATTAAAAAGCTTTTGCACAGACAAAACCAATGTAACCATGGTCAAAAGAAATGTAAACTGGGAAACAATGTTTACAACTAATGTTTCTGACAAAGGACTCATTTCTAAAATATACAGAGAACTGAGTCATATTTTAAAAAAAAAGCTATTGCCCATTTGCCAAATGGTCAAAGGATATGAAAAGACAATTTACAGATGAGGAGTTCACAGCAATCCATAGTCATATGAAAAATTACTCTAAATAATTACTTAGTAAAGAAATGCAAATTAAGGCTTCTCTGAGGTACCACCTCACAGCTTTCAGACTGGCCAATATAACCAGAAAACATAATGAGCATTGTTGGAAGGGTTGTGGGAAATCTGGGGCACTATTACATAGTTTGTGGAGCTGTGAACTCATCCAAACTTTCCAGAGAGAAATTTGGAACTATGCCCAAAGGGCAAAAAATTTGCATATCCTTTGATCCAGCAATACCACTACTTGGTCTATACCCTAAAGAGATGATGAAAAAGTGTAAAAACACCACTTATATAAATATATTCTTTGCAGCTCTGTTTGTGGTGGGAAACAATTGTTAATCAAATAATTGTCCTTCAGTTGGGCAATGGCTTAGCAAACTGTGGTATATGTATGTCATGGAATACTTTTGTTCTATTAGAAACCAGGACATATGGGAATTCATGGAAGTCTGGAAGGATTTGCATGAACTGATGCTGAGTGAGATAAGCAGAACTAGATAAACATTGTACACCCTAAAAGCAAAATGGGGGCAGTGATCAGCCTTGATGGATTGCTCATTCCATCAGTGCAACAATCAGGTACAATTTGAGGCCCTCTGCAATGGAGAATACTATCTCTATCCAAAGAATTAACTGTGGAGTTTGAACAAAGACCAAGGACTATTGCCTTAAATTAAAAAAAAAAAAAGCTGATATCTTATTGTCCAATAGTGCTATCTCTTATACTTCCTCTTCCTTAAGGATATGATTTCTCTATCACCACACTCAATTTGGATTAGTGTATACCTTGGAAACAATGTAAAGACTGACAAATTGCCTTCTATTGGGAATGGGGGGAGGGAAGTAAGATAAAGGGAAAACTTGCAAAACTCAAAATAAATAAAATCTTAAAAAAAAAGGAAACAGGGGTGGCTAGGTGGCGTAGTGGATAAAGCACCAGCCTTGGAGTCAGGAGTACCTGGGTTCAAATCTGGACTCAGACACATAATAATTACCTAGCTGTGTGGCCTTGTGCAAGGTACTTAACCCCATTTGCCTGGCAAAAACCTAAAAAAAGTAGTAAATGACCATATTAATCTACTGTTTTACAAACACAAGGATTTTAGATTCTGGATAAGAGCTCACCATTTGAAAAAAATTTTTGGAAAGCTGAAAAATAGTATTGCAAAAACTAGGCATAGACCCATGTCAATACCAAAATATGGTCAAAATGGGAACATGATTTAGATATAAAGGACGATACTATAGACTAATTAACAGATGAAGAAATACTCATTCTGTGGGATCTCCAGAAATTGGATTAATTTATTATCAAACAAAAGGATATTATAAATTGCAAAATTGATGATTTTTGACTATATTAATTTTTTAAGTTTTTCACTAATGAAACCAATTCTGCCATGTTTCAAAGAAAAACAGAACACTGGGAAACAATTTTCTCAATAAGGTCTTCTGATAAAGTCTCGATTCTAAAATATATAGAGAATTGAATCAAATTTATGAATTTAAATTCATTCCCCAATTGATAAATGGTCAATTGTTATGAACAGTAAGTTTTCAAATGAAGAAATTTAAGTTGTATCGAATCAAATTAAAAATATTCCACATCATAGAGAAATGCAAATTAAAACAATTTTGAAGTACCACCTCACAACAATTAGTTTGATTAGGATGACAAATAGGGACAATCATGAATGTTGGAAAGTTTGTGGGAGGATCGGAACATTAATGCACTGTTGGTGGGGTTGTGAACTAATTCAATTGTTTTGGAGAGCTATATGGAACTATGCCCAAAGAACAATGAAACTGAACATTGTCTTTAATCCATCCTTACCAGTTCTAGACCTAGATCCAGAAGAAATCATATAAAATGGGAATAATCCCACATGTTCCAAAATATTCATAGCAGTCTTTTTTTAGTGGCAAAACAATCAAATGCAATAAAAACTGCAGAGTCTAAATGAAGTACATTCATTCACTATTGGTGGAATTGTCAACTGATCCAACTATTCTGGAGAGCAATATGGAACTGTGCCCAAAGCATAATAAAACTGTGTAGCTTTTTATCCAGCAATACTCAAAAAAGACTATAAAGCACAGAAAAAATTGCCACATATACAGAAATATTTTCAGAAACTTTTAGTATTGGCAAAGAATTTGGGAATGTCTGAATAAGTTATGGTATATGAATGTACTTGTCTTCTGTAAGAAATAATGAGTTGTCAGATTTTAGAGAAACATGAGAGATTTACATGAACTGGTGCTAAGTGACATCAGTGGAACCAAGAAGGCATTGGACACTTAAACAATTGCATTCTGACCTGATCATGTATGATGGATGCAGCTTATCTCAAAAGTTCAGTGATCAAGGACAGTGCAGATAGTCCTCTTAAGGAAAATGTCATGTACATCCAGAGGAAAAAAAATATAAAGTCTGAACGCAGAGCCAAGCCCATGATGTTCACTTTTTAAAACTCCATTTTTTCTTCTTTCTTACTCATGGTATTTTCCCCTTATTTCAAATTCTTCTTTAATGGAATGATTAACATGGAAGCATGTTAGACCTGATTGTATATGTATAAATTTTACCTGATTGCTGGCTGCTATGGGAAGGATATAGAGAACAGAGGATTGTAGAAAAATGTGCAAATTATAAACTTGCAATTAGATGATGAAAACTACCTTTGCATATAATTGGAAAATGAAATTAAATTTAAAAATAACTAGCCATGAATTGTTATTCAAGATGATCCTACTAAAATTTTATTATACCACTTTTGGAGTTGCTAAATTCCTGGTTCTCTTTCACAGTTTCTGAGTTTTGTGTTCCTTCATTTCCCCTGAGTTCTTTCAGTTATTTGATTTTCCTTTTATTTATCCCAGACTAACTACCTCTATTATTTTTCCATAAAATATATTTTTACACAATAAAATTTTAGATGATATTTATATAACCTTTTACAATGTATTTTTATATATTAGATTATTTGACTCTCATAAAAACCTTTAACTTAAGGAATGTCAGTAGAATAACATCATCCTTTAATAATTTGAATAAATTAAGGTACAAAACCTTTAGATGTAATTTAGTTCACATAAGTAGGTAGAAAAAATAGGAGATTGGATCCAATTCAGCTAACCTTTGATCTACTAGAGAATGCTAGGTTCTAGAGGGACTATGCTAACAGTAATAAATTTATATTCTATAGAGCATACAACATAGAAACCAATAAATAAATAGCAATTAATTGAATTAGGAAGAAAACATTAATCACATTGGGAATCAGGAAATTATTTCAGTATGAAATAGAATCTCCTCTGAACCTAGAAGTAAGCCAGGAATTCTAGTGACTATTGGTAATACAGGAATGAATTGTGGGCATACAATTTGGGATATTGACTGTTGAGTTCAGAGTACAGTAAGCATGCTAGTTTTGTTGAAATATATGTACTTGAAGGGATAGTTTGACATAACTATGGAAAAGAATACTGGAACCACAGTGATAAAAATGTTAATGCCTTCTGACTTCAAATTCAATGATCTTTCATTTTCACTTCGGGTGCTATTCCGTAGTGTTGAAAAGAAACTCTTTTTCCCAGTAGTTTATGCTTTGTTGTTTTATATTATGATCTCTTTCTTATACTGCCTTTATATCATTCAAAACACTTTATAAATTTCTAGGAAAACTTAATGCCCAAAATATACTTATTTACTTGAATGAAGAAATAAGTTTAGTTAATATATACATATTGATATATGCAAACATATATTCATATATCATATAGATATATGAAGACATATATTCATATTGATATATGAAGGTGTATATATATGAAAATACCTTAAAAGGTAATTTATTGCCCACATATTTTTATAAGTGTGATAACTTCATCAATTTAATGAAACAAACATTAAAAATTATTTTTATGTACCAGTATTTATCCGGAAACTTCTCCCTCTTCACTAGCTACATCTCTTGGGAGAAGAAGAGGAAACAATTGAATAAAAAGAATACTTATCTGGTTGACACAATGTAATTTCTTTTTTTTTTAGATTTTTTTTTCAAGGCAATGGGGTTAAGTGGCTTGCCCAAGGCCACACAACTAGGTAATTATTAAGTGTCTGAGGCTGGATTTGAACTCAGGTACTCCTGACTCCAGGGCAGGTACTCTATTCACTGCACCACATAGCCACCCCCAGACACAATGTAACTTCAAAGTCACATAGAAATTTTAGTTCAAAGAACACAAATAAATAGAAGAGATACATGAAGACTAGTAGAAATATCAAGACAGTGTGAGTATAGGCAATATAAATTTTATTAATATGGTTATAGTGAAAAGAACTGAAAAATCCTTATGGCATTTTCATGAAATCCAAAAATTCCATATCAGTACCATTCTTTGTTTAACACTTCTTTGTTGAAATTAAGCTCTCTTACAGCAGACATTGATTTGGCTTTGCCTTTGTTACTATAGTCAGTCAAATGAGAAACTGGAATTCTAAAATAAATAAAGGTATTGGAGAATCTAGTTTCTATTTGATGATGTTTGTCCTTCATTCTCAAAGAAGACTGATATCATCAGGGAGGTGATTCCAAGACAAGCACATGCTTTGGATTTGAGTGAGGGGATTCTGTGCTATGTCACTGGCCTCTTTTTCACCCCCAGAGTCATCTGGGTTCAATGACCAGATATCAATCAGGATGACTGGAGATTAGAGTTAAGTGATTTGCCCAAGCTCACACAGCTAGTAAATGGCAAGTGTAGGAATTGGATTCAAACTCCCTTCTTCCTAACTCCAAGGCTAGTTCTTTATCTACTGCACCACCTAACTGACCTGGTTCTATAAAATAATTTGTTTTCATCTCCAGGAATAAAATGGCTTATTTTATTCCACATGAGCCATCTAACTGCTATCCTATATATACATATACACAATAGAATATGAAAACATACCTTTAAAATAATTTCAAAGTATTCAGCATATACTTTTCAGTGTAACAGCAGCTTTTACATGATTGCATCGATAGATCACAGAATTGCATTATTTACAAGAATATGGAGTATTTATGGCTATACATGTTCTCTAGACTTATAGGAGAAAAAAAAATATTTTTCTTTCTCAAATGTTATTGACCATGGGTCTGTTCTGATTTATTGAAACCTCAAAGCATTTGAATCTTGTCTTTTCTTTTCCTATTTCTGATAGTCGCATACCTTTTCTAAATGGTTCATAAATTGTTCAACTTACTTCCATTCCAAATCCAAGTATGTTGAATTGCCAAAATGAAAGGAAGCTTGAGGTCAAAGATTCAAATTATTTTAATAATAGGTTATTACTTAGAGGTTAATATAATTTTAGGTATAGTGCATTTAATGACATTAAGAATATATAATTAATTTAAATGTTTTGGTCAAACTGCTACAATTGGGAAAATAAGGATTGGAAGATAAAAATGAATTCCTAGTTGTTACACTCACTAGCTCTCTGATTTACTTCTCAGAATATTTCCTTTTTTATTTTGTTGTAACTCATCTGTGGAATGAAGATAAAATTATCTGAAAAGTGTTTTGACCTCAGAAGCAGAAAGGTTCTCTGGAAGTAGAAAGGGTTATTATGAGCTTTTTTCCTCCAATAAAATACAAAGAGCATTAACATCTTGGGAAATCTTAATTCATTACAGTCATGTTTCTCAACTGGGAAGATTTTCATTAACATAAGACATTAAATTGTAAATAAATGAGTAGAAATAGCTATTTGAGATTCAATAAAATAGCTTGAAAATCAGTCAATTAAGTCAACAAATATTTATTGATTTCCTACCATAAGCAAGGTCTTGTGTTATGTTATTTGGGATTCACACTGACATATGATCTTAAGGAATTTATGATTTAGATATGATATTTAAGATTAAAAAATATGTGTCAAGTGAATGGGGGATGATGATGAGCTTAATATATATGTGACCATGTAATTAGAAGTTCTTGAAATCTAAGTTTACTATATCTTATAATTCTTTAGATTTGACAGGATGGTCATAATCTCAACAAAAGGGAGTAAGGCTAGTAGATATATCTTTATCTTAGCAGATTCATATTATAGCTAGAAGTAATTAATCATCACTTCAATTTCAAAGTGATTAAAATTGCATGTCTCACTAATCAAATTTAAGATTTGGGAAAAAAACTGATTGCTTAAGAACTATAAATGATTGTTTAAGAACTGCAACTAGTCTTTTAAAAAACTTGTGACAAATCTGTTACCTCTCAAGCATTCACAAGCACATGGAAATACGCAAAAATATGCATATTCAGATATAGATCCCCCTTTGATAATATTCCTTTTTTTCTTCCTGATAAATTTCACATTTTATTTGTCAATAGAATTTAATCTAAAATATATCTTAGACTTCTGAGGGAGGAGCAGATCTATCAGAGTGAGAAAGTTCTTTTAAGAACTTTAAAATAATATCACTAATATACTTTTGGAGTGTAATAGACAATTAAAAGGTCAGATCAAGTCATATTGTACAGCTCAATAAAGTTTAAGACATTGTAAAGAGAGTTTTGTGATTTGGGGATGGATGCAATCCTGGAAAACCATGTGAATAAAACATCAATGGAGGAATTAGATCATAGAGAAAGAAGCAGCAGCAGCTTCAGGAGATTGCAAGTTATAGATAGTAAAAGGATTAATACTGGTTAGAAAGAGTGTAGAAGGATCTCTTGTTCCCTCTGGTGCTAGCACTGGATGTAGAACCAGATAATATTTGTCACCTCCATTATATTTACTCACTCTGGGCATAGTTTAAGGGTAGAGAGAAGTGTTTTTAGTTATGAATGAGTGGAACTGGGAAGCTAGATAGTACAGTGAATAGAACTCTAGTCCTAGAGTGAGGAGGACTTGATTTCAAAACTAACCTCAGATACTTGACACTTACTAGCAGTTTAATCCTAAGAGAGAGGCTTAACCCTGAACACCTCACCAAAAAAAATATAGATAAAAGAAAAAAAGAGTAAAAGTACTGAGATTAATATCACTTAAAATCCCAAGGGAGTGGAGAAATATCATTATTTCTATTCTCATGAAAGTAAGAATCTTGAACAATATCCATTCTAGAACCAAGAAAACAAGGATCTGAAAAGTGTTATCTATTACATCTATTACATATCTATTAATCTCAGGGGTCAAAGGACCAATACCAGGAACTGAACTCAACAGAGTTCACAATCAAAAATAGTATGAAAGAATGAGGGGAAAAATAAATCTGACTATAAGTGGTGACATGGAAGATTAAGACAGAAGAAGATTTTAAAAAAAATAAAAGTAAGTATAAATCAAGACCCAAAGAAAAAAAAAGGAAATAAATTATAAAAGAGTCCAGTATGAATCTTTGGAAGAGTTAAAAATGATTTTCAAAAACAAATAAGAATGGTAGAGGAAAAATTTACTAAGAAAATTAAAGCAAAGGGAATAAATATGTAAACTTGGTATACCTAGAGAACACTATACAATCAACTTAAAAACTATGTTACAGGTAACAAAGGCCTATAATGACTGATATGTTGCATATAAACATGTAAACACAATTAATAAAATTGCAAAAGAATGGCAAAAATTCTAAAGAATATTACTCCTTGTTCAGAAGAATTGGACTAACCAGAGGATAAAAAAAAAATTGAATGAATATACCAATCAGCACCTGAAAGAGATCTCAAATTGAAAATTCCAAGAAATATTATAATTATGTTTCATAGCTCCCAGGTTGAAGAGAAAGTCCTTCACACACTCAGAAAGAAATCATTAAAATATCATAGAGGCAAAATAGAGCTCAATAGCTAAAATGTTCAAGGAAAAGAGGGCTTAGAAAATATGTCAAAGAACAGAAATTACAACCAGGAAAAACACTCCAAGAAAAACTGAGTATAATATTTTAAGAGAAAAGCAATTACTAGTTCAATGGAGTATTTTCAAGCATTCCTGATGCAAAAACTAAACCTGAATAGAAAATTTGATTTTATAATGCAAAAATTAAATAAAGTAAGCAGTAATAAATGACTATAGTAATGTACTGTTTGATAAACCTAAAGACACCAGCTTCTGGAATAAGAACTGGCTTTTTGAAAAAAATGCTGTGAAAAGTGGAAAATAGTATGGCAAAAACCAGTGACAATCACACATCTGGGACCCTATATCAAAATAAGGTAGAAATGAAAGGAGGATTTAGATATAAATGGTGATAACATAAGTCAATTAGAAGAACAAGAAATATCCTATTTGTCAGAACTATGGAATGGAAACAAGTTTATAGTCAAAGAACATAAATTGCAAAATGGATTATTTCAACTACATTATATCAAAAAGATTTTGCAAAAAGTAAAATAAAATCATTGCAATGAAGATTAGAAGAAACCAGAAATGACAATTTTATCTAAATTAAATTACTTATTCAGTGAACGCAAATCAAATTTCCAAAAAAAATATTTTATACTTAGAAAAAATGGTAACAAAATTCATATGAAGGATCAAAAGATCAAAAATATCAAGGAAATCAATGAAAAAAATGCAAAATAATGTGGCCTAGTCATAACAGTTCAAAAATTTAATAGTTCTTAAAGCTGTTTGTTATTAGATAAGGAAGAAAGTGGTGGATTAATGGAATCTCTTCTTTGAACAACCCAAGACTCCAGCTTCTGGCCTAAGAGCTGATTATTTGAAAAACAAAAACTACTGGGGAAACTGAAATATGGTATGACAGACACTAGATGTTGACCATCATTTTGCACCCTATACCAAGATAAGATTGAAATGGATATAGCATGTAGACAAAAATGATGATGCCATAATCACCGTAGGAGAATGAATATCTATCAGTCAGCTCTATGGAGAGGGGAGTAGTTTATGACTAAAGAAGTGATAGAGAACATTAAAAATTTCAAAAGGGATAATGCCAACTATATTAAATTAAAAATTTTTGCACAAGTAAAATTAACGTAACCAAGATTAGAAAGAATTCAGAAAATTGAGAAATATCTTTTACAGATAGCATTTCTGATAAAGGACTCATTTTAAATATATAGAATTGAGTAATATTTATAAGAATTCAACAAATGTTCCAATTCATAAATGATTGGAGAAATGCAGATTAAAGCAATTCTGAGGTGTCACCTCACAGTTAATAGATTATTTAAAATGAGATACCTCTTCTTTACTTGTTTTTGGAGTCTCTCAAACTCTGAACTATCTCTGGCAATGTATGTGTCAACTTCATTGTCAATGTATACCTCCCTGGAAAGAATACTACCAAGGGAAGTGACCTTTTCTATAGTACCCAAAACTGCTCTAATTGCTGTAATCGATGCTTTTACATATGGATGACGTGGTGTTGGCTGATGGACCACCTGTGCATTTTTGGTGTTAATTGTGAGGTCAAAATTAGAACATATGGGGCAGCTAGGTGACACAGTGGATAGCGCACTGGCTCTGGAGTCAGGAGTATCTGAGTTCAAATCCAGCCTCAGACACTTAATAATTACCTAGCTATGTGACCTTGGGCAAGCCACTTTAAAAAAAAAAAAACATTGCTTTGCAAAATAAATAAATAAAAATTAGCACATACAGAATGTATTCATATTTTGTTGTATCTCAGCTTCAGAGGCCTTGCTGAGTGTATAATCATCTACAAACAGAAGCTCATTCACCAACATTACCTCCACTTTGGTCTTGGTTTGTAGTCTTTTCAAGTTGAAGAATTTACTATCAATTTGCTGTGTTCATCCTTTGTAAAAGCACATGATTAATATGGCTGAAAACATCTTTTTATAATCACAGGAGCAAGGACATAGTCTTGTTATACTCCATTGGTGACCGGGATATCTCCAGAGAATCATCTACTGTACAGAACTCAGGGAAACATGCCATCATGAAATTGACATCCAAAACTGATCAACCATATTGAAGAACTTCTCTGGGCAAACAAATTTTGACATAATTTTCTATAAACCCTCATGACTGAGGTATTGGCCAGATCTACAAATTTTGCATGCAGACCTCTCTTCTGTTTCTGGTTACTGAAGTTGCTGGACAGTAAACATTATATTGACTGTTCTTTGACCTTTTCTGAAACTATACTGGCTCTTAGGAAGGTGACTATCTTCCAGGTGAAGGATCAGCCTATTAAGAAGAATTCTGACAAGCATCTTACCAGCAATGACTAAAGGAGAAATACTCTTGTAATTGTCACAGGTCAATCTATTCCCTTTACCTATAGATAGATAGATGATGGAAGCATCCTTTAATTCCTTGAATTCATGCTATATTTAGCCAGCTTTTAGATGAACAATAGACCCCCCCCCCCACCTTGTAGATCTCAGCTGGAATAGAATCAGCACTTGAAAGGAACCCAATAGCATCCAAAACTTCTTCTACAGTTGTAACTTCAGCTAGGGATAGATTGACTCCAATAGGCGATAATGATCAATGGCTTCTGTATAGATTGATCAAATGGATGAACACATAGTGGTAAGAACACTATGAAAGTATATAATCCATCTCTCTAGGATCAATGTGGCTTCTTTAGCACTGATTAGTTGAGATACACTATAATTCTTTGGTTTATAAATAGCCTTCAGGGTACCTTAACAGAACTTTGGTTTGTTACTGTTTGATGAACCTGAATTCCATATGCATTCTGACTGAGTTGAGAGTCCTGCATCTCTCTAAGTTTAACTTGTTCTTTACTTTTGATGGAATTAAATGATTCCTTCTTAGAAATTATTGAACTATTCCGCTGGAAAACGCCAGTGGAGCTCTCAGTTTTCATTTAATAGCTTCTGTATTTCTGCAATCATTATCATAAAACCAGTCTTGATGCTAGCGAGTGTTCTGACCCAGATGAGCAAATGCAGTGCTGTACACCAGATATCTGAAAGATGTCTACTCTTTATTTGTTCCATGATTGCCAAGTGTGTTTTGGCTCAGCTTTACCTCCAAGGTAGTAGCAAAGTGGTGATTCTATTTTTTTAAAGAAAGATATTTATTTTTGAGTTTTATAATTTCCCACATTCTTGCTTCCCTCCCCCCCACCCCCCCACAGAAGACATTCTGTTAGGGTTTACATTGGTTCCATATTATACACTGATCTCAAGTGAATGTAATGACAGAGAAATCATGTCCTTAAGGAAGAAAAATAAAGTATGAGAATGTAAAATTACATAATAATATAACACTTTTCCCCCTAATTTGACCGCAATAGTCTTTGGTCTTTGTTCAAAGTCCATAATTATTTCTCTGGGTACAGATGGTATTATCCATTGCAGACAAATCAAACTTGTCCCTGGTTGTTGCACTGAAGGGATGAGCAAGGCCATCAGGGTTGATCATCACCCCCCATGCTGCTGTTAGGGTATACAATGTTTTTCTGGTTCTGCTCATCTCAGTCAGCATCAATTTATGCAACTCTTTCCAGGCTTCCCTGGAATTCCCAATCCTCCTGGTTTCTAATAGAACAATAATGATCCATCTCACCATCTCTCTCTCACACACACACACACATGTATATATACCACAATTTGTTTAGCCATTCCCCAAATGAAGGACATTCAATTCATTTCCAAATTTTGCTACCACAAACAGGGCTGCTATAAATAATTTTGTACAAGTGATGTTTTCAGCCTTTTTTCATATCTTCAGGGGATAGAACCAGTAGTGGTATTGCTGTGTCAAAGAGTATGCATATTTTTGTTGACCCTGGGCATAATCCCAAATTGCTCTCCAGAAAGGTTGTATGAATTCACATGTCCCAGATTTCCCACATCCCTTCCAACATTGATCATTGTCCTTTCTGGTCATATTGGCCAGTCTGAAAGGTGTGAGGTAGTATCTCGGAGATGTTTAAATTTGCATTTATCTAATAAGTAATGATTCAGAGCAATTTTTCTTATGATTATGGATTGCTTTGATTTCCTCAGCTTTAAATTTCCTTTGATATCCGTTGACCATTTTTCAATTGTGAATGGCTTGTTTTTTCTGAAAATTTGACACAGTTATCTGTATATTTTAGAAATAAGTTTTTTGTCAGACATACTAGTAGCAAAAATTGTTTCCCAATTCATTACATTTCTTTAGATCTTGGCTACAGTAGTTATGTCTATGCAAAAGCTTATTAATTTAATGTAGTCAAAATTATTTAGTTTGTTTTGAATGTCTCTTCCTTGGTTAAAAACTGTTTACCTTTCCATAGATCTGACAGGTAAACTACTCCTTGATCTTCTAGTTTGCTTTTAATATTGTTTTTATATCTAAATCCTGTATCCATTTGGGTCTTATCTTGGTATATGGTGTGAGGTGTCGTTCTAATATAAGTTTCTTCCAAACTAACTTCTAATTTTCCCAACAGCTTTTATTGAAGAGACAGTTTTTATCCTAATAGTTGGACTCTTTGGGTTTATCAAACAGCAGACTACTATAATCATTCATGCTATTGTACCTAGTCTATTCCACTGATCTGCAACTCTTATTCTTAGCCAATTCCAGACAGTTTGAGAACTGGTGGTTTATAATATAATTTTAGATCTGGTAAGGCTAAGTCACCTTCTTTTGCACTTTTTTTTTCATTGAACCCCTGGAAATTCTTGACTTTTTATTTCTCCATATGAATTTACTTACACATTTTTCTAACTAATTAAAATATTTTTTTTGGAACTTTGATTGATAGGGCACTAAACAAATAGTTTAGTTTTGGTAGAATTGTAATTTTTATTATATAATCTTGACCTATCCATGAACAGTTGTTGTTTGCCCTGGTATTTAAATCTGATTTTATTTGCATGAGAAGAGTTTTGTATTTGTTTTCAAAATTTTTTAAGTCTGCCTTGGCAGGTATTTTATTTGGTCTAAGTCTTTACTTTGAATGGGATTTCTCTTTCTAGCTCTTTCTGCTGTATCTTGCTAGTCATATATAGAAATGTTGAGGATTTATGAGGGTTTATTTTATATCCTGCTACTTTGCTAAGGTTGCTAATTATTTCTTGTAGTTTTTTAGATGATGTTTTGGGATTATCTAGTTATAATGTCATGTCATCTGCAAAGAGTAAAAGTTTTATCTCCTCGTTCCATATTATAATTCCTTCAATTTCTTTTTCTTCTCTTATTGCTGAGGCTAATATTTCTTTTTTTTTAGTTTTAGGTTTTTGCAAGGCAAATGGGGTTAAGTGGCCACACAGCTAGGTAATTATTAAGTGTCTGAGACCAGATTTGAACCCAAGTACTCCTGACTCCAAGGCTGGTGCTTTATCCACTATGCCACGTAGCCACCCCATGAAGCTAATATTTCTAATATGGTATTGAATAGAAGTGGTGATAATGGGCATCCTTGTTTCATCCCTGATTTTACTGGGTATGCCTCAAGCCTATCCACATTGCAAATAATGCTTGTTGATGGTTTCAGATAGATACTGCTTTTTATTCTAAGGAACAGTCCATGTATTCCTACACTCTCCAGTGCTTTTATTAGGAATGGGTACTATATTTTGTCAAAAGCATTTTCAGCATCTATTGATATATCCCTTTGATTTCTGATAGGTATGTTATTGATATAATTAATTATACTAAGTTTTCATGATATTGAACCAATACTGCATTCCTGGAATAAATCCTACTTGACCATAAAGTATTATCATAGTGATAACGTGTTGTAATCATTTTGCTAAGATTATATTTAAGATTTATGCATCTATAGTCATCAGGAAGACAGATTTATAATTTTCTTTCTCTGTTTTAATTCTTCCTCATTTCAGTATCAGCACCATATTGGTGTCATAGAAAGAGTAAGGCAGGGTTCCTTCTTCACCTATTTTTTCCAAAGAGTTTATATAGAGTTTATATAGAATTGGATTTGAACCATAAATGTTTGATAGAATTCACTTGTGAATCCATCTTGCCCTAGAGATTTTTTCTTAGGGAGTTTAACAAAAACTTGTTAATTTCTTTTTTTTTGAGATGGGGTTACTTAAGTATTTAATCTCTTCTTCATAATCTGGTCAATTTATATTTTTGAAAATATTCATCCATTTCACTTAGATTGTCAAATTTATTGGCATAGAGTTGGGCAAAATAATTCCAAATTATTAATTTAATTTCTTCCTTATTGGTGGTAAATTCACATCTTTCATTTATGTTTCTAGCAATTTGGTTTTCTTCTTTTTTTAAATCAAATTGACCAGAGGTCTATCAATTTTATTGGTTTTTTCATAAAACCAGCTCTTGGTATTATTTAATAGTACAATAGTTTTCTTACAATTGATTTTATTAATTTCCCCTTCAATTTTTAGACTTTCTACTTTGGTATTTAATTGGTTTTTAAAATCATTTGTTCTTTCTTTAATTTTTTAGTTGCATATTTAGTTCATTGATTTCTTCTTTCTCTAATTTATTCATATAAGCATATAAAGATACAATGTCTCCCCTGACAGCTGCCTTGAGTGTATCCCCAAGGTTTTGGTATGTTGTTTCATTATTGTCATTATCTAGGATGAAATAATTACTTCTTTCTATAATTTGTTACTTGATACACTCATTCTTTTAAATGAGGTTATTTAGTTTCCAAATAGTTTTGGGTCTGTATCTCCATGGCCCAGTATTACATATGGTTTTTCTTGCATTATGATCTGAGAAAAATATATTCACTATTTCTGCCTTTCTGCAATTGATCATTAGGTTTTTATGTCCTTGTACAGGGTCAGTTTTTGTTTAAGTGCCATGTACTGCAGGACAAAACAAGTAAATTCCTTTCTATCTCCATTCAGTTTCCTCCATAAGACTATCATATTTAGGTTTTTATTACACTCTATTTACCTCTTTATCATCCTTCTTGTTTATTTTATGATTCTATTTATCTAAATCTGAGAGTTGAAGATTGAGTTCTCCCACTAGTAGAGTTTTGCTTTCTATGTCTTCCTGTACATCTTTCAGCTTATCCCCTAAGAATTTGGATGCTATCCTATTGAAATGCTTTATTATCTATGGTATCTTTTAGGAGGATATAGTGTTCTTCCTTATATCTTTTAATGCTATCTCTTTTTGCAGCTGCATTTTCTGAGATAAGGATTGCTAGCCCTGCTTTTTTCACTTTGGCTGAAACAAAATATATTTTGTTCCAACGTTTTACCTCTCTGCTTCAAATTAGTTTCTTGTAAGCAGCATATATCATAGGATCCTGAATTTTTTAAGGGTGACTTCATCCCATTTACATTCAAAGTTATTTTTACTCTTTATTGCCCTCCATGCTGTCTTCCTTCTGTTTGAATTCCCCCCCCTTTTTGCCCTTTATCCATTTTTCAGTGTTTTGATTCTGAATACTGCCACCTTCAGTGTGTTTGCCCTCTTATATCAACCCCCTCCCATTTCTTTCCCCTTTCCTTTTCCCCTTCTTCCCTTCCTTCTAGTAGTTCCCCTTTTTCTCTCCCTCTCCATCCCCCCTCCCCTTTCCCCCTTTTAATGCTTAGAAGATAAGATAAATTTTTTAACTTAAGTGTGTCTAAGTTAACTTTAAGCCAAGTTTGATTCGATGAAGATTCAGGTGGTTCTCACCTCCTCCTTCCTTCCCCTCAATTACAATAAGTCATTTGTACTTCTTGATGTAATGAGATTTACCCCATTCAATCTCCCTCCAACCTCCCTTCTCCTTACTGGCCCGCTTTTAAAGGAGGTATTGCTTGTAAATTGTTCTACCTGAGTCACAGAAAAGTTAAGAGTGTCCATCACTTCTGGCTATGTATATTCTCTCTAATAGAGTTATAGTTCTTAAGAATTATGAGATTCTTTCTCCCAAGTGGGTATATAGCCAGTTTCATCCTATTGGATAGCACTTTTTTTTTGCTTTTTTTTTTTACTTCTTCATGTGTCTCTTGAGCCTTCTGTTTGATATCCAAATTTTCTTTTTAGTTCTGTTCTTTTCTTCATGAAATTTTGGAAGTCTCACATTTCATTAAATGTCCATCTTTTTTTCCTGGACAAGAAGGCTCAGTTTTTCAGGGTAGTGGATTCTTGGCTGCAGTCCAAATTCCCTTCCTCTTCAGAATATCTCATTCCAGGGCCTTTGATCCCTTAATTTTGCTGTGGTCAGGTCCTGCTTAATCCTTATTGTGGATCTTTGGTATTTAATATTTTTCTTTCTGGCTGCTTTGCAGGATTTTTCTTTTTATCTGATAGTCCTGAAATTTGGCCCAACATTCCTTGTTGTTCTCATTTTAGTATCTTTTTCTGGAGGGGATTGATGTATTCTTTCAATAAATATTTTGCCCTCTGGTTCCATGATACCAGGGCAATTTTCCCTCACTAAATCCTGTATTATTTAATACAGGCTTTTTGACTTTTCAATGTTTTCATTAAGGTCAATAATACTCAGATTCTCCCTTCTTGATCGATTCTCCAGGTCAGTGGTTTTGCTGATCAGGTATTTTACATTTTTTTCCCTATTTTTTCAATCTTTTGGTTTTGTTTAACATAATCTTGTTTTCTCATGAAGTCATTAGTTTCTGCTAATTTCATTCTTTTTTTTTTTTTGAGAAGATTTCTCTTTTTTTATCTTTGGCAACTCTGCTTTTTTAGTTGGTCCATTCAATTTTTGAAGGAATTTTCTATTTTCCCAAATGTAGTTTTGGGAGAATCATTTCCTTTTTGCATTTGCCCAATTGAATATCTGAGAGAGTTATTCTCATTTTGTATTTGTCCATTTTTTTTGCAAGGATTTGTTTTCTTGTTGCATGATGTTAATTTTCTCTTGCAACATGTTAATTTTCTTTTGAATTTCTTTTCTCAGTTTATCCAATTGATTTTTAAACTGCTTGATTTCTTCAAGGAAGTCTTTCTGGGCTGGAGACCAATTCATATTCTCCTCAGCAGTGTTGGATTTCTCTGGGTTAAGATCTTTCTCTTCTAAATATTTCTCCATGGGCCCCTCTTTCTCTGGCCTTTTTTCATCTTGATTTGGCAGTTGGTGCTGGCTCTCAGAGGTTTACTTTTGAAGATCCTAGAGGCTTTGTTCACTTGGTTTAGTAATTCCAGGGTTCAGCCATTGTTGAGTGCTGGTGGCTTTCTCTGGAGTAAGGTCCTCAACTGCAGGGTCTGAGTTGATTTTGATAACTTGGCTGGGCCCTGGGGCAGGGAGTTATTCTCTTTATGTTGAGTGAGCTCTAGGGGGGTGTGGGGGGTTGTTTATTGTTTGTTCTGGGCAAAGGTGTATGCTGAAAGTATAAGGCTCAGGTCCCTGGCCCAGCTAGTTGTTCTCCAGGTCTTCTCTGGATCTCTGTGTTGGAACTCACTCTCCCATAGCTCCTCTCCCCCTAGCCAAAGACTCCGCAGCTAAAATTGGATCTGGCACTTGCCACTCACTGAAGTTTCTGTGGCTGAGTCTGGCTTCTGGCTTGCCCCTGCTGCGGTCCGCAAGCTGATCCTCTGCTCTCATCTCCCAGTTCACCAAGGTTTGCCTGAGCCAGATTTTCTTGGTAGGTGTTCTTCTAGTTTCTGTTTCTGGGTTTTGTTGATTGAATTTCTGTTATTTCTCTCATGTTTTTTTTTTGAGGGGAAAGATGATTACTTATCATGATACCCTTCTTCTCTCTCTGCCATCATGGCCATAAGTCATAATTTGCACTTCTTTAATTAATAAAAACTTGAAGCATTTTCTCATATAACTATAGATAATTTCATCAGAAAACTATCTGTGATAATGCTTTGACTACTTATCAATTGGAAAATGATTTTAATCTTTTAAATATGACTCAATTTACTATTTAATTTAGAAATGAGTCTTTTATCAGAATCATTAACTGTGAAAGTTATTTTCCTACTTAGGTAGGTACTCCACTTAGAAATTGCTTGCTTTTGTTTGTTCAAAAACTTTTAATATAATGTATGTAAAATTATCCATTTTGTAATTTTATAGGTTATAGGAACCTTATAGGTTCACTATCATTTGTTTGGTCATAAGCTCCTCTCCATTCCATACATCTAACAGATAGATAATTTTTTTCTTCTTTTTGACATAAGGTATCACCCTTTATATATCACCCTATACTGATATAGGATGTGAGATGTGGGTGTTTATTTAGTTTTTGCTATATTTTTTTTCCTATTTTCCCAGCAGTTTTTGTCAGATAATGAGTCCTTATCTCAGAAGTTGGTTAATGAAACTGTTGGTTAACCATCATTTCTGACTGTTTCTTTTGTAGATAATCTATTACTTTAATATTTAATAGCCAGTACAAGATAATTTTGATGGTTGTCACTTCTTAATATAGTTTTAGGTCTGCTAGTTCACCTTCTTTTTCTTTTTTTCCATTAATTCCTTTGATACTCTTGTTCCAGATGAATTTTGGCATTATGTTTTCAAGCTGTACAATAGATTTTTTGGATGTTTGATTAGTATGGCAAAGAATATATGATTTAATTTAGACAAAATAGTCATTTTACATTGGCTTGGGCTACCTATGAGAAATTTTTATCTTTCCAGTTGTTTGTATGTGATTTCATTTGGGTTAAATGTATTTTGCAATTATGTTCATACAGTTTTGGAATATGTCTTGGGAGACAGATTTTCAAACATATTTATGGGTTTTAAAGTTACTTTAAGTAAAATGACAAGGGACATCCTGCCAAGATGGTAGAGAGAAGACAGACACTTTGATAGTTCTCTCTGTTTCCCCTCAGAAATAACATGAGAGATGGGGCACCTAGGTGGCGCAGTGGATAAAGCACCGGCCCTGGAGTCAGGAGTACCTGGGTTCAAATCTGGTCTCAGACACATAACAATTACTTAGCCCTGTGGCCTTGGGCAAGCCACTTAACCCCATTTGCCTTGCAAAATACTTAAAAACAAACAAACAAAAAAGAGAAATAACATGAGAGAAACCTCTTAATAGAAATTCCATCAACAAAACCCAAAAAGAGAAGTTAGGAGAAAATCACCTACCAAGAAGGTCTGTTTCAGGGCACCCTGAGTGAACCAGGAGATGAGAGCAGAGGATTAGAACTGGGGACAGCAGCTGGGGGAGGACAGAAGGTCAGCTTCAGCTGTTGGAGACTTTGGTGAGTGGCAAGTGCAAGATCCAGCTTTAGCTGCAGAGATTTTGTCCAGGGGGAGAAGAGCTACAGGAGGGTGAGTACCAGCACAGTCTCAGAGAAGGCCTGGAGAGCAACCAGCTGGGCCAGGGAGCTGAGCTTCATACTTTCAGCATACACTTTTGCCCAGAACAAACAATAAACACCCCCCCCACCCCAAACACACACACACACACACACACACACACACACACACACACACAGATACACACACACACACACACACACACACACACACACACACACACACACACACACACACACACACACACACACACACACACATACACACACCCTCAGGGCAGCAGAGTTCACTTAATATAAAGAGAGTAACTCCCTCCCCCAGTGCCCAGCCTACTGCTGAGGACCACACTCCAGAAAAAGCAACCGGCACCCCCTCCTGGCTGACCCTTGGAATTACTAAGCCAAGTGAACAAAGCCTCTATCTAGTATCTTCAAAGGCAAACCTCTGAGAGCCAGCTCCCAACCCCACCCCAACACAAGATGAAAAAAGACCAGAGAAAAGGGGGGCCCATGTAGAAGTACTTAGAAGAAGAAACAGATTCTAACCCAGAGAGATCTAGCACTGCTGAGGAGAATATGAATTGGTTTCCATCTCAGAAAGACTTCTTTGAAGAAACCAGTAATGAGTTTAAAAATCAATTGGAAAAACTGGGAAAAGAAACTCAAGAGAATATTAACATGTTGAAAGAGGAAATTAACATCTCAAAACAAGAAAACAAATCCTTGGGATAAACAAATGGACAAATACCAAAAGATATAACTCACTGAGATCTAAAATTGGGCAAATGCAAAAAAAAATGATTCTCTCAAAACCACACCTGGGCAAATAGAAAACTACTTCAAAAATAGAATTGATCAACTGGAAAGGGAGTTGTAAAAGATAAAAAAAAATCCTCTTCTCTAAAAAAAAACGGTGGAATTAGTGGAAACTTATGGCTTCATGAGACAAAAAGATTGTGTTAAATGAAAGTAAATAATCAAAAAATTAGAAGAAAAACCACTGACTTTGAGAACAGATCAGAAAGGGAAAACATGAGAATTACATGCCTTCCAGAAAACATTCAAGAGAAAAAGAAAAGCCTGAACTTAATAATACAGGATTTAGTGATGGAAAATTTGCCCTCATGGAGCCAAAGGGAAAAATAGTTATTGAAAGAACACATCAATCCCCTCCAGAAATAGATCTCAAGATGAAAACACCAAGACTGTTGTGGAGAAATTCCAGAACTATCAAATAAAAAGAAAAAATATGCAAAGCAGCCAGAAATAAAAATTTTAAATACCACTGAGCCACAACAAGTATTACATAGGAACTGGGCACAGGAACATTAAGGAATGGAAGGGACTAGAAAGAGATATTCCAAAGAGCAAGGGAGCTTGGAATGCAGCCAAGAATCCGGTATCCTGAAAAGCAGAACCTTCTTGTCCAGGGAAAAAGATGGACATTTCATGAAATGTGAGACTTCCAAGATTTCATAATGAAAAGACCAGAACTAAATAGAAAACTTGGACATCAAACAGGAGGCACAAGAGACATATGAAAAGGTAAAAAAACCCTGCTATCCAATAAGTTGAAACTGGCTATATACCCACTTGGGAGATAGAGTCTCATAACTCTTGAGAATTGTAACTCTATTAGAGAGAATATACATTGCCAGAAGTGATGGACAATCTTAAGTTTTCTGTAAAACAATACCTCCTTAAAAAGGGGTGACAGTAATGAGAAGGGAGGATGGAGGGAGACTGAATGGAGTAAATCTCATTACATCAAGAGGTACAAAAGACCTATTTCAATTGAGGGGAAGAAGGGAGGAGATGAGAACTACCTGAATCTGTCTCATCTGACTTGGCTTAAAGTTAATTTAGACACACTTAATCAAGTTAAGAAACTTATCTTACCTTTCAAACATGAAATGGGGAAAAGGGAAGGGGGGGCAGGGAGTTGAAAAAAAGGGGAGCTAATAGAAGGAAGGGAAGAAGGGGAAAAAAGGAAAGGAGTAAGAAAGGGCAAGGAAAGAGGGCAAGCACATTGATTGTATTCAAAATCAAAACACTGGGAAATATGAATAAAGGGGGGGAAGAGGGAAAAATACAAACAGAAGGAAGATAACATGGAGGGCAATAAAGAGTTAGAAGTTATAACTTTGAATGTGAATGGAATGGACTGTCCCTTAAAATGCAAGCAGATAACAGAGTGGATTAAAAACAGACTCTACAATAAGATGTTTGCAAGAAACTCATTTGAAGCAAAGAAATACATATAGAATGAAAGTTAAAAGTTAAAGTGAAATATATTTTGCATCAATTGAAGTGAAAAAAACCAGAGCTAGCAATCCCTATATCAAACAAAGCAGCTGCAAAAATAGATAGCATTAAAAGAGCTATGGAAGTAAACTTTATCCTCTTAAAAGGTACCATATATAATAAAGTAATTTCAATACTAAATATGTATACACCCAATGGGACAGCATCCACATTCTTAGAGGGGAAGTTGAAAGAGTTACAGAAAGAAAAAGACAACAAAACTATGCTAGTGGGAGACTTCAACGTCCCACTCTCAGATTTAGATAAATCGAATCATAAAATAAAAAAGAAGGAAGTTAAGGAGTCAAACAGATTATTAGAAAACCTAGAAATGATAGACCTATGGAGGAAATTGAATGGAGATAGAAAGGAATATACTTTTTTTCTGCAGTGCATGACACTTACACAAAAATTGACCATGTACTAGGACATAAATACCTAATGACCAATTGCAGAAAGGCAGAAATAATGAATAGATCTTTCTCAGATCATAATGTAATAAAAATCATATTCAATACTGAGCCATGGAGGTACAGACCCAGAACTAATTAGAAAGTAAACAACTTCATTTTAAAGAATGAATGTATCAAGCAAGAAATTATAGAAAGAATTATTTGATCATAGATAATGATAATAATGATACAAAATACCAAAACTTATGGGATGCACTCAAGACGGCAGTCAGGGGATTTATTATATCTTTAAATGCTTAATGAATAAATTAGAGAAAGAAGAAATCAATGAACTAAATGTGAAACTACAAAAATTATAGAAAGAGCAAATTAAACCCCCCAATTAAATGGCAAAGTAGAATTTGTAAAAAATGAAGGAGAAATTAATAAAATTGAATATAACAAAACAATTGAACTAATAAATAAAACTAAGACCTGGTTTTATAAAAAAAACAATAAAATTGATAAATCTCTCTTCAATTTGATTTAAAAAAGAAAAAAAGAAATTCGTATTCCTAGTATCATAAATGAAAAAGGTGAATTCACCACCAATGAGGAGGGAATTAAAGTAATAATTCAGGAAATATTTTGCCCAACTCTATGCCAAGAAAGATGACAATCTAAGTGAAATAGATGAATATTTACAAAAATATAAATTGCCAAGATTAAATGAAGAGGAAATTAAAAACCTAAATAATCCTATCTCAGAAAAAAGAAATTCAACAAGCCATTGTTGAACTCCCTAAGAAAAAGTCTATAGGGCCAGGTGGATTCACAAGTGAATTCTATCAAACATTTAAGGAACAATTAGTTACAATTATTTTTAAACTCTTTGGGAAAATAGGTGAAGATAGAAATCTGCCTAACTCTTTCTATGGTACTGATACATAAACCAGGAAAAGGTAACACAGAGAAAGAAAATTATAGACCTATCTCCCTGATGAATATAGATGCAAAGATATTAAATAATATCTTAGCAAAATAATTACAAGTTATCACTAGGATAATATATTTTGATCAAGTAAGATTTATCCCAGCATTGCAGGGTCAGTTCAATATTAGGCAACCTGTTAGTATCATTAATTATATCAATAACATAGCTACCATAAATCATATGATGATAGCAATAGTTGCAAAAAAATGCTTTTGACAAAATACAGCACCCATTCCTTATAAAAAGACAAGAGTGTGTAGGGATAAATGGTTTGTTCCTTAGAATAATAAGCAGTATCTATCTGAAGCCATCAACAAACATTATATGCAATGGGTATAGGTTTGAGGCATTCTCAATAAGATCAGGGGTGACAAATGGATGCCCATTATCACTACTTCTCTTCAATGCCATATTGGAAATGTTAGCCTCAGCAATAAAAGAAGAAAAAGAAATTGAAATAATTAGAGTAGGGAAGGAGAAGACAAAATTCTCACTCTTTGCAGATGACAGGATGGTATACTTAGAGAATCCCAAAAAGTCATCTAAAGACTAATAGAAATAATTAGCTACTTTAGCAAACTCGCAGAATATAAAATAAACACTCATAAATCCTCAACATTTCTATATATGACCAATGAAATACAGCAGAAAGAGCTAGACAGAAAAATCTCATTTAAAGTAACCTCATACAAAATAAAATATTTGGGAGTATATCTGCCAAGGCAGACTCAAAAATGTTTTGAAAACAATTACAAAACACTTCTCACACAAATGAAAGCATATTTAAATACCTGGACATACACCCAGTATTCATGGATAGATTGAGCTTGTATAATAAAAATAAAAATTCTACCAATAGTAAACTACTTGTTTAGTGCCTTATCAATCAAAATTCCAAAAAATTACTTAGTGATTTAAAAGTAAATTTATATGGCAAAATAAAAAGGCAAGACTTTCCAGGGATTCAATGAAAAAGTGCAAAATAAGATGACTTAGCCTTATCAGATCTAAAATTGTATTATAATGCTTCAGTCCTCAAAACTGTCTGGTACTGGCTTTGAATTAGAATCATGGATCAATGGAATAGAATAACTGGAATAGCAGGAAATGATTATAGTAATCTGCTGTTTCATAAACCCAAAGAGTCCAGATATTGGGCTAAAAACTTTTTCTTGGATATAATCTGTTGGGAAAATTGGAAGCTAGTATGGAAAAAAAAACCTATATTAGACCAACATCTCACACCCTATATGAAGACAAGATCCAAATGGATACAGGATTTAAACATAAAAAAACAATATTATAAGGAAACTAGAAGATCAAAGAGTAGTTTACCTGTCAGATCTATGGAAATGAAGCAGTTTATGACCAAGGACAAGATGTAGAACATCATTAAAAACAAACTAGATAATTTTGATTACATTAAATTAAAAAAGTTTTGTCCAGACAAAACCACTGTAATGAAGACCAAAAGAAATAAATTTTGAAACAATTTTCCCAACTAGTATTTCTGACAAAGGACTCATTTCTAAAATGCACAGAAAACTGAGTCAAATTTTGAAAAAAAAACAAAACAAGCCGCTCCCCCAATTACTAAATGGTCAAAGGTTACCCAAAAGCAATTTACAGCTAAGGAAATCAAAGCATTGTTTTTAATCCTAATTCTGATTTTTCTTTCACTAATTGTCTGTTGAAATATATTAAGCAAGATTGTACCTATACAAGTTTTATCAGCTTTTCCATTACCCTGTGAAGGAGGGAAGGAAGGGAGGGTGGTAAAAATATGTGGAACTCAAATCATTTTGGAGCAAAACTACTCCAAATCCTTTCTAATTAGAGAAATTTGAATTAAAGCCACTCTAAAATACCACCTCACACCTCTCAGACTGGGCAATATGACCAGAAAGATCAATGATCAATGTTGGAAGGGTTGCTGGAAATCTGGGACACTAATACATTGTTGGTCGATCTGTGAACTCATTCAACCTTTCTGGAGAGCAATTTGGCATTATGCCCAAAGGGCAACAAAAATGTGCCCACCCTTTGATCCAACAATACTACTGCTGGGTCTATACCCTGAAGAGATTCTGAAAATGGGTAAAAACATCACTTGTACAAAATTATTTATAGCAGCCCGTTTTTTGGTGGAAAAGAATTGGAAATTAATGAATGTCCTTCAATTGGGAAATGGCTTCACAAACTGTGCTATATGTATGTTCATCGAACACTACTGTTCTATTACAAACCAGGAGTGATGTGAACTCCGGGAAACCTAGAAGGGTTTGCATGAACTGATGGAGTGAAATGGCTAGAACCAGAAAAACATTGTATACCCTAACATAAACATGGTGGTGTTGATCAAACTTGATGAACTTGATCATTCCATCAGTGCAACAACCAGTGAAAATTTTGGGCTATCTGCAATAGAGAATATCATCTGTATCCAGTGAAAGAATTATGGACTTTGACCAAAGACCAAAGACCATTACCTTCAAATCAGAAAAAAAAATTATCTTATTATATAATTTTACTATCTCATACTTTATTTTTCTTCTATAAGAATATGATTTCTCTGTCATTACATTCAATTGAGATCAATGTATACCATGGAAACAATGTAAAGACTAACAGAATGCCTTCTGTGAGGGGTAAGTAGAGGAAAGCAGGAAGTATTGCAGAAAAATTGTAAAACTCAAAATAAATAAAATCTTTCGTTAAAATAAGAAGTGCAAATTAAAACATCTCTAAGGTATCACCTCTCACCTAAATGATTAAGGAAAGTGGGAAGACTGGGACCTTAATTATGCACTGATCTACTTATTCTGGAGAGCAATTTGGAACAATGCCTATAGGTTATTGCTCTGTATGTTTTTATCCAATCCTATCCCAAAGGAGTCATAATAAGGGACACAAAGCCCACATATTCATAAATACTGATAACAACTCTTTTTATAGTGTCAATGAATTCCAAATTCCATGGATTCCATCAATTGAGGAATGGTTGATTAAATGATGATATAGGAATTTGAGGACAATTCTTTTTCTATAAGAAATCATAAGTAGTCAAACATTAGAAAGGCTTGAAAATAGTTGGATAAATTGATGCTGAATGAAGACAGAAGAACCAGAATATTAAATATAATAACAGTAACATTGTGAGACGATCAATTATAAAGAACTTCGATCCTCTCAGCAGCTGAATGAGCAACAATAATCCTGATAGACTTGTTAAAGAAAATGTCTTCCACATCAAAAATAACAAATAAAAACAAACAAAAAATGAACCCTGAATGCACAGTAAAGCATTCTATATTCATTTTTAATATTTCTTTTGTTTTTTCTTTCATATTGTTTTTAATCCAAGTTCTGATTTGTCTTTCACTAATTGTCTATGGAAATATATTAAGCAAGATTGGACTTATACAAGTTGTATTAGATTTTCCACTACCCTGTGAAGGAGAGAAGGAAGGGAGGGTGGTAGAAATATGTGGAATTGAAAAACTTGCAAAAGCATGACTATTGAAAACTACATTTTTATGAAAATTGAAAAAATACTAAAATAATTTAAAAAGACAAAAAACCTTGTTTTTAGCTTCCTTTCTCAAATTAAAAAAGAGAATTAAAAAATCTACATGGGAAAAAATTATCTAATCATTGTGTGCCTCAGTTTTTCTCATCTGTATATTGAAGGGATTTGAAATAAGCATGGTGTAAATTCCCTTCTAAGCTCTAAATTTCTGACTCACTCAGTGATTCATCTCCATCTGTTCTAAAAGTCAGCATTAGGATTGGTTCAAATGAAACAGAACTTCAAAGAACAGGATTGTGCCTGCATTTCCTAAGGAAACATCTTCAAATTTGTACATAGGTTAAAAAAACAGAATTATTGGTCACCCACTTTGCACAAGGCATTATATTTCTTCATTTTTTACTATTACTAAAAAAGTACCCCTAAGATTGATGGAGATATAACAGCCTGTCTGGATCAACTCACTCAATGGAGGGAGTGAGATTGCTAACATATTGCATGGCATCAACTTAAAGGTGGGGGGGAGGGATAAAAGTTGCTAGGATAGGTAGTGCTCATGGCTTCAGATTAGTCAAACTGCAGGCAATCAAAATCCATGAAAGAGAGCAGCTAAGTGCATTAACTCTTATTTAAGTATTTAAATTGTTTTTGATTTTTTAATTAAAGATTTTATTTGAGTTTTAAAATTTTTCACTCAATCTTACATCCCTCCCCCATCCCCCCCAGAAAGCAATCTGTCAGTCTTTACTTTGTTTCTATGTTCTAAATTGATGCAAATTGAGTGTGATGAAAGAGAAATCATATACTCAAGGAAGAAACAAAAAGTCTAAGATATAACAAAATCAGAATAGAAGATATCCATTTTTTTTCTAAATTAAAAGGAATAGTTCTTGAACTTTGTTCAAACTCCACAGGTCTTTATCTGGATACAGATGGTATACTCCATTGCAGACAGCCCAAAATTGTCCCTGATTGTTGCAGTGAATGAGCCAGTCCATCAAGGTTGAATATCACCCACATATTTCTCTTAGGTTGTACAGTGTTTTCCTGGTTCTGCTCAACTCACTCAGCATCAGTTTATGCAAATCCTTCCAGGCTTTCCTGAATTCCCATCCCTCATAGTTTCTAATAGAACAATAGTGTTCCATGACATACATATACCCCAGTTTGCTAAGCCATTCCCCAACTGAAGGACATTTACTTGATTTCCCATTCTTTGCCACCACAAACAGGGATGTTATGAATATTTTTCTACATGTGATATTTTTACCCTTTTTCATCATCTCTTCAGGGAACAGTCCCAGTAGTGGTATTGCTGGGGCAAATGGTATGCTCATTTTTGTTGTCCTTTGGGTGTAGTTATAAATTTCTCTCCAGAAAGATTTGATGAGTTCACAGATCCACCAACAGTGTAATAGTGTTCCATATTTCCCACAACCATTGCAAAAATGATCATTATCCTTTATGGTCATATTGGCCAGTCTGAGAGGTGTGAGGTGGTACCTTAGAGAAGCTCTAATTTTCATTTCTCTACTAAGTAATTATTTAGAGCAACTTTTCATATGGCAATAAATTGCTTTGATCTCCTCATCTGTAAATTGCCTTTTGCATATCTTTTGACCATTTGTCAATTGGGGAAGGGCTTTTTGTTTTAAAAATATGACTTAGTTCTCTGTATATTTTATTTTATTTTTTTAAATTTAATTTATTAAAGATATTATTTGAATTTAACATTTCCCCCCAATCTTGCTTCCTTATCCCCCCCCCCCCAGAAAGCACTCTGTCAGTCTTTACTTCCATGTTGTACCTTGTTCCAAATTGGGTGTGATGAGAGAGAAATCATATCCTTAAAAAGAAGAGAAGTCTAAGAGGTAACAAGATCAGATAATAAGCTATCTGTTGTTTTCTAAATTAAAGGAAATAGTCCTTGCACTTTGTTCAAACTCCACAGTTCTTTATCTGAATACTCTCCTTTGCAGACATCCCAAAATTGTTCCTGATTGCTGCACTGATGGAATGAGCAAGTCCTTCAAGGTTGAACATCACTCCCATGTTGCTGTTAGGGTGTACAGTGTTTTTCTGGTTCTGCTCATCTCACTCAGCATCAGTTCATGCAAATCCCTCCAGGTTTCCCCTGAAATCCTGTCCCTCCTGGTTTCTGATAGAACAATAGTGTTCCATGACATACATATACCTCAGTTTGCTAAGACATTCCCCAGTTGAAGTACATTTACTGGATTTCCAATTCTTTGCCACCAAAAACAGGGCTGCTATAAAAATTTTAGTACAAGTAATGTTTTTACCCCTTTTTCTCATCTCTTCAGGGTATAGACCCAGTAGTGGTGTTGTTGGGTCAAAGGGTATACACATTGTTGTTGCCCTTTGGGCATAGTTCCAAATAGCTCTCCAGAAGGGTTGGATGAGTTCACAGCTCCACCAACAGTGTAATAGTGTCCCAGATTTCCCACATCCTTTCCAACAATGATCATTATCCTTCCTGGTCATACTGGACAATCTGAGAGCTTTGAGGTGGTACCTCAGAGAAGCTTTAATTTGCATTTTTCTAATAATTAATGATTTAGACTATTTTTTTCATATGGCTATGGATTACTTTGATCTCGTCATGTGTAAATTGCCTTTGCATATCCTTTGAACATTTGTCAATTGGGGAATGGCTTTTTGTTTTAAAAATATGACTCAGTTCTCTGTATATTTTAGAAATGAGTCCTTTGTCAGAATCATTAGTTGTAAAGACTGTTGCCCAATTTACTATATGTTTTTTTATCTTGGTTATATTGGTTTTATCTGTGCAAAAGCTTTTTAATTTAATGTAATCGAAATCATCTAATTGGTTTTTGGTGATGTTCTCTAACTCTTCCTGAGTCATCAACTGTTCCCCTTTCCATAGATCTGACAGGTAGACTAGTCCTTGATCTTCTAATTTGCTTATAGTATTGTTTTTTATGTCTATGTCCTATAACCATTTGGATCTTATCTTGTCAAAGTGTGTGAGGTATTGCTCTAATCTAAGTTTCTTCCATACTAACTTCCAATTTTACCAGCAATTTTTATCAAAGAGGGAGTTTTTATCACACTGGCCAGACTCTTTGGGTTTATCAAACAGCAGATTACTATACTCATCTCCTGCTTTTACACCTAGTCTATTCCACTGGTCCACCACACTATTTCTTATCCAATAATAAACAGTTTTCATGACTGATGTTTATACTATAATTTTAGATTGGGTAGGGCTAAGCCATGTTCTTTTGTACTTTTTTTCATTAAGCTCCTGGCAATTCTTGACTTTTTATTCCTCCATATGAATTTACTTATAATTTTTTCTAACTCGTTAAAGAAATTTTTTGGAATTTTGATTGGTAGGGCACTAAACAGAGAGTTTAGTTTTGGTAGAATTGTCATTTTTATTATATTAGCTCTACCTATCCATGAGCATTTGATATTTGACCAGTTATTTAAATCTAATTTAATTTGTTTGAGAAGTGTTTTATAATTGTTTTCAAAAAGATTCTGAGTCTGTCTTGGCAAATAGACTCCCAAATATTTTATATTGTCTGAGGTTACTTTGAATGGGATTTCTCTTTCTATCTCTTCCTGCTGTTTTTGCTAGACATATATAGAAAAGTTGAAGATTTATGAGAGTTTATTTTATAACCTTCAACTTTGCTAAAATTTCTTATTGTTTCTAGTAGTTTTTTTTAGATGATTTCTTGGGATTCTCTAGGTAGACCATCATGTCATCTGAAAAGATTGAGAGTTTTGTTTCTTCCGTCCCAATTCTAATTCCTTCAATTTCTTTTTCTTCTTTAATTGCTGATGCTAACATTTATAATACAATATTGAATAGTATTGGTGATAATGGGCACCCTTGTTTCACCCCTGATCTTAATGGGAATTCCTCTAGCATCTCCCCATTGAATATAATGCTTGTTGATGGTTTCAGATAGATACTGCTAATTATTTTAAGGAACTGTCTATTTATTCCTACACTCTCTAATGTTTTTAAAAGGAATGGATACTGTATTTTGTCAAAAGCTTTTTCAGCATCTATTGATATGATCATATGGTTTCTGATAGGTTTGTTGTTGATATAATTAAGTATACTAACAGTTTTCCTAATATTGAACCAAGCCTGCATTCCTGGAACAAATCCTACTTGATCAAAATGTATTATCCTAGTGATGACTTGTTGTAATCATTTTGCTAAGATCTTATTTAAGATTTTTACATCTATATTCATCAGGGAGATAGGTCTATAATTTTCTTTCTCTTTTTTAACTCTTCCTGGTTTAGGTAACAGTACCATATTGGTTTCATAGAAAGAGTTAGGCAGAGTTCCATCTTTCCCTATTTTTCCAAAGAGTTTATATAGGATTGGAAGCAATTGTTCCTTAAATGTTTGGGAGAATTCACTTCTGAATCCATCAGGCCCTGGAGATTGTTTTACAGGGAGTTCAATAATGGCTTGTTGAATTTCTTTTTTCTGAGATAGGTTTGTAGGTATTTAATCTCTTATTCATTTAATCTGGGCAACTCATATTTTTGTAAATATTTATGCATTTCACTTAGATTATCATATTTATTGGCATAGAGGTGGGCAAAATAATTTTGAATTATTACTTTAATTTTCTCCTCATTGGTGGTGAGTTCACCTTTTTCATTTATGATACTAGCTATTTGGTTTTCTTTTTTTAAATCAAATTGATCAGAGGTTTATCAATTTTATTGGTTTTTTCATAATACCAACTTTTGGTTTTATTTATTAATTCAATAGTTTTTTGCTTTCAATTATATTAATTTCTCCTTTAATTTTTAGAATTTCTAATTTGCTACTTAATTGGGATTTTTTGATTTGTTGTTTCTCTAATTTTTTAGTTTCATGTTTAGTTCATTGATTTCCTCTTTCTCCAATTTATTCTTATAAGCATTTAGAGCTATAATATATCACCTGAGAGTTGCTTTGCATGAATCCTGTAGGTTTTGGTATGTTGTTTCTTTATTATCATTATCCAGGAAAAAAATGGTTAATTCTTTCTACAATTTGCTTTTGGGTCCACTCATTTTTTAAAATGAGGTTATTCAGTTTCCAATTTGTTCTGGGTCTATATCTCCTTGGCCCAGAATTGCCTATGATATTTATTGCATTGTGATCTGTGAAAGATGTATTCACTATTTCTGCCTTTCTGTAGTTGACCATTAGGTTTTTATGTCCTAGTACATGGTCAATTTTTGTATAAGTTCCATTTACTGTAGAGAAAAAGGTATATTCCTTTCTATCCCCATTCATTTTCCTTCATACATCTACCATATTTAATTTTTGTGACAATCTATTTACCTCCTTAATTTCTTTCTTGTTTGTTTTATGATTCGACTTATCTAGATCTGATAGAGGGAGGTTGAGTTCTCCCACTAGTAGAGTTTTGCTGTCTATGTCTTCCTGTAGTTCTTTCAGCTACTCCTCTAAGAAGTTGGATGCTGTCCCACTGGGTTCATATATGTTCAATACTGAAATGACTTTATTATCTATGGTACCTTTTAGGAGGATATAATTTCCTTCCTTATCTCTTTTAATGCTATCTAATTTTGCTGCTGCTTTGTCTGAGGTAAGGACTGCTATGCCTGCTTTTTTTACTTCAGCTGAAGCAAAATATATTTTGCTCCAACCTTTTAACTTTATTCTATATGCATCTCACTGCTTCAAATGAGTTTTTTGTAAGCAGCATATTGTAGGATTCTGTTTTTTAATCCACTCTGCTAGTTGCTTACGTTTTAAGGGAGAGTTTATCTCATTCACATTTAAGGTTATGATTACTAATTATTTTTTGCCCTCTGTGCTATCTTCCCTCTGTTTGTATTTTTCCCCGTTTCCCCCTCTTTATCCAGATTCCCCAGTCTTTTGTTTCTGAAAACCACCCCTTTTAGTGTGTTTGCTCTCCTAGATCACACCCTCCCCTTTCTTTCCCCTTTCCCTTTTTCCCTTTTCCCTTCCCTTCTTTTTATTATTTCTGCTTATTTCCCCCACTCCCTTTCCCTTTCTCTGTCCCCGCACCCCTTTTCCCCTTTTAATACTTGAAAGATTAGATGTTTTATAAGTTAACTGAGTATGTGTAGGTTGACTTTAAGCCAAGTCTGATGAGAAGAAGATTCAGGTGTTACTCCTCTGCTCCCTTCTTCCCCACTATGACCATAGGTTTTTTTGTACCTCTTAGTGTAATGAGATTTACCCCAATCAATCCCCGCCCTCCTCCTGTCTCTTTCCTGTCCCCATTTTTAGGGTGGTAGTGGGGATTTTTAAGATCACTCTACCTAAGTCATAGAAAATTCTGAGTGTCTGTCCCTTCTAGTTCTGTATATTCTGTCTAATAGAGTCAAAATTCCTGAGAGTTATTAGTCTTTCTCCCAGATGGGGTTAAAGCCAGTTACATCCCATTAGATAGTAGTCTCATGGATAAGTCATGAATGTCCATCATTTCTGGCAAGGAGTATTCTCTCTGTTAGAGTTCCTTTTCTCAAAGTTTAGGAGAATCTTTTTTTTTACCCCCATGCTGGGATATAGCCAGTTTCAACTAACTTACTGGATTGCATTTTTTTTCTTTTACTGCCCCTCCCCCTTGTTTTTTTTTAACTTTTTTTGTGTCTCTTGATCCTCCTGTTTGCCGTCCAAATTTTCTGTTTAGCTCTGCTCTATTCATCAGAAATTTTTGGAATTCGTCCATTTAGTTAAATGTCCATCTTTTTCCCTGGAAGGGAAAGCTCAGTGTTGCAGGAAAGTAGATTCTTGGCTGCATTCTAAGTTCCTGTGCTCTTCAAAATATCTCGTTCCAGGCCCTTTGATCCCTTAATGTTGATGTGGCTAGGTCCTGCATGATCCTTACTGTGACTCCTTGATATTTAAATTGTTTCTTTCTGGCTGTTTTCAGGATTTTCTCTTTTATCTGATACTTCTGTAATTTGGCCACAATATTCCTTGGTGTTTTCATTTTATGATCTTTTTCTGGTGGGGATCAATGTACTCTTTCAGTAACTACTTTGCCCTCTGATTCCATGTTATCAGGGCAGTTTTCCATCACTAGATCCTGTAATATTAAGTCCAGGCTTTTTTTTCTCTTCAAAGTTTTCAGGAAGTCCTATTTTTTTCTATTTTTTTGATTTTGTTTAACTGACTCTTGATGTCTCATGGAGTCATTAGTTTCTGTAGACTCCATTCTTTTTTGGGGGGAGGAGTTTTCTTCATTAACCTTTTGCAACTCCTTTTCCAATTGGTCAGTTCAACTTTTGAAAGAGCTTTCCATTTGACCAGTTGAGGTTTTGAGAGAATTAATTTCTTTTTGCATTTGCTCATTTGAGGATCTGAGAGAATTATTCTCATTTTGTAAGTGTCCAATTGATGATCTGAGAGATTTATTCTCCTTTTGTGTTTGTTCAATTGTACTTTCTAAGGTTTTGTTTTCTTGTTGCAAGGAATTAATTGTCTCTCCCAAATTTTTAAGCTCCTTCCTTATTTCTTCAAGGAAGTCTTTCTGTGCTGGATACCAGATTGTATTCTCCTCAGAGGTTCCAGGTCTCTCTGAGTTGCGGTCTTTCCTTCCAGGAATTTTTCTATGGATCCACCTTTCCGCTTACCCTTATTCATTATGCTAAAACCTTGAGTTGGGGGGGGGGGGTTCACCTTGTCTTGGCAACCGCTAAAGTCTTTACTGAGTGCAGTTTCTCTGGCTGGACAGTAGGAGGTGCTGGTTGCCCTCTCTGGAGTATCTGTGACCTGGGTTGTGAGGCCTTCTCCTTTTGCCCAAAGGGAGGAGTTGGAACTATTGAATTCTTTTGCCTTCAATCAATAGTGGGCTTATCCTGGCCTGTGGTCATTCCTCAGCTGGGCTGGTTCTTCACCTTACACACCTGTACCTGAGGCAGAAGTAGTTTGAAATTGTTTGTTTGGAAGGAGGCCTCAGTGCAATGGAGGCATGGACTCAGAGTTTCTCAGCCCAGAGGAGCCCAGGGATGGTGTCCGCAGCTCTCCTGTACCAGACCTCTCCCCGCAGCCCTGTCTCCAAGCTCCAGGGGGGACAGCACCAATACCAGCACCTCTGCTTCCCTGCGGACCCAAGCCCCTTTCATTCAGCCCCACCGCTGATCCAGCAGGTCTGGCTCTCAGGCCCTCAGACTCCCGGTTCCAATTCAGCTGTTAATCTGGCTGATCCTCCCTCTGAGCCCAGACTCACCTGCCTGAATTCTAGCAAAGCTGTAGTGGGAGACAAATCCTGAGGTAGATGCTCTTTCTCCTGGATTTTCTCTCTGGGTTCCGTGAGTCAGACTTCCTCTAAGAGGTTTGTTTCATGTGATGTATGGGGAAGCGATTAGGAGACTCTAGAACTGTGCCTGTCTTCTCTCCACCATCTTGGCTGGAAGTCCTCCGTATATTTTATAAATGAGTCCTTTGTCAGAATCATTAGTTGTAGAGATTGTTTCCCAATTTACTACATTTCTTTTAATCTTGCTTAGAGTGGTTTCTTTCTCTGCAAAAGCTTTTTAATTTAATGTAATAGAAATCATCTAGTTTGTTTTTAGTGATATTCTCCATCTCTTCCTTAGTCATAAACAGACAGGTAACTCCCAGGGCATTCTAGGCCCTTTGATCCCTTAATATTGATGGAGCCAGGTCCTGCATAATCTTTACTGTGACTCTTTGATATTTAAATTTTTGTTTTCTGGCTGCTTGCAGGATTTTCTCTTTTATTTGACAGTTCTGGAATCTGGCCACAAGCATTCCTTGGTGTTTTCATTTTAGGATCTCTTTCTGGAGGGGATCAATGTATTCTTTCAATAACTACTTTGTTCTCTGATTCCATGATATCAGGGCAATTTTCCTCCTCTACATGCTGTAATATCAAGCCCAGGCTTTTTTTTTCTCTTCAATGTTGTCAGGAAGTCCAATAATTCTCAGGTTGCCCCATCTCGATTTATTCTCGAGGTCAGTGGTTTTGCTGATGAGATATTTTACATTTTATTCCATTTTTTTCTGTTTTTTTATTTTGTTTAACAAGCTCTTGCTGTCTCATGAATTCATTTGTTTCTGCATACTCTATTCTTTTTTTTTAGGGAGTAGTTTTCTTCATTAACCTTTTGCAGCTCTTTTTCCAATTGGTCAATTCTACTTTTGAAAACGCTTTCCATTTGACCAACTGAGGAGTTGAGAGAATTATTTTCTTTTTGTATTTGCCCAATTTATGATCTGAGAGATTTATTCTCATTTTGTATTTGTCCAGTTGAGGATCTGAGAGATTTAGTCACATTTTTTATTTGATCAATTGTATTTTCTAATGTTTTGTTTTCTTGTTGCAAGGTATTAATTGCCTCTCCCAGATTTTCAAGTTGGTTTTTAAACTCCTTCCATATTTCTTCAAGGAAGTTTCTCTGTGCTTGAGACCAGATTATATTCTCCTCATAGGTTCTAGGTCTCTCTGAGTTAAGGTCTTTTCCTTCCAAGCATTTTTCTGTGGTTACTCCTTTCTCCTGACCTTTCTTCATTTTGCTAAGACATTGGGTTGGGGAGGGGCTGGTTCACAAGGTTTTGGTGTTGCGATCCCTAGAACTTTACTCAGAGTTTAATTTCTCTGGCTGGCCAGCAGGAGGTGCTGGTTGCTTTCTCTGGAGTGTCTGTAAACTTGATTGAGGCCTTCTCCCTTAGCTTGAAGGGAGCTATTGAAGCTATTGAATGAATCCTTTTGTCTTCAATCAATGGTGGGTTTTACCCTGGGGTGAGGCCATCCCTCTCCCTATTGTCAGTTGGGCTCACTCTTCTGCTCACACACCTGTGCCTGCGGCAGAAGTAGTCTCTAATTGTATTTGTTCTGGGAAGAGGCCTCAGCTGTAATTGAGGCATAGATGCAGATTTCCTAAGACCAGTGGACCCCAAGGATGGTGTCTAGAGTTCTCCTGCATTGGAACTCTCCCCCTAGCCCTGTCGACAAGCTCCAGAGGGTCAGCACCAACACCAGTGCTTCTGCTCCCTAGTTGATTCAAGCCTCCAATGTATAGCCCCACCGCTCATCCAGCAGGTCCCTCTCTTGGCCCTTCATGTTCCCAGCTCCAATTCAGCCACTAATCTAGCTGATCCAGGGTTGATACACACTCTGTGACAGGACTCAGCTGCCTGAACTCACCCAGGGCTGTGCAAGACAAATCCTGAGGTAGATGTTCTTTCTCCTAACTTTTCTTTCTGGGTTTTGTGAGTCAGATTTCTTTTAAGAGATTTATTTCATATCATAGATGGGGAAAGATCAGGAGACTTTAAAACTTTCCCTGTCTTCTCTCCACCATCTTGGCTGGAAGTCAGTGCATTAACTCTTTAATCAGAACTAATTAACCTGTTCTGGTGGAAATTACAATTCAAGGCAGTCTATCTGCCCAATGCTAACAAGAGGTTCAAATTTAACTGTGAGAAAGGAGCATAGTACAATTGCAAGACCTCTCAGAACTAGCAAATTGATGAGATTTTGCTTTCCCAAGCATTATTTACCATTGAGTAGATGTGACCAATTACTCAGCTCAGACTGTAACATTTACATGTAGAGAGTGAGAAACAAATTGGATTAACAATAAGAAGAAACCAGGTATTTGCATTTGATTTTATTGCTATAAAATCATTTAAATATTCTTAAATAAAGACTAAAACTAAATAAAACACATATTCTCTCTCTCCCTCTCCCTCTCCCTCTCCCTCTCTCTCTCTCTCTCTCTCTATATATATATATATATATATATATATATATATATATATATATATATATATATATTGTGTGTGTGTGTGTGTGTGTGTGTGTACACAACATATCCTCCCTATCTTTCTCATCTTTAATCACCAATTCCTACTGAAAATTTCACATAGTTTCCTTGTAGATATGTTTAGCTCAAAAGTAAACCAACATATAAATTTTCCCAGAAACTTTTCCCTTCTTAACAGCACAAATGGTTTAACCATTCTCTCAATTGAGGAGCAACTACACTGTACATTTATCTTGGTCCCAAATATCTTAGGTATAATTACCTAGGATATAGGAGTGAGACAACTTATTATGGATATATTAATCTTGGCAAAAGTTTTTTTACTGAAAATTTCTCTGATAAAGACTTTATTTCTCAAATATATTAGAAACTGAGTCAAGTTAAACGTATTTTAAAAATTTAGGCTTTCCTTAGATGAAAAGTGATCAAAGGATATGAGAAAGCATGTTTCAGAAGAAGTCAATGCTAAGAATCACATGAAAAATATGACAAATGGAGCAGTAGTGGATATAGCACCAGTACTGGAGTCAGGAGGATCTCAGTTCAAATCTAGTCTCAGACGTTTAATAATTACCTAGCTGTGTGACCTTGGGCAAATCAATTAACCTTGTTGCCTTTCAAAAAAAAGGAAAAAAATATGAAAAAGTATTATGAAAAAGTATGGAGGGACTGTAGAAAAATTGGGACACTAATACAAACCTTGTGAAGTTGTGAACTGCTCTACCTATTGAAGATAACAATTAAAAAAACTCTGATCAAAGTTCTATAACACTTTGATCCAGCAGTATCAATAGTCAATCTAAAAGAAGAAGCGATCAAAGAGAATAGTGTGCATGTGTATCCAAAGATAATTGATTTTTATAGTGGTAAATGATTATTAATGAAATACTATAGTGCTATAAGACTTAATAACCAGTATGGTTTCAGAATTACCTGGGAAGACTTTTATGAAGTCTTACAAAGTGACATGAACAAAACAAGGAGAACACTGTACAAATTAAAAGCATTATTATAGCAATGATCAAGTGTGAAAGACTTACTTGTCTGTCAAGACAATGATGAAAGAGAAAAAGCATTCAGGATGAAAAATATTATCCCCTTGCAGAGAGGAAAAGCAAAGAATTGTGAATCCAAATTGAAGTATAATTTTTAAACTTAGTTTCATTATTTTATTTTGTTGATATTAATTTTCTAATTTAGCTACCCTGGAAATATATTCGCATTACTTCTAATGTCAAATCCTTATCAAATTTCTTGCCTTCTGAAGGAGAAACAAGAGATAAAATTCAAATTTTTGAAAAAATTTTCATTTTATCTATAATTATACAATTTTTAATGAAATGAAATTTTGCAAGATCAACTATCATATTATGGCATAGTGAATAATAGTTGCTTTATTTAACACAATGTTATTGAAGTCTACTTTCTCTTTGTCCTTTAGGATTTATTGGCATTTGATAAATGGTCAAGGGATGTGAACAGGCAGTTTTCCAATAAAAAGATAAAAACAATTGATATTCATATAAAAATTTCTGTAACATTATTGATTAAAGAAATTCAGATTAAAGTAACCTTGATAGATAGTTTTGCACCTAATAGATAGCTTAAAATGATTAAAGATGTAAGCAACAAATGCAGGAGGGAATGCATAAAACTGGGCACAATCATTGTTTCTGGAATTATGAATTGATTCAAGCTATTTGAGGAGTAATCTGGGATTATCAAAGAGTTAATAATTGATTATACCCTTAATCCCAGAAATACTACTACTAGTTATATTTCTAAGATGATAAGGAAAACAAAGGAAAATAGTGATTATGTTTCAAAATCTTATTTTCTGATGTTATGTTTATGTATTTTGTTTTTTTACCCTGATTTCATTTTTCATTTTTTAAATTAAATTCAAACTATGTAAAATATTTTCATGTGTGCAAAAACAGGAGTTAATACATAATGTACAGCAATAAATTTCCATTTAAGAAAGCTTATATAACAAAATGCTACCCATTGTATCTAAAGCTTCCTTTAAGGTTTTCTTCTGTCCTATATATGTACCAACATATAGAGATACATAGCTATAAATAATAAATATTACATAAATATAATATACATAATATAATATAAATATAATATATTTATAATATTATAATATATTATATAAAATTAAATATGTATGTTTTTATAAGTATATGTATATACAAATATATTTGGTTTTATTTTTTTTCTCATTTTTATAACATTTCCTGAAAGCAACAACCATTCCTCACCTCTCTTTACTTCTACTTGTTATCTTGCCTTCCTATTCCTTAACCTACCAATTTTCCAAGCATCAGGACATTTTCACACCATATATTGCTCTCCACATTGATCTATACTCACTTCTATACATCCATCCCCACTGATCTATATACCCATACTGTATACCTATTTATCCTATTCTCTCACTCTCTCAGGCCCCTTCTTTTTCCCCTCTTCTAATTTCTTTCTGAATTTAAAAGACATATATATGTATATACAAATATTTATATATACATGTACATGTAAATCTACATATTTTTGTATATATATATGCATATTTGTATGTATATGTATTGTCCCATCTTTAACCAATTCCAAATGAAAGTAGGTTTCAAAAACTAACAAATCTTCTTATTCATCTAATTCCACTTTATTGCTTATTCCTCTCTTATCTCATTTGTATAAGGTGAAAACTCTGTATCTTTTCATACACATTTTACCTTTTAGAATTCCTTCTTACTCGACTCTAATCAATTTCCCTTTTAAAATACACAACTACTTAACAATCTTGGAAATATGTCTTCCATTTCCATATATGAATAGCAAACTGTCTTTATTCAGTACTTTTTAATTAGTCTTTGATGTTTATCTTATATTTCTCTCAGATCCTGTATGTCAAATTTTCTATTAAATTTGTCTTTTGGCAACAAAATCCGAATGTCTGGTAATTTATCAAATGTTCATTTTCTCCCAGTTCTTTTTTCTTCTACATAGAGTGTTCCAAGATGTACTAAAAGTAGTTGTTAGACCTTTGTCAACTGTGGCTCTGCCATAGGAATTGTTTTTTCTTTTGGTTCTTATTATTTCCTCCTTAACTTAAGGTTTTGTAATTTGGCTATAATTTTCCTTTCACTTTTCCTCTGAGGATTCCTTTCAGGTGGTGATCAGTGAAAGTTTTCGATTTCTACTTTATTTTTTTTTCTGATACTTTGGAACTTTTTGTTGTAATACTTAGGAAAATTGTATTTAATTTTTTTAATCAAGAATCTTTTCATTCTAGCTTCCATGTAGTCGGTTTATTCTTATGTTTCCTCTTCTTGATCAATTCTCCAAATCCAGTGATTTGTTTGTGAGATGTTTCACATTCTCTTTTATTTTAAAATTTTTTCTATATATTTTATTTTATTATTTCATGTTTTCTTATAACTTCGCTTGACTGATCCTTGCTTAATTCTAATTTTCAATTTGGAATTTACTTCTGTGGGAACACAGGCTATTCTAAAAGCCATGACACAAATCATTTCCAAGTAAACTGCCAACTGGACAGTCTCAGGAGCTGGCATGCTGCTCTGAGAGATAAGGTGCACCAGAGTCCTTGGGAGCTGAACATTCTGCCCCACAGCCCAAGGGCACAAGACACAGCTGTTTTGTCACCTTCCCCATAACATACCCCCTTATCCTGTAACACATGACGCTGCATGTACAACCTGCTTGTGCACCCCCATTCCCTCATTCTTCTTTGTTCTACCCTGGAAGACCTAACAGTATATATGTAGAAGCTAAGCAGTAATAAAATTGAGCTGGAGGCATAAGGCAGTGGTGGCTCGACTCCTTATTCTCAGCTCCCCTCCAGGAGGGAGGTCATTGCTGTGGGCCCCAAGATGAAGCAAGCCACCCTTATAATACTGTATTTCCTTTTCAAATTAGTTAAGTTTCTTTCAAATTTTTTCCTGAATCTCCCTTTGTTGATTTTTCAAATCTCTTTTTGCATTCTTCTATGCATTCTTTTTGACAGGTAGTCAATTGATATTACTCTTTGGGGTAGGAGATGCTTTTTTCTGCTTCAGTATCTTCCTCTGAAGACAAATCTAGGTCTTCTCTGTCCCCTTAGTAATTGTCTATGGTTGGGTTCTTTCTCCTCTGTCTGCTCATTAGAATTTTATTTACTTTTTTAAAATTTGCAGCTTGTTCTTATATTCAGCTCTAATTCCTGGAATATGAGGGATGTTGCCTCTAGACTCAGGAGCAGTGTCCTAGACTTGACATCTGCATTCCCCTCTCCAAGTCACAGCTAGGATACTAGACATGATCTTATTTCCCTGGAAAGCCTCCATCTGGACCTGTCACCCCTTATCTACAGAGGTTTCCTCTCTTCCTCAGCTGAGGTGATAGTGACCCAACACTATGAGGAAAGGGACAATTCTTGTGGTTGAAGTGGAGACTTTCTCTCAATCTACCTTCTCCTAGGGCTTGCTTCTTGCTGTTTCAGCTTGGAGATGTTTATACTTTCTCTGTGAATCCTCAGTCCCAGAATCTTTCTTTAGATGTTCTCTAGGAACACTATTGTTCTGTCTCAACTTTTGTTTATTTTTGCTGCTTCAAGTTCACCCTGAGGTGCATTTTTGAGTTGTTTGTGAAGGAAATCCAGAGAACTTGGAATTTTTGGCCTACTCCTCCATCTTCCCAGAATTGTCTTTCCTAAAATGTATACAGCTGCTCACAGTGTGGTGAGACACAACTGGAAATTGCAAATATATACATCCACTGGGAAATTGGATAAACAAGTTGTATTAAATGACTGTGATGGAATGCTACTGTGTTATAAGAAACAATGAGCTAAGTGATCTAAGAAAAGCATATAAAGAAGAAAAAAATAATAAAGATTGAACTTAGCAAAATTAAGAGAATGTCACATACAATAACAGCAATATTTTAAGCAATACTTTGAAAAAAAATTTTGAATATCATGAATAGGCAAATTAACTACAAAAACATATGAAGAAAGATGTTATCTGCATCCAAAAGAACTGATAAATAATAGTTTGTATAGAACAATTACCTTGTGAGTTTTATGGTAACAATTTCTTTGGTAGGGGAAGGGAAGAAAAAAGAAATTTACATGACAACTTCATTATACTTAAATAGAATACATTTATATTTAAAACAGGTAACAAACCACACATTACGCATTTGCAGTTTCATGTGCAATCCTATTTTTTCATTTTTATTAATTTAATTTATTTTCATCCATATATACATGTATAAAATTATCTTCAATTTCCTTTTTTCTCTTATTGCTACAGCTAGCATTTCTAATACTATATTGAATAGGAATGGTGATATGGGCATCCTTGGTTCACCCCTGATTTTATCAATGCATACCATGGAAGCGACGTAAAGACTATCGAAATGCATTCTGTGGAGGATGGGGGAGGGAAGCAAGATTGCAAGAAAAATTGTAAAACTCAAAATAAATAAAACCTTTCTAAAATTAAAAAATAAAAATAGTATTTTAATTTTTTTTAAAAAAGAAATGCTCCAAATGTATTCCCATTACATATAATATTTGTTGATGGATTAAAATAGATTCTATTTATTAGTTTAAAAACTCCATTTATTCATAAACTCCTTAGTGTTTCTAATAATGGATGCTGTATTTTCTGAAAGGGCTTTGTTTAAGAATCTATTGAGATAATCATGTGCTTTCTGTTTATTTTACTATTGATATGTTTAATTATGTTGGGTGTTTTACTAATGTTGAAACAGTCCTACCTACCTGTTCTAAATCCTATCTCATCATGGTGTATTATCCCAGTAATAACATTCTGTAGTCTCATTTTTAAAATTTTATTTAATATTTTTACATCAAAATTCATTACAGAGATTGGTCTACAATTTTCTTTGCTTTGGTTCTTCCTGGTTTAGGTATCAGCACTATATTGGTATCATAAAAGGAGTCTAGTAGAACTCCTTCTATTTTTAAAAATAGTCTATGTAGAATAGGAATTAATTGTTCCTCAAATGTTTGGTAGAATTTACTTGTAAATCCATATGGACCTGGAGATATTTTCCTTAAGGAATTTATTGATGATTTCTACAAATTATTTTTCTGAAATGGGATTATTTAAGTAATTCATTTTCTCTTCTGTTACCTGGGAAGTTTGTATTTTTGTAAATATTCATTCTTTTCACTCATGTTACTAAATTTGTCTTCATCCAGTTCAGCAAAGTAGCTTTGAGTTATCTCTTTAATTTCCTCCTAATTGGTGGTTAGCTCACATTTTTCATTTTTTTGATCATATATTTTTATTAATCTATATTATGTAAATGCTTGTTCTGCCCCATAAAGTAAAAATAATTTAAATCAATCTGAAAATAATTGGAATTAGCTTGTGATCCAAAAGAAATAGCAGATGAACTTTATTCAGGAAAGCAATATTATTAATTGTGCAGTCATTAAAATCATTTTCTATAAGTCTCTCTGTTCCCTACCTTGTAAAGAGTGAATAACAATAATTTTGTTAAATTATCTCTGAATTTTTACAAAGAAAATTGATTAGTACAATTTGAAAAATCACAAAGATTACTAGAATTTAGATATTCAGATTTCCAGTTTCCACAATATTACTACTATGATTTGGACAAGTGACTTCTCTCTTCCTTGGTGTTTTATTTGTAAAAGCAGAAATATGGACTAAATTATTTCAATATCTTTTCCAAAATTCTGAGGGACTTTTAAAAGCCATTACAAAGAGATGCTATGAAAGTATCTCTACAAAACAATAGTTGAATTAAAAAATATGAGTTCTTTGGAGTTTGCCAAAGCTTTACTTATATAACCATGAAAATATCAAATGACAGTCCCTTCCCTGCAGCATTTACAATTTGACTAATCTGCTATCAATTTATAATGAGTCAATCAACCAATTTATGAAAATGTGCAAAATATGTGTGGAAAAAAAAACTTGGACTTTTTTTCCATACCTGATTCAGAACATGTAAAAGTTCTGTTTGCTGTTAAATTTCTAAGTTACAAAAAGACTTACAGACATAACTCAGAAATGTCAAGGGTTTGGTTCCTTTCCATGTGTTCAATAGAATTATATCTAAAAATAATATACATGCTTTAATTTAAATGCTTTATTGATAAAAAAATTAAATCATCATTTGAATCTTCAGGGACTTGTAATTTACTAGGTTCTTGGTCCAATGTCATTGGCTGATGACTAACCAAAGTGGTATTTGCTAAAATGATGGTTAATGTTTTGGAGGCTTTTGAAGAGCTATTACTTGCCCTGATTTCCATAATTCTTGTGACTCAGGATATGAGGAGGCCTGAGGAGAGAGGGAGATTGGCTAGTCAATGCATCAGTCAGAACACTTAACATTTATGAGTTAAGTTTGCCATCTCCTATGGACATAATTTATGGTATCCCAAAAGTAGCAATTTCATAAATTACTGATCACAAATCACAATAACATATATTAGAAAATAATTTCAAAATATTACAAGAATTGCCAATATGTGACATGGAAATATGTAGGGACTATATGCCTTTCATATTTCTGAGGTATGTCTGTAAAGTATTTTTGTAACTTAGTAACTTTACAGCAAATAGAACCTCTACATGCTTTTGGAAATGTTGATAGACTTACTCAAATGTAGGGTTTCCACAAATTTTTAATTTGTGGGAAAAAATACACAATGCAATTGCAAAGAGCAAAAAGTGAAACATACTAAAATGTGGTAAGACTGTATAATTGCTGAGTTAGAATTAAGTTTGCATATAAAAGACTCAAGTAAATAGAATTCTCCTTCTCTGATGACTTGCAAGTAAGGAGGAAAAATATCATGAACCTCTAAATGTGATTTAAATTATGTCAATGGAAGCAGCAGAACTTATTACAGTTGCTATATCTCCCTTAGTCATTATATATAAAAAAGCATATTCTTGTTGTCATTGTTTTCACCTTTGTGCTTATTCTTCCCAGATCTTGGATGAAAGAGTATGGGAGTTAGACAAAATAAGGACGTTGTAATATTATAAAATTTTTCATAAAATGAAAAGAAAAGTTTGGAAGAATTTTCACAGGTTCAATGACTGAAGCCCACCCTATATTCTATCATTTACTTTAATAGACAAGATCATGGAGAAACCAACCCTGAGGCATGCCCTACTTGAACTACCCAGAAGTTGATTAGCCTTTCAGACAAAGTAAACTCTCCTCAAAGAAATGGAGTAACTTATCCACTGACTTCACCATTTACTAAAGTAAACAAGGTAAGGAGAATATTGGAAATCACCACCTTAGCCTTTTCTCCACTCTCTCTAAGGACAGAAAAGATGGAAAAGAGAGAACTTCTAGATTTTTGTACTCTCAATCACATTTTATTTTCTCATTAGGTATCCATTTAAGAACAGATAAATAATTTTAATTGACTAATATCAAGAAAATATCCATATATTTTGGAATCTATTATTGATTTGATGATACTGAAAAAATATTAACTTTTCAAGCAATCTTTAGATGGTAACTAGCTTGAGTGTTAAAAACAAGGAAAAGAGGGATTCTTTCCCATTCAGCAAAAATTGCACCTAGAATTCTATGGGATAGCAGCAGCCATTCTCTGGGGATCCATACTCCTAATTAAAAGGAAAGGATGAGTTCAGTAGCTATGTGTTCTAATGACAAATTACCTCATCTGACTATTACAACTGTATTATAGAGCAATTAACATAGCTATAAATCAATCATTTCAGAGATTAGGAAACTGATTCATCAGGATTTTAAATGGTCACATAATCAAAGAATATCTGAGGCACCATTCAAACTCAGGTCTCCTACTGACTCAGTGCTCAATATTTTTCTCATTGTACTGTCCTATGTTCAAAATCATGAAATTAACCTAACATTCCATAGAAACTAATTATTCCGATACATACCAAGAGTTTGAAAAACAAAACAAGTTGTCATTTACTTATAATTTCTTCTTCTTCTTCTTCTTGCTAAGAGTCATGATGGTAGACTACAATGGATAAGAGGTAGAGTCAAGAGGGTGGAGTAAAGGAGAGACCCACTGGGACTTTCTCTTAAAGCCCTACAATACCATTAAATAATGATTTTAAACAAATTATTGAATGGCAGAATTCATTTAAAAGTTTGAGTGAAATAATTTTCCAACCCAATGCAACTTTGAAGGTCAGGAGAAAATGATGAAATGTCTGTTACACCAGGGTGAGAGAGAAAAACATTCTAGTACAAGTCAAAGTTGACATGGTCCAGGTCCCATCAAACTAGGAGCATCTCTAGTGAGATAGAATTAGTGACAACAGATACAGTTTCTAGACCTCTTAGCCCATAGGTGTCAAAGACATCCTTGAAAGTCAGCAAGAAAAGTCTGTCATCATTGGATCATAATCCAGCAGGCCATGCTAGCATAAGCCAGGTCAAAGCAAACCAGGAGCAGGTTTTTGGAGCCACTGAAACAATTGGGCAGTTACTTCAGTATGTCTCACCTCCCTGACAATAAGTGGATTGTTCCAGTGATCTCTTTGGCTTTGCTCTTAGGGCTCTACTGCTTTGCCCATAATTAGATTTAGTGCTAGGGAAAGGAGGAACATACAAGCGTTTGAGGTCACAGAGGAACAAGGACCCCTTGCCCAGTTACAGGGCAAAAAATAGTGTTTGTGGTTGCTCAAAATCAGAACACAGGCCAGGAGAGGAATATATAGTTCTTAGCAAGAACTAAAAACTTTTAGGTCCCAGAAATATCTCTGAAAATAGCTGCACAAAGCCCCTGAAGGTTTGGAAGAAACGCTCTACTATAACAAAGAGTTAAAAATCAAGTCATATACTGGGAACATGAGCAAATAGAAAAAAATTCTACAGAAATTTAGTATGGTAACATGGAAAATTAAAACACATACTCAGAGGAAGGTAAAAAATTCACAGCTCCTAAATCCTAAGTCAACAAGAAAAATATAAATTTGTCTCAGACATGGAAGACCCAAAAAAAAATTTTCAAAATCAGTTTAGAATGTTAGAGGAAAAATTTGGTAGAGAAATTAGAGTGATAAAAGGAAAGTCTTGAAAAGTGAGTCAACAGCTTGATAAAGGAAGCACCAAAAATAGTGAAGAATATAATTAAAAACAAGTCTATGGCAAATGTCAAAAGACATATAAAAAGGCTATGATGAAAAGAAAGCTTTAAAAAGCAGAATTGAATAAATGGGAAAAAAGAGGCAAAAGATTCGCTTAATAAAAATAAATCCTTAAGAAGTAGAATTGATTAAATGGAAAAAGAGGTAAAAATGTCACTGTAGAAAATAATTCATATCAATTTAGAATTGAACAAATGTAAACTAATGACTTTATGAGAAATCATGAAACAATCAACCAAACCCAAAGAATGAAAAAAACCTAGAAGATTATGGCAAATGTCTTGTTGGAAAAACAACTGACCTTGAAAATGGGTTTAGGAGAGATAACTTAAAAATTATTGAACTATCAGGAAGACTTGATTAAAAAAATAGCCTAGACATTATCAATCAAGAAGTTATAAGCAGGGTAGCTAGGTGGCACAGTGGATAGAACACCAGCCCTGGAGTCAGGAGTATTTGAGTTCAAATTCAGCCTCAGAAATTTAATAATTACCTAAGTCTGTGGCTTTGGGCAAGCAACTTAACCCCATTGCCTTGCAAAAACTAAAAAAAAAATTATAAGGAAAAATTTCAGTGATATTCTAGAACCAGAGGGTAAAATAGAAATGGGAAAAAATCCACTAATTATCTCATGAACCAAGGAATACTACAACCAAATTCCAGAGTTCTCAGGTAAAAGAAAATAAATATTTCAAGTATTATAAAGTCAGAACAAAGATAAGATAAGATTTAGCAGTTTCTAGAATAAAAAATGCTAAAACTTGGAATATGATAATTCAGAAGACAAAAATAAATACTTAGATTATTATCAAGAATCTTCTCAGAAAAATTTTCCTTTTTCAGAGGAAAAATGGACATTAAATGAAATAAAGAACTTTCAAACTTTCCTGATTAAGAGAAGTGAACAGAAAATTCTTCCGATACAAGAATCAAGAGAAGCATGAAAAAGTAAACATAAAAGGAATTTAATGAAATTGGACTGTTTTATGTACTTGCGAAGAAGATACTGGGAGCTCATACAAACTTTCTCATCAAAAGGGCAGTTAGAAGAAGTATATAAGGCAGAGGACTTTGGGACAAGTTGAATATGAAGGACTATTTACAAAAATAAAATTAAAGAATTAGAGAGGAACGTACATTCCTGGGAGAAAAGGGAAATGCAGAGATAGAATGGGAGGCAAATTGAGGGACAGGGTGAAAAAAAGAGAGAGAATACAATACGAGAAAATACAGGTAGCAATAACAACTGCAAAAATGAAGGAAGTTTCTTTGATAAAAGCCTTATTTCTCAAAATTATAGAGAATTGAGTCAAATTTATAAAAAACTAAGAATCATTCCCCAAAGGATAAATGATCAAAAGACATGAAGTTTTCCAGTGAGGTTCTCAATACTATGTATCCCCATGTTAAAAAAAAAGTTCTAACTCATTTTTCATTAGGTAATGTAAATTTAAAAAATTATGAGGTAATTAGATTGGCTAAGGGGACAGAAAAACGAAAAGGGAAAATGTTGGAGGTGATGTAGAGAAAATGAGAAACTGATGCTTTGTTGGTGGAGTTGTGAACAAATTCAACTATTCTTTATACAAATTTGGAATCATGGCCAATAGGTTAAAAAACCATGCCTACTCTTTGATCTAATGATGCTGTTACTTGATTTGTACAGAAAAAAACAAAAGGGAAAAGTGCTTAAATATACAAGGATATATACATATATATGTGTGTATGTGTGTGTATGTGTGTGTGTGTGTGCAGTAGCTCTTTTCTGGTGGCAAGGAAGTAGGATTTGAAAAGATCCTGGATAATATGACTGAACCATTATGCTATGTAATTATAACAGAAAGCTCTTCAACTTTAAGAAATGATGAGAAAAGGAAAAAAAATTAAGTCTTATAGGAGCAGATACAAAAGTGAAATTTAATTTGTATAAAGTAACAACAAAATTATAGGATGATAAGCTGAGAATGATTTAGCTTTTCTCAGTCATTCTGTAACTGAAGTTAACTCTGAAGTACTTATGATTAATATTGCTAACCACATCCAGAGAAAAAGTTGATGTCTAACAACAGACTTAAGTACATTTTTTGCTTTATATTTCATGAGGTTTATTTATTTTGAGGGGGTGTCTCTGTTCTTTTCTACTATAGGACTATGAAGGCAGTGTTTTGCATGACTACACATTACATTTTTAATGGACTGGGAGTGGGGTGATAACGTATAGAATTTTGAACTCAAAGTATCAATGATTAATGTAACAGGATAATAAAGTAAATTGAAGAAAAAAGTATAAGCAATGCCGTTCCTTTTTATTTGCAATGAAATTTTCTCTATTAAAAGCATTTGGACAGGGAGCAGAGGCAAGATGACTGTGTGAAGGCAGGAATTCCTAGGAACTTGTTTCCCAAAAAACTAGAAAAGCCATCAAATTAAGCCTCTAGTCCAAACTTAGAGGCAGGGAATCCATGGAAAGACTGAGAGATACAATTTCCCAGTGTACGATAACTAAGAAGTTCCACAGGAAAGATTGGTTTCATCAGGACAGTGCTTGGAAAGAGCTGCACCATAGAACAGCTGGACCAGAGCAAACCAACTCAAGACTTCCAGGAACAGCCAATGCGGCACCTGGTTCCCTGGGCTCCTGGGTCCATGGCAGAGGGGGTGGTTTCTAGACCTCTTGACCCAGAGATCACCAGGGGAAGCTTGAAGGAGTGGTGAGAGAACTCAACCACACAACAGTGTACATTGAATCCCTGCTTAAGAGCAGCCCTATGGTAAGAACCTGCAGCAAGAATCAGTAGAACCAACCAGCACTTACAGAGCAGTAAGTGCTGCTTACTTACTGACAGACACTAAAGGGGTCAGGGGAGATGGAAGGGGTCTTTCTGCTCTTCCTGGGGCAGGACTCTGCTGCATGCCCACACTCAGATTCACGTTGCAGTTTGGGCCCCCATAGCTGATCAGTGACCACAAGTCCAGGGCATAGAGGAAAGCTATAGACTGAGAAAATGAGCAAACAAAAGAAAAAGAATGCTACCATAAAAAATTATTTTGGTCCCATGGGGGATCAAAATACATAAAGCCGAAGTTTCTGTATCCAAAGCTTCCAAAAGAAATAGAAAATGGGCTCAGGTAATAGAAGAGCTCAAAAACAAGTTTGAAAAACAATTGAGGGAGGTAAAGGAAAAATTGGGAGAAGAAATGAGAGCAATACAGATAAATCATGAAAAACAAATCAGGAGTTTGGTGAGAAAAATATTAAAAAAATTGAAGAAAATAAAATGTTAAAAACTAGCTTAGGCCAAATGAAAAAAGAAACCCAAAAGGCAAATGAGGAAAATGCCTAAAAAAGCAGAATTGGCCAGCTGGAAAAGACCATAAAACACTGTGTGATGAAAATAACTCTTTCAAATGTACACTGTAACTTAAGAAAGCTGGTGACTTTGCAAGAAATCAAGAAACAATAAAACAGTACAAAATGAACCAAAAATTAGAAGAAAATGTGAAATATCTCATTGGAAAAACAAATGACCTCAAAAACAGATGCATAGGAGATAATTTAAAAATTATTGGGCTACTTGATATTCATAAAGAGGAAAAGAGCCTAGATGTCATATTTTCAAGAAAAAATGCAGCAAAATTATCCTGAGATCCTAGAAGCAAAGGGTAAAAGAAAAATTGAGTGAATTCATTGATTACCTCCTGAAAGAGTTCCCAAAACAAAAAAATCCCAGGAATAATATAACCAAATTCCAAAACTCCCAAGACAAAGAGAAAATATTAAAAGCTGCCAAGGACAAACAATTCAACTAGCATGGCTCTATAGGCGGGATTACACAGGATTTGTCACTGTCTATATTAAGGACTCAAAAGGCTTGGGATCTGATATTCCAGAAGGCAAAAGAGCTTGGTTTACAAGCAAGAATCAACTACCCAGCAAAACTGAGCATCCTTTTTCAGGGGAAAATATGGATTTTCAATGAAACAGAGGTCTCTCAAACTTTCCTGTTGAAATTATGGGGACTAAACAGAAATATTGGTCTTCAAGTGTAGAACTGAGAAGGAGTAAATATGAGAAACCTAATGATGTTAGATTGTTTATATTATTGCATGGGAAGAAGATACCCATAATTCATATGGATTTTCTAATTCATAAGACTGGTTAGAAGGAGCATATATAGATAGACAAGAAACAGGAGGGAATTGAATATAATGATATAATATGGTAAAAACATGGAGTCAATTGGTGACAGAGGAAAGTACTGGGTGAAAGGGAAGGTAGAGGTAGAATGGGATAAGACATTTAATATAAAAGAATCAAGAAAAAGTTTTTACAATGAAGTGAAATAGGGGAAGGGAAGTGGGGGAATGAGAGAGCCTTCATTCTCATCAGAAATGACTGTGAAGAAATGACATACACATAAAACAGGGTACAGAAATCTATCTTAGCCTAGAGAAAAATGAGAGGAAATATATGGGATAAGGGGGAATGGGAGGAGGGCTAGAGGTTTAGGTGATAGAAGAGAGGGAAAAATATGGGAGAGGATACTCAGGCAGAACACAATTCTGAGCAGGCACAGGGTGAAATGAGAGAATAGAATAAATGACAGTGGGGGGGAATAGAGTGCAGGGTAATACTGCTAATAATAGCAACTATGGGAAAAATATTGAAGCAACTTCTCTGCTGGATTTACTATAAAGTAGGCAACTCATCCCAGAGACAGAGTCAATTGAATCTGAGCACAGCCTTTTTCTCTTTCATTATTCTTGAGGGATCTCTATCTTCTTTGGGTTGAGGGGAGTTTATGTTTACTCTCACAACAACATTATTGTAATTATATAAATTAAATAAACCAAATTATCATTTAAAATAAAGCATTTGGAAATGAATCTTTTGCATTTCAAATGAAAAAGGCATTAGAATTCATAAAAGGTTTTATATTATTTATCTAAGATAATCAAGTTATTACCAACATCCAGACTCATTACAATATTTGTCAACTTTTTGGAGGTTCTGTGGGACTGTGATCAAGCCTTTTTTCCCATTCCCATATTTGAAATCCCTCATATTTATCATACTGTCAGATTGGGAAGCATTTAATTTATCTTAAAAAGCCAAATGGAGTAGCAAAAGAAAAAAAAGTAGCACAGGACATTATAAATTACACAGCTTTGAGATCTTCTAAAACAATAAACTGTACTCTAAATATAACCTCTTTACCCAATGACAAATGAATTAATATTATTGGAAGAAGTAAATCATATCAATATTTTAATATGAGACTTCTGGTCAAGATGGTGGATAAAATGCAGGAGCTTTGGTAAGCTCTCTTGGGATCACCTCAGAAATGACATAAATCAAGCCTCTTAACAGATTTTAGAGTGACAGAAAAGAAAATAGGGGAACATCTTTCTCTTTTTTTTAGTTTTTTGCAAGTCAAATGGGGTTAAGTGGCTTGCCCAAGGCCACACAGCTAGGTAATTATTAAGTGTCTGAGGCCGGATTTGAACTCAACTACTCCTGACTCCAGGGCTGGTGCTCTATTCACTGTGCCACCTAGCCACCCCACATCTTTCAATTTTTTTAAAAAAAAATTTATTTATTTTGAGTTTTACCATTTTTCTCTTAATATTACTTCCCTCCCTGCCACCCCCACAGAATGCAATTTGCCATTCTTTACAATATTTCCATGGATTATGTTGATCCAAATTGAATGTGATCAGAGAAAAATCATAACCTTAAAGAAGAACAATAATGTAAAAAAGATAGCAAGAACAGACAATAAAGATATATTTTTATTTCTAAATTAAATATAATAGTCCTTGGTCTTTGTTGAATCTCCACAGTGCCTTTTCTGGATACAGATGATATTCTCCATTGGAGATAGTGTCAAATTGTCCCTGATTGTTTCACTGATGGAATGAGCGAGTCCTTCAAGGTTGAACATCATCCCCATGTTGCTGTTAGGGTGTACAGTGTTTTTCTGGTTTTGCTCATCTCACTCAGCATCAGTTCATGCAAGTCCCTCCAGGCTTCCCTGAAATCCCATCCCTCCTGGTTTCTAATAGAACAATAGTATTCCATGACATACATATACCACAGTTTTCTAAGCTATTCCCCAATTGAAGGACATTTGAATAGATTCTTAGAAAAGCTAAGTATGATACATACTTGCAGAAAATGGAATGGGTATAGTAAGAAATACAACTTTTTATCCAGTGAGCATGGCATCTACACAAAAAATGACCTTTTATTAGGACATAAAAACCTCATAATCCAATAAAGAATAGGAGAAATATTAAATGCATCCTTTTCATTTCATGAAGAAATAAAAATAACATACAAAAAGGTCATGGAGAATTCAGATTAAATGTAAAGCAAATAATTTAATTTTAAAGAATGAGTAGGTAAGGCAAGAAATTTTAGCAATAATTAGTATACACGGAAGACAATGACAATAAGGAGGCAACATGACAAAACTTTAGGGATACAACCAAAGTTATTAGAGGTTATTTTATATCTTTAAAAACATGCATGAATAAAATAGAGAAAGAAGAGTTTAATAAATTGAGCATACCAGTAAAAAGTTAAAGAAAAGAAAAATTAAAATTTCTAAATACATACAAAATTAGAAATTCTAAACATCAAAGGAGAAATTAATGAAACTAAAAGTAATAAAACCATTGAACTAATAAATAAAACTACATGTTAGTTTTATGAGAAAAAGCAGTAAAATAGATAAAACTTTGACTAATTTGATTTTTTTATAAAAGAAGAAAAATCAAAACCAATATCAAAAATGAAATAAGTGAATTCACCACCAATGAGGAAAAAAATGAATTAAAAATTTGGAGCTTTTTTGCCTAACTATGCATATAAAATTGATAATTATAAGTGAAATGGGTAAATACTTACAAAATATAAATATTCCCCAGTTTAAAAGAAGAAATTAAAGACTTAATATATAGGCCCATTCCAGAAAAAAAAATGAAACTGAACAAACCATTAATAAACTCCCTAAGAAAATTCTCCAGGTTCAGATGGATTCACAAGTGAATTCTCCCAAACATTTAAAGAACTCTTCATTCCAGTCTGCATGAGCTTTTTGGGGAAAAAATATCAGTGAAAAATGAGTGTTGTTTTTTGTAACTATACATACATATATATATATATATATATATATATATATATATATATATGCATATGGATGAATGTTGAAAAACTTTCATAACGTGTACTTGGAAAAATGAAATATCAATTAAAATGAAGAATGAGTGCTGCCAAATTCCTTCTGTAAGACCAAAATGGTACTGTACCTAAACCAGGAACAGTCAAAACAGAGAAAGAAAATTATAGACTAACTTCCTTAACAAATACAGAGGTTAAAAAATTTTTTAAATATATTAGTAAAGAAATTTTAGAAAGTTATAGCAAGGAAAATACAATATGATCAAGTAGAATATATGTATAGGAATGCAAGGTTGGTTCAATCTTAGGAAAACTATCATTATAATTGACCATATCAGTAACAAACCTAATAGAAATCATATGTTTATTTCAATAGATGCTAAAAAAGTTTTTGACAATAAAAATGACTAAAAATGGTAGAGAATTAGGAATAGATGGAGTTCTTAAAACAATAAGCAGTATCTATCTAAATCCATCATCAAACATTATATGTAATGAGGACAAACTAGAAACACTCCCAATAAGATCAGGGTTATCACCACTATTATTCAATACTGTTTTAGAAATGTTAGTTTTAGCAATTAGAGAAGAAATAAAATTGAAGGTATGAGAAATGCTAATGAAAAAAGAAAATTCACTATTTGTAGGTAAGATGGTATGCTTTGGGGATCCTAGAAAATAATCTTAAAACTTCTTAAAATATTAGTAATTTTAGCAAAGCTGCAAAATATAAAATAAAGCCACAAAATCATCAAGATTTCTACATATTACTAGCAAATCACATCAGAAAGAGATAGAGAAATATCATTTGGAATAATTATAGGCAATATAAAAACCTTGGGACTGTACCTGCCAAGGTAGATGCAAAAATCTATATAAACCAAGTAAAAGACACCACGTTTCACATAATAAAATCAGGTCTAAATAACTAGGCAAACATTAAATGCTCATGACTAGACCAAGCAAATATATTAAAAATGAAAATTCTGCCTATGTTAAATTCCTTAATCATAGCCATATCTATTAAATTTCCAAGATGTCGTTTTAGTTAGAAAAAACAACCTCATTGATATGCAGAAACAATTGATCAAGAATATCATAATAAATAATGGAAAAAATGGAAAAGGAAAGTGGCCTAGCCATACCAGATGTAAAATTATAATAGAAACTATCAGTCACAAAATCTATTTTGTAAAGGTTAGGAAACAGAATGGTGGATCAGTACCATATATTAGTTTCAAAATAAATAATAATAATAAATGAATTTAGTAATTTGCTGCTTGATAAAGCCCAAGATTGTAGATTTTGAGATAAAATTTAATAAGAAAACTGGCAGAAAGCACATTAAAAACTAGTCATAGACTAATATTTCACAATCAATGCTGAGAGAAAGTCAAAATGTGTACAAGATTTAGCCTTAAAAGTTCAAATAAGAAGTCAATTAGAAAAACAAGGAATAGTTTACCTATGAGATAAGTGGAAAGGGAAACAGTTTATGACCAAAGAAAAAACCAAAATCATTATAAAATGAAAAATTGATAATTTGCATTACATTTATTTGGAAAGTTCTTGCATATATAAAACCAATGTAATCAAGATTAAAAGGAAGGCAGTAAGTTAGGAAATGTTTTGTACCACTAGTGTTTCTGAAAAATGACTCATTTCTAAAATATATAAAGAACCTAGTTAAATTTCTAAGAATACAAGTCATTTCCCAATTGATAAATCATCAAAGGATCTGAAAAAATGTGTGAAAAAATGTACTAAATCATTATTAATTGGAGAAATGCAAATGAAAACAACTCAGGTACCACTTCACACCTATTAGACTGGCCAGTATGACTTAATGAAAAATGATCAATATTGAAGGGGATGTGGGAAAACTGGGATATAATGCATTATTGGTGGTACTGTGAAGTGACCCAACCTTTCTAGAGAGCAATTGGTAACTATGCCAAAGGGCAATAAAGCTGTTCATACCCTTTGATCCAGTAATACCACTTCCAAGTCTGTATCCCAGAGATCACGAAAAAGGCAAAAAGCCCTACATATATAAAAATACTTATACCAGCTCTTTTCGTAGTGGCAAAGTATTAGAAATTGAGGGGATGCTTATCTATTGGGGAATGACTGAGCAAACTGTGGTATATGAATGTGATGTAACACTGTTATTCTATAAGAAATTATGAGAGATGTGACTTCAGAATATCCTGAAACAGTTTGTGTGAATTAATCCTGAGTGAAGTGATCAGAATCAGAAGAATATTATATCTAATAGCAGCAAAATTGGATGATGATCAACTATGATGGACTTGTTCATTTCAGCAGTACAATTATTAAAGAAAATTCTGAAAGGCTTGTGATGGAAAATTTGATCCATTTGCAAAGAAGGAACTGTGGAGCTTAAATGCATGCCAAAGTTCACTATCTTCATTTTTTTAAAAAAAAGTTGTTTAACATAATTAGTAGCTTTTTCCTCTCTCATCTTTTCCCATTTTGATTTGGTGCTTTCACAATCTGATTAATATGAATCTATGTTTAGCATGGTTATGCATATATCATCTATATTAGATTGTTTTCTATCAGGGGGAGAAGGGATAATGGGGAAAGAAGGAAAAAATGTGAAACTCAAAATCTTACAAAACTGATTCTTGAAACCTATGCCTATATTTGGAAAAATAATTTTAAAAAAGTCAAAGATATGAAGAAGGTAGTTAAACACCTGGAGCAGTTATGTGAGTTGATTTTATCATATATTCAAATATATTTAGAATTACATTTTCTGTGTTACTTGAACATTTCATTTGGAATGTTTAATCATTATTTGTAAAAGTCATACAGTCACCATCTGTTGTACAAAATGATGAGCTGTGTTAATTTGTAAACAACTTGATATGTTTCCTCCAGACTAAGTCTATAAATCCTTTTATATCTGTGATTTCAATTTGAAGGTTAAAAAAAAAGTTAAATTGAAACAAGGTGAATCGAAAATATCATTCAGGTTTAAGAATTATGAGACCAAATTCCTTTATATATTTCTTTTTTTTTTGTGGAAAGCTTGTGTTTTTTTAAAAATAAATTATTTGATGCTGTTGTTGCTGACAAGAACTAAAAAGAAATTTAAGCTGACTAAATCTAGAACTAGTATCCATAAAACTAGAACATGTGATGTGGAATTCATACTGTACCACTGTTTAGAGTCAGACTTTCAACTATTTTGTGATAATGTCAAAAGAAGGGAGAAAATTTTCTGCATAGAATTGAAAGTTTTTAACTCAACCTTATCAAGCAATTTATAAATGCAACATTATTGACCCTTATTATCAGAATTTTACCAAAATATTTAAGTGATGTATAGAACATTCCAGAGAAGAGAGACCAAAAAGAGGATTTAATCAGGAACCATTAGATATCTTTATCAAATTTAGAAGGATAACAGCCAAAAGCAACAATGTTTAAGAATACATACCCTAATCAATACTAGAAAAGCAGATGGTAGAAGATTACAAGTGTTTGATAAAAACTTCTATATCTGCTAAAACTAAGATTCTCAGTTCTCTGTCATTTGTGTGACTAACTCACAAGCCAAACTATCATGGCAACATGCCTGTACATTTTGTCTAATCACTGTATCACGTTCTGTCACTGGGGGTTCTGGGCTGAAGTTTTATCTACAGTAGATTAAATGTCTTTTTTTGTGATTTTTCATGACTTTTATAATTGCATTTAGTCTACTTGTCCAGGTGCATGTTTAATCTTTAATTTTCACTGTCTTGCCAAATTCTCTAATGCAAATAGTATCTACCAGCTGTTATCTGCTGTCAGCTGTTTTCTCCATGAATATCCTATGTAGACATTTAATTTCCAAGTCTTCTTGCTATTTTTCTCTTTTTCCTCACCTGTCACCTCACACTTCAGACAACTTGTACTAATATCATACTTAATCTGTGTTCCAATATTTTAATTCCATTAGGTTTTCAGTAAGGATTTCTTTATAGAAGATTTTCCTTAATTTTTCTGGAAGTTTCCTTTTGGAATATTGATGGTTCAAATTCATAAATTCAATCAAGTAAAGTAATATACAAAAATACTGTGATATTGTTAAAGTAATCGATCAATATGAGCTTTTTAAATAATTAATTAAAGCTTTCTTATCATTTCCATAATGAGGACTATAAGGTAAAGAGGAAGTTGTTTACTATCTTTCACTGAAAAAGTTTCCACATCTGGTAGTTATCTATATCAATGAAATTATAGTTTTTTTTCTTTAACCCTTAAATAAGTCATTATTACTTCTATCCAAGTTAAATTTCCAAAGTTTCAGTCTAGATCTATTTTGTGTTCTCTGATTAATAGAGATAGAATATCTAGTTTTCTGCTTATATGTGAAAGTTTTCCATGTAATGAAAGACAATTATCAAATTTCTCCTCAGTATTCAATTCACATTCCATTAACATAGCTATGTGGGTTTTATTTTCCAGTCTGACAAGCAACTTTGAGTGTTAGTCAAAACCATTCATTCTCTTCTTGTTCTTTTAGTCATGGAATATAAAATGTTACACATTCCTTTAGAAAGACTGATCATAATTTGATAATGATGGATTTGTTTTGTTTTGCTTTTCATTGTGTATATAAATCTGTGCACTTTAATACTATAAACTGAAAATAAGGCACCAACCTATAGTGGTAGAAGTAGCTTCCAAATCTAGGAGATACTATATCAATTAATCTGAAGTCTATTTTCTTTCCCTAGTTAATTCTTTTTAATAAGGATTCTTATTTATTACCAATATTTGTATTGAAATTTCATTTAATCATTTTACACTTTATCTGCATTCTAACTTATGCTGTCTATATTATAGTGATAGGCATATAAAAATTTATTCCTATTATTACAATTCATTTCTTACTGCTTATCGCACTAGAGCACTTATTTTAGATTTTTAATATTTTCAGTTACAGTTCAAGGCACTCCATTAGTAATCTAACAGTATTCTTTTATTTTTCTGATCAGCTTTTATTGAATATTTTTTCCAGTCAGGCAATAGTTATATCCTGCATGCCTGATTAATCCCACAACAGTAAACTTTAAATCTTGGGATGTTAAAAACTTCATTCTTCTGTAATTTGAGTATTTCACAACCTTTAGACACACAAAAAGAATGTGGTTGGATAAAAAGATAAGATGTTTTCCTTGTATAAAGGATTAGACTGTGATCAAAACAAAAAAGCACTACATGATCTCCCATTTGAGATCCAGTCCTATCTCTATTTCTTCTTTTACATTCAAAGCCACTTCACTGAAGATCTCCAGTCTATGCCCAAGAAATAGGCAATAATGAATTAACTGTGCTAAGTGTCAAGGAAATGAATAAAAGTAAGACAGTAATTGCTTGGAAAACTCAAATTCTATTAAGAGAAACAAGAAATAGGAATTCTTCTCACCATCCTTAAAGAAGAGAAGTAAAATAGCTGTTGATATGTCTTTTTTAATATATTTTAAATGTTAAAAATATTTTCAGTTTGTTTCTAGTTCCAAATTCTTTTTTCTACTTTGATCACCATCATTTAAACTCCTAATAGAAGTACTTCTGAGCAGAGGCCATATAACTTTATAGCTTTCCAAACTGATTTCTAAAATGGTTGGATTAATTTTGCTTTCTCATTGTCTATACTTATTCCTTCAATGTTATTTTTTTTCTCTTATTGTTATAGTTAGCATATCTTTCTTTCAAGGGGGAGGTAGATAACACTTCTTTTTCAGAACTCCTTCAGAGTCCTCTTGGCTCACATCATTGCTGAGAAAAGGTAAGTCATTCACAACTGATCATTCTACCATATTGCTGTCACTTTGCATCTTCTCATGTAAGTTTTTTACTAACAAAATCCTGTTCATCATTTTTATAATATAATAGAATTTCATCCTTGATCATATCCATTCCTCAACCAGTGGACATCTCATTTTCTAGCTACCTGTTACCATAAAAGTGTACTACAAATAACTTTATACATATAGGTCCTTTTCCTTCCTCTATTCATTTCTTCTGGTACATAAGCATAGTAGTGGTACTCCTAGTTACACATTGCTCTACAGAATTATTTTTTTCCACAGCTTCTCCAAAAATGAATTAATATCTCATTTTCCATATGTCCCTTCCAATATTTGTCATTTTGTCCTTTCTTTTTAGGCAATCCAATAAATCTAAGGTAGTACCTCAGAATTATATAATTAGCATTTTAATACATGATTGAATACTAATGATAATAAAAATTTCATGTTTTACATCTAATCTTATTGGCATGGTTTCTAGTTCATCTTCATTACAAATAATGTTGACTCTTGCTTTTTAGTGTATAGTATTTATCACCAGAATGAAACTTATATTTATTTTTATCCTTTCTAGAGTTTTTAATAGGAATATCTATAGCAATTTGTCAAAAGGTTGTTTTTTCCTGTATCTACAGAAATAATCATATTATTGCTGTGATCATTGATAATCATAGTTTTCTGAATATTTAACCAGCCCTGAAATACTGGTGTAAATTCAACCATGTAACAGTACATGATCTTTGTCATACATAATTTAATTCCATTGGACTAATATTATTTTAAAATATTTATTAGGAATTAATTAGGAAAATTGGTCTGCAGTTTACTTTCTGAACTTTTTGCTTTCCTTGGTATAGATATCCAAAATATTTTTCTGACCATTTATAGAATAGTGGAATTTATTTTTCCTTCAAATATAAGATAGAATTCGCTTGAAAATCATCTTGTGAACAATATTTTCTCTACCCACCCTTTAGGGAATGAAGACTTTTTAAACTCTTTTTTAAAAATTGATATTGTTTTATTTTTCCATTTAGCTGTTATGAAAGTTATTGAATATTCATTCACATTCATATGCATATCTATAAATTGCATAATCCCCTTCCAGTCTCTCTTCCCTCTCCCTCCCCCTTAGTTTTGAATAGTCTGATAAATATTGTGCATATATATGTGTGTTTAGCATGTTTACAAATTAGTCATTTCTTGTATGAGGCATTAGGACTAAGTTAAAAGAAAGAAAAACATGAGATAGGAAAGAAAAGCATAAGTGAAAATTTTAAGAAGTGAATGCAATGTTCATTCAGATTCTGTAGGGTTGTTTTGTTTTTCTTCCTCTGGATGTGGATAGCATTGTCCATAACAAGTCTCCTAGGTTTGTACTACTCTTTGAACTTCTGCATCCATTAAGGTTGACCAACTCACAATGTTGTTGTTAATGTGTGCAATTGTTCTCTTAGTTCTGTTTCCTTCGCTCTTCATTAGTATCTGTATTTCATTCCATGCTTTTCTAGAATCTAAACATCCATTGTTTATTTTAGAATAATAAGAATTCATAATATTCTTATAAGATAATTTATAAGCCCTGATCCAATTGATGTATATCTCCACAATTTCCAATTCTTCCACACTACAAAAAGAGCTGCTATGAATATTTTGGAACATGTGGTATTTTTGTCAATTTTTATTATCTCTTCTATATATAGATATAATATTTGCATTGCTTTCTCTAAGTTATGATCAGCTTTATTGCTCTTTAGGCACAGTTCCATACTGCTTTCCAGAAAGTTTGGATTAGTTCACAATGCTACTAGCAGTGCATTAATGACTCAGTCTTCCCACAACCTCTCTCTCTCTCTCTCTCTCAAATCATTGTTTTCCCCTTCTTTGTCACTTTACCAATCTGATAGGTATGAAGTAGAACCTCATAGTTGTTTTTATTTGCATTTCTCAAATCAGTAATGAATTAGAACATTTTAATATAATTGTAAATAAAATTTATATAAACTTTGTTCTTAGGCTTATGTGGAAATGTTAAGAATTTATATGGTTTTATATTATATCTTGCTACTATGTTTAATTTGTTAATTTTTCAAGTACTTTTTAGGTTATTTTCCTTTTCTCTAGGTATACCTTCATATTCTCTGCAATGACTGAAAACATTGTTTCCTCATTGTCAATTCTAATTCCCTCAATTTCTTTTTCTTCCTTTTTTTCTAATGCTATCATTTATTTTTATTTATGAATTACTATAATAGTCTTGTTGTAAATATAAGCATAATCCCCTATCCACTCAGAAACATAAAGAAACTTCATGAAAAATAAAGTGAGAGAAAAAATATATATATATCCATATACACCTTCACTTTTCTCAGTCCCTTCTTGCCTTTTCTTTCATATATTCTCACATATTCTCTCTGGATTAGGATTGATTTTTTTAAAATGCATTCATTTATTTTCATCCATATATACATGCATATTTCTAAGTTACAAAATTTCCCTCCACCCTCCTTCTCCATCCCCCTCCCCTCAGCAGAGAAGAGTCAGATTAGCATTTTACATACATAATTTGCTAAACATGTTTATAAACTAATTATTCTGGCATGAGGAATGGGGATTAATGCAAAAGGATATATGAGATAATTTTTATAAAGTATTCATCAGATTCAGAAAGATTGTTTTTTTCTGTGTATTTTCTTTTGTTCTGTTTCTCTTCCATTTGGCGAAATACAGTTGTCCTATTTCTCTGAACTGCTAACAGGAGCTGTGTCCATCAAGTTTATTCATCTCTTAATGTTGATGATATGTACATTGTCTCCCTTTGCTCAGCATCAGATCCCAAGGATTGATTTTAAACCCAATTGGGAATGTATTCCTTCTCTGGAACAAATCTATTAAGTAGGATTTACTCAATATTTATAGCTTCCCTTCTTTATCTCTACTCAAATAAGTCTTTGGGCCCCTTCACCTGGTGTTATTTCTCATGGGTTCATTTTACAGGTCATTTGTATTTTGTAAAAGTACTTTATGTTTTCTGTAATTTTCTCAGTCATTTTAGTTTGGTTTATAGAATCATGGTATCTCATGAATACAGTGGTATTCATTTGTCCAATTCTAATTTTAGGGTATTATTTTTATCAGATAACCTTTCTATTTCATTTTTCTGTTGGTTAACTTTTCTTTATGCTGAGTTGCATTCCCTTTCAAGTTAGGTTATATGAGGTTTATATGAGTTGCATTTCTTTTATATTTGATTGACTATTTTTTGAAGAGTTGCTTTCTTTTTCTTTCTTTCTTTCTTTCTTTCTTTTGATCCATAATTGCATATATATTTTTAAGTTATAAAATTTCCTTACATCTTCCCTTCCTACCCCTCTCCCCTCAGTGGCAAACAGTGAAGTTAGCATTGCACATGCATATTTTTGCTAAATTTGTTTACAGAAAAGTTATTTTTTGTATGAGCAATTAGGATTAAGGCTAAGAGATACATAAGAAATCATTTATATGAAGTGTTTATCAGATTTTGAAGGGTGCTTTGTGTGTGTATGTGTGTATGTACTTTGTTTTGTTTGTTTTACTACCTCTGAATGGGGACAATATTATCCTTAGCTTTTTTTTTTTTAGTTTTTTTTTTTTGCAAGGCAAACACGGTTAAGTGGCTTGTCCAAGGCCACACAGCTAGGTAATTATTAAGTGTCTGAGACCAGATTTGAACCCAGGTATTCCTGACTCCAAGGCTGGTGTTTTTATCCAATACGCCACCTAGCTGCCCCACATCCCTAGCTTTTATAAAACAGTTGTTGCAGTTCTCTGAACTGCTGAGAAAAATTGTTTCAATCTAGGTTGTTAATCTCACATTGTTGATACTATGTACACTGTTCTCTTCCTTCTACTCCCTTCACTCAACATCAGATCCCATAAGTCACTCCAAGATTCTTTAGAATCTTGCCATTTGTGGGTTATTTATAGACCAATAGTATTTCATAGCATTCATGTGTCATAACTTGTTTAACTATTCCCCAATTGATGGGCAGACTCTCAATTTCTAATGTTTTGACTCTACAAAAAGAGCTGCTATGAATATTTTGGAATAAGTAAGACTTTTCCATATATATATATATATATATATATATATATATATATATATATATATGTATGTATTTTTTTTTTCTGAATAGACCTAGAATTGGAATTGCTGGTTCAAAGGATAAGAACAATTTTAATACTCTTTGGGTATAGGTCCATATTGCTCTCCAGAAATATTGTATCCATTCAAAATCCACCAAAAATGCATCAATGTGCCAATCCTCCCACAACATCTCCAACATTGATTATTTTACGTTTTTTTTCTCATCTTGGCCAATCTGATAGGTGTGAGGTGATTCCTCCTTGTTGTTTTAATTTGCATTTCTTTAACCACTAATGATTTGGAGCATTTTTTCATCTGATTTATGTAAGTTTAATTTCTTCTTTTGAAAACTGTTTATAGCCTATGACCATTTAAAATTGCGGAATGACTTGTAACTTTATAAATTTGATGTAATTCTCTATCTAGGTTAGAAATGAAACCCTTATCAGAACTCCTAGTTGTGAAGATTGTTTCCCACTTTTTTTTGCTTTCCTTCTAATTTTGGCAGCATTGCTTTTATTATTGCAAAAACTTTTATTAAATTAATACAGTCAAAATCAATCATTTTGCAGTTTATAATGCAGTCTAATTCTTGGTTGGTTATAAACTTATCCCCTTTCCATAGATCTTATAGATATGTATTTCTTGGCCTATTAATTTTTCTATGGTGTCACTCTTTATGTCTAAATCCTGTACCCATTTTGACCTTATTTTGGTATAGGGTGTGATATGTGGATCTATGCCTAGTTGCATTCCTTTTCAAATTTTTAATTTTTCTTTTAAATGGGTTGAGTTCTTTAGCCAATTTTTCATACTTTTTTCTGCATGGCTCTCATTTCTTTTTTCCATTTTGCTTCTTCCTCTCTTCTTTGGTTTTAAAAATTCCTTTTTAAATTATTTTATGAAGTTTTAGATTTGAGTCCATATTTGACATATTGTCTTATTGTTATCACTGTTATTATTGAAATTATTTTTTTTATAATTTGTTCTTTTACCAACTCTTTTAGGAGAAACAATAACTCCAATTCTTCTTGACATTTTCTTCTTCTCCCAAGAGTTGTTACTCAGTCATTTAAGTTGTACTTGATGATTTGTGATATCATTAGGGCATTTCTTTGAAAGTTACTGTTGCATTTTACCATATCCTTCTCAATCTCATTTTATAGGAAGTGAGTCAATTGTCCAGGATCACAGAGGTAGAAAGTATCTGAAATTGATCTCAGGTCTGTACAAAGGTTCTCAATAAATTTTTTCTTGAACTATTTTTAGGTCAGTGTTTTTTTTTTTTTCTGTGTGATGCTTTACATAATTTTTTCATGTTTTCATTTAAATTTTATTATTTCTTGATATCTCATGAAATTATTATTACCTTTCTACTTTTAATGAATCATTTTCATCAGCATTATCTTTAATTCTTTTGCCAAGTTAATTCTTTTTTCATAATTTTCTTTAACAGCTCTCATTTTTGCACATTTTTCCTTTGCCACTATAATTTGATTTTCATTTTTGCCCTTTTAAATTTCTTTCTTTAGCTCTTCTAAAACTATTTTGAGTTTGTGTTCAATAAATGTTTTGTTTGAGGTTGTGATTTTAGATTTCCAAATCATAATTTTTTTCTGTTTATGACTTTATTTTTTAACATAATGGATGAAATTGATGGCCAGATTATTTTGCTATTTCTTCATTGTTCTATTTTAATTCTTGTCAATGTATTTTCTGTTCAAGTTGGACTATGCTTATCTCTATGGGGAATACCTAGTCTGATTTCTTTTTCTTTATATCCTTTTAAGGGAGGTAGGTGATGTAGTTTATGGAACACTGGACTTGGAGTTAAGGTTTATATTCATTAGTTCAAATTTGGCATTAGACATTTACTAGTTTTGTGACCTGGAAGGTCCCTTGACTATTTTTTTTTTCATTTTCTCATCTGTAAAATGTGCTGGAAATTGAAACGACATATCATGTCAATATCTTTACTAGACATCCCCAAGATTGCTCATGAAATGATATAACAGAAATGACCTAACAACAGCAACAGTACTTCAGTTTTTACAACTTAGTTTTGGGATCTAAATGATTTCAGTGTTTCCAAGGTGTTAATATCTATTGGTCTATTAACTCTCCTATTTCTTTCTTCTTACAAAGGTAAGGTCCTATTATCTTTCAACGAAGACAGATAATTATTTTTATTATTGGAACTAAGACCTGGCAATGAACGATGTATGAAAGAACTGCTAGTAAGCATTTGTTGCTTCAGTAGTATATTGAGATCTTCTTAAGCATATGTTCCACTAACCATCTCTGAACACTTATCTATTACCACTAACACATACTTCTATAGTTGACACAATCCTATGACATTTCAAGCTTCTGCATTTTGTCTTTATCAGTCCTAGCAGTCAGATAGATATAGATGGACAGATAAATTTATCTATTTTTCCAAGTTGCCCTAATCCATATTAAGGATTCACTGTGAATGTTTTTGATTTCTAAGTTTTCATTTTCTACTTGTTTTTATTTATTTAACAAAGTTTCCCCTGGCTACATGCAAAAACAAGTTTCAGGATTTACTTCCAAAACCTTGAATTCCAATTTCTGTCCCTTCCTTGCACCCTACTCCCCAACATTGAGAAAACAAGTAATTTGGTGAATGTAAATGTGTAGCCATGGAATTCATTACTACAATATTCATGTTGTAATAGTAAACATTTACCTCCACAAAAAAGAGAAACCTCAAATAAAATAAGGTAAAACAAAAGTATACTTCAGTTTGTTTTCAGGCAAGACCAACTCCATCTTTGTGATGGATAGAATTCTTTAGCATAAGTCCTTCAGATTTCTCTTGTATCACAATATTGCTGAGAAAAGGTAGGTCATTCACAACTGATCATCCTGCCACATTATTACTTTGTAACAGGTACATTTCCCATTGCAAATGTTCATATAATTTTTTTTTAATTATTTATTTAAGCCGTTTGGGTTAAATTACTTATCCAAGGTCACCCAGTTAGCCAATTATCAAAAGCCTGAGACCAGATTTGAACTCAGGTCCTCCTGACTCCAGGGCTGGTGCCCTATCCACTGTACCAACTAGCTAGCCTTCATAAAAGGTTTTGCTGAGAATATCCTGTACATCTTTTACCCTAATATAACAGGATTTCATCTCAATCACATACCACAGTTTGTTCAACCATTCCCCAACCACTGGGCTTTCCCTCAATCTCTGGCTCCCAGTAAACAGAACAGAGCTGCTATAAATATTCCTATGAATATAGATTCTTTCCTTCCCACTTTTCATCTCCTCTGAAAAATAGACCTAGCAGCAACACTGTTAGGCCAAAGGGCAGGTATGGTTTTATAACCCTTTGGGCACAGTTCAAAATTACTGTTACAGAATTATTAAATCTTTTCACAAGTCCTCCAACTTGGCATCAGTGCCTAAAATCCCCTATATCCCTTTCAACAATTTTCATTTTCTGCTGTCCTATTAGCTTAACCACTAGGTCTAAAGCAATACCACAGAATCATTCCAACATGCATTTCTCCCATCTATAGTGAGGCAGTATATTTTAATTTAATTTTTTAAAAAGATTGAATTGGGGCAGGGAGGTGGCACCATCATTAGAGCACTGGTCCTGGAGTCAGGAGTACCTGAGTTCAAATCTAGCCTCAGACACTTAATATTTACCTAGCTGTGTGTGGCCTTGGGCAAGCCACTTAAACCCATTGCCTTGCAAAACAAACAAACAAACAAAAAAAACAAAACCTAAAAAGATTGAATTGAAAATCTCATTTGGAAACTGTTCATATCTTTTGATCATCCATCAATTGGGGAATGGCTCTTATTTTTTATAAACTTCACTCATTTCTCTATGTTTGAGAAATGAGATCTTTAGCAAAGAAATTTGCTTTTATACTTTTTCCACAGCTACCATTGCTAGCAATGTTTCCCTCCACCCTATTCACCCACCCCAAATCATTCTATTCTTTCTCTCCTTTTTTCTTACCCTCCTCAAAAGTGTGTTGCATCTGAATACCCTCTCCCATGATCTTCCCTCCCTTCTCTCCATGCCCTCAACTGCCTCTCTTCCCTTTCTCCCATGTCTTTACCCCCTTCTTTTCCTCTAGATTAAGATCCATTGGTATACTCAATTGAATATGTATGTTATTCCTTCTCTGAGTCAGTTCAGCTGAGAGTGAGAGTCACCTTCACCCTCTTCCACTCCACTAGAAAAGATTTTTCTTACCTCTTTTATGTGAAATATCTGACCCTAGTCTATCTCTCTCCATTCCATTAATTCCAGCATGTTCTTTTCTCCCCCATTAACTCCATCTTTTTTAATATATTACTTCTCTCTTCTAACTTCTAACTGCCCTAATAAATGAGAAAGTTCATATGAGTCATCAGTATCATCTTCACATGTAGGAATATGAGCAGTTCAACATCAATAAATTCATGATTTGCCCTTCCCATCCACCCTCTCTATGCTATACCTGAGTCCTATTTAGCTCTGGTCATTTCATTAGAAATGTTTGAAAGTTCCCTATTTCATTGAATATTCATCTTTTCACCTGAAAGAATATGTTCACTTTTGCTGAGTGGTTGATTGTTGGCTATAATCCAAATTTTTTCATCTTCTGGAATATCATATTACAAGTCCTATCATTTTCAAAGTAGAAGCCACTAAATCTTGTGTTATTCTGGTTGTATTTCCAGGATATTTAAATCATTTCCGTTGGGGCACCTAGATGGCACATTGGATAAGGCACCGGCCATTGAGTCAGGAGAACCTGAGTTCAAATCTGGCCTCAGACACTTAATAATTGACTTTCTGTGTGACCTTGTGCAAGTCACTTAACCCCATTGCCTTAAATAAAATCTAAAAAATAAATAAATTATTCTTTTTGGTTTTTTATAATATTTTCTCCTTGACTTCAAAGTTCTGAAATTTGGCTATAATATTCCTGAGAGTTTTCATTTTGCGATCTCTTTCAAGAGGTGATACATAGTTTATTTCAATTTTTCTTTTACCCTAAACTTCTAGGGGTTCTATCAAGGTATTTTTCCTGGATGATTTTTCCCAAAATAATGTATAGACTCTTTTTGGTCATGATTTTCAAGTTTGTCCAATGATTTTTAAGTCCCTGTATCTGTTTTCCAGTCATTTGCTTTTCCAATAAGATATTTCACTTTTCATCCAGTTTTTAATTCTTTTGTATTTTTTAATTGTTTCTTGAATTCTCACTAAGTCCTAAGGTTCACTTAAGTCCATTCTACATTTTAAGGAATTAACTCCTTCAGAGAACTTTTGTATTTTTAATTTGTTTAATCCTGTTTTTAAGACATTCTTCTTGTCATTGGCCTTTTGGAGTTTTTTTTTTTTTTTTTTTTTTTTGCAAAGCAAATGGGGTTAAGTGGCTTGCCCAAGGCCACATAACTAGATAATTATTAAGTGTCTGAGACTGGATTTGAACCCAGGTACTCCTGACTCCAGGGCTGGTGCCACCTAGCCGCCCCTGGAGTGTTTTTTTTTTTTATTTGACCCAAACTGTTGACTTTGGTTTCATAATTTTTCCGAATCGCCCTCAAATCTCTACCCACTTTTTAATAAAAAAGGGAGGCAAAGTATGCCTCCCTTGCTTGTTTTACAAAATGTTTTTTGAGTGTTTCCATAACCTGAGACTAATCCAAATTTTTCTTGAAGGCTTTGGATACAGATGTTTTGATTTTGTTACTTTCTGAGTGCGTATTTTGATACTCCATGGGACCAAAGTAATTGTCCATGACTGATTTTTTTTCTTGTGCTGTCAGTTCATTTCCCCAGTCCATGTATTTAACTTTTTTGTTAAATTGGGGCTCACATTTCAGAGTGGAGGACACCCTGTCCCAAGCCTTTAAGGGTGGTGGTTGATGCTGTTTTCAGGGACATTGCCTAGGGACCTGCAAGTTCCCAGTTCCTCCAAGATATTATGAGAGGTTATGATTTCTCTTCTTTCTTGTACTCTGATAGGCGGAACAAACAAAGCCCTTCTTTCTCTCTTGGAACTGTGAGGAGAGTCCCTGCTCTGCTGCAGGAAGTAATCCTTGGATGGGCTCCATTCTCACTGTGGTACAACAGAGATTTACTGTTGACCTTCCCAATTGTCATTGACAATTCTTGGACTGAGATGGGTTTATGTGTGTGTGTGTGTGTGTGTGTGTGTGTAATATAAGAACATATACATATATATGTGTGTGTGTGTGACTATATAGTTATTTATATGTATTTATATATGAACATATATACCCATGCTTAGCTATAGCCATCTTGGGAGGAGGGAGTAGAATTAAAAAGTTCATTGTAAATAACAAAGAAAACTGACAAGGAAGCAAAGAAAAGATGGATAATTTTTAACACAATTTAGAATATATGTCTATATACATAGAAATTTATTGTTTATATTTTGAATCTTCTCTCAGGTTCTATTATGTACAAGGCAATGTTTCTTTTTCATTTTGTATTTTGTTTTAATTTTAAGTTTAATTAGATTTTAATTTTAAATTTAAGTTTAAATTTTAATTAAATTAAAATAAAAATGAACTATAAAAATGAAAAAAAATAATTGTTAACATTTCCTTTGATTCAGGAATACTACTATGAGGTTTGTCTTCCAGTGTATTAATAGTAGCTCATTTTTGTACATGCAATGGAAGCTCATCACTTGAGGAATGATTGAACAAGTTGTAGGATATGGTTGTGATGGGGTACTCTCAGCCTATAAAAATCTGATGGGGGATGATTTCAGGGGGATATGTCAGGAACTCTATGAACTAATAAAAAGCAAATTTAGAAATATTGGTAGGTCACTGTACACAGTAACAGTAATATAGTAATGATGATCAATTTGTGAAATATTTGGTTACTCTAATCAATACATACATATAAGACATTTTCATAGGACTGATAAAAAAATGCTACCCACTCCTGAGAAAGATCATATGTGTTCTGAGTTCAATTTGAATAATTTCCTCATTCTATTTTTCTTGCTTTTTGAAATATTGCATATATGGAATGTATCTTTCATGATTTCATGTATATAATTTATAGCATATTGTTTGCCTGCAGTGAGTTTGGGAGAGTTTGAGAGGTAGGGAGATAATTTGGAATGCAAAATTTAAAATGAAAAGACAGGTAAAAATGAACAAATATATTATTTTAAAAGTAAATTCAGAAAAGAATAAAATATAAAATGCTTGTATAGTTATGCTACATGGGAGTCTATTCAGGTATTTCATCAATAAGCAAAACTGTTAATAGAAAAGAGTTAGAATGAAGTAGCAGTGTAGTGTCTATCCTACCATGCTCTGTTATTATTTTTTCAACAATGGGAATGTTGTATTTAGTTCTGTGTTGCACACTTTGGAAAGTATATTGATAGACTAGGGAGTTTCTAATAGAAAGCATAAATCAAGTGAAGTTCTTTGAGATCATATAGTATGAGTATCAGTTGAAAGTAACTGTGAGTAAGTCTAGAGAAGAGAATACTAAAGGCATAAAGAATAGCTATCCAACTAACTGAAAAGAAAACAGAATTAAATTTGCTATGCTGGCTTGAAAGAATAAAGCAAAGTGACAAATTTAATTTTCTTGGATGAAAAATATAGCCATATGTGTGTAATGTATATTTATGTATATGTATATATCCATATGTTCATTTAGTTGTTTACTCAACATATTGACCTTATGTGTAGAAGATATTTTTAGAGAGGGAGGTTGGTCTTCCAAAGAATCATATAATTCTAGCACTGAAAAATCACCTTGGATATCTACAAGAGCAGTTCCAGCACTTAACATCAATAGATGAAATAGAGGATGCACCCTCATATTTTTACAAAGAGTAATGGTTTTAAAATCAGCCATATTTGAGTAAACAGTATATTTTCATCTACTTTAGACTTACTTATTAGATTGCTTAAACCATTTACTCAAAAAAAATTATTTTCACATTTAATGTACAACTAGTATTTTTGGTGTCATAATAGTGGATTCTTTCTTTTATGATATATGTTGCTCCTCAAAAAAGCCTTTTAATACTTTTATACTTATTGTGTTTTCTCATAAATTCTTCACTGTCAATCTACCTAATCTTCTAGGATTTTAATTTAAGAATTTTTGACTTAATCTGGATAACAGTACAGCTTAGTTGTTGTTCATCCACTAGACCATGTTGTTATGTTACTGAAATATTTGATCATAACAATTCAAAAAACATTTAAGGACAGTCCATATTCAAAAACTCTTGATAAGTATGAGATTGATCATCATCATCTGTGATAATTCTGTGGGGATCTAAACATTGATTAGAGTCATGTTAAATAGAGATGTACACAAATGACCAGCACGTAAGGTCATGATACAAATTCTATTATTTTATTCTTGGATACTCAGACTTTTATAACAAAGACTTATCTCAGGAATGACAGGAAAGACAAGACCCCACTGTATGACTTCCTGAGTTAATTTACAATATTTATCCTTAGAAATCTGCAAACATCCCTTGATGCCACAGAATGTCTGAGGTCAGAGTTCACTGGGTAGCCAACAAATTCATTTAATGAGCAAGAATATATGCATATCTCTGGAGGCAAGCGTCCCACAAAATTGTGTAAATCACTCTCAGGAGCTGGCCCTCAACAGACTATCTCTAAAACTCACAAGCAAAATAAAGAAAAATTAAATTAGATAATAGGGAAATTTTCAAACACCATACTTAGTAATAAGCATTTAATGGGTACCTAATGTGCCTCAGGTACTATGCTAAGTCCTAGAATACAAGAAAAAAGTGACACAAAATAATCCTGGCTTTTGAGGCATTCATAACTTATTGGGAGAGAAAATATGCAAACACCTATGTACAAACAAAATATATTAGCTGAATTTGAGAAAATGAACAGGTGAGAGGCATTAGAAATAAAGGGGCAAAGGGAAAGGATTCTTCAGATTTTAGCTGGTATTTGAAGGCAATCAAAAGTTAGACATAGGAAAAAGAAACATTCTGGACATAAAGGACAGTCAGTAAAAATATCTTAAGTCACATGATAGAATACATTTTACAGGAAACAGCAAAATAACTAGTGTAAGTAGAACGTAGTACAATATGTGATAGGATCCAATCTTTGGTTCCACTTTTTATTTCCTCCTTTCCCTCACCAATTTCTTTTGTTTCAGAAAAAAAGGAGTTAAATGTTGTTCATTAAGGCATAAGGAGAAAATATATATCTCAACATAGAACATTAAAGTAAAATAGCTTAACTACTTAATATGAGTGCAAATGATTTTAAATTGTACATGGAATGAATATTAAATCAAAGGGCCTCGTAATCCAGGGGCATTCCATATGATCAGATAAAAAAATTTTAGTATAGATCATGATTCAAAGGTCTCAGACAAATTTTAAATCACTAGAAATAAACAGATGTCAAATTGCCAGCAAAGTTAATGCTAAATGTTAGGAAAATTTGTGGGAGTTCAAAAAACTCTAAGATGACATTGTTATTTTTATATTTTACTCCTGGAAATGTAAGACATAAAGGCTTAAAGAAATTCTAGGCATTGGAGAAGGATTATGCACATCTCTTATTTACTTTCAGTGTATGTGACTTTAACCCTGAATATAGATGTGGAATTTTAAAAGAAAGAGTATCTTAAATAAATCTTCATGTCCTAAAATGTAACCCCAAAGTAAAGCTTAATTGAACTATGTTTTTAAAAATTGGATTCTGATTTTTAGAGTCAGAGGTGAATTAAAATTAAATTAGTCTTATCTTCAGTTCATATTAAATATTTTATAGTTCAATAATATTACAAATAATGTTCCATACATTAATTATAACAATGTACAATATTTAGTATAATATTTTCCATATAAGTATAGAAAATCATGACCATAAGATGTATATAATCCATATATAATTCATATTTATTTTAATCAATATATGACATCATAATGCAATATAAATGTATATCTATAGATACATTATGATAGTATTTTATATGCATGCATTACATAAATATTTTATATAGCTATTTAATAGGCATTATATAATATCCAATCTCTACATAAAACATACAGTGCAATTCACATATCTATATTCATGATCACTTTATGACATTTCAGTAAAATTTGCACATCATCAGATATTTCTTAATATATGTAGCTACCATTGCTCCAGCATCTTGTAGTTTCTGATGATTACAGAGGTCAAATACTTTTGAGTGCTAAAAAGAAAAAACTAAGCTTGTTTCCTAAACCTTAGAGAAGTTGAACTACAAAATTTCAGATGTAACCTTGAATTCTAAATGTTATGGTTTTATGATTCAATGAAAATATGACTTTTAAATGCATTACAAATATAATACAATCAGATACATTTAATAACAACATGTGTTTAATAATTTTCAAGACATTCAATATTTTAGGCTTTTCAGTCCTCACCATCATACAACTGTGAAATAAAAAGGTAGTTGGTAACTATTATTACTTGCTTCTTAATAAAGTGAAATTAAAATATTTTTGAGATCTTGGAAATGAAAGGTTTGGGGTGGTGCAATAAAGGAGGCCTCCATCTCTTTAGTTGAAAACCATGCCATTTTCACAAAAATCCAACTTTAGTATCACAGAAAGTTGAATTGGAAGGTTCTCAGAAATCACTTTTTCTTTTTTCCTAGTGTACAGTTAAGGAAAAAAACAAACACTGTCTTGGGAATTTCTGGTGAATTGTCAAAGGTCCTCAAATGAATTGGTAGAATAGCTTGGTTATGGAATATGTAACTTTTGGGTCATAAACTTTCTCACTCATTACTTAATGACCATGTGTTTTATGTAAAAGATTTTAAATGTCAAAGAAAGATTTGGTTATAAACTCCTTCCTTGAATTCTGAATCTAATATAATGCAATAAATATTGTTTTAAATAATTACTTTCAATTATATGGTGTTAACCATGTACTATGTACTACTAGACACTATATGGGAGTAAGAGGATCAAAATAGAAAGTACATAAAAATAGTAAACTTAATTAACTTTTTCAATTATTGACTATTTCAGTTGATTTCACTGAATTCATATTGATTAAAATTAATTGTTAATTTTTTCTTCAAAAGTTCAGATAACACATGTTGGTCACATACATGTAGCTAAATGACTTACATAGTTAACAAACTATGAACTTACCCAAGGTAGAAACCACATGAAGGATTTTAGAGAAATCTAATGATGATCCTATGAAAATTCTTTAAAAATTCCAAGTAGGAGTTCAACATAATTCCTATTAATTAAAAGTAGGTTATTGTAAACAGAGTATAAAATAGCACATGATAGAATTAATCTCCACTTAAAAATAAAAGTAAAATACTAATTCTTCACATCAAATCAGTATGCAGAATTTTCATGGCATTTCAGAGAGAATTGAGTTAAATTAATTCAGCTCTTTCTCCCTTTTCTGGATAATGATTCATTGTCAGACCTACTCATGTCTTTGACACTCATTTTAAAGACTGAATGAGAGAGCATGAGGACCTCAGGCCCCAAATTCAATAGTATTTGTTGTGTCATGATCTTCACTCTGTTGACAGTCACAGATGAGCTGGAAATTTTAAGGAGAACTGATAAAACAGAAGACCATTCTTTGTTGATTGATTGAAGCCCTAATATAGGAAATATGCAGCAATAAGAAGGGCTTTGGAACCATGAGATTTTGAATTTTAGGAAAAATAGAGGTCATTTAAATTTTTTTAAATATCATCGGGATTTTTAGAGATAGAGGGAAATATAGGGGCATCAAATTTTGCTTTAATGTCAGCAAAGAAGATAGTTAAACTGTGGAGACAAGGAATCAACAGTTGTAACTAAAAACCATGAAGTTTACAAGACCCTCTCCTGATTTAGTATAGCTAAGGACACAACATAGAAATAATCAGATTGCCTGTCATAAGTATGCATAGATGATGAGTAAGATGCTGGCACACACTCCATGTAAATTCATGCTGCCTGAGGAGATTATCATATTGCTGGAAAAGTATAAATGGGATGATTTGGTTTAGACCACCAATAATCCTTTAATAGAAGTATAATAAACATATAATAAAAATTAATAACAACTTTTATACATCTTACATCTTTGCAAAATACTTTGCATCGATCCATACACCAATTATTCAATGTAGGTGAAAATACTATTATCATCATACAGATGACAAATTTAGAGATTAAGTAATTTACCAAATCTTATGAAGGTACTCAGTATGCACTATCCTGATACAATAACCAGACTCAAGGTAGTTGGTAACTATTATTACTTCCTTCTTAATATCAACTTCATTGCTTTGTAACCTTCTGATATTAGAGAGAGAATAATGTGCCTGTGCTTACTTCACCTTCTGTTCTTGGGTTTTATTTTTCCCCATTCTCATGGGGTATGATCAGGAGTCTTGCTGCCTAATTCAATTAGACCTCTCAGAAAGCACCACAGCAAATTAGCATAATGATCCATGCCTCAGGGTCAGCAGAGACAGTCCATGACAAAATATTCCATCTTTCTCATGTATGTTTCAAAGAACAGACAACTCTTTCTAAGGTCATAAAAATTCACTGAAGCTATGAAGTTTTTCTGTCTTAACAATGCTAGAGAATTTACCCAAATTTACTAATTTCTAAATTGGTTCTAAATCTATACTATCTCCTTAAATTGTGGGTTCTCCTGTGCCAACATGACATTTGTATTCTAGTTTCTCCATTCAATGGCAAAATATTAGAACTGAATCAAAAATGGGGTATTGATGATATACTTCCCAAGGCTTGCAGGTATTGTCAAAAACTTTGATTCTTATATTTTTGATTTATAATTTTGCAACACAAATTACAAAGAAGTAATGTTTTGAAAGCTCTTCTTAGTGCCTCCTTCTTTAATCAAAATCAGTTTGGAATCTAATTGATATACTTTTTATAGTAGAAATTGTGAAATGACCTACTAAACCAGAAAAACTGAAACATGGTACTAATAAGGGTTGTGTTCCATATAAAATCTAATGTAGCTAATTTGGAGTCTCAAACACAGTTATACCTTATTGATAAAAATCTTGGACATCTCATGTCCATTACCCTTTAAGGCATAGAATATGGGGATGAGTAACACATTGTGTCTATTTTGGGAGTGATTACTATGATGGAATCTTTACTCTTTTGAAACATTGAATAATATTCTAAATAGATAGTAACTTTACCTAAAATGGTCTTTTCTGAATCTTAAAGTTCATTCCTGTAAAAGAAGCTATATTTGATTAATTCGTATAGAATTTAGTTTACTATTTCTAGATTTTTGTGATTATTATCTTGTTTAATTATTGTCATATTGTCAGAGATATCTTTATACAAAATGATTGCTCATTTCAGCTTTTTAAACAATCTACTTAACATTTTAAATAAAGAATGGCTGTATAGTCACCATTTTACTTATAGGAATTAAATTCAAACAACACTTTTGATGTACTGTTTTCCATACTGTTTATTATATTGATTGTCAAGTATGATAATTTAAAATATTTTCCTTAGTCGTAATGATTGAATAGCTTTTGCTGTTGCTTTTATATGTTTTGCATGTGGACCAAACTATTTCCAGTGAATTAGAGGGTAAAAATTGTATTTTAGAGTTTTTTTAAATATGATGCAAAAAATAAAAATTAAATTTTTTTATGATTAATTTGCGGGAAAAGTTGACAAGTCAGTGATAATATAAAATTATTTGCTTTCACTGAATCATTACCTTTTATGCCTACTTTATTATTCAAGACCCAAATTATTTCAGTTTTTAAGGTGACTTATAGATGATCTATAATACATAGTATTAGGACAGTAGAACCAGAAGGTATCTGATGAAAGCATAGTAAATATTATTAAATATATATATATATATTGGAATCCTCCTTTCTTTTCAAGGAAGCATTTTGATTTGTTTAATCTTTTCTAGAGGAAATTTTCAATCATTCCAAATATTAACAGCAAAAATAATTTATTTTATAGGATAAGGTTGTCAGGGAACAAATTTTTAAACTTTGGCCTGTCCTAATTTAAATGATTAATTTGGATATTCTTTCCATAGATTAGACTTCATTATCAATTAACTAGGAAGTATTCTATTTATTTCCCATTTTATGTACCCATAAAGGTGGAAAGAAAATACTGTGTCTCCTTACATTATCTTCCTTTCATTAATCTATGTTCACCTGTTAATCTAATGTGTGTCATATTATATTAGTGTTTTTATACACCTAAGAATTATGCTCTTTAAATTCTTTGTAGCAATCCTTTCTGTTAATGTTGTTCAATAGTTTTATGTGTTTGTATTAGCCATATACATGATTGACATTTACTTGTCTAATATTTAAATTTACAATAACATACAGGAAATACGTTTTGTTTGTCTGTTTTTACATCAACCCAAGTTGCCTAATCCAACACAACTGGAGATATATATTCTGCTAAATGTGGGCTTCCTGGAATGGTGTTGATTTGTCACATTGGGATTTATCAATTCTAGTTGAAAATCCTTGTCTTTAGGAAACTATGATATCTGTATAGAAAGTTATAAATTTTTCTATATTGTCTTTCTTCACTAGTACATTCATATACTGGATGGCAATTCTAACTAATACAAAACTGAAAGATACACATTCTGATTAATGTTGACATTGTAGAAGCAAATGATAACACAGTGTTTTAATGTAGATTTAATAGGATGATGTATTCTTGATAAAATACATTTTAAATATTTTTGATTATTTTCTTTCAATTTAATTACTTAAAAGGAAGGCTTCTTGTGCCTTAAATTTAGTATTAAATACCATTCGAATTCTCAATATTTCAGGAAATTAGAAAATAGATTGTTGGTTTGTCATTATTGTATGACACATTTAGTTATAAATTATATGTCAAAATATTAAAAATATAAGATTTAAGATATCATTGGATCAATGAGTTTTCATTGATAATTTTTTTTTCTATTAAAACAGATAGGTACAAAATCTGAAAATTGTAATCCTTTTGCAGCACTTGTAAGTATTGTGAAATGGCCTAGGATAATATAGTTAATCTTAAAAATAAACAAACAAGTAAACAAAAAACAGGACTTGAAAATATTACTGACTCTGAGACTGTGGATTCATGGTTTTCTGGATATGCCTAAGGCTGCTATAAAATATTGAAATAATTACCCCAGTACTGGGATAGAAGGAAAAAACAACTCAACTTATATGTAAACCTGATTATGTGCACTGTTCACTGGTGTCCAGTCCAGAATTAAATTACTTCGCTTGTGCCACTATATTCCTGCCAATCACATATAGACTAGAGCAGCCTACAAACATAATATTGTTGCTTCATTTTAGTTGTGTCTGACTATTCTTCCTTTTCCTTCTCCAACAGCAAATATAGTAATATTTATTATAGTGATGCTAAAGAGTACCTTACGAGACAAATTTCAAAGGAAAAAAGAAAAGACTTGTAGAGTCTATATGACTAAGTTTGGTCTTCATGATTTTTTTATAACATCATAGAATTAAAGTTAAAAAGAACCTCAGAGATTATCAACTCTAATGCTGTTATTTTTCAGATAAATAAATATGGTCTCAGAATACAAAATAAGTAATTTGACAGGGCTTATACGGGCAACTATCAGATACAAGGCAATTTGAAATTTACCTGACTCCAAGTCCAAGATTCTTTCACTATGCTATGTTACCTCTCTTTCTCACTGCTATAGCAATGCAAAAATTGTTTCAGGCAGCAGACAGTTGATTACTTAGAATGACCACAAAGAAATGATACATAAGTGAAAAATTCTGGTAGTGGCATTATCACAAATGATATCAAAAGAAGGGGTTATATTTGACATGGAATTATACAAATACGTTTATGAATGTATGTATGCAGAAACAATAAACTTGAGAAACATTAAAAGAAAACCAAAAAAGTAAGTCAATAAAATAGTCTAACATCTAAAAAGCATAAACTGTAATAGAGGAGAGAATACACCTCCTCATATACACATATAAACTAGATACATGTACACAATGTACATAAATGTGCATATATTATATATTTTCTATATTCACACAACTTAAATGTAGAAATGGCTAAGTGCATGTACGTGTACTTATGAGAGAGAGAGAGAGAGAGAGAGAGAGAGAGAGAGAGAGAGGAGAGAGAGAGAGAGAGAGAGAGAGAGAGAAAGAGAGAGAGAGAGAACATACAAAAAAGATAGAAAGTAGAATCAAGTATTCTGAAAAAAAAATGAATTCACTTGTAATTTGGAGTTAGGGAACTGGAAAACCTCACCAGAAGTAGATGACACTTGATCTTTACCTTTAAAGAAGCCAAAGAAATTTAGAGATGGAGGATCTTTGTGCAGAGAAACAAGGAGTAGCCCAAGCAAGGAGTCTGGAAAGAAATGGAATGGCCCCTGGCAGTTGCAGACCCCCCCAACCCCTAGCCCAGAGAGTAGCCTTTCATTGTGAGACATTTCTTAGATGTGGACTCCTTATGACAAGTATAAAACAATTAAAGCATCAAAAGCTGGATTATACTAAGAGAAGAAAATGAAGGAATTATAGGATGATTAATCTCACAGAAAGAGTCATAAAGGACCTATTATAGTTAGAGGGAAGGAAGGGAGAGTGAAAACAATGAGTTAACCTTTTTCTGAACAGATCTGACTGAAACGGGGAATGATATTCATTCCTAATTGCATTCAGAAAATTTCCTCCCTATAGGGAAGTATGAGAAAAAAGGGGAAAGGACAGTATGGTGCATGAAATAGTAAGAAGAAAAACATTGGTGAGGAGGAATAAGGGGAAAGGAGAAAGAAAAGCACAAATAGGGGGAGGAAGGATGGAGAGAAATGAAAAAAAAAAATAGTTTTTGGTGTTGCTTCTTTCTCCCTCATGATCTTTCCCCCCATTTCCTCCTATTTTTAATTCTTCTTTCACAGCATATATATTATGAAATATTCTAGACATGATTACGTATGTATAACCTGTATAAGATAGTTCACTGCCATGGGTAAAGGGGGGGGAGTAAAGAGAGTGTAGTAGAAAAATGTGGAACTAAATAACTTGCAAAAACATGAATGTTAAAAACTGTCTTCTCATGAAATTGGAAAAAAAAGTTTAAAAAAATAGTCAAAGACATAACATGAACTGATGGAAAGTGAATTAAGCAGAACCAGGATTACATAGCATACTGGAAAAGCAATATTTTAAGATGACCTATGGTGAATAAGCTATATATTCTTAGCAATACAATGACCCATGAAAATCTGAAAGATTTATAATGAAAGGTGATATATATTTCCAGAGAAAGACCTGATGAATTCCTAATGTAGATACATTACTTTCTTATTTTATTGATTTTTTTTTACCTGACTTACATGGAAATTTGATTTTTCATGACTAAAAGTATATAACCTGTGTCAAATTGCTTGCTTTCTCAAAGAGGGGAAGGGACATAGGTAATTTTGATCTCAAAATCTGAAAGAAATTGTTAAAATTGTCTTAATGTAATTTAGAAAAAAATAAAATATTAAAGAGAATAACAGGCCAGATCTGAACAAAAAATTTGGCTTCCAATATAAAACCCAAGAAACACATAAATAGATAAAAAGGTAAAGAAAGCAAAATGGATATATTGTATATAAACTGTTTATGTCCCTACTACCCCTATATTTGTAATTCTCAAAAACTGTGTCACTAACGGTACAGCTAGAAGAAACACACATAGATAGGGGATTTGGTGTAACGTAAATTTGAGGACATGACATAAAATTAAGTAATGAGAAAGAGAAAGACAATTGGTGCAGAAGGAAGGAAGAGATAGAATAGGATGAATTATTTCACATGAAGAGTTATGAAAGACCTATTCCAATGGAGAGGTAGATGGCAGTGTGGGTGATGAGCATCACTGACTGAAAAAGCGAATAAAATATATCATAGTTGAATATAGAAATCAATCTTATCTGTCAGAGAAGTAGGAGTGGAGGAGATAAAATAAGGGGTCAAGGGATGTCTGGGATGGAAACCACCAGTAGGGAGGGCAAATCAAGGGAGGTGATAAAATCAAAACACTGGTGATAAAGAAAAGGGTGAAATGAGAGGGAAGAGAAAAAGGAAGAATACTAGAATGTAGAACAATACATAGGTAGTAAATATAACTATGAATACAAATTGGATGAATTCTTCGATAAAAAGGAAATGAATGGCAGAGTGGATAAAAAACCATTATTTAGGGGCAGCTAGATAGCATAGTGAATGGAGCACAGGCCCTGAATTCTTTCAAATCCAACATCAGACACTTAATAATTACCTAGCTATCTGACCTTGAGCAAGTCATTTAAGCCACTCCCTTGCAACCCCCTCCCCCCCAAATGCAAGGAAACATAATCTCCAATATGTTGTTTACAAGAAAGATAATTGAGATCAGGAGATAGTGTCAAGTTTAGGAAGTGCAAAAAGTTATGCTTCAGTTAAGATTAAAAAATACAGTGGCAGCAATCTTGATTTTATACAATGTAACAGCAAAAAATAGAGTTAATTAAAAGAAACAAGGAAGGAGATTAAACATACTAAAGGATACCATAGACAATGAAGAAATATAAGTACTGAATATATATGCACCAAATGATTTAGCTTCCAAATTTTTAAATGAGAAAATAAATGAATTACAGCAAGACAGAACGAAACTATGCTAGGGGAGAATTCAACTATCTCTTCTTAGAAATTGGTAAATCCAACCACAAAAGAAATTAAGGGGATAAATGGTGAGATATTTTTTCAGAAAAGTAAGATATGACAAGGAAAGTAAGATATTCATTCGAAATTGAATGGGAATAGAAAGGAATATACTTTCTTCTCAGCAGCACATGGCATCTACCCAAAGGTTCACCATGAAGAGAAGCATAAGTATTTCAAAATCAAAGGAATAAAGCAGAAACATTAAAAGTATTGTTTTTAGAACATAATGAAATTAGAATTACATTCAACAAACAGCAATGGAAAGAAAGAATGGAAATTACTTGGAAAATAAATTACACAACCCTAATGAATAAGTGGGATTTATTAACAAATCATTGAAACAATAATTTCATTAATGGGAATAACAGCCAGACAATATGCCAAAATTCATGTGAGTAAACCAAAGCAGGACTTTTTCTAATTTCCTTAATTTACTTCTATAAATTTATCCATCAAGAAAATGTGATGAAAGTGAATAAATTAATGAATCAAGTATGTGACTAAAAAACTGAAAAGAACCAATTTAAAATCCCCTATATGATCACCAAATTGGAAATCCTGAAAAATCAATGATGAGACCAATAACACAGAAACAAATAAACAAAAAGCCATTGAGGTAAAAAAATAATTCTAGGAGCTGTTTGTGTGGGTATAAAAATAAAAATATTCCAATGGTTAATTTTATTTTTAAAAAGGAAAGAAGAAAATCAAATATTGAATATCAAAAATATAATGGATGATACCACTGCCAAGAATAAATTAAAACAATCTTTAGGGAATATTTTGCTCAACAGTATTTCACTGAATTGAACAATCTGTCCAAAATCAAGAATTTTATTAATACTTTTGAAAATATGAATTCAATATATTAATAGATCAGAAAATAGTATGCCTATATAATTCCATCTTAGAAAAAAATTTCCATGAGCCATTAATGACTTCTCTAAGGAAAAACAGACAAGGCCAGATAGGCTCACGAATGAATTCTATAAAACATCTAAAGAACATTTATTTTTAATGGTAGATAAATTATTTGGATAAAATAAGAAGAATAGATGAACAAGGAGTCTTTGTAAACTCCAATTTTGACATAGATATAACCTTGATATCTAAGTAAGGAAGAGCTAAACAGAGAGAGAGAAAATTATAGGACAATTTCACTAATTAATATTGATGCAAAAATTTTGAATGAAAATAAAATCAAGATAATTCCAGCTATATATCACAAAGATTATATACTAGTATTAATATCAGAAATGCAGAATAGATTCAATATTATCAAATCTATCATTTTAATTCTCATATCAATTACAAAACTAAGAGAAATTATATACTGAGAAAGCCTTTGACAAAATACATTACCCATTCCTATTAAAAGTACTAAAGAATATGGGAATAAAAGGAGCGGAGCATTCTTTAAAATGATAAGCAGTATCTATCTAAAACCATTGGCAAGTATTATCTATAAGGAAACCTTTCCCATAAGATCCAGGGAAAAATAATTCCCATTATCATTACGGATATTCAATATGATATTACAAATTATTAACTATAGCAATAAGAGAAAGAAATCAAAGAGATTAGAATATTCAATGAGAAACAAAAACTATTTCTCTTTGCAGATAATATGATTAATCAATAAAGCTTACTTGAAATAATTAACAATTATAGCATTGCTACAGGATGTAAGATAAACTTACTAAAATCATCAGTATTTCTTTAAATCACCAGCAAGGCCCACTAGTAAGAGATGGAAAGTGAAAATCTATTTAAAATAGCTGTAGAGGACTCCTGGAGAAGATGGAGGAAAGAAGACAGGCACAGTGCTAATTTCCTGATCTTCCCTCATAAATAATATGAAACAAACCTTTTAACAGAAATCCAATAGACCAAACCCAGAAAGAAAAGGCAGTAGAAGAACATCCACCTCAGGGATCTGTCTTCTGAGATAGTGGGTGAGTCTGGGTGCCAAGGGTGTACTCTGCTGGGAGCACATGAGACCAGGGAGAGCTTGGGAGTCTTGATCAGCTGCTGATTAATCTGATTAGCAGCAGGGCTGGAGGCTGAGAGTCTGTGGAGCCTGGGAGTCTGAGGCCATGAGAACTGGACCAGCTGGTTCAGCAGTGGGGCTAGAGCCTGATCCACCGCAGGGGCTTGGGTCAACTAGAGAGCAGAGACATCTGTGGTGGGGCGGACCCTCTGAAGCTGACTGGCAGGGCTAGAGGGAAAATTCCTGAGAACAGTTGCAGAGAGTATTCCTGAGCCCCTCTGGACAGGAGGAACTCAGAGTCCATACATTCATTTCAGTTGAAGCCTCTTCCCCTACAAACACAATTAGAGAATACCTCTGCCCTAGGCTAAGGCCAAGCAGCAGAACCAGCTCAGCTGACAATAAAGAAAGTGATCATCTCACCCCAGTCTATACCCCACAATTGATTAAAGATGAAAGTATTTAACAGCTTCAACCACTCCCTCTAGGCCAGGGGAGAGGGCCTCATAAAGGTCACAGAGAATTCAGTGAATGGAATCAGCACCCTCTACTGGCTGGCTGGAGATATTACACTCAGAGAGCAAAATCTCTAGCATTCTTACTGGACAGGTGGAGATATTTCTCTGTAAGTAAAACCTCTAGAGATCCCAAAACCAAACCCCTGTGAAAAAGCCCCTCCCCAACACAAGGTTTTAGGACAATGAAGAAAGGCCAGCACAAGAGGAAGTTCTATAGAAAAATTTCTTGGAAGGAAAAGACACTAACTCAGAGAGACCTAGAACATCTGCTGATCTCCAGCACAGAAAGACTTCCTTGACAAAATAAGGAAGGAGTTAAACGATTAATTGGAAAAATTTGGGAGAGAAAATTAACACCATGCAACAAGAAAACAAATCATTGGAAAATACAATTGGGCAAATACAAAATGAGAATAATTCTCTCAGATCCTCAATTGGGAAAATGTGAAAAGAAAATAATTCTCTCAAAACATCAATTGGCCAAATAGAAAACTCTTCCAAAACTACAATAGACCAATTGGAAAAGGAGTTGCAAAGGGTAAATGAAGAAAATTCTTCTCTACAAAAAAATAATGTAGTCTGTGAAAACTAATGACTACATGAGACATCAAGAATCAGATAAAGAAAACCAAAAAATAGAAAGAAAGAAGAAAAAATAAAATACCTCATCAGCAAAACCATTTAACACAAGACTCTATTGAGAAAGGACAACCTGAGAATTATAGGTCTTACTGAAAACATTGAAGAGAAAAAAAAAGTCTATACTTCATATTATAGGATTTAGTGATGGAAAATTGACCTGATGTCATGGAAAATTGACCTGATGTCATAAAACCAGAGGGAAAAATATTTATTGAAAGAATACATCAATCCCCTCCAGAAAGAGATCCTAAAATGAAGACACCAAGGAATGTTGTGGCCAAATTCCAGAAGTATCAGATGAAAGAGAAAATCCTGCAAGCTGTCAGAAGGAAAAAAAAATTAGATACCAACGAGCCATGGTAAGGATTATGCAGGACTTGTTGCATTAACATTAAGGGATCAAGGGCCTGGAATGAGATGAGCAAGGGACCTTGGAATGCTGCCAAGAATCCACTATCTGGCAAAGCTGCACCTTCTCTTTCAGGGGATAAGATTGACATTTAATGAAATAGAAGACTTCCAACAATTCCTGATGAGCAAACCAGAGCCAAATAGAATATTTGGACATCAAACAGGAGGTTCAAGAGACACATTAAAAGGTAAAAAAATGCGGGGGGAGTAAAGAAAAACACCTGCTATCCAATAAGCTGAAAGAAGCTATATTTCAGCATGGGAAAAAGATTCTCATAATTCTTGAAAATTTTCACTCTATCAGAGAGAATATACTTAGTCAGAAGTGATGGACACACATGACTTAGCCATAAGACTACTTCCCAATAAGATGAAGCTGGCTATATCCCTACTTGGGAGAAAGACTCTAATAACTCTCAAGAATTGTAACTCTAGTAGAGAGAGTATACTTAGCCAGAAGTGATAGATACTCAGAATTTTCTATGAATTATATAGAATGATATAAACACTCCCTCCTCAAAAAGAAGCATAGGAAAGAAATGGGAGGAGGGAGGAGATTGAATGGGGTAGATCTCATTAGAATAAGAGGTACAAAAGCCCTATTGTAATAGGGGGGAAGAAGGGAGGAGAAGAGAAACATCTGAATATTCCTCTTATTAGACTTGGCTTAAAATTAACTTGCACACACACACACACGCACACACACACACACACACAACCAGTTAACTGAAAAAAATCTTATCATTCAAATTTTAAAATTGGAAAAGAGGAGGGGGGAATGGAGACAAGGTGTAGGAGGCAAAAAGGGAAATAACAGAAGGAAGGGAAGGGAAATGGAAAAAAAAGATAGGGGGAAAAGAAAAGGGAGGGGTGGATATAGGAGGGCAAGCAAACTGATGTTGCTGGTATTCAGAAACAAAATACTGGATAATAAGGATAAAAGGGGAAAAGGGGGGGAATAAAAACAGAGGGAAGATAGCATGGAGGTCAATAAAGAGTTCTTAATTATAATTTTAATAATGAATGGGATAAACTCTCCCTTAAAACATAAGGGAATGGAAAGCTGGATTAAAAACCAGAATCCTACAATAGGTTGCTTACAAGAAACTCACCTGAAGCAGAGAAAATCATATAGAGTAAAGCTAGAAGGTGGGAGCAATATATACATACATACATACATATATATAAATATATATATATATATATATATATACATATACATATATATATTACTTCAACTGAAGTGAGAAAGCAAGGGCAGCCATCCTTATTTCAGACAAAGAAGCTGCAAAAATAGATAGCAATAAAAGAGATAATGAAGGAAATTAGTTATCTCCTCCTAAAGGGTGCCATAGATAATAAGATAGCATCCATATTCTTAGAAGAGAAGCTGAAAGAACTACAGCAAAGATATACATAGCCATGCTCCTTTACTGGGAGACCTCAACCTCCCACTCACTGATTTAGATCAATTGCATCATAAAATAAACAAGAAAGAAGATAAGGAGGTAAATAGATTGTTAGAAAACCTAGATATGATAGATTTATGGAAGAAACTGAATGGGGATAGAAAGGAATATATCTTTTTTTTTCTGCAGTACATGGCACTTACACCAAAATTGACCATGTAATAGGACATAAAATTCTAATAATTTCAGAAAGGCAGAAATAGTGAATACATCTTTCTAAGACCATAATGCAATGAAAATCATATGCAACATTGGGCCAGAGAGATATAGACCCAGACCTAATTGGAACAACCTCATTTTATTTTATTTTTTTACTTTTTTAATTTAAATTTATTTTTATTAAAGATATTATTTGAGTTTTACTTTTCCCCCAATCTTGCTTCTCTCCCCCCTCCCCCCCACCGAGAGCACTCTGTCAGTCTTTACTTTATTTCCATGTTGTACCTTGATCCAAATTGGGTGTGATGAGAGAGAAATCATATCCTTAAAGAGAAGTCTAAGAGGTAAAAAGATCAGACTATAAGCTATCTGTTTTTTTTATTCTAAATTAAAGGGAATAATCCTTACACTTTGTTCAAACTCTACAGCTCCTTGTCTGAATACAGATGGTACTCTCCTTTGCAGACAGCCCAAAATTCTTCCCGATTGTTGCCCTGATGGAAACAGCAAGTCCTTCAAGGTTGAACAGCACTCCCAGGTTGCTGTTAGGGTGTACAGTGTTTTTCTGGTTCTGCTCATCTCACTCAGCATCAGTTCATGCAAATCCCTCCAGGTTTCCCTGAAATCCCATACCTCCTGGTTTCTAATAGAACAATAGTATTGCATGACATACATATACCACAGTTTGCTAAGCCATTCCCCAATTGAAGGACATTTACTGGATTTCCAATTCTTTGCCACCACAAACAGGGCTGCTATAAATATTTTTGTACAAGTAATGTTTATACCCTTTTTCCTCATCTCTTCAGGGTATAGACCCAGTAGTGGTATTGCTGGGTCAAAGTGTATGCACATTTTTCTTGCCCTTTGGGCATAGTTCCAAATAGCTCTCCAGAAGGGTTGGATGAGTTCACAGCTCAACCAACAGTGTAATACTGTCCCAGATTTCCCACAACCCTTCCAACAATGATCATTATCCTTTCTGGTCATATTGGCCAATCTGAGAGGTGTGAAGTGGTAACTCAGAGAAGCTTTAATTTGCATTTCTATAATAATTAATGATTTAGAGCATTTTTTCATATGGCTATAGATTACTTTGATCTCCTCATCTGTAAATTGCCTTTATATATCCTTTGACCATTTGTCAATTGGGGAGTGGCTTTTTGTTTTAAAAATATGAATCAGTTCTCTATATATTTTAGAAATGAGTCCTTTGTCAGAATCATTAGTTGTAAAGATTGTTTATTTAATACATTTCTTTTGGTCTTGGTTACATTAGTTTTATCTGTGCAAAAACTTTTTAATTTAATGTAATTGAAATCATGTAATTGGATTTTGGTGATGTTCTCCAACTCTTCCTTAGTCATAAACTGTTACCCTTTCCATAGATCTTACAGGTAGACTAGTCCTTGATCTTCTAATTTGTTTATAGTATTGTTTTGTATGTCTATGTCCTGTAACCATTTGGATCTTATCTTGGTAAAGGGTGTGAGGTGTTGGTCTAATCTAAGTTTCTTCCATATTAACTTCCAATTCTCCCAGCAATTTTTATCAAAGAGGGAGTTTTTATCCCAATAGCCAGACTCTTTGGGTTTATCAAACGGTAGATTACTATAATCATCTCCTGCTTTTACACCTAGTCTATTCCACTGGTCCACCACTCTATTTCTTAGCCAATACCAAACAGTTTTGATGACTGATGCTTTATAATATAATTTTAGAACGGGTGGGGTTAAGCCACCTTCTTTTGCACTTTTTTCCATTAAGATCCTGACAATTCTTGACTTTTTATTTCTCCATATGAATTTACTTACATTTTTTTCTAACTCATTAAAGTAATTTTTTGTAATTTTGATTGTAAGGGCACTAAACAGATAGTTTAGTTTTGGTAGAATTGTCATTTTTTATTATATTAGCTCTACCTATCCATGAGCAGTTGATAATTGCGCAGTTATTTAAATCTAGTTTATTTTCTGTGAGTAGCGTTTTATAATTGTTTTCAAAAAGATTCTCAGTCTGTCTTGGCAAATAGACTCCCAAATATTTTATATTGTCTGAGGTTACTTTGAATGGGATTTTTCTTTCTAGTTCTTCCTGCTGTTTCTTGCTAGACATATATAGAAATGTTGAGGATTTATGAGAGTTTATTTTATAACCTGCAACTTTGCTAAAATTGCTAATTGTTTCCAGTAGTTTTTTAGATGATTTCTTGGGATTCTGTATGTAGACCATAATGTCATCTGCAAAGAGTGATTATTTTGTCTCTTCCTTCCCCATTCTAATTCCTTTAATTTCTTTTTCTTCTCTAATTGCTGCTGCTAACATTTCTAATACAATATTAAATAGTAGTGGTGATAATGGGCATCCTTGTTTCACCCCCGATCTTATTGGGAATGAGTCTAGCCTCGCCCCATTGAATATAATGATTGTTGATGGTTTCAAATACATACCGCTAATTATTTTAAGGAACAGTCTATTTATTCCTACACTATCTTGTGTTTTTAATAGGAATGGATGCTGTATTTTGTCAAAAGCTTTTTCAGCATCTATTGATATGATCATATGATTTCTGATAGGTTTGTTGTTGATATAATATAGTATACCTACAGTTTTCCTAATATTGAACCAACCCTGCATTCCTGGAATAAATTGTATTTGATCATAATGTATTATCCCAGTGATGACTTGTTGAAATCATTTTGCTAAGATTTTATTTAGGATTTTTGCATCTATATTCATTAGGGAGATAGGTCTATAATTTTCCTTCTCTGTTTTAACTCTTCCTGGTTTAGGTAACAGTATCATATTGGTTTCATAGAAAGAGTTAGGCAGATTTCCATCTTTCCCTATTTTTCCAAAGAGTTTATATAGGATTGGAACCAATTTTTCCTTAAATGTTTGGTAGAATTCATTTGTGAATCCATCAGGCCTTGGTGATGTTTTTGGGGGAATTCAGTAATGGCTTCCTGACTTTCTTTTTCTGAGATAGGGTTGTTTAGGTATTTAATGTCTTTTTCATTTAACCTGGGCAACTTATATTTTTGTAAATATTCACCCATTTCACTTTTATTATCAAATTTATTGGCATAGAATTGGGCAAAATAGTTTCAAATTATTACTTTAATTTCCTCCTCATTGGTGGTAAGTTCACCTTTTTTTTTTTTAGGCTTTTTTTTGCAAGCCAAATAGGGTTAAGTGGCTTGTCCAAGCCCACACTGCTAGGTAATTTTTAAGTGTCTGAGGCCGGATTTGAACCCAGGTACTCCTGACTCCAAGGCCGGTGCTTTATCCACTATGCCACCTAGAGGCCCCAGTTCACCTTTTTCATTTATGATACTAGCAATTTGGTTTTCTTCTTTCTTTTTTTAATCAAATTGACCAGAGTTTTATGAATTTTATTGGTTTTTTCATAATACCAAATTTTGGTTTTATTTATTAATTCAATAGTTTTTTTACATTCAATTTTATTAATTTCTCCTTTAATTTTGAGAATTTCTCATTTGGTACTTAATTGGGGATTTTTGATTTGTTCTTTCTCTAATTTTTTTAGTTGCATGTTTAGTTCATTGATTTCCTCTTTCTCCAATTTATTCATATAAGCATTTAGAACTATAATATATCCCCTGAGAGTTGCTTTGAATGAATCCCATAGGTTTTGGTATGTTGTTTCATTATTATCATTATCTTGGATAAAATGGTTAATTCTCTCTCTATTTTTTTTTGGTCCACTCATTTTTCAAAATGAGGTTATTCAGTTTCCAGTTTTTCTGGGTCTATATCTCCTTGGCCCAGTATTGCATATGACTTTTATTGCATTGTGATCTGAGAAAGATGTATTCACTATTTCTGCCTTTCTGCACTTGATCATTAAGTTTTTTTGTCCTAGTACATTGTCAATTTTTGTATAAGTTCCATGTACTGCAGAGAAAAAGGTATATCCTTTCCTAACCCCATTCAGTTTCCTCCATAAGTCTAACATATCCAATTTTTCTAACAATCCATTTACCTCCTTAATTTCTTTCTTGTTTGTTTTATTATTTGATTAATCTAGATCTGATAGCCGGAGGTTGAGTTCTCCCACTAGTAGAGATTTGCTGTCTATGTCTTCCTATAATTCTTTCAGCTTCTCCTCTAAGAATTTGGGTGCTGTCCCACTGGGTGTATATATATTCAATATTGAAATGACTTTATTGTCTATGATACCTTTTAGAAGGATAAAGTTTCCTTCCTTATCTCTTTTAACACTATCTATTTTTGCTGCTGCTTTGTCTGAGATAAGGATTGCTACTCCTGCTTTTTTTACTTTAGGTGAAGCCAAATATATTTTGTTCCAACCTTTTACCTTTACTCTATATGTATCTCTCTGCTTCAAAAGAGTTTCTTGTAAGCAGCATATTGTAGGATTCTGGTTTTTAATCCACTCTGCTATTTGCTTATGTTTTAAGGGAGAGTTCATCCAATTCAAATTCAAGGTTATGATTACTAATTCTTTATTGCCCTCTGTGCTATCTTCCCTCTGTTTGTATTTTCCCCCTTTCCCCCCCTTTTATCCATATTCCTCAATCTTTTGTTTCTGAAAACCACCCCCTTCATTGTTTTTGCCCTTCTATATCACACCCTCCCCTTTCTTTCCCCTTTCCCCTTTTCCCTTTTCCCTTCCCTTCCTTTTGTTATTTCCCTTTATTTACCCCACTCCCCTTCCCTTTCTCTGTTCCCCCCTCCCCTTTTCCCTGTTTAATACTTGAAAGGTTAGATGTTTTATAAGTTAACTGAATATGTGTAGGTTGACTTTAAGCCAAATCTGATGAGAAGAAGATTCAGGTGTTTCTCCTCTACTCCCTTTTCAACCACTATTACCATAGGTTTTTTTGTACCTTTTGGTGTAATGAGATTTACCCCATTCAATCCCCTCCCTCCTCCTGTCTCTTTCCTGTCCCCCTTTTCAGGGTGGTAGTGTTTTTTTTAGATCCTTCTGTCTTAGTCATAGAATATTCTGAATGTCTGTCCCTTCTAGTTCTGTACATTCTGTTGAATAGAGTCAAAATTCCTGAGAGTTATTAGAGTCTTTCTCTCAGGTAGGGTTAAAGTCAGTTACATCCCATTGGATAGAAGTCTCATGGATAGGTTATGAATGTCCATCATTTCTGGCTAGGTGTATTTTTTTTTCCTTTTACCACCATCCCCTTTTTTTTACATTTTCGTGTGTCTCTTGAACCTCCTGTTTGATGTCCAGATTTTCTGTTTAGCTCTGGTCTTTTCATTGGAAATTTTTGGAATTCTTCCATTTCATTAAATGTCCATCTTTGTCCCTGGAAGAGAAGGCTCAGCTTTACAGGAAAGTAGATTCTTGGCTGCATTCCAAGCACCCATCCTCTTCGAAATATCTGGTTCCAGGTCCTTCGATCCCTTAAAGTTGATGCAGCCAGGTCCTGCATGATTCTTACTGTGGCTCCTAGATATTTAAATTGTTTCTTTCTGGCTGCTTGCAGGATTTTCTCTTTTATCTGATAGTTCTATAGTTTAGCTGCAACATTCCTTTATGTTTTCATTTTAGGATCTTTTTTTGGTGGGGATTGATGTACTCTTTCAATAACTACTTTACCCTCCGATTTCATGATATCAGGGCAGTTTTCCATTACTAGATCCTGTAATATTAAGTCCAGGCTTTTTTTCTCTTCAGTGTTTTCAGGAAGTCCTATAATTTTCAGATTGCCCCTCCTTGATCTATTCTTGAGGTCAGTGGTTTTGTTGATGAGGTATTTTACATTTGCTTCTATTTTTTCTATATTTTGATTTTGTTTAACTGACTTTTGTTGTCTCATGGAGTCATTAGTTTCTGTAGACTCCATTAATTTTGGGGGTGAGGAGTTTTCTTCATTAACCTTTTGCAACTCCATTTTCCAATTGGTCAATTCTACTTTTGAAAGAGCTTTCCATTTGACCAATTGAGGTTTTGAGAGAATTAATTTCTTTTTGCATTTGTTCGTTTGAGGATCTGAGAGAATTATTCTCATTTTGCAATTGTTCAATTGATGATCTGAGAGATTTATTCTCCTTTTGTGTTTGTCCAATTGTACTTTCTAAGGTATTAATTGTCTCCTCCAAATTTTTAAGCTCCTTCCTTATTTCTTCAAGGAAGTCTTTCTGTTCTGGAAACCAGATTGTATTCTCTTCAGAGGTTCCAGGTCTCTCTGTGTTGGGGTCTTTCCCTTCCAGGAATTTTTCTATGCATCCACCTTTACTCTGACCCTTCTTCATTATGCTAAGACCTTGAGTTTGGGGGGGGCTGGTTCACCTGGACTTGAGATTGCTGAAGGCTTTACTGAGTGCAGTTTCTCTGGCTGGCCGGTAGGAGGTGCTGGTTGTCCTCTCTGGAGTGTCTGTGACCTTGATTGGGAGGCCTTCTCCATTTGCCTGAAGGCAGGAGTTGGAACTATTGAATTCTTTTGCGTTCAATAAATGGTGTGCTTTACCCTGGCTTGAGATCATTCCTCATCTGGGCTGGTTCTTTTGCTCATACACCTGGGCCTGAGGCAGAAGTAATTTGCCTTTGTTTGAGGTGAAGCCTCTGTGCAATGGAGATGTGTCCTCAGAGTTTCTCAGAACTGAGAAGATTACGGGTGGTGTCTGCCGTCTCCCGGCACCAGAATACTTCCCCCAGCCTGGTCCCCAAGTTCCAGGGGGACAGCACCAACACCAGCGCCTCTGTTTCCCTACTCACCCAAGCCCCTTTCGTCCAGCTCCACAGCTGATCCAGCAGGTCCGCTCTTGGGCCCTCAGACTCCTGGTTCCAATTCAGCTGTTAATCTGGCTGATCTGAGGCAGATCCTCCCTTGGAGCCCAGACTCGCACTCCCGGATTCATCCAAGGCTGCTCTGGGAGACAAATCCTGAGGTAGCTGTTCTTCTGGCTTTTCTTTCTGGATGGGATTTCTTTTAAGAGGTTTGTTTCATGTGATAGATGGGGAAGAGATCAGGCCTTTAGAACTGTGCCTGTCTTCTCTCCGCCATCTTGGCAGCGCCTGGCGAACAACCTCATTTTCAAAATGAGTGGGCCTTCAAATGAGCATTTTTTCCATGGTAGTGTCACCTCGCACATCACTTCTGCCCAATCCAGAAGCCATCAGTGAGGTGGAGGTATTTGGAATACTCCCTGAGAAACTTCTCAAATTTCAGTTTTGTCATTCCTTGGTTGCAGTTAAAGGTTCATTGGAGTAACTTTGATTATTAAAAAATAAGATTAAAAAATGCCTTCAAAATAGCATTAATCCTCTTGGCTAAAGGAGCGGAGGAGATGGAAGCCCTTATCCCTATTGATCTAATGAGGAAGGCCTGAATAAAGGTCACTGTTTCAGGTCTTTCTGGAAAAGATCCAATCCAATATATTAGAGATACACTCATTTGCTCTGATGTCAATCTAGAGTATGCAAAAAAGCAGGGACCATTTGATGTGATAGTCCTATTTGGAGTAGTCTTGACACACAATATACCCTGAAGAGACGATGAAAAAGGGTAAAAACATAACTAGTTCAAAAATATTCATAGCAGCCCTGTTTGTGGTGGCAAAGAATTGGAAATCAAGTAAATGTCCTTCAATTGGCGAATGGTTGAGCAAACGATGGTATATGTATGTCATGGAACACCACTGTTTTATTAGAAAACAGGAGGGATGGGTATTCAGGGAAGTCTGGAGGGATTTGTATGAACTGATGCTGCATGACATGAGCAGAGCCAGAAAAACATTGTACACCCTAACAGCAACATGGGGGTAATGATCAATCTTGATGGACTTGCTCATTCCATCAGTGTAACAATCTGGGACAATTTGGGGCTGTCTGTAATGCAGAATACCCTCTGTATCCAGAGAAAGAACTATGGAGTTTGAACAAAGATCAAGGACTATTACCTTTCATTTAGAAAAAAATAACTAATATCTTATTGTCCGATCTTGCTATCTCTTATACTTTATGTTTTTTTTAAGGATATGATTTCTCTCTCATCACGTTCAATTTGGATCAATGTATCCCACAGAAACAATGTAAAGACTGATAAACTGCTTACTTTGGTGGGGTGGGAGGAGGGAAGTAAGATCAGGGGATAAATTGTAAAACTTAAAATAAAAAAAAATCTTTATAAAAAATGGGGCAACTGTGGCACAGTGGATAGAGCAGCAGCCCTAGAGACAGGAGGACTTGAATTCAAATCCGGTTTGAGACACCTTATAATTACCTAGCTATGTGATCTTGGGCAAGTCACTTAACCCTATTGCATCAAAAAAAAATTCAAAAGATTTTAAGTACCTACTGCGTGTAGGATGCCATATTAAAAAAGAGAAAAATATTTAAAAAAGTATAATTCTATTTTCAAAACTTAAGAGGTAAGTGCTATAGTTTCCTTCATATTACAGATGAGAATACTGAAGAAGATAGATACAGATTTGTCTGGAGTTGTATAGTTAGTAAGTTTCTGAGGTTGCTTTTGAACGAAGATCTTTCTTAATCAGATTCAAGAATCTATGAACTTCAATGCTTATCAGTCCGTGCATGAGTGATATATTGAATTTTTAATTTTACTTAGTAGCAGCATAAGTGACCAACTAAATTATACTGAATTGCTTTACTTAAATTTTCCTATATATTATGGTAAAAAGAAAAATACAATATCTCCCTACTCCATGATCATTTACTGTCAATGAAGAACTATTTTGTCACTCAAGGAATATATAGAGAGAATTTGAAATAGATGTCAACTATAATTTATCTTGTCATTAAATTCACTAGACCATTCTCTGCACAAAAGATAAGGGCAATAATGTATGTGTACCTCGGATTACAATTCTCTTAATCAATCATCAATATGTCCTTGTAACCATGTTATATTATACAACCTTCAATCTTGAATAGAGATCTTAAAAGCTAACATTTGCAAATAAAATTCTCATCTTCCCAAACACACATTTTCCTTATTTTCAAAAGGTCATCTTAACTATGTCAAAGATAATGGTCATATTTCACAACACTGATGTCAATGAGAAAGTATTTGAAAGTATACTTACTTATCCTTTCTTTTGTTTTCATTCTCTTTTTTTAGCATGTGTATGCAAAATTACCATTTCTCTGTCAGAGCAAACAGACGTTTGCTAAATGAAGCATGATTATCATCATTCACAGAAAGCAAAATACCAAAAGCAAATAATTATTCATTTTAAATATTTGAATAACAAGCTGCAAATTAGCACAGGTGGTTTCTGTAAACAATTGCAGATGATTTGGTAGTTGGCCAGATATAAATGAAAAACATACTTTTTCACAGCAATTAAATGTAGATTCTTAAGATAAAAACACACATATGCATGTGTGTATATGAATATTGTTCTACATATTAAAATACTCATTGTATTAAAGTCATTATGCAGGTTATACTCATTTTGAGCATCAAATAAAAGTTTAAGATCTTTGCAATAAGTTTTGGAAGATGAAAATTAGGGGAACAAAGTTTAATGCAGAGCAATATATGTAAAGTTTTATATTTAGATATTGTAACATAGTAAATAGAAAAATATAAGTTTATTCAAATAGAATAAAGCATATCAAAGGCAAATGTTATATCACAACTTTAAAAATATCATTCATTAGAGTTTATTGTTCTCATCTACTCAATAATTTTGGAAGGAAAGATTTTATTATGACCTATATTATAAATGCCACAATTTTCAACAAATCAATGATTTATATTTAAATATTCAATGTAATTGTTTAATATTTGCTTATAAGCAGCAGGTAAATAATTATAACTAATATTTCATTTCAACCTTCCTTTTAGAAATATAAAATGATATATACAGCTTCAAAATAAAGCCATTTTTCTTTAGTCACAAATGATTTTGCTTGAAAAATTATCTAAATAGGATATATGTAAATTATTGAATTTTTTAATGATCAGATTTTAAAAATATTAGTTCTTGTCAAAATGAAATTAAATTTATGGAAATATATTCACATTCTTAACTAGCTAAAATGTTCTTAAAATTAACTACTGTTTGAGGAAATTTGAAATAAGTGACTTATAATTGTCTAATGAAGCTTCAAAGCATACTCATTTTCACAGTAAAATATACTGTGTAAACACTGTGGACAATGCTATGCTAATTGCTTAATAACCATGAAATTCAAGGTTTAACCTGTTTCTTAATTAGCTAGTAAGTCAAGAGGCACACTAGAATAGAATAATTTGAAAATCCATCTATTCTTTCATAGTTGTTTTAAGTTTCTCTCTCTTTCTCTCTCTCTCTCTGTCTCTCTCTCTCTCTCTCTTTCTCTCTCTCTCTCTCTCTCTCTCTCTCTCTCTCTCTCTCTCTCTGTCTCTCTCCACTCTTCTCTTTTAAAAAATTCCACATGAAAAAGAGACTCTTTTCCACAATAAAGCACTTCACTTAGAACCATGGACTGGAAACAAACTAGAAAGGCAGAGATTACCTTGGGAATCATTTTGTCAAAGAAAGACCCAAAGGAAAAGGAAAAAAACATAGCTAGTTCCAATCATAGCCACAAAGACCATGTGAACTCTTATGGAAGTATATACTGTTAAGATACTCTAAGAAACTTCAAGATATAATATTGAGCATAAAGATGAGCCTTAAGGTTGGTTAAACTGAGAGTCTCACAGATAAAGAGCTGACTTCAGTTATTGTTTCTCCTATTATCCATCCCTAGCAATGTATCTGATGCATATTAAGCATATAATAAATAATATTTGATAAAATGATTTAACTCTGCATTCTAACACTAAATGGGTTGCTGACCCTCCATGAAATAATTTGACATAAGACTTGCTAAGTTACAAAAAAGGTATTAATTGGTATTATTAAATAGACTTTCATCTTTGGGATGTTTCCATGTTTGTGAAACAACGGTACTGTTCCCAAAAAAACTCTAACACAGCAGCAGCAAAAACAAAAGCATTGGCAGTATACTGTGTTATGAGGCTTACAATTATTTTCTATATATTATTTCATATAAAAACTTCCCTAATCAGTCTTTTTAGTTTACTTCAACACAATTCATAACAGCCACTGTGGACAAGGTGCTGAGTTGACCCTGATAATACATAAATTTTGCTAGGGTGATAAAGCATGTATAAAGATATTTATATAAAAAACATATTTAGAATAGTTCGTTGCTAATGGGACAAAGCACCTTGACAATTCAGAAGACTGAAAAGTCACTGTTAGGAAATAATATCTGTCTCTGTGATCAGGTGACTTTTTCTCCTCATATTTATACTGAACTTGGGATAGATACTAAGATGATTGACATTAGTTCTACAGAATCTCATAACCTTAACATAAAACAATCTACCATGCTGAGACTTATTCAGTGATAGAGATTACATAGTTGTACCACCCTAATTCTGATTATGATTAATTTGACAATGAAACTATAAAGTGACTTTTATGTTTTGAAATTTTTTAGTTATTTTGCTGAATAAGACAGGTTGGAAACCAGTAGACCCATGTCCCATATCTCTAGGAGCCTTCTCCATAAGATTCCAAATTGGAATAGTGTTTAAGGTAATGAATTTCCTGACTGTTGATTTCTATGTTTTTATTGTCTCCTGTACCTTCCTCAAGGTATCTTGCTGCTTTTTGTTTGACTGCCTCATTTATGACAATTTTAGGTGGGAATGACTGGCACCTCCATCACAAATTTTATTCATTTTGCTGGTGTTGGGGTCAGACTGAAAGCAACTTCAGTGATCTAGAAAAATGTTTCCACTCCTAAGACTTAAGGGCTATAGTTGGTCATTTTTTTTTTTTGTGGAGAAAAGGAAATTGGACTGGAGGTGTAAAGGTTATTCAACTGCTGCTATTTGCTTCAGGGTTATGAATTATCACCTTTGAAATATGAGGGAAGTATCAGTGACCTGTACTCATACAAGGTATTCGACTTCTCATCAACAAGCCTTTTGCCCTTTGATATTTAGAATGCATTCACTTTTTTTCTTACCTTTGTTTCTTAGAAATCATTGTGTCTTATTTCCAGTTTAAGATTGAAAATATTTCTAGAGAGCCAGGGCTCCCATAAATATCCAAAGAAGAACTCAAAGGGCATCAAATAGAAAGAATTAACTAGAAGATTAATAAAAATGTTTTAAAATGCTTATCTATATAGTCTGTACCAGAAAGAGGGGGGTGAGGGAGAGAATCTTATTTGAAAGGGATGCCGCCACAGGAAAAGCATGTCAATTTGAGATCTAAAAATGAAGGCTGAAGGTTATAGGACTTTAGCACTGGTCTTTTGGAGCAGGGGTAATGGAAATATCCAGGGCCTAACAAGTCATGTTGAAATATAATAAAGGCTTAAAACTAGCAGAAATCTACATTTAGATTACAAGATTGCAACAGAGGACAAAGCCAACTCTTGATGAAAGATTATTCAAGGAAAAGGAAACAATGATGAGACCAAGGAGGTTACCTGTGCCATGCCATCAGGAGGCAAAAATGGAATTAATTAATTTCAACAGGGTGATAAACCACCCTAAATTGTAATGACAGTGGCTTCCAGACACTGAGAGTCTGCCCACCCTGTTTAATAACAAGTTTGAAATTAAAGGCTAGAACTATCCTAAATTCATAATCTGATAATAAGAAATAATAATAATAAGAAAAACTCTGAATACAAGGGAAAATGTTATGGATTATGATGATCCCAAGAGATAAATATTACATAAGAGAATAGAATCACAAATCTCCTTTTCAAAGAGCAAAAAAGAATGACTACCACAAGAACTTCAAAAGTTATTGAAAGAAATTATGAAATGCATTTTAAAAGAAATTAGAGGTCATAAAGAAGAGAATGTGCCCTATATAAACAGTTTGGAGATTACCTAATCTATCTTGATATTACTTTTTGATATGATATGATATGATATGATATTATTAATTATATTAATTATATCATATCATATTATATATTATATTATATCATATTATATATCATATTATATCATATCATATCATATCATTTTATATTTTATTGCTGTCAACTTGAGCCCCATAAAATAATTTAGCATTTTTATTTGTTTGCAATGTTTTGTTATGTCTTGCTTCTGTTTTTCTGTAATGTAGAATGATGTCCACAAATTAATTTCCAGTAGAATTGTAAATGTTCCAAATCTATTTTGAAGAACAATCTGGAAGTTTATAGCAAAGTTAGAGAAATCATATTTGGAATCAATAAATTGATTGTTAGAAATTTACTACATTAAAAATATTTTAAAAGAAAAATTTGCTACATTAGCCATCTAAAATAAACAGAAAAACACAAATAGACAATGTCATAGAATCATTATAGGTAGTCTAACACCTGCTTAGAGAAAAATAATAATAATAGAAAAATACCTGAAAACAATTTAAAAAATAATTCTTTGAAAACATAGTAGAACAGAATGCTATGATTATATAAAGAATTAATAATTCAAAATAGTAATAATAATAATGATGATGATGATATTAGTGTAGATTACAATAATTACAAAAAGTAATGGAAACAGTAACAACATTGGATTCCAGGGTGGAACAAAGATGCCAGGGTGAAGCTAGGAAACCTGTAGAGTTTTTCAGAAAATTACTTTGAATGATGGCCCTGTGCAAATCCCACAAAATACATTGGGATTTGTTTTTCTTCTATAACATGATTAATATGGATGTAAGTTTAGTATGTTTATCCATTTATACCTTATATTAGATTGTATTCTATTAGGGGAGGTGGCAGGGGAAGGAGGAAGGGAAAAATATAAAACTCAAAACCTTGAAAATAATGATTATTGAAAACTGCCATTGCATGTAGTTAGAAAAATAGATAAAATATTTAATAAAAAGAATAGACTAGAAAAAACAAAAAAAAAGATTGCACAGCACATTATCAGTTTCAAAATAAAAGGAAAGGAATACCTGGGATATGATATTCCAGGGGGCTAATGAATTTGGATTAAAACCATGAATAAACTACCCTGCAGATGTTATGATATTCTTTCGGAGGTAAAGACAGTCTTTCATTGAAATAGCATACTTTCAAAAAATCTGATAAAAAGACCAGAACTGAACAGAAATTTTGTTTTTCGAATTAAGACTCAAGAGATGAGAAAAAATAAAGGCAATACCAAACTGTACACAACCCTGCTTGGGAAGATAATACTGGTAACTCAGAAGTTGAATCTCTTAAGATAGTTTAAAGAAATATACTAAGATGGAGGGTATGAATATACATTGGTCATAAAAGTGATAATACTTTAGCTGATGCTTTAGCTCATGAGAGTTATATATAGTTTGAAAGAGTGTACTTATAGGGAGTGAGTATAGGTGAATCTTGAAGTTATTTTACTTTACATGATACTTAAAATCATGGAACTATATTTCTATTGGAGCAGTTACTTAGAGGAAGTTACTTAGAGGTTTGGGGTAAAATTGGATGATGAAGTGTTGTACTTTATATGATACTTTAGATACAGTTGGAGGAAATGTACATAGATGTGATGGGCATAAATGGAAAATGAAGCATTTTTGCTTTACAAGTTTCTTTAGCTTACAAAGATCATACTTCTATAGAGGGTACTTGGAAAGAAAGTGTGGCATACATTGACTGTAATTTGATGACCCTTATATTACTTGAGAATTGAATATCTATTGGGACAGTTTAGAAGTTGTGGATATGAAGTGATTATGAGGCAAGGATACTTATAAATTAATCAATCACTCAATCCTTAAGAATTGTACTTTCAGGGACACTGGTGGTGCAATGGATAGAGCACTGGCCCTGGAGTCAGGAGGACCTGAGTTCAAATTTTTCCTCAAACACTTAATATTTCCTAGCTGTGTGAGCTTGGGCAAATAACTCTTAATTATATCTCCTAAAATAATAAAATTTAAACAAAAAGAATTGTACTTCTATCATGACAGATAAAAACACTAAATCTTGAAAGAGATTTTAGGTACAATTCAGGTTCAAAAATAATTGAGCCAAGAAAAGAATGATTAGTCTAGGAGAAAGGGAACTATTAGAAGATTAATAGCACCACATGAAGGGGAAAAATACTTATAATACTACAGGGAAAGGAGGGAGTGTTACAACAGTTTTGGTCAAAAGAGAGATAACATACATTTCCAATAGTGTTTAAAATTTTATTATATCCTACAAAGAAATAGAGTGGGGAAAGATGGTGAAGAGAAGCTAGCATTATGTTAAGCTTCCTTGGCTTTCTCTTAGAACTAAAAGGAACCAAAACTCTGAACAGATTTTGGAACCACAGAATCCAGAAGGAAAACTGAAGAGAACTATCATTAATGTTTGTCAACAGGGGAGCATGGTTGAACTGGAGGCAGAGAGCAGAGATCCAGCAAAGGGGTGGTGGGGTGAGGCTGGGGGATTGCTCAGAGAACAGTAATGGAAAAACTTGCTGTGTGCATGGTGGGTGGGAGAGCTCCAGCACAGTGGCACAGACATCTATCCCATCAGCATGGTTGGTCTGGAAGTCCCCTGCTGCAAGCCCTTGTGTTTTCTGAGGAGTTCAGATGTTTCCCACTGCGTTCCCTCTCTCCCATTCCTATGGGAGAATTATACTTCCTCCAGAACAAATAACCTCATGCTGGTGTTTGCACCTTGCCCTGAGATTCATGTGTTGTAGATAAATCTCCCCTATAGTTGACTGCTGATTAAGTAGATCTAGATATCTAGCCCACATTGTTCCAGGACAGCCTACATCCTGCCACCCCACCCCCATCCTCCCATAGTCCTAGAGAGTGGGACAGTATTTAACATCACTGATAAGTCAAAGAAAGCTGTTGGCAACCCCTACAGGCTGACCCACTGAATACCCCCTGGAGTGGCAAAGGTTCTAGCGATCTCAACACTTAAGATCTCTAATTTTTTTAGAATTTCTAATTTAGCATTTAATTGGGGGGGGGGTAATTTGATCTATCTAACATTTTTAGATGCATGTTTAATTCATTGATTTTATTTTTCCCTATTTTATTCATTCAAAGATTTAGAGCTATAATTATGTCCCCTAATGACTGGTATAACTGAATTCCATAAGTTTTGGTATGCTGTCTCATTATTTTCTTTGTCTTGGGTAAAATCACTAATTCCTTCTATAATTTGCTGTTTGTTCCATGCATTCTTCAAAATGAGATTATTTCATTTCCAATTAGTTTTATGTTTTTCTCTCCATGGCCCATTATTGCAAGTGATTTTTATTGTATCATGATCAGAAAAGAATGCATTCCATATTTCTGCCTTTCTGCATTTCATTTTGCAGTTTTTGTGCCCTAGTACAATTTTTGTGTAGGTGCCATACAGAGCGGGAAAAAAATATATATTCCTTTATATTCTTGTTCAGTTTTCTCCAAAGGTCTACCATGTATAAGTTTTCTAACATTCTATTTAGCTCCTAATCTTTCTTCTTGCTTATTTTATGGTTAAATGTTTATAATTCTGCTAGAAGGAAGTTGATGTCTACAACCAGTAGTGTTTTGCTGCCTATGTCTTCATGGAACTCCTTCAGCTTCTCTAAGAATTTGGATGTTACATCACTTGGTGTGTAAATATTTTGTATTGAAATTGGTTCATTGTCTATGGTACCTTTTAGGAGGATATAGTTTTTATTCATTTTAATGAATCTCTTTTTGTAGCTGCTTTGTCTGAGATAAGGATTGCTGCCACTGCCTTTTTCACTTCAGCTAAAGCATAATACATTCTGCTTCAGCTTTTTACTTTTCCTCTGAATATATCTCTCTGCTTCAAATGAATTTCTTGTAAGCAACATATTGTGGAATTCTAGTTTTTAAACCACTCTTGTATCTGCTTGCATTTTATGGGAGAGTTCATCTTTTTCACATTCAAAGTTATAATTACTAATTCTTTATTGCCCTACATGCTATCTTCCCTCAGTTTGTATTTTCATTTTTTTGTCATTGTATCCCTATTCCCCATTGCTTTGATCCAGTGAAGCAATGCTCCAGTCCAAGGTAACCTGGAAAATAGTGGAAAGACTGTGTTCCATGGGGTTTGAGGGGCCACACCTGACCTGAGCAAAGGAACTTCAGCCTCCCAGGAACAATCCCAGTGTGCCTGGGAGCCCTAGCTCCTGGATACAGAAGCAGTTTCCTGACTTGCACCCCAGGGGGCACCAAGCACAATTTGGAATATCAGCATGGAGACCTGCCAGAAGAAAGCAAAGTCCAAGCCCTCAGCTTGGCTGTGGCCCTCCTCACAGCCCAGATCCCAGGAAATGGATGCAGCCCAGAGGAACTTCCCAGCAGGATCCTCCAGGCAGCTGATCCTGAGTCCTCAGATCATGGAAGATAAGGGAGTGGAGGGAGACTGTCAGGGTTTGTCTGTCCTTGGAAAACATTCAGATCATCGCCACAAGATGAGGCCCCCAAAGAGCAGGGAACCCCTTCACAAACTTGGGGCAGAGGGCTGCCCTTGTGGTCATTCAAAAGACCAGGAGAGCAGTGAGAGCTTCTCATACTGAGGTCCTTGTTAGGGAGGTGTCCCAATAATACTCAGAAGCTCAGGAAGCATCACCAAACCAGATACAGGCTGGGGAAAGGAGTAAACAGGAACAAAGGAACCTGACCATAGACAATTACTTTGATTCCATGGAAGACAAAACCTTATAATCAGAAGATGAGAAAGTTCAAGCTTCAGCATCTAAAGACACAAAGAAATATAGAAGTTGGGCTTCAGCAAAAACAGAGCTCAAAAAGATTTTGAAAATCAGGTAAGAGAGACAGAAGAAAAATTGGGAAAATAAATGAAAGAGATGCTGGAAAAAGTGAAAATGAAGTGAGCAGCTTAGTCAAGGAGATCTCAAAAAATGCTGAAGTAAATAACATTAAAAACTAGCTTGGGTCAAATGGATAAAACAGTTCAAAAAGTTATTGAGGAGAATGCTTTAAAAAGCAGAATTGACCAGATGGAAAAGGAGACAAGGATGCTCTCTGAGGAAAACAAAACCTTCAGTTGTAGAATGGAGCTAAAGGAAACTGATGACTTTGTGAGAAATAAAGTCACAATGATTCAAACCCAAAAGAATGAAAAACTAAAAGAAAGTATGAAATATCTCATTTAAAAACAACTGGCCCAGAAAACAGATATAGAAAAGATAATTTTAAAATTATTGGGCCACATGAAAGTCATGATCAGGAAAATAGCCTTGTCTTCAATTTTAAAAAATTTCTACAGGAAAACTGCCCTGATATCCTAGAACTATATGGCAAAATAGAAATTAGGAGAATCCATGGATCTCCCCTGGAAAGATATCCAAAAAAATAAAAACCACAGGAATATTATAGCCAAGTTCTAGAGTTCCCAAGTCAAATAGAAAGTATTACAAGCAGGCAGAAGGAAACAACTCCAATATTGTGGAGCTGCAATCAAGATCACATAGGATTAAGCAGCATCCACATTAAGTGTTCATAAGGTTGGAATAATATTACAGGAGTCAAAAGAGCTTGGAATGCAACCGAGAATCAACTACCCAGAAAAAATGAACATGGTCTTCCAGGGAAAAAGACAGACTTTCAGTGAAACAGGGTAATTTCAAATGTTCTTGCTGAAATGACAGACAGAAATTTTGATCTTCAAGTACAAGACTCAGGTGAATCAGAGAGAATGGAAGGGAAGGGTAAATTATGATGGACTTAATGATCATGAACTGCATGTATTCCTGCATAAAAGATGATACCGATAATAATCATATGAACCCTCTCATTTAATAGAGCAGCTAGAACTAGCTTTTATAGATGAAGCACAGGAGAGAGCTGAATTTGAAGAAATATTGTAAAAATGGGTGGAAGGGAAATGTACTTGGAGTAAGAGAAAGAAGAGGTAAAATAGGCTAACGTATTTCATTTGAAAGACATTTCATGTAGCTTTTGCAATGGTTTGGAAGGGGAGAAGATAAAGGAGAATGAGGGAACCTCCATTTTTATCAGAAATGTTTCAGAGTGGAAACACCATTCACAATATGGTATGGACATCCAGAAAAAAAAATGAAAGAAGGGGGACAGGAGGAGGGGAGGAGGGATGTAGGTGATAGAGAGAGGGAAGAAATTAGGGAAGGATAGTCAGATATATGACATGTTCTTTTTTACTTTTTGCAAGGTTCTGGGATTGGGTGGTATTTCCAGGGCCATGGGGCCCAATGGTTGCTGGGTCTTTGGGGTGGGATGTGTGCTTGGGCCCAATGGTCTGTCTGCTGCGCCACTTGGCTGCCCCATAGCACATTTTTGAAGAGGAACAGAGTGAAAAGAGAGAGAAAATATAATAGATGATAGTGGGGAGGAAAGGATTGAGGGAATTACAATCACAACAGCAACTATGTAAAAATAAGGAAGGAACTTCTATGATGGACATATGATATATAAAGTAATCCACCCAAGAGACAGAGCTGATGGTAACAGAACATAGACTGAATCAAATATTTTTCCTGTTTCTTTTACTTTATTTTTCATGAGGTATATAATTTTTTGTGGAGGAGGAGGTATTATGTTTACTCTTAAACAAGAATATTTGAGTAAATAAATTAAAGAAAAATTTAAAAAAAATAATAAAAAATAAAATAATATAGCATCAGACAACATAAAATTTGGGAATCTACCTGCCAAGGCAGACTCAGAAACTGTATGAAAAAAACCAATGAAACACTTTTCACACCAATAAAATCAGATCTAAATAATTGGGCAAATATCAACTGCTCATGGATAGGCTGAGCTGATACAATAGAAATGAAAATTCTGTCTAATTAAACTACTTATTTAGTGCCATACCTATCACACTTCCATATATTACTTTAGTGAGCTAGAAAAATATAGTAATTGAATTAATATGGAGAAATAGAAACTCAAGAATATCAAGTGATTGAATGAAAAAATGCAGGTGCAAAAGAGATAGCAGGAAATGATTATAGTTATCTGCTGTTTGATAAACTCAAAGACTCTAGCTTCTGGAATAAGAGCTCATTCTTTGATCAAAAATGCTGGAAAACTGGAATATAGTATGACAGAAATAAGCAACAGACCATTATTTCACACCAGATAGCAAGATAAGATCAAAATAGATGCTGAATTTAGACATAAAAGTTTATATTATAAGAAAATTAGGAGAGCAAGGAATAATTGACCTGTCAGATCTATGGACAGGGGAGTAATTTATGACCAAGGAAGGGAAAGATAACATTATTATAAACAAATTTGATAATTTTGAGAGCATTAAGTTTAAAAGCTTTTACACAAACAAAAACACTCTAAGAAAGTTACAAGAAAATATAGTAAATTGTGAAAGAAGTTTTACAATTTTGGTCTCTGAAAAAGTACTCATTTTTAATACATAAATACTTATATATATATATATGTATATGTATATATACATATATATGGGGAGAGAGAGAAAGAGATAAGCAAAATTTATTTAAAAGTCAAACTATTTTCCATTTGACAAATGGTGAAAGGATATGCAAAGGAAACTTTCAGTTGGGGAAATCAAAACTATCCTTATGAAAAATGGTTCTGAATTATTATTTATTAGAGAAATGTAAGTTAAATCATCTCTGAGGTGTCACCTCATACCTCACAGATTGGTCAATATGATCAGAAAAGAAAATAATCAATGTTGGAAGGGATATGCAAAATCTGGAGCACTAATGAATTGTTGGTGGGACTGTGAACTGATGCATCCTTTCTGGATAGCAATTTGGAATTATGCCCAAAAAGTAATAAAAATGTGCATACTCTTTGATGCAGCAATACCAATACTGGGTCTGTACCATGAAGAGATCATAAAAAAGGGTAAAAACCCATATGTAAAAAATATTTATGGCAGCACTGTTTGTAGTGGTAAAGAATTGTAAATCAAGGGGATGCCTATGAATTGGAGAATGGTTGGACAAATTGTGGTATATGTATATGATGGAACATTAATGTTCTTTTACATCTCTCTTTTAGGAGGGATGGGATTTCAGAGAAACCTAAAAAAAACTTGCATGAATTGATGCTGAGCAGGGTTAGCAGAACGAGATGGCCATTTTACAACCTAAAAGAAACCATGGGGTGATGATCAAACTTGAATGACTTGCTCATTCCATCAGTGCAATAATCAGGGACAATTTAAGGGGTTCTTTGATGGAGAATATCATCTATATCCAGAGGGAAAAAACTATGAGCTTAAACAAAGACCAAAGATTATTATCTTCAATATTTAAAAGAATTCATCTGATGTATTACATAATTTTGCTATCTCTAATATTTACTTTTTTTCCTTAAGGATATGCTTTTTCTCTCAAGGCATTCATTTTTGATATATGCATTTCATGTGAACAAATGTAAAAATTATCAGACTGACTTCTGTTAGGGGAGAGAGAAGGAATGGAGGAAGGGGGGAAATTATAAAATTCAAAACATTGTCAAAATGATTGATAGAAACTACTATTGTATATAATTGAAAACTAATGAAATATATATTTTTTAAAAAAGAAACAGGGTGGGTGAGGGAAAAGAAAGAGGAAGAAGGGACAGAAAAAAGGAAGGTGAAAGCAAAAGGAAAATTAATGTTAAAGTAAAATTTAAAAATAAAAGTAAAAGAGGAAAGGAAGAAGGAAAATAAAAGAACTGATTAAAAGCAGCAAAATATTGATGAGGAGAGATAAGGGGAAAGTAAAGAGAATGGAGGGAAGATAACCTGAAATGAAATACAGAGTTGGCAGTCATAACTGTAAATATGAATGGGATGAATTCACTTTTAATACAGAAACAGATAGCAGTGAGGATTAATGTTGAAGCTAAAATGTCCTCCAATTTGTTTTTAAAAGGAAACATTTGAAGCATATTTATGCACAGGCCAAAGACAAAAGGTTAAAATAGAATACATAATGCTTCAGCCAAAGTAAAATATGATGGGGTAGCAATTCTGATCACAAAGAAAAATCAAAAATACATCTCATTAAAAAGAAAAACAAAGAAAACTGCATTTTATTAACATGTACTAAAGGCGATTAAATCGTAATAATTTTGAATAATTTTGTATCAAGGGGCAGGCATAGCAGCCAAATTCTTAGAGAAGAATCCAGTGAACTATAGGGAAATATAGACAGCAAAACTATAATAGTGACCTCAACCTCCTTCATTCAGAATTAGATAAATTGGGGCAGTTAGGTGGTACAGTGGAAAGGACACTGGCCCTAGAGTCAGGAGTATCTGAATTCAAATCTGACCTCAAACACTTAATAATAACAACTTAGCTGTATGACCCTGGGCAAGTCACTTAACCCCATTGCCTTGCAAAAAAAAAAACAGAATTAGATAAATATCACCTCAAAATAAACAAGCAGTAAGTTATGAAATAAATATAATTTTAGAAAACTTTAATATGGTTGTTCCAGGAAAAAACTGAATGGGGATAGAAAGGTATACATACATATATATATATATATATATATATATATATATATATATATATATATATATATATATATATATATATATATATGTGTGTGTGTGTGTATATATATATATATATATACATATATATATATATATATATATTTGCTGTATTACATGGCACCTAAATAAAACCCTCATGATCAAAAACAGAAAGGCAGAAATTTTAAATTCATTATTTTGAGGGCATTATGTAATAAAAATTATGTGTAGTAGAGAGTCATTGAAAGATAATTAAAAAGAAATTTGAGTGAAATTTTAAAGAATTTAAAGAATGAATGGATTAAACAACAAATTACTGAAAAATCATCGATTTTATTAAGAAAATGACATTGATGAAATACCATAGCAAAATTTGTGGGATTCAATCAAAGTAGGTTTTAGGGGGAAAATGGAGTAAAGATAGATAAATGAATTGGGCATTCAAATAAAAATCCTTGAAGAAAAGAATAAATTTAAAATTCCCACTTAAACACCAAACTAGAAGTTCCAAAAAAGCAAAGAAGAATTCAAGAAATTGAAAGTAAGAAAATTATTTCAATAATAAATAAAACAGTTTATTTTAAGAAAAACAATGTAACTACAAAATTTTGACTAATTTTATTTAAAAAAGAAGAAAATCAAATTTCAAGTATAAAAAAATTAAATGAGGAACTCACCACTAGTAAGGAGTAAATGAAGGACCTAATTCAGAGGTAATTTGCACTACTAAATGTTAACACATCTGATAAAATAAGTGAAATTGATGACTATTTACAGAAGTATAAATTACCAAAATAACTCCAATTCAGAAAAATAAATTGAAGAAACTATCAACAAATTCCCTAAAAATAATGTCCTGATCCAGATGGATTTAAAATTGAATTCTACTAAACAATTAATGAGCAATTAATTTCAATTCTAAATGAACTACTTTTCAAAAACAGGAATTTTCAAATTCCATTTTGTGATAGCAACCCATGGCTGATATTAAAATCAAGAAAAAGCAAATTCAGAGAAAGAAAATTATAGACCAAGCTCCCTAATGAATGTTGATGCAGGTATTTTAAATATTAGCAAAAAGTTATCGTTAGTATAATACACCATAATCAGATAGTCATGTCATCTGGTATGATTCAATAAATATGCAGCATCAGGGGCAGCTAGGTTGCACAGTGGATAGAGCCCTGGAGTCAGGCGTACCTGAGTTCAAATCCAGCTTCAGACTTTTAATAATTACCTAGTCATGTGGCCTTGGGCAAGCCACTTAATCCCATTGCCTTGCAAAAAGAAAAATAAACTAAAGAAAAAAAATATATATATATATGTATGTATATGCAGCATCCATCTAAAACCATCAGAAAGCATTATATGTAATGGGCATAAGCTAGCACCATTTCCGGTAACATAAGATGATAAACAAGAAAGTCCATTATCACTATTGTTATTCAATATTGTATTAGAAATTTTAGTCTGAAGGAATAGTCATTGTAGGAAAACAAAATTTTCATTTTTTTCAGAATATATGATAGTATAATTAGTGAACCCTAGAAAACCAACTAAAATTCTACTTCAAATAAATGAACAAATATACAAAAGTAGTAGAATATAAAAATAAGCCTACATAATTCATAAGCATTTCTATACATGACCAATCAAGTTAAATAAGCAAAAGAAAGAAAAAAGATATTACATTAAAGTATCTAGAGACAACATAAAATACTTGATAATCTTCCTCCCAAGACAAACCCAGAAACTATATGAACATAATTGCAGAATACTTTTCATACAAAGTCAGATGCAGAAATTCTGTGTGGTATAAACTAAGAAGTAGAGAAGTGAATCAGTGGATAAAATTAGGTACAAATAAGCAATAGAAAATGACTTTGGTAATCTACTGTTTGTTAAACCCAAAGACACTAGCTTCAGGGATAAGAACTCATTGTTTGACAAAAACTTCTGGGAACACTGGAAAACAACCTAGCAAAAACTATGCATAGAATGATATTTCACTGCCCAAGGCCAGAATCTGTTTGAAATGGGTGCAGGATTTATACATTAAGGGTATTACCATAGACCAATTAAGAGAACAAGAAATATATTATTTGTTGGATCTATGGAGAATAGAGAGAGATATATGACCAAACAAGGTAGAGAACATGCAAAATAGATGATTTCAATTGTATTAAATTATAATATTTTGACACAAATAAAACCAATGCAAGCAAGAATAAAGCATGAATAGATAAAGCAGTGAAACTTATCACAGCTAGGTTTTTGATAAAGGACTCATTTCTAAAATATAAAGAGAACTGAATCAAATTTGTAAGATTGCAAATCTTTTTTCCATTTGTTAAATGATCAAGGGATATGAACAGGCAGTTTTCAGATGAAGAAATTAGAGCTCTCTATAATCTTATGAAAAATATTCCAATTCATTATTGAAAAGAGAAATGCGAATTAATACAACTCGGACTTATCAGACTAAGAGGACAAAAAAGGAAAATGATCAAAGTTGGAGAGATGTGGGAAAACTGGGACATTACTGTTGGTAGAGTTGAAAACTGTTTCAACCATCCTGGAGAGCAATTTGGAATTACGGTCAAAGGGTAAATGAAACTGCATATCCTTTAATCCAGCAGTACAACTAACTAGGTCTATATCTCCAACATATCTAACAAATGAGAAAAGTTCCACATGAGCAAAAGCATTTGTAGCAATCTCTTTTTGTAATGCCAAATAATTGGGAATTGAGGGATGTTCATCAATTTGGGAGTAACCAAATTAAGTTCATGTACATGAAAGTTTTGGAGTACTATTGTTCTGCAAGAAATCATGAGCAGCTGGATTTTAGAAAAAATATACAAAGGCTTCCACTTAGCTCACTGCTAAGTGAAGTGAGCAGAACCATGAGAATACTGTACAACTTAAAACCACTATTGTGAGATTATCTATTATGATGAATACATCTCCTCTTGGCATTTAAGTAATCAAGTGACAATTCTGAGAGATCTATCATGGAAAATGCCATCCACATCCAGAAGAAAAAAAAAACAACAACTATAAAGTCTAAATGTAGAGCAAAACATGCTACATTCACTTTCAAATTTTCTTGTATGTTTTTTCTTTCTTTCTCACATTTTCCCCTTAGTTTTTTAAATTTATTTTTTTAAAGATATTATTTGAGTTTTACAATTCACCTCCCCCCCGAAACTTGCTTCCCTCTGCTCCCCCCACGGAAAGAACTCTGTCAGTTTTTACCTTGTTTCCATGTTGTACCTTGATCCAAATTGGGTGTGATGTGAGAGAAATCATATCCTTAAAGAAGAGAAGAGAAGTCTAAGAGGTGACAAGATCATACAATAAGATATCTGTTTTTTTCTAAATTAAAGGGAATAGTCCATGCACTTTGTTCAAACTCCACAGCTCCTTATCTGGATACAGATGGCACTCTCCTTTGCAGACAGCCCAAAATTGTTCGCGATTGTTACACTGATGGAATGAGCAAGTCCTTCAAGGTTGAACATCACCCACAACTTGTTGTTAGGGTGTACAGTGTTTTTCTGGTTCTGCTCATCTCACTCAGCATAAGTTCATGCAAATGCCTCCAGGCTTCCCTGAAATCCTGTCCCTCCTGGTTTCTAATAGAAGAGTAGTGTTGCATGACATACATATACCACAGTTTGCTAAGCCATTCCCCAACTGAAGGACATTTACTTGATTTCCAATTCTTTGCCACTACAAACAGGGCTGGCATAAATATTTTTGTACAATTAATGTTCTTACCCTTTTCCATCATCTCTTCAGGGAATAAACCCAGTAGTGGTATTGTTGGGTCAAAGGGTAGGCACATTTTTGTTGCCCTTTGGGCATAGTTCAAATAGCTCTCCAGAAGTGTTGGATGAGTTCACAGCTCTACCAACAGTGTAATAGTGTCCCAGATTTCCCACAACCCTTCCAACAATGATCATTATCCTTTCTGGTCATAGTGGCCAATCTGAGAGGTGTGAGGTGGTACCTTGGAGAAGCTTTAATTTGCATTTCTCTAATAATTAATGATTTAGAGCATTTTTTTCATATGGCCATGGATTACTTTAATCTCCTCATTTGTAAATTGCCTTTGCATATCCTTTGACCATTTGTCATTTGGTGGGGAATGGCTTTTTGTTTTAAAAATATGGCTCAGTTCTCTGTATATTTTAGAAATGCGTCCTTTGTCAGAATCATTAGTTGTAAAGATTGTTTCCCAATTTACTACATTTCTTTTGATCTTGGTTACATTGGTTTTATCTTTGCAAAAGCTTTTTAATTTAATGTAATCGAAATCATCTAATTGATTTTTGTTGATGTTCTCCAACTCTTGCATAGTCATAAACTGCTCACCTTTCCATAGATCTGGCAGGTAGACTAGTCCTTGATCTTCTAATTTGCTTATAGTATTGTTTTTTTTTTTTATGTCAATGTCCTGCAACCATTTGGATGTTATCTTGGTAAAAGGTGTGAGGTGTTGGTCTAATCTAAGTTTCTTCCATACTAACTTCCAATTATCCCAGCAATTTTTATCAAAGAGGGACTTTTTATCCCAATGGCCAGACTCTTTGTGTTTATCAAACAGCAGATTACTATAATCATCTCGTGCTTTTACACCTAGTCTATTCCACTGGTCCACCACTCTATTTCTTAGCCAATACCAAACAGTTTTGATGATTGATGCTTTATAATATAATTTTAGATCAGGTAGGGCTAAGCCAGCTTCTTTTGCATTTTTTTCATTAAGCTCCTGGCAATTCTTGACTTTTTATTTCTCCATATGAATTTTCTTACAATTTTTTCCAACTCATTAAAGTAATTTTTTGGAATTTTGATTGTAAGGGCACTAAACAGATAGTTTAGTTTTGGTAGAATTGTCATTTTTATTATATTAGCTCTACCTATCCATGAGCAGTTGATAATTGCCCAGTTATTTAAACCTGATTTAATTTGTGTGAGAAGAGTTTTATAATTGTTTTCAAAAAGATTCTCAGTCTGTCTTGGCAAATATACTCCCAAATATTTTATATTGTCTGAGGTTACTTTGAATGGGATTTCTCTTTCTACCTCTTCCTGCTGTTTCTTGCTAGACATATATAGAAAAGTTGAGGATTTATGAGGGTTTATTTTATAACCTGCAACTTTGCTAAAATTGCTAATTGTTTCCACTAGTTTTTTGGATGATTTCTTATTATTCTCTAGGTAGACCATCATGTCTTCTGCAAAGACTGAGAGTTTTGTCTATTCCTTCCCAATTCTTATTCTTTCAATTTCTTTTTCTTCTCTAATGGCTGATGCTAACATTTCTAATACAATATTGAATAGTAGTGGTGATAATGGGCACCCTTCTTTCACCCCTAATCTTATTGGGAATGAGTCTAGCCTCTCCCCATTGAATATAATGCTTGTTGATGGTTTCAAATACATACTGCTAATTACTTTAAGGAACAGTCTATTTATTCCTACACTCTCTAGTGTTTTTAATAGGAATGGGTGCTGTATTTTGTCAAAAGCTTTTTAGCATCTATTGATATGATCATATGATTTCTGATAGGTTTGTTGTTGATATAATTGAGTATACAGTTTTCCTAATGTTGAACCAACCCTGCATTCCTGGAATAAATCCTCCTTGATCACAATGTATTATCCTATGTTGTAATCATTTTGCTAAGGTTTTATTTAGGATTTTTGCACCTATATTCATTGGAGAAATAGATCTATAATTTTCTTTCTCTGTTTTAACTCTTCCTGGTTTAGGTAACAGTACCATATTGGTTTCATAGAAAGAGTTAGGCAGAGTTACATCTTTTCCTATTTTTCCACAGTTTATATATCGGATTGGAAACAATTGTTCCTTAAATGTTTGGTAGAATTCACTTTTGAATCCATCAGGACCCGGAGTTTTTTTTTTAGGGAGTTCAGTAATGGTTTGTTGAATTTCTCTTTCTGAGATAGGGTTGTTTAGGTATTTAATCTCTTCTTCATTTAAACTGGCCAACTTATATTTTTAGAAATATTCATCCATTTCACTTAGATGATCAAATTTCCTGGCATAGAGTTGAGCAAAATAATTTTGAATTATTATTTTAATTTCTTCCCCATTGATGGTGAGTTCACCTTTTTCATTTATGATACTAGGAATTTGGTTTTCTTCTTCTTTTTTTTAATCAAATTGAAGAGGGTTTTATCAATTTTATTGTTTTTTATAATGCCAACTTTTGGTTTTATTTATTAATTCAATAGTTTTTTTGCTTTTGATTTTGTTAATTTATCCTTTAATTTTTAGAATGTCTAATTTGGTATTTAATTGGGGATTTTTGATTTGTTCTTTCTCTAATTTTTTTTAGTTGTATGTTTAGTTCATTTATTTGCTCTTTCTCCAATTTATTCATGTAAGCAATTAGAGCTGTACTATATCCCCTGAGTCACTTGGAATGAATCCCATAAGTTTTGGTATGTTGTTTAATTATTATCATTATCTAGGATAAAATGGTTAATTCTTTCCATAATTTGTTTTTTTGGTCCACTCCTTTTCATAAAATGAGGTTATTCAGTTTCCAATTTTTTCTGGGTCTATTTCTCCTTGGCCCAGTATTGCATATGACTTTTATTGCATCGTGATCTAAAAAAGATGTATTCACTGTTTCTGCCTTTCCGCACTTGATCATTAGGTTCTTATGTCCTAGTACATGGTCAATATTTGTATAAGTTCCATGTGCTGCAGAAAAAAAAGGTATATTCCTTTCTATCCCCGTTCAGTTTCCTCCATAATTCTACCATATGTAATTTTTCTAACAATCTACTTACCTCCTTAACTTCTTTCTGGTTTATTTTATGATTCGATTTATCTAGATCTGATAGCAGGAGGTTGAGTTCTCCCAGTAGTAGAGTTTTGCTCTCTATGTCTTCCTGTAATTCTTTCAGCTTCTCCTCTTAGAATTTGGGTGCTTTCTCACTGGGTGCATATATATATTTAATATTGAAATGACTTTATTGTCTGTGATACCTTTTAGGAGGATAAAGTTTCCTTCCTTATCTCTTTTAATGCTATCTATTTTTGTTGCTGCTTTGTCTGAGATAAGCATTGCTTTCCCTGCTTTTCTTACTTCAGCTGAAGCAAAATATATTTTGCTCCAACCTTTTACCTTTACTCTATAGGTATCTCTCTGCTTCAAATGAGTTTCTTGTAAGCAGCATATTGTAGGATTCTAGTTTTTAATCCACTCTGCTATTTGCTTACGTTTAAAGGGACAGTTCATCCCATTCACTTTCAAGGTTATGATTACTAATTCTTTATTGCCCTCTATGCTATCTTCCCTCTGTTTGTATCTTTCCCCCTTTCCCCCACTTTATCCATATTCTCCAGTATTTTGTTTCTGAATAACACTCCCTTCAGTGTGTTTGCCCTCCTATATCACACCCTCCCCTTTCTTTCCCCTTTCCCTTTTCCCTTCCCTTCCTTTTGTTATTTCCCCCTTTCCCCCACTCCCCTTCCCTTTCTCCATCCTCCCTCCCCCTTTCCCCTTTTAATACTTGAAAGGTTAGATGTTTTATAAGTTAACTGAACATGCGTAGATTGATTTTAAGCCAAGTCTGATGAGAAGAAGATTCAGGTGTTTCTCCTCTGCTCACTTCTCTCTTTTATTTTGTACCTCTTAGTGTAATGAAATTTACCCCATTAAATCCCCTCCCTCCTCCAGGCTCTTTCCTATCCCCCTTTTTAAGGAGGTAGTGTTTTTTAGATCATTCTGTCTAAGTTATAGAAAATTGTGAGTATCTGTCCCTTTTAATTCAGTATATTCTATCGAATAGAGTCAAAATTCCTGAGAGTTATTAGAGTCTTTCTCCCAAGTGGGGTTAAAGCCAGTTACATCTCTTCAGATAGCCATCTCATTGCTAGGTAATGAAAGTCCTTCATTTCTGGCTAGGTATATTCTCTGTTTTAGAGTTACAGTTCTCAAGATTTATGAGAATCTTTTTCCCCATGCTGGGATATAGTCAATTTCAACTTACTGGATAGAATTTTTTAACTTTTACTGCCCCCCCCCCTTTTTTTTACCTTTTCATGTGTCTCTTGAACCTCCTGTTTGATGTCCCAATTTTCTGTTTAGCTCTGGTCTTTTCATTAGAAATTTTTGGAATTCTTCCATTTCATTAAATGTCCATCTTTTTTACCTGGAAGAGAAGGCTCAGCTTTGTGGGAAAGTAGATTCTTTGCTGCATTCCAAGCTCCATTGCTATATAAAATATGTTGTTCCATGCCCTTCGATCCCTTAGTGTTGATGCAGCCAGGTCCTGAGTGATCCTTATTGTGGTTCCTTGATATTTAAATTCTTTCTTTCTGGCTGCTTGCCGGATTTTCTCTTTTATCTGATAGTTCTAGAGTTTGGCCACAACATTCCTTGGTGTTTTCATTGTAGGATCTTTTTCTGTTGTGGATCGATGTACTCTTTCAATAATTACTTTGCCCTCCGATTCCATGATATCAGGGCAGTTTTCAATCACTAGATCCTGTAATAATAAGTCCACGCTTTTTTTCTCTTCAACGTTTTCAGGAAGTCCTATAATTTTCAGGTTGCCCCCCACCTCGATCTATTCTCTGAGGTCAGTGCAGTGGTTTTGTTGATGAGGTATTTTACATTTGCTTCTATTTTATTTTTCTATTTTTGATTTTTTTTAACTGACACTTGCTGTCTCATGGAGACATTAGTTTCTGTAGAGTACATTCTTTTTTGGTGGGATGACTTTTTTCATTAACCTTTTGCAACTCCTTTTCCAATTGGTCAATTCTACTTTTCAAAGAGCTTTCCATGTGACCAATTGAGGTTTTGAGAGAATTAATTTCTTTTTGCCTTTGCTCATTTGAGGATCTGAGAGATTTATTCTCATTTTGCAATTGTCCAATTGATGATCTGAGGGATTTATTCTCCTTTTTATTTATCCAATTGTACTTTCTAAGGTTTAGTTTTCTTGTTCCAAGGTATTAATTGTCAATCCCAATTTTTTAAGCTCCTTCCTTATTTCTTCAAGGAAGACTTTCTGTGCTGGAGATCAGATTGTATTCTCCTCAGAGATTCCAGGTCTCTCTGAGTTAGAGTCTTTCCCCTCCAATAATTTTTCTATGGATCCACCTTTCCTCTGACCCTTCTTCATTTTGCTAAGACCTTGAGTTGGGGAGGGGCTGGTTCCTCAGGGCTTGGGATTGCTAAAGGCTTTACTCACTGAGTGCAGTTTCTCTGGCTGTCCAGTAGGAGGTGTTTGTTGCTTTCTCTGTAGTGTCTGTGACCTTGGGTGAGGCCTTTTCCCTTTGTTTGAAGCTATTGAATTCTTTTGCCTTCAATCAATGGTGGGCTTTACCCTGGCCTGATGTGATTCCTCAGCTGGGCTGATTCTTCTGCTCACACACCTGGGCCTGAGGCACATGTAGTTTGCATTTGTTTGTTTGGGAAGTGGCCTCAGCCACAATGGAGGCCTGGACTCTGAGTTCCTCAGACCCGAGGAGCCTAGGGATGGTGTCTGCAGCTCTCCTGTACCAGAACTCTCCCGGCAGCACTGTCCCCAAGCTCCAGGGGGACAGCACCAACACTAGCACCTCCATTACCCCCCCACCGAAGCCCCTGTCATCCAGCCCCACCTCTGTTCCAGCAGGTTCGGCTCTCGGGCCCTTAGATTCCCAGCTCCAATTCAGCTGTTAATATGGCTGTTCCCGGTCTTATCCTCCCTCTGAGCCCAGACTCACCCGCCTGAATTTGGCCAAAGCTGCTGCCAGAGACAAATCCTGAGGTAGATGTTCTTTCTCCTGGCTTTTCTTTCTGAGTTTTGTGGGTCAGATTTCTTTAAAGAGGTTTCTTTCATGTGATAGCTGGGGAAGAGATCAGGAGGCTTTAGAAATGTGTCTATCTTCTCTCTGCCATCTTGGCCGGAAGTCGGTTTCCCTTAGTTTTAATTTATCTTTCCCAACATGGTTAATATGAAATTATCCAAAATATAATTGTAAAAATACAAATTTATTATATTTTTCACTGCCATTCTATGATGGAGAGGGCTAGTAGGATGGTAAAAAAATTGTGGAAAAAACTTTCAAATGGATGAATGTTATAAACTATGTTGGTATGTAATTAGAAAAAGGAACCTAAAATTTAAAGAAAGTAATAACAACATCTAATATTTATATAGTGTTTACTACATGCTATGTTATACTAATTCCTTTATACTTATTATCTCTTTTATTCTTGCCATCATCATTAGGAAGCTGGTACTATTATTTCCCTTGATTTTCAAATGAGGAAACTGATGCAGACATAATTTAAGTGACTTGTTCAGGTTTACAAAACTACTAAGTGTCTGAGACTGAATTTGTCCTTTTCGTTATTCTAGGTCCAGTGATCTATCCACTGAACTACCTCACTGTACAGAACATATTTATATGTGCTATTCCACTATGAAGGTGCTAGGATTATAAAGAGAAAGGAGAAAGGCATTTTCCTGGAAAACGATAAAATATATTTGGTAAAGACATTTTGCAAACTCCATATTTAGCTATATGCAAAATATATACAGAATGCATAAGAAATTTTTTTTGAAGGTGACATTAACAACTGAAAGGAATCAGAATTTTTATGTAGAAAATGGTATTTAAAATAAGATTTAAAGGGAAAAAGATGAGCTTAAAGGCACTGGTAAAGGAAATGTGTATTCAGACATGACAAGTGTAAAGAAATCCAAATGGGAGATTTATTGCCACATATGAGGTATAGCAAGAAATCAACTTTGGGTGGACTATACAATAAGCTATGGGAAACTGTGTGCAGTTTGACTGGCCAGTTACTATAATTTTTCAAAATGCCTTTGATTTTAAGAAGTTAACATATAGGCATGGCTAGGTTGCATAGTGGACATAGCAGTAACCCTGGAGTCAGGAGGACCTGAGTTCAAATCTGACCTTAGACACTTAATAATGGCCTAACTGTGTGACCCTGGCTAAGTCATTTAACCCATTGCCTTAAATAAATAATTTTTTTAAAAGGAAATTAAGGGGGGTGGCTAGGTGGCTCAATGGATAAAGCACCGGCCCTGGAGTCAGGAGTACCTGGGTTCAAATCTGGTCTCAGACACTTAATAATTACCTAGCTGTGTGGCCTTGGGCAAGCCACTTAACCCCATTCACCTTGCAAAAACCTTAAAAAAAAGAAAAAAGGAAATTAAGGTATATCGCATGAAAATTGAAAAACAAGGAATCCAGATAGGGACTTAAAATGAAGAACTGAAAAATGAAAACCTCATTAAACATTATGCAATGCCATTAAGTAATTTAAACTAAATAGTAATCAGGCAGGTATAGATTTTTAATAATTGTTTTTTATTTTCTGTTTCACATGATGTTTTAATTTTTTTAAAAAATCATCAATAAATTTGCATGTGATACTACAGTAGAAAATAGATGATAAGGGTGGCATTTGAGAATTAATTGCTCATAGATATTTCTTCTTTTGAATCATTTTATTAATAAAGCAATAAACCTCATGACCAAGGTATTTCCTTAGAGAGTTATAGAATCAGTTTAACAAATTGAATCTAAAAGATCCTCAAGTAGATGGAGAAATACATTATTTTACTCCCCTGGTATTATGAAGAATTACAGTTAGAAATCTGAGCTAATTTTTTACACATATGACAGTCATCACTTAACATATTCTACCTTTGGAACAATTGCTAATTATACTCAAATGTACATCTATTAAGGGCTCTAGAAAATTCAGATGACATTTATGTCTCAATTGAAAACTAATGCTTCACCTGTAATGTATACATTACTGAAGGAAAGTAGAAATTTGGAATGTGTTATATTTAATTTTCTTTCAGTTCTTCAGATTTCTCAAACTGATACCTAGAGTATGCCTTTTATAATTTTCTCTATTGAGAAATATCAAGAACTAATGACCTCAAAGGATCCAACTTCATAGTTTATATACAAGTAAACTGTGGCCCTACTTCTTAGGAGTTCTCTAGTTCAGGTGTGCTTCCCTATTTTTATTCTGAAACCAGAAATGTCTTTCCAGGTTTTTCTGAGAGCATCCTGATCATCTTTTCTTATAGCAGAATAGTAATCCATCATAATCATGTAACACATCTTGTTTAGTCATCCACCAATTGAAAATAATTTCCTCAATTTCCAATTCTTGGCCACTAGAAAAGAACTGTTATAAATATTGTTGTGCATGTATGTCCTTTTCCCTTTTTTAAGCTCTATTGGAACACAGACTTAGTAGTGGTATTGGTAGGTCAAAAGGATATGAAGGGTATTAAAGCCCTTTGTACATAGTTCCAAATTTCTCTATAATATGGGGTTGAATCTGTTCACAACTTCACCAACAATGCATTAATATCTTTTTTCTTACATCTTCTCCCACATTTCTCATTTTCTTTTTCTATTCTGAGTCAAACCAATTGGAGTGAGGCAGAATTTCATAAGTATTTTAATTTCTCCAATCAATAATGAGTTAAAACATTTTTTTCATATATACCTTTTATAACATCATCTGAAAACTCATCATACCTTTTGATGATTTATCAATTGGAGAATGTCACTATTTTTATAAGTTTGACTAGGTTTTCTATCTGTAAAAAGAGATCTATTCCTGATAATCCTGCTTCAAGATTATTTTCACAGTTACTACTGTTTACTCTATTTCACACCAAACTATTTCTCACCATCTCCATTTAGACTATTATCTCTTTTATATTACTGTGCCCCTCCTCAAAAATGTTTTGCTTTTCATCAATTCCTCCCTGAAACTTCCCTCCATTCCCTTCTTTTCACCCCTTTATCTCCTATGGAATAAGAAAGATTTCTATACCCCATTGAGTATGTATGCTATTCTGTCTTTTAACCAATTCTGATGAAAGGAAGTTTCACTAATTCCCCTCCCTCTTTGCCCCAGTTTTTCTCCATTATTATAAGGTTATTTTTTCTTGCCTCTTCTTCATGAGACAACACTATTCTTCATTTCACTTTTCCCCATTACATTACTCTTTTACTCTTTAATATTTTTTATCATTCCTTTTGATTCAACTCATTCCTGGGCACACTCTCTATATGTACTCTTAATGGCCCAAATAATGAAAACAGTACTTATGAATTAATAACATCAAATTTCCATGTAGGAATATAAATAATTTAATGTTATTAAGTCCCTTATTATGTTTCTCTTCTGTTTAGGCTTTTATGCCTCTCTTGAGTTATGTATTTAAAAATCCCATTTTCTTTTCAGCTCTGTTCTTATCAAGAATGCTTGAAATTCCTCTATTCCATTGAATGCTCAATTTTTATCCCAGAAAGATTAAACTCAGTTTTGCAGGGTAAATAATTCTTGATTGAAATTCTAGCTCTTTTTCCTTCCAAAATCTCATATTCCAAGTCCTTTGATTTTTTTTTAATGTAGAAGCTATTAAAGCTTGTGTAAGCCTAATTGTGACTCCCTTAAAATGAAATGTTTCTTTCTGGTTTCTTGCAATACTCTTGCTTTGGCCCAGGAGCTCTAGAATTTGACTGTAATTTCCGTGAAGTTTTCATTCAGGATTCCCTTTCATGAGATGATTGGTAGGTTCTTTCGATTTCTCTTTCTCCCTCTGAATCTAAATATTAGGGCAGTTTTCCTTGATAAATTCTTGAAAGATGCTTTCAGGCTCTTTTTGATTATGGCTTTCAGGTAGTCCATTTTTAAAATATTTATTAACTTAGTACTTTATTTTTCTGTGGTTATATGCAAAAAACAATTTTAACTTTTATTTTTAAAACTCCTTTCATTCTGCCTCAAATCACCACTCCTACATTGAGAAAGCAAGCAATTTAGATAGGTTATAAATGTAGACATGGCAAACATTTCTATTATAGTTATAATATGAATGAAAACAGATTTCCTCATAAAAAGAAACCTGAAAAGAAACTAAGTAAAAATAAGTATGCCTCAGTCTACATTCAGACACAATCAGCTCTTTCTGAAGTCCAGAATATAATTTTTCAACATAAATCCTTCAGAGTTTTCTTGGGTCATTGTATTGCAGTGAAAAGCTGTTATTCATAGTTGATCATCCTATAATACCACTGTTTCATTTTGCTTCAGATAATGCAAGTCTTTTTCTGAAAGTATCTTGTTCACCATTTCTTATAGCAGAATAGGATTCCTTCATAATCATATACCACAATTTACCATCCATTTCCCAAATAAAAACCATCCTTTAATTGACAATTCCTTGTCACCAGAAAAGTGCTACTATAAATATCCTTGCACATTTGTTTTTCATCTCTATTGGAATACAGATCTAGTAGTGGTATTTTTAGGTAAAAGGGTAGCTCATGGGTCATAATTTTGAATTGTTCTACAGAATGATTGAATAATTTAGTATTCCACCAAAAATGTATTAATATCTCTTTCTCCCAACATCCCCTCCGAAATTTTCCATTTTTCCTTTTCTCTCCCATTTGTCAATTTAATACACATAAATATCTCCAATTTGATGTAATTTGCATTTCTCCAATCTATAGAGAATTAGAATAAATTTCTTTTATATGGTTATAAATGGCATTGCCACCCAAATCTGAAAATTATTCATATCTTTATACCATTTATCAATTGGAAATTGACTCTTATTTTTACAAATTTAACTCAGTTCTCTATGTTTGAGAAATAAAGCTTTTATAAAAGAAACAAGTCCAAGAAATTTTAAATTTTCCCTCCCGGATTTTTGAGATCAGTTGTTTTTCCTCCCTCACCCAGTTTTTCACACTGCCTTCTGTCTTTTCACACTATCAGCTTTGTTTTATTTTTTTCTTGTTCTCTCATAACTTTCATTTGCTCAATTCTAATTTTAAAGAATTTTTTTCTTCTGTTAGTTTTTTTGTATCAACTTTTCAGTATAGCTAATTCTAAATTTTTAGGAAGTTTTTTCTTCTTTGATAAATATGTGTGCCCCTTTGCATTTGGCCTATTTTGTTTTTTATGACATCCTTCTCTTCACTGACTTTTTGTAGCTGTGATCAAGATTCAAGTGTGGTCAAAGCAACCGTCTTACCTCAGTACTAGAAAACAAAACTCCTGTGATCTCCTTCTGATGAATGCTCTCGATGGCTTATCTTCTGTGGTTTCCTGCTACAGCTGCTGGTTCACTGGCTGCTGATATGGTCTCCTGGTGTTCTGGGGCTGGTCTGAGCTGTAAGGACTTCTGTTAGACTGGACTCCACTCTCACCCAGAGGTAACAGAACTTTCTTGCTGACCTTCTAAATTATATTTGGCATCTCTAGGGTGATAGATTTAAAACAGTCACTGATGCCACTGCTTCAGTCTCCCTGAGATCTGCTGCTGTGTCCTGATCTGTGCTGACATATTCTGTTCTGTGTGTCCCTCTCTCATCAGAGTGCAATTAATCTTTGCTGAACTTCTATGTGTTCTTGCTGTAGAATATTGCTTCATTCTGTCTTTTTGTGAATTCTGAATTTGTGTTTGGAGTTAAATGGAGAAGTTTGTAGGAGAGTTCAGGTGACTCACTACCTGTACCCATTTCATCTTGTTTCTACCTCCCAAGTTATTCTTTTTCATGAAGATTCACAATGATCTGGGGGATATTTAGGAGTATTGGCACTGATTATAAAATTTAAGTGTCCATTTCTGGCCAAGATGGCAGAGAGAAGACAGGCACAGTTCTAAAGTCTCCTGATCTCTTCCCCATCTATCACATGAAACAAGCCTCTTAAAAGAAAGCCGAACCAGGAAACCCAGAAAGAAAAGCCAGGAGAGGAAGATCTATCTCAGGATTTGTCTCCCACAGCAGCCTTGGCTGAGTACCGGCATGTGAGTCTGGGCTCTGAGGAAGACGCACCCTAGGATCAACCAGATTAACAGCTGAATTGGAACCAGGAGTCTGAGGGCCCGAGAGCCAGACCTGCTGGAACAGAGGTGGGGCTGAATGACAGGGGCTTGGGTCCAGGGTGTAGTGGAGGTGCTAGTGTTGGTGCTGTCCCCCTGGAGCTTGGGGATAGGGCTGCGGGGAGAGGTCTGGTGCAGGAGAGCTCCGGACATCATCCCTGGGCTCCTCAGTTCTGAGGAACTCTAAGTCCAGGCCTTTATTGTGGCTGAGGCCACTTCCCAAACAAACAAATGCAAACTACTTCTGCCTCAGGTCCAGGTGTGTGAGCAGAAGAACCAGCCCAGCTGAGAAATCGCCTCAGGCCAGGTTAAAGCCCACCATTGATTGAAAGCAAAAGAATTTAATTCTTCCAACCCCTGCCTTGGGGCAAAGCGATAAGACCTCCCAACCAAGGTCACAGACACCCCAGAGAGGGAAGCCAGCACCTCCTACTGGCCATCCAGAGAAACTGCACTCAGTAAAGCCTTTAGTGATCCCAAACCCAGATGAACCAGCCTCCCCCCAAACTCAAGGTCTTAGCATAATGAAGAAGGGTCAGCAGAAAGGTGGATCCATAGAAAAATTCCTGGAAGGGAAAGACCCCAACTCAGAGAGACCTGGAACCTCTGAGGAGAATACAATCTGGTCTGCAGCACAAAAAGACTTCCTTGAAGAAATAAGGAAGGAGCCTAAACATTTGGGAGAGACAATTAATATATTAGAAAGTACAACTGGACAAACACAAAAGGAGAATAAATCTCTCAGATCATCAATTGGACAATTACAAAATGAGAATAATTCTCTCATATCCTCAAATGAGTAAATGCAAAAAGAAATTAATTCTCTCAAAACCTCAACTGGTCACATGGAAAGCTCTTTCAACAAGTAGAATTGACCAATTGGAAAAGGAGTTGCAAAAGGTTAATGAAGAAAACTCCTCCACCCAAAAAAGAATGGAGTCTACAGAAACTAATGACTCCATGAGACAACAAGAGTCAGTTAAAAAAAATCAAAAAATAGAAAAAATAGAAGCAAATGTAAAATACCTCATCAACAAAACCACTGACCTCGAGAATAGATCGAGGAGGGGCAACCTGAAAATTATAGGACTTCCTGAAAACATTGAAGAGAAAAAAAGCCTGGACTTAATATTACAGGTTCTAGTGATTGAAAACTGCCCTGATATCATGGAATCGGAGGGCAAAGCAGTTATTGAAAGAGTACATTGATCCCCACCAGAAAAAGATCCTAAAATGAAAACACCAAGGAATGTTGTGGCCAAATTCAGGAGCTATCAGATAAAAGAGAAAATCCTGCAAACAGCCAGAAAGAAACAATTTACATATCCACGACCCACAGTAAAGATCACTCAGGACCTGGCTGCATCAACTTTAAGGGATTGAAAGGCCTGGAACAAGATATTTCAAAAAGCACGGGAGCTTGGAATGCAGCCAAGAATCTACTTTCCTGCAAAGCTGAGCCTTCTCTTCCAGGGAAAAAGATGGACATTTAAAGAAATGGAAGAATTCTAAAAATTTCTGATGAAAAGACCAGAGCTAAACAGAAAATTGAAAATCAAACAGGAGGTTCAAGAGACACATGAAAATGTAAAAAAAAAATGTAATCCAGTAAGTTGAAACTGGCTTTATCCCAGCATGTGGGGGGGGAGACTCTCATAAATCCTGAGAAATGTAACACTAACAGAGAGAATATACCTAGCCAGAAATGATGGACATCCATGACCTATCCATGAGACTGCTATCTAATGGGATGTAACTGGATTTAACCCCACTTGGAAGAAAGACTCTAATAAACCTCAGGATTTTTGACTCTGTTCAATAGAATATACTGAACTAGAAGGGACAGACACTCAGAATTTTCTATGACTTAGACAGAATGATCTAAAAAAATACACTAACTCCCTAAAAAGGGAGACAGGAAAGAGATGGCAGGAGGGAGGGCTTTGAATGGGACAAATCTCATTACACAATGAGATACAAAAAAATCTATGGTAATAGAGGGGAAGAAGAGAGCAGAGGAAAAACACCTGAATCTTCTTCTCATCAGACCTGGCTAAAAGTCAACCAACACATACTCAGTTAACTTATAAACCATCTAACCTTTCAAGTATTAAAAGGGGAAAAGGGGAGGGGGGATGGAAAAAGGGCAGGGGAGTGGGGGAAATAAGGGCAAATAACAAAAGGAAGGGAAGGGAAAGGGGAAAGAAAGGGGAGGGTGTGATATAGGAGGGCAAATACACTAAAGGGGGTGGTATTCAAAAACAAAATACTGGGGAATATGGATAAAAGGGGGGAAAGGGGGAAAATACAAACAGAGGGAAGATAGGACAGAGGGCAATAAAGTATTAGTAATCATAACCTTGAATATGAATGGGATGAACTCTCCCTTAAAATGTAAGCAAATAGCAGAGTGGATCAAAAACCAGAATCCTACAAAATGCTGCTTACAAGAAACTCATTTGAAGCACAGAGATACATATAGAGTAAAGGTAAAAGGTTGGAGCAAAATATATTTTGCCTCAGCTGAAGCAGAGAAAGCAGGGGTAGCAATCCTTATCTCAGACAAAGCAGCAGCAAAAATAGGTAACTTTAAAAGAGATAAGGAAGGAAACTTTATCCTCCTAAAAGGTACCATAGACAATAAAGTCATTTCAATATTGAATATATATGAATCCAGTGGGACAGCACCGAAATTCTTAGAGGAGAAGCTGAAAGAATTACAGGAAGACATAGACAGCAAAACTATACTAGTGGGAGACCTCAACCTCCCTCTATCAGATCTAGATAAATCGAATCATAAAACAAACAAGAAAGAAATTAGGGAGGTAAATAGATTGTCAGAAAAATTAGATATGGTAGGCTTATGGAGGAAACTGAATGGGTATAGAAAGCAATATAACTTTTTCTCATCAGTACATGGAACTTATACAAAAATTGACCATATACTAGGATATAAAAACCTAATGATCAACTGTAGAAAGGCAGAAATAGTGAATACATCTTTCTCAGATCACAATGCAATAAAAGTCATATGCAATAATGGGCCAAGGAGATATAGATCCAGATCAAATTGGAAACTGAATATCCTCATTTTAAAAAATGAGTGGCCCAAAAAACAAATTATAGAGAGAATTAACCATTTTATCCTAGATAATGATAATGATGAAACAACATACCATAACCTATGGGATTCATTCAAAGCAACTCTCAGGGGATATATTATAGCTCTAAATGCTTATATGAATAAATTGGAAAAAGAGGAAATCAATGAACTAAACATGCAACTAAAAAAAATTAGAGAAAGAACAAATCAGAAGTCCCCAATCAAATACCAAATTAGAAATTCTAAAAATTAAAGGGGAAATTAATAAAATCGAAAGCAAAAAACTATTGAATTAATAAATAAAACCAAAAGTTGGTATTATGAAAAAAACAATAAAATTGATAAACCTCTGGTCAATTTGATTAAAAAAAAGAGAGAAGAAAACAAAATTGCTAATATCATAAATGAAAAATGTGAACTCACCACCAATGAGGAGGAAATTAAAGTAATAATTTGAAATTATTTTGACCAACTTATTGCCAATAAATTTAATAATCTAAGTGAAATGGATGAACATTTACAAAAATATACATTGCCCAGGTTACGTGAAGAAGAGACTAAATACCTAAAGAACTCTATCTCAGAAAAAGAAATTCTACAAGCTATTATTGAACTCCCTAAAAAAAAAAATCTCCAGGCCAGATGGATTCACAAGTGAATTCTACCAAACATTTGGTTCCAATCCTATATAAACTCTTTGGAAAAATAAGGATAGATGGAACACTGCCTAACTTTTTCTATGAGACCAACATGGTACTGTTACCTAAACCAAGAAGACTTAAAACAGAGAAAGAAAATTATAGACCTATTTCCCTGATAAATATAAATGCAAAAATCCTAAATAAAATCTTAGCAAAATGACTACAACAAATCATCACTAGGATAATACATTATGATCAAGTAGGATTTACTCCAGGAATGCAGGGATGACTCAATATTAGGAAAACTGTTAGTATACTCAATTATATCAACAAAAAACCTATCAGAAATCATATGATCATATCAATAGATGCTGAAAAAGCTTTTGACAAAATACAGCATCCATTCCTATTAAAAACACTAGATAGTATAGGAATAAATGGACTGTTCCTTAAAATAATTAGCAGTATCTATCTGAAACAATCAACAAGCATTATATTCAATGGGGAGAGGCTAGAGGCATTTCCAGTAAGATCAGGGGTCAAACAGGGGTGCCCATTATCTCCACTACTATTCAATATTGTATTAGAAATGTTAGCATCAGCAATTAGAGAAGAAAAAGCAATTGAAGGAATTAGAATTGGGAAGGAAGAGACAAAACTCTCAGTCTTTGCAGAAGACATGATGGTCTACCTAGAGAATAATAAGAAATCATCCAAAAAACTAGTGGAAACAATTAGCAATGTTATCAAAGTTGCAGGTTATAAAATAAACTCTCATAAATCCTCAACTTTTCTATATATGTCTAGCAAGAAACAGCAGGAAGAGCTAGAAAGAGAAATCCCATTCAAAGTAACCTCAGACAGTGTAAAACATTTGGGAGTCTATTTGCCAAGACAGACTCAGAATCTTTTTGAAAAGAATTATAAAACACTTCTTATGCAAATTAAATCAGATTTAAATAACTGGGCAAATATCAACTGCTCCTGGATAGGGAGAGCTAATATAATAAAAATGACAATTCTACCAAAACTAAACTATCTGTTTAGTGCCCTTACAATCAAAATTCCAAAAAAATACTTTAATGAGTTAGAAAAAATTGTAAGTAAATTCATATGGAGAAATAAAAAGTCAAGAATTGCTAGGAGCTTAATGAAAAAATGCAAATGAAGGTGGCTTAGCACTACCCGATCTTAAATTATATTATAAAGCATCAGTCATCAAAACTGTTTGGTATTGGCTTAGAAATAGAGTGGTGGACCAGTGGAATAGACTAGGTGTAAAAGCAGGAGAGGATTATAGTAATCTGCTGTTTGATAAACCCAAAGAGTTCAGCCATTGGGATAAAAACTCCCTCTTTGTTAAAAACTGTTGGGATAATTGGAATTTGGTATGGAAGAAACTTAGATTAGACCAACACCTCACACCCTTTATGAAGATAAGATCCAAATGGCTACAGGACATAGACATAAAAAAACAATACTATAAGCAAATTAGAAGGTCAAGGACTAGTCTCCCTGTCAAATCTATGGAAAGCGGAACAGTTTATGACTAGGGAAGAGTTGGAGAACATCACTAAAAACCAATTAGATGATTTCGATTACATTAAATTAAAAAGCTTTTGCACAGATAAAACCAATGTATTCAAGATCAAAAAAAAGGAGTAAATTGGGAAACAATCTTTACAAGTTATGATTCTGACAAAGGACTCTTTTCTAAAATATATAGACAACGGAGTCATATTTTTAAAACAAAAAGCCATTCTCCAATTGACAAATGGCCAAAGGATATGCAAAAGCAATTTACAGATGAGGAAATAAAATTAATCCATAGCCATATGAAAAAATGCTCTAAATCATTATTGGAGTAATGCAAATTAAAGCTTCTCTGAGGTACCACCTCACACCTCTCAGATTGGCCAGTATGTCCAGGATGGATAATGATCATTGTTGGAAGGGATGTGGGAAATCTGGGACACTATTACACTGTTGGTGGAGCTGTGAACTCATCCAACCCTTCTGGAGAGCTATTTGGAACTATGCCCAAAGGGCAACAAAAATGTGCTTACCCTTTGACCAAGCAATACCACTACTGGGTCTATACCCTGAAGAGATGAGGAAAAAGGGTAAAAATATTACTTGTACAAAAATATTTATAGCAGCCCTGTTTGTGGTGGCAAAGAATTGGAAATCCAGTAAATTTCCTTCAATTGGGGAATGGCTTAGCAAACTGTGGTATATGTATGTCATGGAACTCTACTGTTCTATTAGAAACCAGGAGGGATGGGATTTCAGGGAAACCTGGAGGGATTTGCATGGACTGATGCTAAGTGAGATGAGCAGAACCAGAAAAACACTGTACACCCTAACAGCCACATGGGAGTGATGTTCAGCATTGAAGGACTTGCTCATTCCATCAGTGCAACAATTGGCAACAATTTTGGGCTGTCTACAAAGGAGAGTACCATCTATATCCAGACAAGGAGCTGTAAAGTTTGAACAAAGTGCAAGGAGTATTCCCTTTAATTTGGGGAAAAAAACAGATATCTTATTGTCTGATCTTGTTACCTTTGAGAATTCTGTTCTCTTTGAGGATATGATTTCTCTCTCACCACACCCAATTTGGATCAAGGTAAAACATGGAAACAAAGTAAAGACTGAAGGAGTGCTATCTGTGGGGTGGGGGTGGGGGGAGGGGAGCAAGATTGGGGGAAAATTGTAAAATTCAAATAATATCTTTAATAAAAAAAAAAAATTAAGTCCCAAAATCATTTAAGAGCACACTGCTGAATTTGTATGTCAGTTCAAGTATAAGTTTCATACCATTCCAAATATGCCTATCTGAATTTTTCCAGAACACCTTTGGTGAGTCAATGGCATTATCTATGTTTTCTAGACCCCCAGAATGGAGCCAAATTGACAACATAAAACTAGCGTGCTCCTGGATTTTTTCCTTACATCAGTTTACATGAAGCCTCTACACAAACCTTAAAACTACAGATACCTCCAAAAAAAGAGCAAAACTTGTTCTTATTATCAAGTAAGCTCTTTAGTAAAGATTTGTTTCTTTGGAGGCAAATGGGAAGTAAAGACCAACAGAGGTGAGAGAATGGGAAAGCCAGATGTATGCTCTTAGCCACAGCACATCCGGGGTCCCTGCTCAGTTGCATAGCAGCCCAGGTCCCAGCTTGGCTAGATAGCTGACCAACAGGGACTGTCCCAGCTCCATATAAAGTTTGATCCCTGGGATCATACAGGAGAGATTGTACCTGAAACTTTGGTTAGGAAGGGTTGTTTTATAAGGGTTGGAATACTACAGGAATGGAGGGAGAAAAATGTATTTAGAGAAATTGCACATGAAAAGGATGATAAAGAAATATTCCTTTGTTGCTTTGGCTACTATTGGAGGGAATGTGCTTTGGTTGGGGTCAAAAATGGTTCATGAAATGATCAGACATTGCTTGAAGCTTTTGGTTCATGAGGACTGTATGCCTATGGAGAGTACTTTAAAAAGTGTTGTATTGGCTATAATTTCATGTTTTTTGTTTCTCTTGAGAAGTGTATTTCTAATGAGTTAGAAGAAGGAATGTACTTAGACAGTGACTGTGAGACAATATTGATTATCAATTAAGCAAACAATAAATCCATCAACCCTTCTGAAAGGCAATTCCATTAGGAGAGATAAAAGGTGTTTATTTTGACAGAGGGATTATAGGTCCAAGATATGGTTAAAAAAATAAAGACATGAAATGAAGGATTTTACTAGGAGATATTTAGGTATCTGAGGATAAATAACATCATGTGAAGAAGAGCAAAGATAATTATACTAGAGGGAAAGAAGAAAGGGTGTGAACACTGAGTAAATCCTATTCTGAACAGATTTGGCCCAAAGAGAGAATAATATAAATTCCAAATTGAGTTTAAAAAAATCTATGCTACCCTAGAGGGAAGTAGGGAGAGAAAGGGAAAGAAGGGAATGTGAATGTAAATATAAAACAAAAGTCAAATTTAAAAAAGAAAATTTAAAGAGCAAAAGGAGCAAAACATTGGTGAGGAGGGATAATAAGAAAGGAAAGAGAAAATTATAAATAAGGAAAGAAAGCATGGAAGGAATTTAAAAAAGAGAGGTAGCAAATCTGATCTCAGACAAAGAAAAAGCAAAAGTATATCTCTTTAAGGATAAAGAAGGAAACTACATCTTCTTAAAAGTCAATATAAGCAATTAAGTTAAATCATTATTAAATATATATGCAGCAAGTGGTTTGTTGTAGAAATTCTTTGAGGAGAAACTAAATAAATTCCAGCGAGACACAGAGAGTAAAATTATAATAATGGGGGACCTCAACTTCCCTCTCTCAGAATTAGATAAAACTAATCACAAAACAAACAGGAAGGAATTTATGGTGAATAGAATCTTAGAAAACTTAATAGAGAAAACTGAATGGGCATACAAAGGAATATCTATTATTCTCTGCAAGTTATAACTCCTATACCAAAAACTAAGGCATAAAATCTTTGTGACCAAATGCTTCTCAGATCATGATGCAATAAATTTACATGAAAGAAAGAATCCTGGAAAGTAAATAAAAAAAATAATTAGAAATTAAATAATCTAATTTTAGAGAATGAGTGAATTAAACAACAAATCCTAGAAATAATTAACAATTTCATTCAAAAATATAACAAATGAAACATCAAACCATAGTTTATGGTATGCAGTTTTTAGAGAAAAATTATACTTCGAAAAACAAATTTGAATAAAATAGAGAAAAAGAAGATCAATTAATTGGGCATGAAACGAAAACCAAGTTAGAAGGAAAACAAATTAAAAATCATGTATTAAATACCAAATTAGAAATTAAGAAAATCAAAAGAGAAATTAATAAAATTCCAAGGAATAAATTCATTGATATAATAAACAAAGCTTGGTTCTATGGAAAACAAAACAGTAAGATAGATAAACCTCTGGTTAATATAAACAAAAAAAAGAAAGAAGAAAATAAAATCATCAGCATCAAAAATGAAAGGTGTCAACTCACCAATAATTGAGAGATATTTTGTCCCACTGTATGTCAATAAATTTGACAACCTGAGCGAAATCACTGAATATTTACAAAAAATTACACTACCCAGATTAATAGAAGAGGAAATGAAATACTTATTTAACCCATCTCAGAAAAAAAGAAATCAAAGAATCCATCAATAAACTCCTTTAGAAGAAAATCTCCAGACCTAGATGCATTAGTCAGAGAATTCTACCAATTCTTTCAGTTCTACCAATTATACCAGGATCAATTAATTTGAAATCCATATGAAGTATTTCTTTAAGAAGGACTTCGATCAAAGTCCTTTCATGACACCAATAAAATTATGTGACCTAAACCAGTAAGAGCCAAAGGAGACAAAAAATTATAGACCATTTCTAATGAACATTGATGTAAGAATTTTAAATTAAATTTTAGTGAGGAAGTTAGAACAAATTATTACTATGATAATACACCATGACATATCACTAACATTAAATAAGATAATATATCAATTAAGACTTTGTCAATAAAGAAAACTTACTAAAGAGAAGCTATTATGCAGTAGCAGTTGAATGAATTTCTATATAGTGAAGCCTCACAGGTGCAGAAAACTGGTGTTGTTATTGGATAAGTCAATCCAATTGTCTTTTTGCAAAGTAATTAGTAGCTTCTTTGAATGGAACTTTGCTAGAGAAGACAATTTTCTCAGTGTTTTTTCTTATATTGTGGGATAGTAGGAAGATTGATATTAGCTAAAAATATTCACATTTTTCCTCCTTGAAAGAATTTCATTGGCTATAAAACATTCATTTAAAAATTTGCTAAAATACATATTAATATACATGCATATATACTCAATACACAATATATTCAAAAATACATATACATATATAGTTATATATATATATATATATATATATATATATATATATATGGATATAAACATTATTTTATTTCGACATATACACATGTATGTATGCATGCATCCTGCAGGGTGGATTTTTAAGGTAAAGGTAAATTCCCTACCCAAGTTCCCAGACTTTATCTTTTATACATTCTTTCTTAATTGGACCTTTTTTCACATATTATGTCTTTTCATATATCTATTTGCTTTTGTGGGCCTTTTCTCTGTGTTGTTTGTATCAATATTCTCTATTTTAAATATTTACATATATGAATTATGACATTTAATTCTCATATAAAATAAAATTATAAAATCACACAGGCCCAGGTTGTGAAAGAAATTAATCTTTGGGCCACTAAAATTTTAGGGAAAAAAACAAACAAGCCTGACACAGGAATCTGAGACACTGAAATACATAGTTTCATCAGCTGCAGAGTTATATGCAAGATTCATAAATCAAGAAAAGATAGAAGAGGTTGGAATAAAAATAATGTATTAAAAGCATTGTTTAGAGAGATGAATCAAACTAATATACACCCATCTCTCTGAAAAGGTGATATAAAAAAATTTTAGTCTTGGTTTGAACATAAAGAACATTGGAGTGGCCTAAATTCTCATTTTCTTAATAGTCATATTTTCTTCTCAAATAAATTTCAGCCTTCTAAATAGGAAATATGGAAATTATAGGATTTATAATACATGGATATTACTTATGGATTTAGATACTATAGGATTTAGGTACTATATATACAAATAGATACTTATACAGATATAATGTTATACATCTACATGAATAATTTATATATAAACCTTTTTGTTTAAATACCATGAATGTTTGTATACAGAAATACATAGCTTTAATAATCCTGTAGTTGAATAATTGCATAATTGCAGAAGCAGCTGAAGTTAAACAATACAGTTAAATTTATAGGGTTTTCAGAGTAGAGGAATAGAAATAGATGGATGCAAATGTATACATCAAGTTTATCTAGCCTTATGTATGCATATTTGATCCTATTCATTTGTTTATAAATATGTGATACATTAAAAATTGCAGGAGTAGCTAGGTGGTGCAGTGAATAGAGTGCTGGCACTAGAGTCAGGAGGACCTGAGTCAGTAATTGCCTAGCTGAGCAAGTCATTTAATCCCATTGCCTTAAATAAATAAAACTAAAAAAAATTGCATTTACCTTCTAATTTAAACTTAAGTAAATATAATTTCCTCTTTTATTTTTTTCAAGAAAGCCTTATAGCAGATGTTTTTATAAGCAATAAATAAGGTAAAGGTACTTCCTGATCATCAACAAGTAAATGAATGAATAAAAAAATAGAAAAAAGCCTGCAATAAGATTTTACTACACACAATTTGTTAAGTGGTGTATTTGGTACTGAGGTTAACAAAAACAAAAAAATAGGAGAACCTTCTATTAAGAAGTTCTCATTCTAATGGGGAGGAGTTGAATACATAAAACAGTTCATATTCAGGGAGAATAAAATAAGTTTAAAGTTTGAAAGGAACAGTTTCAGTGTAAGCATGGTAAGTATGAATAGGCTTTAAAAAGCATCATTAGAATAGCAATGACTGAGCATTAAAAAGACATAGTGGCAAGGCATTTGTTAAGAATAGGGATTACATTTTACTAGAAATAGTAAACATTACGATTTCTATTTCAAACAAATACTATAGGCAGCTATTAGGAAGAGAAAGACACAACCACAGAGAAGTGACTCCTGGTTTGCAAATGTTTATTTCATTTGCTACTCAGCTTTGGTTGGATAAAAGAAATTTGGAAAACAAACAATGATATAGGAATTTATAAATCTTGGTTTATAAGGTTTATTCTATATTATTTTTATTTTCCTTTTATAATCTTGAGAAAGCCTATCTATAAAGATTTGTGAATTTGTAACATTTATTTATAGTACATAGTTATTTCAGATTTAGGAAGAAAATAATTTAGTATTGCTTTTAAAATATTTTTGCTTAATAAATGTTTCTAAATCACATTTAAAATAAATTTTAATAATTCTTTAAAACTTTTTGAGCTACAAATTCTCTCCCTATCCCTTAATCCTCCTTAGGAAGACAAGCTATTCTATTTTGATTTTATTTGTGAAGTCATGCAAGTCATTAATTTCCATAAGCCATATGACAAAAGAAAATAATTAAAATAAAGAAATTTTTAAAAGTATTCTTCAGCCATCATTAAGAGTTCATCAATTGACTCCCTGGAATTGGATAGCATTTTTCATCATGGGTCCTTTGAAATCATCTTGAATCCTTGTCTTAATTAGAATAACTAAGTCTTCTCCTCATTTGCTTACATCACTTCGCATAACTTTATCCAATTTTCCGAGGTTTTTCAGAAACCATCCTGCTCATCCTTTCTTATGTAGCACAAACATATACCAGAAATTGCTTAGTTATTCTCTAATTGAAGGCCATTCCCTCAATTTTCATTTGTTTTGATACCAACAGAAGACTGCTATAAATATTTTTGTGCACAAGACTCTTTTCAATTTTCTTTGATCTCTTTAAAAAACTAGATTTCAAAGTGCTATTGCTGGACAAATACATGCATAATTTTATAGCCCTTTCATTACAATTCCAAAATGTGCTCCAGAATGCTTAGAGTAGTGACCAACAGTAGGAAAATGTCCCAGTTTTTTTCTATATCTCCTCCAGGATTTGTAATTTTCTTTTTTTTTTTTTACCATGTTACTTAGTGTGATAGGAGTGATATGGTATATTAGAATTGTTTGAAAATGCATTTCTCTAATCAGTAGTTATTTGGAACATTTTTTTGTTTTATGATGATTTTGATTTTTTTTCTTCTGAAAACTGCCTGTTCATATCTCTTGACCATTTATCATCTGGGAAATAGTTTTTATTATTTTTAAAATTAAGTTATCCTCTATATGTTTGAGAATTGAGGAACTTATCAAAAGAAGTTGTCACAAAATTTTTCCCATTTTGCTATTTTCCTTCTAATTTGAACTGAATTATTTTTTTCATGTGTTCAAATTCTTTTTAAAAATTCCATGCAATCAAAATAATCTACAGTTATTCCTGTAAGTTCTTATATCTCTTGCTTAGTCCTTACCTATTCCCTTTTCCAGCAGATTATTTAATATTTCTTGGGTGTATGAAAATGGACAAAATACTTCAGATGGCTAAAAAAAATTACAATCTAACAAAACTATCTCCTTCTTTTAAAAATGTGTCTTTATGACTATCTATCTTTGTTGGCATATATAAACACACACACACACACACACACACATATATATGCACATATATTTTACACACAGGTTTATGCATATGTACATTTTCATATTTGCATGCAATTTTTGGAGTCAATTTGATGATAGCCAGTAAAGGAAAATAAACTTAACTTTTCTAAAAATATTCTTAACTACAAAATTTTGTCTAATTTTTATTTAGTTTATTAAAATTATTTTCATTATAAGCTCAATTGATCCTTTATATTCATTTAAATATAAATGGATAATAAGTTTTCCTCTCATAAGGACATAAGTATTGTGCATTATAGTTTTCTTCATTTCTTCAACTTAAATCATGATAAAAGTATATTAAAAGGGACATTCATTTTCTGGTTAATTATGAAGTAGGTGAAAAATAAGAGTATATTCAGAAATATTATCCTACCCTACCTCTGCTACTTATAAGTTATGTTACTTTGTATGAGTCATTTCTTCTCTGACTGTGTCTTCCTTGTTTGTAAAATAAAGTTTCAATTATGAAATTAAAAATTCTTTTGCTAAATACTATTCCTCAAGATAAGATATTACCTAGAAAAAATCACATTCTACATTAAACAATAATTTATGCTGAGTGATAGTTTCAAAACATTTTTTTTTCCTTAGGAGAAATATAGACCAATGTATTTAAATATGTCAATAATTACTTGGTCATGGAGAAAAAGTCCAAGAAGATATTGCATCTAAAATTGTTGAAACCATAAAAATTCTGGGATCTTAGTAATGATAATTTCATAATTAACAAATAAAATGTCAATTCATGTGAGATAATGAACTTAGAAAAAAGATAGAAAGAAATTAGTCTAAGAGAGATGATAATAGTTCCAGAGTACTTTAGTGCTATTGATCACATACATCTAGATTTAACCTTGCTGCTTGTGGCAGATTTCAGTAAAAGAGAAAGAATTAGAAATGAAATGAGTGAGAATATCCCAGGTTTGCTATAGAGACAAGCAATATTTCTCATCAACTGCTTTTTTAAAAAATCTTAATGATTGTTATAGCCATTGTACACATAAAGACTTTGTAGTCAATAACCTCCCATTCAATTAACTCGGGAATTTCTGTCCACTTTCATTTTTAATTTTATAGTCTAATAAAATGCTTCTATTATACATGAGGAAGAAAAAATATTCAAAAATTATATATTTAAAGCTGATCATCATTTATCATTCATTTGATTCAGATGATAACAAAATTTGTTATATCATTTTGAATTTTACTCTTCCACACAGTTAACATCTTTATGTTAACAATCTCTTCCCAAGTTTTAAACAATTAGAAGAAAATCAATTCTAAAAATAGTAAACAACTGCTAACATTTTTTGAAGAGACCTCTGTCTATTGGAATGTATTAGGGAAATATGGACCATTCTTTTTTTTTTTTTTATTTTTGCAAGGCAATGGGGTTAAGTGACTTGCTCAAGGTCATACAGCTAGGTAATTATTAAGTGTTTGAGACTGGATTTGAACTCAGGTCCTCCTGACTCCAGGGCCATTGCTCTATCCACTGCTCCAAATATGGCTCTCTTATGAATATGCTAACTCTTTTTATCAGTAAATAATCTATGTTCTTCAGGTTCAATTCTGAGCAAATATCAGAACTAGTCGAGAAACAGAGAAACTAGTTCAAATGATTAAACAATAACTGCAAAAGAACAATTTCAAATAAGTACGAATAAGAATTCAATTGCTAACGCAAATCTAAGAGAACAATTTATATGTGTGAAAGTGGCAAACAGATTAAAATTAAATATTTTAGACAAAAGAGATAATTTTTTTTGAAAAAAACTTTTGAAAAATCATCTATTCCCTGAAAAATAATTATACTCTTTAAACTAGTAACACATTTCTCCCATTTGCAGGTGTCCACCTCCTCACTGATTTAATATGTAATATATATATATATATATATATATATATATATATATATATACATATATATACATATATGTGCATGTATATATATATATATATATGTATCTATATAGACATGCCTATTTCTGAATTTCTGATAGACTATTATCTGACTTGTGTGTTCTACACAAATCTCAGCTAATACCTTCACAGCAAATTTTATTGGAAATACATTTCCCGTATTGTACTTTTTCTAACTAAATCTTAAATCAATCCTGAGCAATTTTACAAATTCACTGAATCTGCTGGAAGGTACTGAGTGTATATGAAGTTTGGAAAAAATATGTTCCCTTCATTGTGACACATCTGTTCTTGGGATTTAGTGGATAGACTGGTGTCTTCATTGCCTAACACATAAATCCATATAAATGCTTTGTTCAAAGAGAGGCTATGATGTTGAACCAGTAATTGTTTGAATATATCCTTTCTCATTTTTATAAGCAAAATACAACTCTGAGGATTTTATACATAGAACTAAAAATGAAACATCATATTTTAATGAAAGAAAAGAAAGAATCAATTCCCAAATGCAACTGCAATCATCATTATAAGAACATCACACTGAAAAGACATTATTAAGTATAATAGTGGGAGTTTGCTAGATAGTGTTATCTATTAAAAACACAGAAAGACATCAAAAACAAACAACAGGAGCTGTTTATGAGCAAAACCTACAGATGTATTCCAGGCAAAGCTATTTTAAAATGTACATTTACTAAGAGTGGAAAAATCAGAAAAGGTTAGTGAGAAAAATGGGCTGATCTCTTCAATGCCCCTAAAGTTATGTTTCTAAGGTACCCCGAGACAAGGCAGGATAATTTCTAGTATTTCACCATTCAGAATAATCATCTCTCAGCACCTGAGTGTTAGTTATCAATCACAGCCAATCTGTATGAGTTCTCCATTGGGTCTGTCATTACTTACATTCCAAAACCCTCAACCACAACTGATCAACCCCAGTTGGTCTAATTCAGCCTGACTTTAATGAATTTCCAAAGTGAGAGTACCATAATGACCTCACTGTAGCATTGCCTAAGCAGTTTCTCTTTTAACTTTTCATCTGTAGCACAAATCCTTTCTTACTGGGATGGCAAGCTGAAATTAGATCTTGGCTCTATAATTTGGAATTTTAACCTCTCAGAGAAGTCTTTAGAATGGGTATTGAAAATTTATGTTACTTCTATTTTAAATATACTCTATTACATGAGTTTAAACATTTTTCTGTTAGGGCTTCACTCTCCCCCACCGCCATATTTGGATCAAACTCATCTAAAGATTGGACTTTTGTCTTGTAATTGTTTCCACTTAGGACTTAATTATACTGTAAAGTGACCCCACCTGTGTTCTGGCCACTTTTCTAACCTCAATCACCATTAATGTAAACTCAAATTAAATTTCATTCAGATTGAAGTTGATTCAATCACAGTCTATGCAAACTACATCTATGTCCACAGACTAATTCTGATGATTCTCCCATTCCCTTTAGAGAAAAAGTATTGAGGAGAAGTCAAGAGGATTCTTAACCTTTCCTGGGGGGTACTTACGGTATTCATAGAAACTAATAATTCTAAAGCGAGAGCTGATGAAATCTTTTTATGGGCATTTCATCTACTTTGGTTGCTTACCTAGCATTCGACTCATAATTGTGACTTCAAGAAATTGTACAATGCACAGTGACCACACTCTGGTAAACTATCTGGACAGATAGGCTAAAACCAGGTAGTTAGTAACCAATTGGTCTCAATCCCATCAGTGAATTAGCTTATGAAGACTTATGGGTAAAGGAGAACAATTTGTTCCAAGAGTCATGAAGGCAGCTGAAGCAGGCACTATGGAACACTTATAATTAGATCAGATATCCAAGACATAATATGATTTTTATATTGCTATTGGAGTTTGATGACTCTAGAAGATAAAGTGAGACTGATGATTTGGTTCATCTCTGCCACACTTGAATTCCAATTCCTCCGTGATTCAAGATATCACCTTGTGATATCACTGGTCCTCTTCAAAAAATGGTCAAACAACAAAAAAAAACACTTCCTCATTAAAATGACTAACAATCCAGAATATTTTCTCTTTGTCAAGGGAGATCTAAATAATGTATTGTCAAGCCAATCAGAAAGACATAAATAATGTATTGTCAAGCCAATCAGAAAGACATACAGGCTTAAAAGACCATATTTGCCTTCACTCAGGGTGGATGGTCTGGTTGAGGTACCTAGTTATGCACTTTTTTTTATCAGTTATATGCTTCACTGTTAATAAATTTAATTTGTTAAGAGTCTATACCTCCGTCAGCCTTTATAAAATTTATTTAAGATAAGATCATAAGAGAGCTAGAAATATGAAATTTGATCAATATAATATCTGCAAAGTCAGGCACCAAAAAACATAAGAGAAAGTAATAGCTCTATTTTTTTAACATGTTTAGTTGAAACTCCTTGAAATCTAGGGAATGATATACTATAGTGTCTATGTAATAATCTTAAAGTCTGATTTGTCAAGTAAAGAAAATGATTTACTTGGTTTTCTCTGTTATTCACATTCTACAATTCATCTTAGTTTCATGCCTGCCAAGCATCCTCCCCTTTTTTTTATTCTATATTTCATTGATGTCTGCAAGATTATTCTCTTAGTCAGAAACATAGCACCTAGTCCCAGATATTACTTTAGTTTTTCTGGGTAAAAGAGAAACAGAGAGACAGAGAGAGACTAAGACAGACAGACAGATCTAGACAGAGAGCGATAAACAAATGTGTGAGTGAGTATATATATATATATATATATATATATATATATATATATATATATACATATATATATGCAGACTATTTATTTACACATGCATCTTTGTGTGTATATATATATATATATATATATATATATATATATTCCTATATATGTATGTGTATAGCAGATTTTCTGTGTCTGTATGATGAATAAAAGAACATACACACACACACACACTATAATGTGTATGAATGATTTATATTTTCTGGTCTACAAACAGATAGCTTGTGTATGTTTGTTACCTTCTTACATTCTCTTCCAAATAGGTAGTATTCATTTAAACTCACTGTCCTACTTTGTATCATTGAATTAATTTTAATTTTACCTCTTTTAACTCAATTGACTATTACAATAAGCACTGAGAAGGTGAGTCAAAAGACTTTATTTTTTAAATTTCTTGCTCAATTGCTTATTAACTATGTGTCCTTGGCCAAAGTATTTAAAATTCATGAGTCTATTACATGATTTTTAAAATTGTTACAGAATTGTTCATCCTAACTCACTATTGTTAGAATCTAATGTGATAACCTAATAGAATCCCGTAAATATGGAATAGCATATACTCATGCATCATAATGAAAAGTTTAATATATATTCATATGTCAGATAGAATTAAATAACAACATATGTGCCAAAGTAGATTATTATTTTTGAAATATCTCTAAAAGGATGTCTATGAATAATTAATAGAAATAGGAGTAGCAGAGAAAACTAAAGCAACTTCATTTTGTCTGCAGTTCCTCTATCTTTTCACTGACTTCAACTGCATTGGAAACCATCTTTCCAATCCCATCTCTGACCCTTTTTATTGATGAAACAACAAGGACATTACATTCCAGTATGTCAGAATTATAAGAGACAGCTAACCTTAAAAGCCTTTACTGTTACTACTCTCCAGAAACAGGCCTATATCTTTATGAGTTACTGCATATCCTGTGTCTACCCAACAACAACCCTATCCAATCCTGATATATACAATTCATTTTCTGCTTAAATTGAAAGAAATAATATATAAGTGAGTTTTGTGTTACCATTCTGTAGAATTTAATTAAAAAATAAAATTAAAATTTTGTCTCTTAGTTCCTTTGAGGTGTTTCTTCCTGAGCTGGTGGGTCTTCCTTGATGGCAAACTCAATTGTTTCTTAATTGTTTTCCTCATTGATTCATAAATTATGATATGGAATTTGGATTGTGATTTCGGTTTGGAGGTTTTAGTTTTGGTTTGTTTTGTTGTGGCATTTATACTTTTCACATAGTAAATGCTGGTACTGATGGGTTTCCCAGATGAATGGTTCCATGGTATTCCAGGGCTCTTGACCAGGACATGCTCTAAGCTCCTCAGTTTGGGAATAGTCTGTAAGGAACACTACTTGAGAACCCAGTGAGTATTTGCATTCAGGAGAAGTAAAATTGATCAGGATCCCATAATACATAAATACCAACGCACCCCCCCCAATTCTGATCAATAGAGTGACTCCATCTGATTTGCTTCGATTTGGACTCATTCTGGATTAGGAACTGGTTTCTTTGGATTAATTGGAAAAGACTTCACTAACAGACACTTTAATGTGTCTGTCTTGTCTTTATTTTGGTTCAAGTGGTTGTATTTGTATAATTTACAGTATGTTGTTAGGATTGTCTGTTTTGTTTCTTGGTGATTCCAGCTATTTTTTATGTTGATTATTTAACAAAAGGAAAAAGATTTTAAAGACTGAAAATTTTTCTTTTGAATTTTCAAATCCTTCAAAGAAAAATTGTCTCTATATCTTTCTAACTCTTAGTTGGGGAGGCAAAAGAATAACAAATAAGGAAAGGCATATTTGTTTCCAGTTTACAAAAATTTATGGCATCCTAAAGTAATTAGAAATGAAATTTGTGATTGATATGTAATCTCCTTACTCTGAATTTCTAAAATCTGAATTGAATGCTTTTATAAATACTGAAATATTTCAGGGAGCTTTGTATTACAATTCTGTAGAATTTATTTTAAAGAAAAATTAAAATAAAACTTTGTGAAACTTACATAGAAAAAATATTTCCCTAGGAAGTGACAGATTTATTACTTTAGTGTACAAGGGGAAGGTTATTTTCCTGACTAGGAAAAAAAAGGGGGACAAAGGACTCAAACTGGTTTGGAAGTAGTATCAGTGAAGGTGCAAAGAAAAGAAAAAATGGGAAGGGGGTTGTATTTGGCATTTTAAATTTATTTGGGATTTAAAAACTTCAGATTATTAAGATACTTCATGACTGTAAAAAGAAACTTCTATTAATAAAGGAACACCTTAAAATAAAGCGAAATTTAATTTAGTGAAATATTTTTTCACTATAATTTCTTCTGTTAGTAATATTACAAAGCCTAATGGCTTAAGTAAACTATAGGCAAAAATATAACTAAAAGAAATTGAAGAACACTAATCTCATAATTACAAGGACCTGATTTCAAATCTGGTCTGAGACAGTTACTGTGTGGCCTTGAGCATATCACTTAACCCTTATTGCCCCCCCAAATTTAAAAAAGATCATGTATTTTTCAGCTTTGCAGAATACTAAAAAGCAACAACAGCAGTGAAATTAATGGGTATTGTTTAATTAAAAACTTGTGCTAACTTTTAAAAAGGAATTCAGTGAAGTAAAAATACCTATAAAGATTGTATGTATAGGCAATGGAAAATAAATAATAAAGGAATTAAGATAGTTGCAAAAAATAAGAGAATTGTAGGATCAGCAAATAAGTTAACAAGAAAGGTCCAGGTTTTTTTTTTTTAACAAAACTTTATTTTTTTCCAATTGCAAGCTTTTGAGTTTTTTCCAGCCAGTTGAGTTTCTACCAACCTCCCTTACTTCTACAACCCTATAGTACTGAATATGTGCTAAAAGTTGTAAATTAACAGTCCTGTTTAACAAAGTTACATTTTAGTAATATTTTGAAAAAGGAATTGGAGTCAAGGTGGTGATGGTGGTGGTGGTGGTGATGGAAACATGAGAAAACAAGAAAAATATTAAGGAAGTTTTAAAATGTGAACATAGTATTTTTGGTAAGACTCCATATATTTTCCTCTGGATGTGGATGGCATTTCACATAATAGGTCACTCTGGAATATCCATGATAACTGAACTGATCCTCCTAGAGGATCTGCATCCATCATAGGTGAGCATCACAATAGTGTTAATAAGTTGTACAAGGTTTTCTTGGTTCTGCTTCCTTCACTCTGCATCAGTTCATGCTAGTCTTTTCATGAATGTCTAAAGTCTGACTGCTCATGATTTTTTTTTAACATTTCTTTGCTTTTAGTTTTTTGTTTTTTAATTTTTTTGCAGGGCAATGGGGTTAAGTGACTTGCCCAATGTCATCCAGCTAGGTAATTATTAAGAGTCTGAGGTTGGAATCTAACTCTGACTCCAGAACCAGTGCTCTATCTACTACTACACTTAGCTGCCCCCTGTTCATGATTTCTTTTTTTTTTAAAAAAAGAATTTTTAATTGTAAAAAGTTGACAAGTTAGGTACCCTTTAGCAACTTAAAAATGAAGAGGGGAAGGAGTACAGCAGAAAGGGAAATAGATCAGAAACACTTATTTGGTAATGTTTCATTTTACCTTTTCTCTGTTTTCTTTCTCTAAGTCAAAACTTGCTACTGGCCTACCCATTTTTTCCCCTTAGGTTGTTGCAAGGTAAACGGAGTTAAGTGGCTTGCCCAAGGCCACACAGCTAGGTAATTATTAAGTGTCCAAGACTGGATTTGAACCCAGGTACTCCTGACTCCAGGGCTGGTGCTTTATCCACCACACCACCTAGCTGCCCCAGGGCTACCCATTTCTAAAAAGAGTAGGGAGATAAGGATCAGTTCTTGAGGAGTTTCTGACATTAATCCTATAAAGCTCTGGAGCCCCAGAGTACATCCATTCCTTCTAGTAGCTTCCTTTCTAGGGAACATTTGTGGATTCCTCTCCCTCAGTGAGATTATTAGTTTGAGATGGAACTATAGGCATCATCTCAGGTGGGGATTCATTCTCTTTCTTAAGGTGACTTTGATATAGACGTCGAAGACGGACCAGCTCTCTCTCAGGTGGCTGCTGCCAATTGTGCCAAGGACAGCAAGAAGTACCTGCAGCTAGGGATGAAGCCTTTGGGGTACACCCCACACCTCCACAGGAGTTGCTGAATTCAATATCCCATGGCTGTACCAGTGGGATGTGAAAACTGAGAATACCATGGTCTCTAGCCTTCAGAATGGCCTCTGTCAGCTTCTTATGCTGCTTCATACACACACCTGTGTATGGGGTATGGAAGATGACACCTGTGTGAGCACAGACAAACTGCTCCAAAAGCTTTACATTTCTAAAGTCCACATAGAGCTTTTGATCCCGGCAGATGGGGCAAGGGTTCCCAGCAACTTTGTTTCCTCTAATGCATGTTTTACGGGTTCGTTGTGGTGGGATGCCACCTTTGTGATTTCTTCGATTAGTCAGCCCAGATTGGATGGGAGCCATATCGTATCAAGTATTCTTCTGTCTCCAGATATTCCCAGGGAGCATCCTGATAGGGGAGGACAGGAATGGAAAATTCTTCTTCTGGGGGAGTTTTGGTACATAGTGCTCGGGAAATAGCCTGCACCCCGTGGACACCTCTGATAGGTGTGAGGTCTGAGAGCAGCCTAAGTGGCAAGGTCAGTAGAAAGGTTGCCATGTTGGTGGACCCTGTTCATGATTTCTTAAAGAAAAATAAACCTCAATAAAATTCATGTGCCATTTGTTCAGTCATTTCCCTATTGATGGACATTGTCTCAATACCCCATTCTTTACCACTACCAAAAAGAATAACTTTAAAGGGTTTGAATATGTGAGACTTTTCTCATTTATTATGATCTTTTTGACTTATGGACCTAGTAGTTGTATTGCTGAATCAAAAGGTTTGCATAGTTTTATTACCCACTGGGTAAGTTCCAAATTACTTCCCAGAATGGCTGTGTCAACTCACAACTCTACCAAGAGTGAATTAGTGTCCCAATTTTCCTACATCCTCTACATTATTTTCCATTTGTGCTATCATAATCAATCTGATAAATATGAGGTAGTACCTCAGAGATACTTTAATTTGCATTTCCTTAATCAATAATGATTTGGAGTATTTTTTGATAGACTATAAATAACATCAGTTTCTTCCTCTGAAAATGTCTTGTTCATATCCTTTGACTATCAAATGGGGAATGGTTTGTTATTTTATAAATTTGATTCATTTCTCTCAATATAGTTTAACTGATATTTTATTTTCCCAAATAGATGCTATGAAATATTTTTTCAATATTCATCCATATGTATATGAATATTTTTAAGTTACAAAGTATCCTTCAACCCTCCCTTCACAACCCCTCCACTCATAACAAACTCACAGGTAAACATGGTGCATGCATATTTTTGACAAAAATGTTCAGAGATTAGTCATTTTTGATATGAACAATTAGATTAAGTGAAGGAGATACATAAGAGATAATTTTTATGGTGTTCATCAGATCCAGAATGGATTTTTTGTTTGTATGTCTGTTTTATTTTGTTTTATTTTTCTTACTTTGGATGGGGATAGCATTGTCCATAACTAGTCCTAGCTCCCTAAACTGCTGAGAGGACCTGTTTTCACCAAGGTTGATCATCTCACAATATTGTTGTTAATGTGTACATTGTTCTCTTGGTTCTGCTCCTTTCACTCAGCATCAGATCCTGTAAGTCATTCCAAGCTTCTTTAGAGCCCAACTGTTTCAGGTTTCTTAGAAAACAATAATATTCCATAGGAATCATGTACTATAACTAGTTTAGCAATTCCTAATTGGGCATCCCTCATTTTCCAATTCTTTGCCCTTGCAAAAAGAGCTGCTATGAATATTTTGGAACAAGTGGGACCTTTTCCATTTTCTTTATTAATTTTTTCTGTGTATAGGCCTAGAATTGGAATTGCTTGTTCAAAGAGAATGAACTATGTTCTTTGCAGGATAATTCCATATTGATCTCCTGAATGCTTGGATCTATTCACAACTCCACGAGCAATATATTAATATCCCAATCCTCTCACAACCTCTCCAACATTGATCATTTTCCCTTTTTCTCATCTTAACCAAATCTGATAGGTGTGATATGATATCTTATTGTAATTCTAATTTCCATTTCTCTAATCAATAATGATTTGGAGATTATAGTTTCATTTTGTGATTTGAGAACTGTCTATTCATATCTTTCGACAATTTGTTAATTGAAGAATGACTTGTAACCTTACAAATTTGATGCAACTCTCTATATAATTTAGAAATGAGACTGTTATCAGAATTCTGAGTTCTGAAGATTGTTTCACAGCTTTCTGTATAATTTTGGCAGAATTGTTATTATTATGTAAAATCTTTTCAATTTAATATAGTCAAAATCATTCATTTTGCAATTTATAATGTATTCTATTGCTTGTTTGGACCTGATACAATTTTTCTTGAACTATTAATTTATCTATGGTATCATCCTTTATACCTACATCCTGTACCCATCTTGAGCTTATTTTGGTATAGGGTCTACATAGTCCAGAAATGAGTCCCAAGGGTGGGTGGAGGTAAATTTTGTAACTTCAAAATGTACATGTGCATATGGATGAAAATAAATGAATAAATTGAAAATGTGTCCTTTATCAGAAACACTAGCTGTGAAAATTTTGAGAATTTTGGCTGCATTAGTTTAATTTGTACAAATCATTTTAATTTAATATAGTCAAAATCATTCATTTTGCAATTTATAATGTTCTCTCTCTCTTTTTAGGTCCTCACCTTCTCTCTTCTCCATGGATCTGACTGATAGAAAATTTCTTTGCTCTTAACTGATCTATGGGATAACACTTTATGTCTAATTTCTGTATTTATTTCAATCATATTTTGCAATGGGGTATGAGATGTTATCATTTACAAAGATTTTGCCAGACTATTTTCTGGATTTCCCAGCAGTTTTTCTTATGTGGTGATTTCTTATCCCAGAAGCTAATGTTTGGGGTTTATCAAATAACAAATAGCTACCGTAATTTACTTCTGCTTATTTTTTTACCTCATCTAATCCACACTTCTCTAATTCTTAATTATTGCCAGACTTAACCATTTGATTACTGCTGCTCTATGATACATCTTTAGTTCTGATATACCTAGGCCATCTTCATTTGCATATTTTACCACTAATTCCCTTTATATTAGTGATCCTCTCTTACTCCAGATGAATGTTGTTACACTATTTTCTAACTGTAAAGTAGGTTTTAGTAGTTTGATTGGTTGGTATGGCAATAAGTAAATAATTTAATTTTGCGAGAACTGTCATTTTTATTGATGAAAACATTAGCAATTATTATTTTCCAATTGTTTACATCTGATTTTTATTTGTGTTCATGCAGTTTCTGGGTTTGTTGTGGGAGGTAGATTCCCAAGTATTTCTTATTGTCTCTACTTTAAATGAAATTTATATCTCTTGCTTTTGTGTTTTGTCATATATAGAAATGCTGATGATTGTTGTGAGTTTATTTAATATACCACCATTTTATAAAATTGATAATTTATTCAAATACTTTTTAGCTGATTTTCTACAGTTTTCTAAGCAAATCATCTGCAGCATGACAATTTTGTTTTCTCTTTACCAATTCTAAGTTTCAATTTTTCTTCTTTTATTGCTAAAACTAACATTTCTAATAAACTATAAATTAATTTTACATTTATTTATATTTTATTTAAAACTTTTGCATCCATATTCACTATGGTAATTGGTCTATAGTTTTCTTTGTCTATTTTTGTTTTTCCTGGTACATATACACACACCAGTATCATAATGGTGTCATAAAGGGAATTTGGCAGAACTCCTTTTGCTTATTTTTTCTAATAGTTTATATATAATTGTAATTTATTATTCCTTATTTGTTTGATAGAAATTATTCTAAATCCATGTGACCCTGGAGATTATTTTTAGGGAGCTCATGATGGTTTCTTCAATTTATTTTTCTGAAATGCATTTTTAATAATTTTATTTCCTCTTCTGTTAATCTGGGATGATTCTATACCCCTTAGTTTTATTTACTACTTCAATAGTTTTCTTGCTTTCAAATTTATTAATTTATCTTTGATTTCTAGAATGTATAATTTAGTATTTAATGGGGAATTTTTAATTTGTTCATCTTCAAGGTTTTTTTTTAGTTTCATGTCCAATTCACTGATCTTTTCTTTCTGTAATTTATTCATATGAGCATTTCCTAATAAATATTTTGACTACAACACAGAAGTTTTGATATGTTGTCTAATCATTGTTATTATCTTAGTGAAATGGTTGATTATTTCTCTGATTTATTGTTTTGATCCATTTATTCTTTAGCATTGGGTTAGTTTCTAATTAAGTTTAGTCTCTCTTTTCATGACTCTTTAATACATTTAATTTTAATTGCATTATGATCTGAAAAGGACACACTTAAAATTTCTGATCTTCTGCATTTGACTGTGAGGATTTAATACCCTAATACATGGTCTTTTTTGTGTTGGTGCCATGTACTGCAGAGAAAAAGGAATATTCCTTTCAACTTAAATTCACTTTTCTCTAGAGGTCTATCATTCTAAATTTTCTCTAGAGGTCTATCTATTCTAAAACTGTATTCAACTTTTTAACTTCTGTCTTGCTAAATTTGGGGTTAGATTTTTCTAATTCTGAGAGGAAAGTTGAAGTACCCCACCCTTAAACATTTGCTGTCTATTTACCTTGAGATTTGTTTAGTTTTTCTATGTATTTGGATGCTATACCACATAGCTCTTATATTTTAATATTGATATTTACTTCTTTGCCTATGGCACCTTTTAAGAAATTATAGGTTTGTTCCTTCTTCTTTTTAATGGGATTTTTAAAAATTTTTGCTTTGTCTAAGATCAGCATAGCTACAACTGTTTCTTTTCCTCCAAGTAAAATATAAAATATTCTGCTCCAGTCTTCTACCTTTGCAATATATGTATCTCTCTGCATCAAATGTGCTTTCTGAAAAAATTTATATTGTAGAATTTATCAGTTTTAACATTAATTCCCTCTATTCTTCTCTTCTGTTTTATGAAAGTTCATCCCATTGACATTTACCAGTATGGTTATTAACTCTCTATTTCCCTCCATGTTTTCTTTCCCCATTTGTACTTTTCTCTTACTTTTCCCTTTATTCCTCCTCACCAGTGTTTTTCTTCTGACTGATCCCTCTCAATCCTCCCTTCATTTAATTAACTCCTTTCTTTTCCTTCGCTCTTTCCCTTTTATCTTTCTTTTTAACATTAACTTTTACTTTTTAATTTTACATTAACTTTTACTTTCACCTTTCCTTTTGTGAGTCCCCTTTCCTCCATCCTTCCTCACCATATTTCCCTGATGTTGGGACAAATTTTTATAACTATTTGGGAATTAAATCTTAGGCTAAATCTTTTCAAAGACTGACTTAGTATACATTCTCCCTTCTTTCCCTTTACTATAAGAGTCCTTTGTGTATCTTCATGCAGTGTCATTAATTATCCAATGTCTTACCTTCTTCCAATGTAATTCATTTTTCATGTCTTGATTGTTTTAAACCTATTTGTGCCCATCTATAGTGCTATATTTCTTTTATCTGTCATGGCAGAAATACTAATCTTAAGGACTGATTGATTGGTTGATTTATAAACATCCTTGCCTTATAGTCACTTCACACCCACATTGCTAATCCAAGGACACTTACCTCAACTGTCCCATTAAGAATACAATGCTCAAGAAATGAAAGCATCATCAAATTATGATCCTTTTTATGCCACACTCTCTTTCCAAGTATCTAGAGAAATGCAATCTTCATGAACTATAGTATCTTGTAACACAAAACAACTCTGTGATCCACTTTTTCCCAAATCCTCTATGTAAATTCCTCCAACTGTCCCAATATGAATAGAAGTCTAATGAGCTAAGGAACCAGGTAAAGCAAAATCACTTCAAGATCCATGTATACCCAAATTCCCTAAATGCTCCCCTTCCAACTATATTATACAGGTGTTGCAATTTTTTGTTATTGACTAACTTTCCCCCCTTTCTGTTTATCTTTTATTTTTTAGGGTTTGCAAGGCATGCGGGGTTAAGTGGCTTGCCCAAGGCCACATGGCTAGGTAATTATTAAGTGTCTGAGACCGGATTTGAACCCAGTTACTCCTGACTCCAAGGCTGGTGCTTCATCTACTACACCACCTAGCCACCCCTCTGTTTATCTTTTTATGCATCCCTTGAGTCTTTTTTTTGAAGATCAAATTTTTACTTCAGCTCTGGTCCTTTATAAAACAATTTTGAAAAAAAAAATAATTTATCCTCTATTTCCTCAAATGTCCACTTTTTCCCCTGAAAGAATATGCTGAATTCTATAGGATAATTTATTTCTGGTTGTAATCCAAATTCATTTGCCCTCCAAAATTTCATATTCTATACCCTCTGGTTCTTTCATTGTTGAAGCCGACAAGTCTTGCTTAATTCTGACTAAGATTGCTTGATATTCAAATTACTTCTTTTTTGCTGCTTGCAATATTTTGTCCTTTAATTGAGAATTCTGCAATTTGACCACACCATTCCTTGGAGTTTTTATCCTGGTATGTCTTTTTGGAGTTATTTCAAAAACTGTTTTCTCTTGTTGTTTTAGGATTTTAGAACAATTTTTTTTTCATGATGATTTCCTGGATGATATTTGCCAGATTGCTTTTTTGATTGAGGCTTTCAAGTACACCAACAATTCATAAATTATCTCCTGTATCTATTTTCCAGATTGTTGACATTAATAAAAGATATATACTTTTTTTTTCTATTTTTTTCCTTGTATTTCTTTGATTAAATTGTGATAGAAATAGAATCATTGGTTTCCATTTTTCTAATTCTAATTTTAGGGTCTAATTTTCTTCATTTAACTTTTGGTTTTCTTATTCTGGTTGGATAATTTTACTTTAAATTGAGCTTCTTTCCTCTTTCAGTTAGTCAAATTTACTTTCAAAGGAATTAATTTTCTTTTTCCATTGAGACAACTTTACTTTTAAAGGTCTTGTTTTCTTCAGTCAATTTTTTCCTAATTTGCCTGCATGACTCTCATTTCTAATCTCAATTGCTTTTTCTTCCTCTCTTTGTTGGTTTTTAAAATTCTTTTTAACTCTTCTAAGATATCTTTTTTATTTGAGATCAATTCATGAACTCCTTTCAGGTTTCACTTGCATTTATCTTGTCATTATTTTCTTCTTTTGAAATGGCATTTTAATTATTCCTATTAGAAAAGTAGTTTTTTTTTTTTAATAGTTAGCCCTCTTTTTGAATCTTTCCTTATTTTGATAGTTGAGTTCTGTTTCTGGAGAAAACTGGGGCACACTCTCAAACTTTTTGTGCAGCAGGGGAAGATTCTGGTCACTGATTTTCTACACTACTATTTCAGTTGTTAGTGGTTTGTTCTCTGCATTAGGGTTCCCCAACCTGGTCCTTTCTGTTGCACAAGATTTCCCAGGATTAAACTGAACTGGGTTAAGACCCTCACTACTGGATTGCTGACCCAGGACCTGAGTTCCATGGTGGCTAAGTTCTTCCCACTGAGGTCCTAGCTTTCCCACCTTTGTTGAACTGCATTCCATTTTTTACCTACATGAGGCAGATCTTTTCTCAAGTCATTCAACATTATTTTGAGTTGTGAACTTGTTTCACTATGTTTTGTGTGTTTTGTATTTTTGTATGTGTGTGTTTAGGGGGTGCATCTGTGCATCTGTGGGTGTAAGGGGTGAGTGTGTGGATGTGGGTGTGGGTAGGTGGTTATGGGTATTTTGTGACACTTTAGGGTCTCTTAGAGGCTTCATTTAAAGTTCCTTTTGCAAAAGCTCCATGTGATTCTTAGCTTCATGCCACCATTTTGACTTTACTTCTGGATATGTGAAATGCTCAGTTTTGAATACTTTGAACTGAAGTTTACTGAAGGGATACAAAAAGAAAGGAATAATGTTTATGCAAATAGTGATGAGAAAAATATAAAATTATATTTATGGTTTAGAATTGAGGATGACATCACAAAATCTCAATGACAGAACATAACGGGGCAGGGGGTATATTTTAGTCCTTGTTTGAGAAATGCAAAATCCTCATGACCCCTAAAACAAAATGAGATCAGGCGACTCACTTTCAATCTTTTTGAGTAGACTAGCTGAAAGTTGTGCACTTCTAATATGAAGTACAAATAGAATATAGCCTTTTGTAAAATTAATTTTCTGTGTGGTGTCATTTATAAAAGTAGATCCAGGTGTTATTGAATATATTCATATCATTTTAAATGATATGTTCCTCTATTAGAATAATTGTGATGTAGGAATCCTCAAAAGTATGTTTTCTTTTTTTTTGGTAAGGCAAATGGGTTTAAGTGGATTGCCCAAGGCCATACAGCAGGTAATTATTAAGTGTCTGAGACTGGATTTGAACCCAGGTACTCCTGATTCCAAAGCCAGTGCTTTATCCACTATGCCACCAAGCTGCCCCCAAAGTACATTTTCTTAAAAGCATAATTGTGTCAAAAGTATTCCATATTGGTTTTGAATAATATCTATATAGAAGGTCAAACTGATATAGTGAAGGAAAATATTTTCTGTGTAAAATAATTCAGAAATGAACTCACCTGAATTAATGTCATGTACCAATGTTTTGTTTTATATTTTAAATATATGACTGGAGAAGAGAATAAGGTTGAAGGCTTTTTGCAGCTCTGCCTCACTCAAATCCTATTCATATGTAAGTCAATAAATCATCCTCATGATGTCATCCTATTAAAGAATGAAGGAAAAACAGCATAATGCCATTTTTCTAAGTTAATGTTGTGTTTCTAAATTTTATTGTAATGTGAATTTTAAGAAACCTTGGTATAAGAGATGCTTTTAAGAGAATGATACAAATGAATCTTTGGAATATTCAACTTCTTTTTGATTTAAATGCTATGAAATTATTCAATAGGTAGAGTTTATATAATTATGTTAAAATCTATCAGATATTTAATTGGGGAGAACAATAATGATTTAATCTGAGGGAACAGGAAAAGAAGTTAAGACAACATGTTAAAATCTGCTCATTTATAAATTTTCCAATTTCCTTTATTGGTCCTGTGAAAGAAATTCCTAAATGGTGTGAAATTCAAATATAATAATTTTTTTAAACAAAAATCAAAGTCATCTCTTTCATCATAAACACTACTTACCAAGTACTAAGGAGATTTACAAGTTTGCTTATAAAACAGAAGTTATTTATGTGAGAAATTGTCGTTATGGAAATTATATAATTTTACTAGCAAATAACCAATGTTTTTCTGAATTTTGAGTGAACTTATATATCAAATATATTCATATTTTTGGACACACATATATATATATAATATATGTGTATATGCATATATATACACACATATGTGAAATTCCATAATGTGACTGTTTTCTTAATTTATTGATTGATTTTTTTCATTAAGAAAAGCTTAAACTCAAGGAGAGTAAAAGGGGGGTAGTTGAATTATTTTTTTAAAACAGTAAACTTTTTAAACTGTTAATGCAATAATATGAAACAAATAATAATAACTATTATTTAAATTTGTTATTGAGCTAAAGTCTCTTGGTACTCTTGTTTGACAACGTTCTGAGTTTTGATATCAGGTATAAGTGCCTGAATTATCTTGAAGTCAGCAATTCACCATTTGATGGTAGTGCCAGAAGCTGATATAAGAGAAAGTGTTACAACAACTACTTTACAGGTGAATTTTCTGTACCTGGAAGAGTTGAAGGCATGATCTTAGATAGGCAAAGCTGGATTCTCTTCACTCAACTTTCCTATTGTGCTATTACCTTTTTGGATAGAAAAGTTTTGTAACTGAATCTTGAAGGGATACCCTGAGAATATTGAACTTTACTACATAGCTGCCTATTTCAAAAAGTTATCTATGATTCCTATCTGAAATCAAACAAAACTGTTAATTCACTCTGTACCCTTAAGCTTAGACCTGGAGCATAGTCTTGATGTTATAACAACTGTTTCTTCCTTACTTGGCAAAACTTTTCCAACCATGGCAGATAAAACTGTAATTAAAAAATCTAAAATCTTAAAAAAAAGTGTTTTGTTACCTCCAAATTGTTATAGTATGATGCGAGTATAAGGTATTTAATTGGATAACTTTTGTTCTTATAGTTCTGCTGTTTATAAGATTAACTCTATAAACTGTTTTTCACCACATGACCTAACTACTAGAATGCCAACATGATTGCATTCTATAAGGTTTTCCTAAATTATATTGTCTTACTGTGAGCAGGCTTTAGCAGTGTTATCTAAAAATCTCCAACAATGAAGACCTTGATGTAATTTAGGAAATACTCCTACAAATTTTCCCTAATAATTCCATAAATATCTGAAAATCATGGACAATGCTAAAGGACTTGATGCCTACAACTAAATTATATTAGATTTCCTTATTTACCCTATTGTAATTTTGCAATTTTATTCGTTTATCTGTGTTACAAATCTGTTATATATTCCATAAGTGGTGTATCATATCTACATGGACTGATACTGATTTGAGAATTGTTTAAAAATGACAATCATTTTCAAGGGGAAAATTGTTGGTAGCAAAGAAAGATTAAAGAATTCCATTTGTCTACAGTACTTCTATCTTTCCCCTTAACTTGTTTGTATTATAAAACCTTGTTCCTATCACTATCCATGATTCTCCTTATTGCTGAAATAATCAAGAACAGTTCTATTTATTAGGGTGGAGGTGGGGGGAAGCCAGTTCCTGTTTTTAAACAGTTCTGTTCAAATGTGACATTCCACATCACCATACTAATTTCACATACTGTTATCCACACTCACTTGTTCTATCCATCAGTTGAGAGTTATTTCCTATATATAATTTTAATATCTTATAACCATACATATATCTCCATATTTTCAAGGAAATCCATTTTCAATTTTCTCACTTTCTACACTTGGATTTTTTTAAGTTTCAGCTCTGATATTACCTCGTACCTGGTGCCTTTGCTGATTTTGTATTCCTAGTCATTCATGCTCTTTTTTTCCCTGAAGTTATTTTTTATTTAATTTGAATATAGTTTCTATTTACTTGCCTATTTAAATTCTTTATCTCATTTATATTATATAAAATAAATGTATTTTCGTATAGGGTCTCTTTTATTCATCTGTGTATTTCTAGAAAACTACAACTTGTAGTTCGTCATCATCAAGTCTAATCATCATAAATGACTAATAAATGTCAGACATTAACAAGAAGAATACAGGCTCAATAAAATACCAATATCTCAGAATCAGTGAATTATTGATCAATTTACCTAGAGGATGAATTGAGACACTCAAATTCAATGATAGAATGTTTTTAGCCATTAAATCTCCATTTAGAACTTGGATTGGATATAAAGGCTATTTTAGTCACATTCAACAACAATCCATGTCTGGGTTGATAATAGAGAGGAAAGATGGGTAGAGAAAATTCCTCCAACTAATGAGGAAATATAGAATCAGAAGAATTACCATACAAAGGATATAGAAGTTTAGTTGTCAATTTTGTACATAGTCATCATTCATTAAGGGGATAATGAATATAAGATTTAGGAATAGAAAGAACTTAAGCAGTAAGGTAATCCAATTGGCTCATTTTAGATATGAGGAAAAGGAGACCCAGAAAACTGAGTAAATTTTTCAGGGTGATTAGAAGCAACAGGTGGAAGAAATGAAAATTTGTCTTTTTTTTGTTAAGCACACTACTTTGAAGTTTTTCCTTTTCTTTTTGAAAATTCTACTATGTCTTTATGGAACTAAACAAGAGGAATTAATCTTAAACCATTTTCCCTCCTGTGCAATCAGAGGAGGCAAAGTTCCAAGAAAAAAAATTAGTTGTTCAGTGAAAATCAAAACATGCATTAAGTAATCAGAATGATGTCCAGCATTGAATAATTCCTGTTCAAACACTAGGGCAATGATAAAATAAAATATGATACCTATCTTTAAGGCAATTATGCATATTTTAAAAGTTTATTTACAGAGTTGGGAGTGATATAAAAGTGGATATTTTCAAAGGAGAAAGGATGACTTTCTTTTCCTGAAAGTTTAGTCATCTTCCTTCAAAAACAACACTGGATTTACTAATGAAGCTCTTGTCTAATAGAATGATTTCATTGGGATGTATTAGAAACATAGTTTGCCAAACACTCATTCAAATTTCCACCTTCTTGGGGAATTATCATGAACATTGGTTATATGAAAGCGATTTTGTTTTATTACAAATTTGAAATATGTCCAATATTGTCACCTTTATAACATCTAAGTGTTGTAACTTTGATTTCTAGCTTGTTATACTTTCTTGCTCTAGGATAGAGGTATCAAGCATGTGGTCCACAGGCAGCATGTAGAACACAGCCCTCCCAGAAGTGGCCAGAGCTCCAGTAATTTACTGTTTATATCTGATTTTAATGTAATGCTGAATTAACAATAAAAACATGTGTGGTTTTCTAAACTAATATATAACCTGAAATTATCCTAATGCCTCCCACTCCTTTTTTTAGTTTGACTTTGGTGCTCTAGGGTAGTTCATATTTTGCACCTATTATTTCTTGTAATTTACAGTTACTCTGCCTATCTTTTATATTCTTAGTTTTTTAACATAGAGTTTTTCCTACTAGTATGAACCATATTTCCCCATATATAAGACACACCTTAATTTTGGGACCCAAAATTTGAAAAAAAAAAGTATTACTTAAAGTTATTGAATTCAAGCTTTAATCATCATTAAATTCAAGAAATTTATGCTCAAAACTTTCAGGAATCTTTTGGGCAAGTCTAGTACATGTATGCAAGCTTAGTCCATTCCATTTCATGAATCTGAAGTACTAATTGTGTCCTCCTTTGAAATCAGAAATTTCTTTTGCATCAACAATTCTTCTTGCCTCCTGCTTATTCATCTTTGTGGGCACAGGAATTCAAATCCCCTTTGCACTTCAACCCATGGCTTCAATTCCCTCTCTAACTCAGGCCATTTTTCTGACTTGCCTCTCATGGTGTTCTTCTGCCATGACACTTTCAGTAAGGTTTCTTCTTCCCATAGCCAGGCTCAGATTGTTTCCTCCATTGGAGGAGGACCAAAGTTCCATTCAGCATGAGGATTTCCATTAACTTTTGCAAACTGGATCACTTTGACCTTGAATTCTGAGCCATTTCTGGGCAGAATGTGGCAAAGTGTAACCTAATATACTGGTAACAAATGTAAAACTATGAGCATAGTGTGAGAAAAGTGGGGAAATTAAAGTAAAAAAAAACGTAAATCTACAACCACTGTATAAGACACTCCCATTTTTTAGACTCCAATTTTTTTGGAAAAGGGTGTGCCTCCTACAAAGGAAATATGATAATATTCAATATTATTGATAGTAGACACTGCTTCATTTGGTTTTTCCTTTTTGTGCATCCCTAACTCAAAGCATATCTAACACAAAGTTGCTGTTTAGCATGTGGGTGTAACTGGTAGAAATGGATTTTGAAATGACATAAACTGCCTCCAAATTAATCTTGGACTTTTTATAAATACTTGACTATTAAACAGTTCCTTACTCCAAGCATACAATATCTTGTAACTTTATATGCATATAATCAACAAGCATATATGTATATATATATATATGTATATATGTGTGTGTATGTGTGTGCTCCCTCCATTTTCCATTAGACCAAAGGTTTCTTGAGAAGAGGTATTGTGTTTTTCATTTTAAAAAAGAAAGATAGAGTATATGCAAAAGAGGATTAATCAATATTCATCAGAACAATAATGGGATTGGGTTTTATGATCATTAAATAAACTCTAACTTCAAAGTCTCAGACTCTTTCCTAATCTATTCATTCTTTTTCATGAACTCTTTTCACTCATATTTTTCCTCTTAAATCTCTTTGGCAAAAGTGATCTAGATTCATCAAATTATGCTTTTCACAGAAGTGCCTTTGAGGCACTCATTAATTACATTATATTGATATTTTTAATGCTTCACATTCCTTGTGTACAGAAATATTTGGAAGATGATCTTCTTAGTTCTTGTTAAACTGCTTCCTAAAGCTTCTAAATTCCAAGTCAAAGTATGAATCGAAAATACTTTTAAAGCTATTCACTGTTTGTGTGGGCATGTTTTTAATATTCTGGAAGAATCAATTTATTTGATTTTGAACAAATATTGATCTGAAATAAGAGCAGAAAGGAATAATGTTATGTCAAGTCACAAAGCACATTTGCCTCTCCTTGATTTCCCTAGTTGTTATCCTTAGACCTTGTTTAAATTGGTTCATAAGCTAATTGAAACAGAAACCAATTAATTGCACCAATTGTTATTTATATGAAGCCATAGTCTTCTGCTGACAAATTCACTTTGATAAGGCAAAAGATGTACTTGACATTTTGCCATAGAAAGTTAATTGCTCTCCAGTTCCAATTAGAATAATACATAATTTGAACTGAATTGCTTAATGTGTTGTTCTGAAGAAAAAAAGGAGACATATAACCTAAGGTACCCATAATTTAGCAGTTCAATGACTTGATCCTGGCATAGAGTAATAAGACCAGAAATTTCATGCCCATTGAAGACTATGTTTGTTGTGCAGGGGGAGTTCTTCATTTTTGATGGCATGATACTGATGCCAACAGCTCAGAAAATAACATGTGGTCTAATCTGTTGTCTAATTTTAGCTTTAGAAAAAGTTTCCTGGTTACAGGACCTTTACAGAAAGCTTTAATAGTAACAATGCCAAGGAAGCCAGTAGGAGGTGCAACGAAAGAAAAAAGCAGTAGGGGAAAAATAAGCCTGGAAAAAAAACAAAAAAAATCCCCAAGTAAAATAAGCCCTCTGAGTATAATCCTTTATTTTTTACATTTTTTCTCATCTATTGTTTTTCTCTTTTAAAATGTAATCAGTCTCATATCATCTGATGTTCACTTATATTAAGAGGAACCAACCACTGATTAATCTGTGATGAGTGATTTACCAATTATATGTGCCAGTCTCCCTTATTAGAAAGAAAACTATTTGAGGGGAGATGCCCTTTTATTATTATTTTTGTGCCCAGAACTAAGCAATATTGTGGGTACTTAGTAAAGAGTTAAATAAATACCTGATGATTGATTGTTTCATAATGTTTATTTACACAAGAATAGCATATGATGTGTCTAACATAATGGGGTTTAAATTGACATAAAGAAATGTATAAACTTTAGTAATCCTAGATGAGAAAATTAAATTTTAAAATTAGAATAAAGTAAATAAATATTTTACCAAATCTGAAATTGTGTAGCAGATAGCCTTAAAATATTAAAGGATTCAGAAAGGGAGAACTCAGTGTTTTACAGAATAATAGAATTGATTTCTGTCTTCATTACAGGAAGGCCTGCTACAATATTCCTGAATTGTGGTCATATGACTTTTGATTAAATATTTTCAAGGAGAGCAAACAACAAGGTTTATCCTCTTTCAATACGACTGCCTCAAAGTGATAGAAAGAACATGATGTAAAATCTTTTTTAAAAAATTATTTATTTTTCCAACTACATGAAATGGTAGTTTTTAGCAATAATTTTCTGGCAAGCTCTTAAGTTTCACATTAATCTCCTTTTTTCCCATTCTTCCCCTCCCCGACAGAAACAAATTTTATATAAACTCTACAAGTCTGACCATTCTAAATACATATCCATATTAATCATGTTGTGAAAGAAGAATCAAATCCAAACAGGAAACAACAAACATTGCAGAGGAAAAAAGACATGATATCTAAGAATTTTTTTAAATGGAAGATAGTAAGATCCATTCTATATTTACACTTCACAGTTCCTTCTCTGGATATGGATTGCATTTTCTATCACAAGTCTTTTAGAATTATCTGATTATTGTACAACCAAAATTTAAAAGTCCATCATAGATGATCACCATCCAATATTGCACTTAAGTGTGTGTAATGTTCGCTGATTCTGCTCACTTTACTGTGCATAATTCTTGCAAGACTTTCCAGGCTATTCTGAAGTCCCATTCCTCAAGATTTTTTACAGAATAATAGAACTCCATTGCACTCATATATCATAACTTGTTCAACAATTACCCAAATGATAGGCATCCCCCCAATTCCCAATTTTGTCACTGTGAAAAGAGATACTATAAATATTTTTGAACATGTGAGTTTTTTGCTCATTCTTGTGTTCTCTTTAGGATAAAGATCTAGTATTGTGGTTACTGGATCAAAGGGTATGCACAGTTTTATTGTCCTTTAGTCATAGTTCCAAATTACTCTCCAGAAATATAGGATCAGTTCAAAACTCCACCAACAATGTCTTAGTGTCCCCATTTTCTCCAAGGTGGATCATTTTTCTTTTTAGTCATATTGGTCAATTTGATAAGGGTTGAGGTGATACCTCAACATTGTTTTAATTTGCATTTCTCTAATCAATAATGATTTAGACCATTTTATATAAGTATAGATAGCTGTAATGTCTTCATCTGAGAAATTCTTTTTCATATCCTTTAACTATTTCTCAATTTGGAAATGACTTGTATTCTTATATATTTGACTCAACTCTCTCTCTTTCTCTTCAAATATATATATATATATATATATGTGTGTGACATGAGACTTTTTTCCATAAACACTAGCAATGAATATCTTAGTGCCATTGACTTTATTTATCCAAAAGCTTAAATTTAATGCTATCAAAATTATCCATTTTTCATTTTATAATATTCTCTATTTCTTCTTTGATCTTTAACTGCTCCCTTTCCCATAGATCTTAGAAGTAAACTATTCTTTCTTCTCCTAATTGGCTTATAATATCATCTTTTATGTCAACATCATGTACCCATTTCAGTTGTCTCTTGGTAAAGGGCAGCTAGGCAACACAGTAGATAAAGAACTAGCCTTGGAGTCAGGAGGACAGAAGTTCAAATTCAGTTTCAGATTTACTACTTACTAGCAATGTGACCTTGGGCAAGTCACTTAACCCAGATTTCCTTGCATAAAGGCCCATTTTCAGTCATTCTGATTCATATCTGGCCAATGGACCCAGATAGCTCTGGAGAAGTAAGTGAAGTTGGTGACTTAGCGCCTCCGCCTCCCCCCCCATTAAAATCCAATTCATGTCCTTGTTAAGGCATTCTCTCCCTGATGTCATGGTGTTCTTTGAGAATGAACAACATCTTAGTATGGGGTGAGATGTTGATCTTTGCCTAATTTCTGCCATACTGTCTTCCAATTTTGCCAGAAACAGCAATCTTTGGATTATCAAACAACAAATTGATATAATCATTTACTAGATTTTCTTTTGATCTTAATCTATTCTACTGTTCTATCACTATTTCTAAGCCAGTACCATACTTTTGCTGACTTATGCTTTATAATATAATTTTAGATCTGGTAATGTTAGGCCACTTTGCTTTGTATTTTTTTCACTATTTCCCTTGATAGTCTTGATCTTTTGTACTTCCATATGAAATTAGTTACTGTTTTTTCTAAGATTAACAAAGCAGTCTTTGGATGTTTGAAGTGGCACTAGCTCACTAAAGTAATATTTTTGGAAATTGAATTGGAATGGCACTAAATAAGTAATTTAATTTAGGTATCTTTTCATTTTTATTACTTTATTTAGTCCCATGAGCAATTGATATTTATGCAGGTTTTTAGATCTGATTTGTTTATGTGAAAAGTGTTTCACAGAGTTCCTGAATCTGTCCTGACAGATAGAGTCCCAAGTTTTTTATGCTGTACGAAATTATTTAAATAGGATTTCCCTTTCTAAGACTTGTTGCTATATCTTGTTATTAATATTTAGAAATGTTAAGGATTTATGTGGATTTATTTTATATCCTCTGACTTTGCTAAAGTTTCTACTTGTTTCAGATAGTTATTTTTTAATATGGTTTTCTGTGGTTCTTTAAGTATATCATCATATATGCAAAGAGTGAGAGATTTATTTCTATAATACTCAATTTTTTTTTACTTTATTTTCTTCTCATGCTAAGGCTGGCATTTCCAAGGCAACATTGAATAATAGTAGTGATAACAGGCATTCTTGTTTCACCTTCAATCTTATAAGGAATAACTCTGTCTTAACTTTTTTACATATAATGTTTGTAGAAAAATTGGATAGATACTATTTATCATTATTTGGAGCACTCAATTTATTCCTAAGCTCTGTAGTGTTTTTAGTAGGAATGTGTGCTGGGTTTTTTCAAAAAGTTTTTCAGCATTTATTGAAATAATTAAGCTATTCCTATTAAGCTTGTTATTGATATAGTCAATTATGTTGATAGTTTTCCAAATATTGAGCCAATCCTGTGTTCTTGGTATAAATCCTACTTGATCATAGTGTATTATCTCTGTAATAATTTACAATAATCTCTTTGCCAATATTTTATTTAACATTTTTATACCCATATTCCGTAAGGAAATTGCTCTGTAATTTTCTTTCTGTTTTGACTCATCCTGTTAGGTACCAATTACCTATTGGTGTCATAGAAGAAATTCATCATAAATCCACCTAATTTTTATAATTAGTTTCAATAGAATTGGAACTAACTGCACTTTGATTATTAGGGAGAATTCACTTGTGAATCCATCGGCCCTTGATATTTGTTCTTAGGAAGTTCATTGATGATTTGTTCAATTTCTTTTTCTGAGATGGTGTTATTTAAATATTGAATTTCTTCATCTTTTTTTTGAAAGATTTTATTTATTTTGAGTTTTACAATTTTCCCACGAATCTTGCTTCTGTCCCTCCACCCCCCACAGAAGGCAGTCTGTTAGTCTTCACATTGTTTCCAAGGTATACAGTGATCTAAGTAGAATGTGATGAGAGAGAAATCATATTCTTAAGGAAGAAAAATAAAGTAGAAGAGATCACAAAATTACATAAAAAGATAACGGATTTCTTCTAAATTAAAGGTAACATTCTTTGTTCTTGGTTCAAACTCCACAACTCTTTCTCTGGATACAGCTGGTACTCTCCATCACATATAGTCCAAAATTTTCCCTGATTTTTGCCCTGATGGAATGAGAAAGTTTGTCAAGGTTTATCATCACACCCATGTTGCTATTAGGGTGTACAATGTTTTTCTGGTTGTGCTCATTTACACAGCATTAGTTAGTGCAAATTCTCCCAGGTTTCCCTGAATTTCCATCCTTCCTGGTTGAGGTATCAGCACCATATTGATGTCATTTCCAAAGAATTTATATAGAAGTAGAACCAATTGTTCCTTATATATTTAATAGTATTCACATGTGAATCCATCTGGCCCTGGAGTTTTTTCTTAGGGAGTTCCATAATGGCTTGTTGAATTTCTTTTTCCAAGATAGGGTTGTTTAGATATTTAATTTCTTCTTCATTGAACCTGGGCAACTTATATTTTTGTAAATATTTGTAATTTGACTTAGATTGTCAAATTTATTGGCATAAATTTGGGCAAAATAATTTGAATTATTACTTTCATTTCCTCCTCACTGGTGGTTAGTTCACCTTTTTCATTGATGATACTAGCAATTTGATTTTCTTCTTTCTTTTTTTTAATCAAACAGACAAGAGATTTATCAATTTTATTGGTTTTTTCATAAAATCAACTCTCAGTTTAATGTATTAGTTAAAAAACTTTCTTGTCTTCAATTTTATTAATTTCTTCTTTGATTTTTAGAAATTCTAATTTGGTATATAATAGAAGTATTTTTTAATTTGTACTTTCTCTAATTTTTTAGTGGCATATGTAGTTCATTGATTTACTTTTTCTCCAATTTATTAATTTAAACATTTAAAGATATAATATATGCCCTGACAGCTGCTTTGAATGAGTCCCATAGGTTTTGGTATCTTGTTCTATTATGGTTATTATCTAGGATGAAATAATTAATTCTTTCTATAGTTTATTGCTTGATGCACTCATTCTTTAAATGGAGGTTATTTAGTTTCCAGTTAGTTTGGGGTCTATATCTCCCTGCTCCAATATTGCATAAGATTTTTATTGCATTATGATCTGAGAAAGATGTATTCACTATTTCTGGTTTCTACAATTGATCATTAGGTATTTATGCCTTAGTACATGTTTAATTTTTGTGCAAGTGCTATGTTATGCAGAAAAAAATTATATTCTTGTCTATCTCCATTCAATTTCCTCCATAGGTCTATCATATCTAATTTACCTAACAATCTATTTACCTCCATAACTTTCTGCTTTGTTAATTTTATGATTAGAATTATTTAAATCTGAGAGTGGGAGGTTGAGGTCTCCCACTAGTAGAATTTTACTGTCTATATCTTCCTGTAGCTCTTTCACTTTCTCCTCTGAGTTTGGATACTATTTCCATTGGGTGCATTCATATTTAGTATCGAAATTACTTTATTTTCTATGGAACTTTTTAGGAAGGTATAGTTTCTTTGCTTATCTCTTTTAACACTATTTTTGAAGCTGCTTTGTCTGAGATAAGGATTACTTCCCCTTCTTTTTTCACTTCAGCTGTAACAAAATATAGTTTGCTCCAACCTTTTACCTTTACACCATACTCTGATTCAAATGAGTTTCTTGTACTCATCATATTGTAGGATTCTGGTATTTAATCTATTCTGCTATTTGCTTATATTTTAAGGGGGAGTTCATCCCATTCTCATTCAAAGTTATAATTACTAACTCTTCATTGCCCTCCATGCTTTCTTCCCTCTGTTTATATATTTCCCCCTTTTCACTTTATCCATATCCCCCAGTATTTTGTTTCTGAATACTACCACCTTCAGTGTTCTTGCGCTCCTATATCAACCACTCTCCCCTTTCTTTCCCTTTCCTTTTTCCCCTTCTTCCTTCCTTTCCATCTGTTAGTTCCCATTTTGCTCCCCTCCCCATTCCCCCTCCCCTTTTCCCCTTTTGAAAGGAAAGAGAAGTTTATTAACTTAACTGACTGTATCTATAAGTTAACTTTAAGCCTTGTCTGATGAGAACAAAATTTAAGTTGTTCTAAGTTCCTCCCTTCTTCCCCCTATTACAATAGGTTTGTTGTACCTCTTAATGTAATGAGATTGACCCCATTCAATCTCCTGCATCCTCCCATCTCCTTACTGTCCCCCTTCTTAAGGAGTTATTGTTTTAAATCATTCTATCTTAGTCACAGAAAAGTCATGAGTGCTCATCACTTCTATCTAAGTATATTCTCTCTAATAAAGTTACAATTCTTGAGAGTTAGTACAGTCTTTCTCCCATGTAAGGATATAGTCAGTTTCATCTTATTGAATAACAGTCTCAAGAATAAGTCATGTGTATCCATCACTTTTGGCTAACTATATTTTCTATAATATAGTTATAATTCTCAAGAATTATGAGAATCTTTGTCTCAGGTGGGGATATAGCCAGTTTCATCTTATAGGATAGCAGTTTTTTTTTCCTTTACTCCTTTTTTTACCTTTTCATGTGTTTCTTCAGTCTCTTGTTCCATATCCAAATTTTCTATTTAGCCCTGGTGTTTTCATCAGGAAATGTTGGAAGTCTCCCATTTCGTTAATTGTCCCTCTTATCTCCTGGAAGAGAAGGTTCAGCTTCACTGGGTAGTGGATTCATGACTGCATTCCAAGGTCCCTTGCTCTTTGGAATATCTCTTTCTAGGCCCTTTTATCCCTTAATGTTGATACAGCCAGGTCCTGCATAAACCTTACTGTGGCTCCTTGGTATCTAAATTGTTTCTTTCTCAGAATACATAAAATCTTTATAACTAAAAAAAAAAACTACAAAAAATTGTGTCTTTCTGGCTGCTTGCAGGATATGTTCTATTATCAGATAGTTCTGAAATTTGGTCACAGCATTCCTTGGTGTTTTCATTTTAGAACTGCTTTCAGGAGGGGAGCAATGTATTCTTTCAATAACTATTTTGCCCTCTGGTTCCAATATATCAGGGCAGTTTTCTATTACTAAATCCTGTAATATTAAGTTCAGGTTTTTTTTTTTTTCACTTCAGTGTTTTTAAGAAGACCTATAATTCTTAGATTGTCCCTTCATGATCTATTCTTGTAGTCAATGGTTTTTCTGATGAAGCATTTTACAGTTTTTTTTTTTTGGTTTTGTTTAACAGATCTTGCTCTCTCATGAAGTTTTTAGTTTCCACAAACTTGTTCCTTTTTATTTTGCAGAAGTTTCTTCATTTACCTTTTGCAATTCATTTTCCAATTGGAAAATTCTGTTTTTGAAAGAGTTTTCCATTTGACCAATTGATGTTTTGAGAGAATTATTTTCTTTTTGCATTTGCCCAATAGTATTTTCCAAGGATTTCTTTTCTGGTTGCAATGTTCATTTTGCCTCACAAATTTCCAATTGATTTTTAAACTCCTTCCTCATTTCTTCAAGGAAGTCTTTCTGTGCTATAGGTCAGATCATATTCTAGGAGTTTCTAGGTCTCTCTATGTTAGGGTCTTTCCCTTCTAGGAATTTTGCTATGAACCCTCCTTTTCACTGGCCATTATTCATTTTCCTTTGTCCTTGTGTTGAGGAGGGGCTGGTACACAGAGGTTTTGTGTTGAAATCCCTAGAGGGTATACTTACTGGTTTTAGTCACTCCAGGTGTGCCGGCCAGTAGATTGTGTTGGTTGCTTCCTCTGGAGTGTCTGTGACCTTAATTTGATGCCCTCTCCCTTCTCCTGGAAGGGTAGGTTGAAGCTGTTGAAACTTTATCTTTGAACAATGGTGAGATTTGTCCTAGGGCAAGATAATTGCTCTCCCTATTCACAGCTGAGGGAGTTCAACTGCTCACACCTGAGCCTGGGGAGGAGGTTGGTTGTAATCATGTTTGTTCTGGGAAGAGACTTCAGCTGAAATGAAGCCATGGACTCTGAGTTCTTCCAGAAGAGAAGAGCTCAGGGATAGATGTCTGCACTTCTCCCACACTGGAACTCACCCTCCAGTCCTTCCAGCAAGCTCCCGATTGTCAGTGCCACAGCCAATGCCTCTGCTCCCTAGTTGGCCCATAGCCTCATGGATGATCAGTCTCTTAGGATCTCACCCTGTCCTGGGTCCTGGCAGAGTATACTCTCTGCTCCCTGACTCAGCTGCAATCCCAGAAGACAAATGTTGAGGTAGATATTCTTTTCCTAACTTCTTTTTTCTCGGTTTTATAGATCAGATTTCTGTTAGGAGGTTAATTTCATATTATATATGAGGGAAGATCAGGAGGTTTTAGCACTGTTCCTGTCTTCTCTTGTCACCATGTCCCGAAAGTGGAATTTCTTCTTCTTTTAACCTAGGCAGTTTATATTTTTTAAATATTCATCCTTTACACTTAGATCTTCAAATTTATTTACATCCAGTTAGGCAAAATAGATCAAAATTGTTAATTTATTTTCTTTTTATTTGGCAGTGCATTCTCCTTTTTCATTTTTTAATTTCATTTGTTAATTTGATTCTGCTCTTGCTTTTTTCATCAAGTTAATCAAAGTTTTATCTTTTTTACTTTTTTTATAAAACTGTCTCCTATTTTTATTTATTAAATCAATAGTTTTCTTGCTTGAAATTTCCCCTTTAATTTTCAGAATTTCAAATTTGATAATTAATTGGGATTTTCACTTTGTCCTTTTCTAGCTTATTTAGTTAATTACTCCATTCGTTGATCTCCCCAATATTGTCAGTGTTTTGGATGAAATTATATTTCTAAGACTTGCTGTTTGACCCACTCTTTTTTTGTAATTGGGTTACTAAGTTTTCAATTAATTTTAGGTCTAACCATTCATATTCCTATATTGCACATGATTTCTTTTATTGTAACATGTTCTGAAATGGATGCATCTAATATTCCAGCATTTCTGCATTTGAGTATGAGAATTTTATGGTTTTCTCCAAAGGTCTATCATATCTAGCTTTTCTGACATTCTATTCAGTTCCTTAACTTTCTTCTTGGTTCTTTAGATTTATCTAATTCTGAGAGATCTAGAAAGTAAGAGAATTTCTTTCTATGTCTTCCTGTAATTCATTCAGTTTCTCCTATAAAAATGTGAATGCTATAGAGCTTTCTCCATACCTGTTTAGTATTGAAATTACTTTGTTTTCAATAGTACCTTTTAGGAGGATGTATTTTCCTTCCTTATCTCTTTTAAGGATATCTGTTTTATTTCAATTGCTTTGACTCAAATAAGAATAGCTACATCTGTGCTTTTCACTTCAACTGAAGCATAATATATTCTGCTCCAGGCATTTAACTTTATTCTAAGTTTATCTCTGTCCTTCAAATGTGCTCCTTGTAAGCAGCATATTGTAGGATTCTGTTTTCTTTTTAATCCACTCTGCTATCTGCTTCTATTTTATTGGAGAGGTCATCCCATTCCCATTCAGAGTTATAATAATAATTACTCTCCTCCAATTGTACTGTTTCTGTTCTGTCTCCCTATCCCTCTTCACCAGCATTTTGCTTCTGAATACCACCTCCCTCAATCTATCTCCCTTTCTGTCTACAACCCTCCCTTTTCTTCCCTCTTTCCCTTTTCATCTTTTTCTTCTCTCTCTTCTCTCAGTCCCTCCTCTTTCCCTCCCCCCTTTCTCCAAATATTTGAAGGGTAAGATACATTTCTAAACTCAACTGAGTATATATGCTATTCCCTCTTTGAGTCAAATCTATTGAAAATAAGATTCAAACAGTTCTCATCCCCTCCCTTTTTCCCCCTCTACTGCAATTTGAAAGTCACCTATTCATTAAATAGCCATCTCTTCTCTTGAAAGCACCTGCTCAGTTTTGCTGGGTAGTTGATTCTTTGTTTTAATCTAAGCTCCATATTCCAGCCTCTTTGACTGGTTAATGTTGATGTAGCCAGGTTCTGTGTATTTCTGACTGTGACTTCTCAGCATTTGAATGCTTTCTTTCTGGCTGCCTGCAGGATTTTCTCCAAGATCTGATAATTCTGGAATTTGTTTAAAATATTCTTTTGAGATTTCAAATTGGAATCACTTTCAGGAGGTGATTGGTTGTTTTTTTTTCTTTTCTTTCATTATTTTTTTTTTTTTGTTTTTTGAAAGGCAGGGCGGGTAGTACTTTGTCCAAGGTAACACAGCTAGGTAATTATTAAGTGTCTGAGGCCGATTTGTACTCAAGTCTTCCTGACACAAGGGTTGGTGCTCTATCCACTGCTGCTAAGTGAATTTTTCAATTTCTATTTTGCTTTTTGTTTCCAGAATATCAGTGTAGTTCTTGGTTCTTGATTATTGCCTGCTGAATGCTAACTAGGTTTTGTTTTATCATGGCCTTTAAATAGTCTAATTATTATTAAATTATCTCTCCTTGATCTATTATCCAGATCAGTTGTTTTACCTATGAGATATTTTAAATTTTCTACTGTTTTATTCAGTTTTTAAAATTTTGTTTAACAGTCTTGGTGTCTCATTGAGTCATTAGATTCCAATAGTCCCAGTCTAATTTTCACTGAACTATTTTCTTCAATTAACTTTTGCATCTCCTTTTTCAAGTCAATTCTCTTTAAAATAACTGCCATGTTTTTCAGTTTCTCCAATTGTATTTTTGAAGGATTTATTTCCTTTTTGCTTTTATACAATTTGCTTTTTAAATGGTTTGTTTTCTTCTATCATCTTTTGATACAAGATGTTATTTTTCTCTTGCATTTATTTTCCCAATTAATCTATTTGTTTCTTAAATTTGTTTCTGAACTTTTCTAAAAAGACTTAGTGAGCAGGGAACAAATTCAGATTCTACTTCAAAGCTTCATATGTGGCACCACTTCTGCCCTCCTTTTGAGAGCTAGTGTTTTATCCATCCTTATCTCCAAGGTAAAGTTCAATAGACACTGCTTTTCTCTGATCTTTCTTAATCATTTGGGTATTTGATATCTATCACAATGTGTTGGATGAGGGCTTGGTTCCTGACCATTGGTGTTGAGAGCCACAGAGACTTACTTATTATCTGAGACCATAGATGTTAGACATTCCCTAGGATTGCTCACTGAACTAACTTACGGAATGACTGAAGATCACTTTCTGGTCCATCTGCACTGGGGATATCAGCTGACAACTCTTTTGGTTAGGTAATGCTGGGAATGCCTGGAATAGTATCTGGGCTGTCCATTGGGCAGTCTTGTCAATGAACTAGACTATCAGAGCTGGAAAAGTCAGAGGCTATCTCTGGAATGGAAGGGTCAGGAAAGTCAGGTTACCCACTCCCTGGATCACCGGGGGAGGTGAGAACAATTGGGTTTGGGTCTGGAATATTTAAGCAGGAATATTAGGGCCTCCTTCCTGAGGAATCTGTGAGAAGAGTGTCAGGGGATTGTGATCCCAAAAGACTCAGCTTCCACAGTTCCACAGTTCTATAGTTCCCTTCTCATTCTACCACCCTGTCTGGGTCACTGCTCTATTCCCTGGATTTCCCTTCAGTCCCCCAGGGGCAGATTTTGCTGGAAGGTTTTCCACCCTGTTCTTTTGTGGTTTCTGTCATTCCAAAATCTGTTAAGTGGATAAATTAATGTTGATTCTGAGGGAAACCTTGGAGAACTATCAAACTTTCTGGTTTCTCTCTGCCATATTGCCTGGAAGTCTACAGAAAGAAAATTTTTTAAATGTTGTCTTAAAGCTTATTTTATATAACTTTATACCTGATATTCCAAGAAACAAATTGAAATATATATTCTCCTACATGTGCTCCTCCTTCTGAATTCTTTAATTCCAATTGATCCACAATTTATTTTCTTTTCTGTACAAATTTTCATATTACTTTTCATATTACTTTTGATTTGACATTTGCTTCTCCATCACTTCCTATTTCCCAACATTTCTATCAGGATTTGTGCTAGATGACAGTACAGTGAGCAGAAGTTAAAAACCTGAAAATTTAAACTTGATAAAAATTAATGCTTCCTAATGAACTTCCTGGAGAAGTAATGATTTTTCCTCAATATATGTCTTCAAGGCAAAGATGTATAGTCATTGTAAGTTATATCACAAGATTAATGGTAAGATAAAATATTGATTAGAAGTCTTGGGGTGTCTTGAAACATTACAGCTTCATTATTCTTCTTTTCTGTCCTTTTTGACATTGTTATTATCAAATGTCATATAGTCACCCATTTGATCCCTATTAACTTCCTTTCAAAAATAAGTTTTAATAGTCAAGTGTTAATCATTTGAGTGAAGAGAATGATATTTCCCTTTGAATAGAGAAGAATGTTCTTAATTTCCTACTTAAAAAGTCGTTGCCATGACTCTGTAGGAAAAAGATATGGCATGAAGTTGGAAAATGGAAGATGTAGTTCCGTACACAACTCTCAAGAAAAACTGAGTTGACACTAATAAGAAATCAGAATTTGGTAGAGCAGAACACCCATCTCACAAAAATTCATTTTAGCAGCTAGAGAGTAAAACTGCTAATATACTATTCCAGTTTCAATGGGAGTGATGGACATATGAACTACCTAAAGTCCCCAGCCTTTAGAAATGGTACCCAAGTTTGTCAAAATCCAGGTAAAACATTCCACTTGTTCCATGCCATCTTCTATCATCCCATGAACAATCTTTTCAGCTTGTTTTTTCACTTAGCACTTGGTTCAGAGATCTCTTTCATGACTATGTAATATATGTATTTATTTATAAATATATATATAATATTGTATGTGATATACATGTATACATATATAACATATACATCTATACACATTATTCTATATCTTTATGAACATGATATGACCCTTCTTCCTACAGCTATGAGGTCAATGATTGAGGCTTATTTGATTTTTATGCTTCAACAAATCCAATCTGGACTGTTTATTATTCATAAATAACACAAACAGGAAATTTTAAATCATAATCTAGTACTTAACATAATGTGAGGCAAATACTTTCTTAAGATCCTTCTTGTGCACTTCATGTTTCCCCTGTTGAGAAAGTACTTATTTCTGTCCATGAATCATCAGCTCAAGTCCTTTGACCTCTGTCCAAAATGCTTCTCAAAAGAAACTCAATTAAAATTAATTAATTAAATTAACGATGATTTATTTATACCAAATCAATTATGCTAACTTTGAGTAGTACTGACTTTGTGCCAGGTACTGTTCTAAGCACTTTATAATTATTATCTTATTTGTTATTCTCTACAACACTGGAAAATAGGTGCCTTAATTATCCTAACTTTACAGATGAGGAAACTAAGACAATTTAAGTGAGTGGTTTGTCCAAGTTCACATAGTAAGGTACAATAGAGAGAACACTAATTGGAACAGATTACTCATTTTGCTGTAGTAGCATTAGAAATGTCCTACCATAAGATAATTAATCGCATCATAAAGATGCCAAAGTGTTAAGAATTAAAAGTAATTTTCTTTTATTTCATAAAAGAGAAAGCGGTAAGTAAAAAGTGATGCTCTTTCAAGAAGTTATTTTGTAAAGTGCAAAATTGAATTTGATTTGTATGCTTTTTAATTTTCCAATTTATTTAAAACTACCTTATTGAACTATTGAATATTTATATATCTATATATACCTATATCTATACCTATATCTATATCATCTATATCTATATCTAGATTTATATCTATATCTATTGATATAGTTATAGGTATTGATATATTGATATATTGATATATCTATATATCTATATCAATATAGATATAGATATCGATATCTATATCTATATATCTATCGATATAGATATAGATATATCTATATCTATCGAAATATATATATATATATATATATATATATATATATATATATATATATATATATATATATCTGGCTTTACAAACCTAAATTGTAGACTTCAGTGAGTGATATACCTTGAAATGCTTTCTAATATAAATAAACGTTAATGCACCTTAAAAAAATTCCAAAACAGCAGGTTCTAGTCATAAGGTAATTAAAACAAAACCTTAGAAAGAATAAAGACATAAATTTTTTAACTATATAAATATGTTCAGAGGCCATTTTTCAGTTTCACTTTTTCAAGATTTGCAAATATTAGAGTGAATTTTACTTGGTGTTGCATGCTTTCTTACCAAGTTGCCTCATGAATAATTTGCTGAAATAGTTCTATAGAATTGGTTCAAGAGTTGTTGCTTTGAGGACATAACAGGGTCAAAAGTGACTACTGATTGGAATTAGCATTATGAGATTTCCTCATCCAACGGAAGTGTTGAAAATCACATAAAAATAAGACAAAAATTAAAAAAGTGTTTGTAACATATGGCATGACCTTTGTCATGCCTTGTGTTTTTGCTTGTGTGCTAATAAGGAATCACAAATCCAAAGGAAAATATTTTAAGGGAGAGAGTATTAGAGTAATGAAGCCACAGATATAATATCTTGGATTCAAATTCCTTTACACATTGTTATGTATAATTGTGATTGTGTGCAATTGCTTAATTTTTTCAGTAACTCAGGAATTTTTCTAAATAAGAAAGTTACAGAACAGTGATGATCTCCATTTTCAGAGGGAAAATGGATGAGAGAGAGAGAGAAAGAGAGAGAGAGAGGAAGAGGAGAGAGAGAGAGAGAGAGAGAGAGAGAGAGAGAGAGGAAGAGGCGAGAGATAGAGAGATAGATAGATAGATAGAGAGAGAGACAGAGAGAGACAGACAGAGAGAGAGAGAGAGAGAGAGAGAGAGAGAGAGAGAGAGAGATGTGTTTGTATGTATTTTTGTATGTATTTCTAGGGAACTCCCAATGGAAAAACTCTTAATAGATACAAATGATCAATTCTTCATCAATATCAGATAGATAATAAATAATAGATAGAATCCTTGGCTTTCAATCTTCACAGTTGGACTTCTATACTCTATGATGTATTGCCTCTCAGTTTCAAGAAGGAATGAGTAATTTCTCTTCCAACTATTACATTCTGAATATCATGAGTTCAAAAGAATTCATACTCTAATATACTCCATATTTAGAGATGTTTATTTTGTATTTTTCAAAGGAACATAAATATGATATGAGTATAATTCATTTCCCTGACAGATCATATTGATTAATTCTCATTTATCCCTTTACTAGAAAGAGTAACTATTGAACTATGAGATAAATTACAAGCTTGATAATCTGAGTCATTCAAGTATTTAGAAAACTGTAAAAACAATTAAAGCATACTAATCCAAATTCTGAAATAAATCTGTATATGGAAAAATTGCAAGAACAATATTGGAGGACTAGCTGGTAAATATAAAATTTTAGGGAAAATAGCATTTTTAACTATTCTCTAACAAATATGAATAGATCTTAACAAATTATTTTTTCCATGTTTCAACATTTCTCAAATGTCCCAGTGACATAAAGCCATTTCAGTAACATTTTAGAAAAGGGACTCTATTCTTTCCAAAAGTTTTGGAAGTTTTACAAAAAGAATTCCAGACAAATATTAGATTCTAATTGCAAATATTAGATTCTAGTTTCATTGTTTAACTAAGCTATTTTTGCCCAAGTAGCAGAACAGCAATCAGATTTTTGACCTAATAAAGCACAAAAATTCAGCCTTTATGTAAGAATACTAATACTATGAGGAAAAATATTTTCAAGTACTGTGATTAAAAATTAATTGACAACAATGCAATAATAATAACTCACGTTTATATTGGTTTCATGTTTAGGAAGTTTTCTCTTTTCAATAATTCTGGGAGGAAGGTAGCAAAATGAGACTGATCCCTGTTTCATAGATGCTGCAGCTAAAGCTTATCCACCTTTGCCTAAGATCACACAGTTAATGAAGTGTAAGAGTACATGTATGTAAAATAATTTCTGTTTGATATAGGATAATAGGATATCTATATTGCCCAGTAGATATAAGTACTCATCCTTGAGTCATAAAAACTCATCTTCCTGAATTTAAATCTGACCTCAAACACTTACTAACTCCATTGCCTGAGTAAGTCACATAAACCTATTTTCCATAGTTTCCTCATCTGTAAAACAAAAAAGAGAAGGAAATGGCAAACTACTTCAGTATTTTGCCAAGAAAGTCCTAAATAAGATCACATCAGATATGACTGATAAAATTGAATATCAGAACTCTTGTAAATGTGTATGTGTATAATATTTATAAATATTATATGCAAATGCATGTCTTGTAAGCTTGTCTCACAACATTGATAAAAGTTTACTTTTTATGAATTATCCAATAACTTGGCAATTTGTAGTACAATGTCTTCCTACACTTAGCACAACAATTTGAAATTTTTCACCTCTAATTAAAATTTACTTCAGAATTTTGTCTAGTGTATCTTAACTTTCCTGAAATTTCTCTAAATTCTTAATGTAGAAATCATTTAACATGGAGATCAAGGACTATGATTTCGTTTCTTTTCTTCTTTTTTACCCTGTAATGGGATCAAGTGACTTTGCCAGAAGTAATATATAATGTCTAAGACCAAATTGAAACTCAGATCCTCCTACCTGCAGGGTCAATGATTTATCCACTCACCCACTTAGCTGCCCCCAAGGATGATGATGAAAAAATTCTAGATTCATCTTCCTTGTAGACTTCCAATTAATATTTAATTGTATCTATGGATACAGAGGAAGCACATTTTGCTCCTGGATTAGTTAATGCTCAGATTTATGCACATTTAACCTTTCTCTCAAAGCAATATTATGAATTTAATTCCTTTGCAAGACTTTTAAGGTTTTTTTTTTATTGGAAAATATTCTTTTGGACCTTAAGTAAATAAGTTTAATATTCTGAAGTTTTAGATATAATAAATTATTTTCCCTTTTCTCATCGGCCTGCTTGTAGTTATTAAAATGTGATTGGTCTGTTTCCCCAAATTCAATTTTTTTTAATTTAGGTTATGGGGTTAAGTGATTTGCCCAAGGTCATAAGCTAAGTCATTAAATGTCTGGGTTCAAATTTGAACTCAGGTCCTCCTGAACACAAGGCTGGTGCTCTATAAATTTCACCACCTAGCTGCCCCTTTCCCAGTTTCTAAAAAAGAAAGAAATTCATCTTGGGAAATTTTTTTTTTAATTTGCAAAATGAGTACATATCTAGATTGAGACATCTTCAGGGTAAATTTACTGCAAATTTTTAGGTAAATTTATGTGAAGATTTTAAGAAAAAGTTTTTAAAAATTGATTGATTTAATGAATAGATTCTGTTGTCAGAAAGGACTGAGTTCATAATTTAGCATCAAGCATTTACTGGGTGATAAGGGGTAAGTCATTTAACCTATTTGTTTGTCTCATTTTCCTCATCTGTAAAATCAGGATAATTAATGATTACATCTATCTACTATTTACTAACTCTGTTATAGTAACAAACAAGATATTTTTATTATTGCTATTGTTTTTTGTTATTATTATTTACCTTCTTCTGGTCATGAAGGCATACTCTTTTGGATTCATCTAGCAATCTATAATTTATTCTGAGAGGATGAGGTGGAGTAGTCCAGAACAAAATAAAAACAAAAAAGCTATTTTCATGTTAGTGGATCTGAAATTTAAATAATTAAATGGTACAATTTGCCACAAATTGATCCAAATGGTACAATGTGAAGAAAAAATGTTTATTTTTAAATCTCTATTAACAAAGTTTGATTGAAAAATTGTATTAAGAACAAAATGAGGGTATTTGTTCTAAATCGATAGGGTCATTGAATCACTGTCCAAATGACAGTGAAATGACAGTGAAATTGGCCACGAAATTCAGTTGTAGAAAAAAGCTATGATACAATATGTCATTTTTTCCCCAGAGATGCACAGTTCAGGGCCATTTTTTTAATCATTTAGTTTATGACAGCATTTGACTCACCATTTAAATTACTATATTATATATATATATATATATTATTCCTATTATATATATAATACTATTCCTATATATGATTTATATATATTTTAAATTTTATTCTTATATAATTTTTTATTTTAAAATTTTATTCTTATATAAAATTTAAATTGATGTTTTGGAATATGTTTCAATAACTTTTTAGGAAGTTTTTAAAATACAAAATCTGCTTAATTTTCACTTTAGTGTGAAAAGCATGTGTTTTAACACACACATTTTCCTTTGAAGATAATTATATCATGTGATCCTTAAAAATGATTTCTAAGTATTTTTATGTTTAAAATAGGCTATAATTATCTAAAAGAAGAAAAGTAGTAGGGTTTTTTGAAGAAGTTTTTATAAGATGTCTGCTTTTTAAATAAAAATGATCTAGAATAAAAACTTATTCACTAAAAGAAAGTTACCTGTCTTCTCTCATTCTATATACTCATCTTGGTTACTCAATATATTTCCTATCTTATGCAATTTAATTCTTTCTCTTTTCAGAGTTTTTCCTTTTAGGCTATAAAAATTCATAGATCTTTGTGTTCATCCCTTCAATCTACTATTTTTTTTTCAAGCCAAGGCCCAAACTGTTTCTTTCCTTTAAATATTTGATTAGTTTTTAGCATTTGTATTCCCCCAAAATCACGCCTAATTGGTGTATCTACCTCAAGTCTAAACCAAAGTTCAATGCCCATTCACATCACAATTAGAATGACCCTTTTCTCAGGAGCATAAGATCATAGCCCTTGGCTTGGAAATCAATTTAGAATTTATTTAATCCATCAGTCTTCTTATATATGAATAAATTGAAGTCTAGAGATCTATAGTGGCTTCCCTATTATCAAACAAGTAATAACTAGAAGAACAGGAATTTGAAGCTCAGGCACTGGCCCTCTGATTTATACCACAATTATTATTCAATATGTGCTTAATGCACAGATTTATGTATATTTAACCTTTTTCTTAGAACAATATTATCTAGAGGCAGTTAGGTGGTGCATTGGATAGAACACTGGCCCTGGAGTCAGGAGCACCTGAGTTCAAACTGGCCTCAGGCACTTAGTAATTGCCTAGCTGTGTGACCTAGGGCAAGCCATTTAAGCACATTGCCTTAAATTAAAAAAAAAAAATTAAAAAATAAAAAAAGAATATTATCAACTCAATGCCTTAGCATACCTTTTAAGGCCTTTTATGATTGGAAAAATATTATTTCTACTAATATGTTTATGAATAATACCTCTTTTGTCTGATTCTGAATTATTTTCAGGCAAAGCACAATCGACTTGAATGAAGAGGTGCTTGTTTTGCTTTGTGTTTTATGTGTTTAGGGAAGCATTTGTTTTGTTAAACAAAATTATTTTCTTCAGAAAGGGAGGAAACATATATTATCTATAAGGGAATGCTCCTCATTTCATTTTATAAAAATAAATTTCTAAGTAAAGAATTTATCACTCTTTTAGCAGAGAGCTTAAAAATATATTTTATTTATATCCCATCTACTACTCTTCATTCAATGCATTTCTCATCTCCAATATTTCATCTGCTTCCAAAACTAAGTATCCATTTCCTTCTACAGCCCGAGGTCTAATAAAATTCTAATAACAAAATATGAATATTTCTTTGACAATGGTCTTCACTGACATTTGCTACAATGTTTCTGACTATTTTTTTCTGGATTCCTAGTTAACAGGGATGAAGGTATATAATCTTGACATCCTTCCTTGCTCAACTTAATTCTCCTACTTGATAATGTTATCAAATCTTTTTTTCTTTTCTATGTTGAGATCTCTTAAATATCTACAATTTCTTAAATATGTATTTTTCTGTTCACTTAATTGCCATCCTAGTTGATAGACTCATCCTGACTTACCCAGACCATTGCAATATCCTGCTAAAAGATCTTGCCATCCATGTCAAGTTAAAAACATTCAGTTGTCAGTGATATGACTCCAACACACATCTGACAATATGATACATTTGCTGCATCCCAGATCACTGGAATCCAAAAAGAAACTCGTGTGAATGGCAATGAAGCCTCTTCTCAACCTTCCTGCCATGCTGGTCTTCTTGGCCATCATTTCCTTCACAACCCCACAATCCAACCACAATGGCATGCTTGCTGTTTCTTACTCATGATGCTCCCTCTACCATCTCTATGTCATTAGACTTTATGCTTGATATAATTTTCCTCCACCCTTCTCCCTCTTGACATTCATGGATTTCTTTGTAAGTAAGATGAAATTCCACATTCTGCAGAGTGTTTTTCTGATCCTCCTAGATACTTCAGCCTTCTCCATTGAGTATTTGTTTATCTGGCATGAACCCATTTATTTTTAAAGATTTTTTCCCAATTAACAAACATTCAGTATATCTCTTCAAATCTTTTCCACATTGGGGAAAAAGAAAAAAAAACAGAAAAAATAAAACCCCTTATAACAAATATGCATAGTCAAAGAAAACAAAATCCCATATTGGCTATTTAAAAGTTTATGTCCAATTTTTAATGTTTAATATTTCATCTTTTGTGAGGTATTGTTTACCATTCTTTCTCATTGGTTCTCAGGATGCATTACTTCATCGAAGTAATTAGAGAACTTGTGTTTCAAAATTACTTCTTTTTAGTGTTAATATTATAGACTGTTCTTTTAGTTCTATTCATTTTATTCTACATCAGTTTATGTCATGCAAAATGAATCTGAAATCATTCCAATAATCATTTCTTTTGCCACTATAATATTTTGTTACCATCAAATACAGCAATTTCTTGAGCCATTATCCAATAGAATGAGGGAAATTTGCGATACTAATGCTCTGTTTCTGAAACTAGGAAGTGGCCAGACCATTAAGAAAAATGGCCCAAACAGCAATAGTACTAAAAGTTCTTCTTCAAAGAGATCAAGAAAAAAAATGATTTAAGGTGAACAAATTTGAATCAGTTTTTTTTATGTGGTGACAAATACCAGAAATTGAGAATTTTCACTGATGGGAGAACACAATTATTTATTTACAAGTCTGAAAAATCTAATTTCAACTTTGACCTGAGACATTTATTAGCTGTGATAATGGGCAAATAATTGAACCTCTTAATCTCTAAATTTCTTCATCCACAATATGAGGAATTTAATTGTACCTACTTAAAGGATTGTTTTGATGATCAGATGAAACAATAATTGTAAAATGCATAGCACAGTTCCTGTCACATAGTAGGAACTACTCAAACCTTAGGCAATATTATTCCTCCTCCTCCTCCCACTATTGCTACTACTGCTGCTTCTGCTTCTACTGCTACTACTGCTACTGTTGCATGCCTACTGGCAAACATGCATTCCTCATAACTAATACTTGTCTCAGACCAAACTTGAATAGGCAGGAGACAAAGGTGACAAGTTCTCCATTTATTTTACAGAATTCAAGAATTTAAATATCCTCTTAGTCCCTGGTTTACTCCCAATTCACGTGGCATTCCCAATTATGAAATTAAACAAATGCCTCCATGCTCATAGACAGTAGTTGATAAAGTTTACTTCTTCAAGCTAGTACTTCTCACACAATGTTGCTATCACTGGCTTAGTGTTTAACACAATGCTCTATGAAGTGCCAAAACGTAAGGAACAGATGAGAAGATCTGGAACAGCCAACCCAGGTGATCAGGCCATTGAATGCACCTGGACAAGAGGACCTTTAAGTCATTCCCAGTCACAAAACGACCCTCCTGTGACCCTCAGCAGTCTCTTCCAAATCCCCCTTTTTTTTGTTTTTTGAGAAGAATTTCCTGTAAGCCATCCGCAAGAGGGCAGATTATTTTTCGGACTATACCGTAGGAGAAGTGCTATGATTATACACATTACCATCACTGATACACTATGCAGGGGAGGTTCCAAAATCATTGTAGGACTTGGAAGTTTATCTTATGCAGCATTAATAAGGAGTTTTGAAGTATTATCAGTTTCACTTGATTTTTCTCCAAGTCAATTAAATTAAAAATCCAAACTAAAAGGAGTAAAATTTAAGGTAACAATATCATTTGCTATTTTCCCCAACACTGTGCAATTACAAGAAGTTATGTACATTATTCATTGCAGCAAGTTTTCCATCCCACCACATAACAATACATTATAGCTGTCATTATGCCATGACTGAATCACAAATCATCAATTATCTTATGACAAGTTCTTACATTAGGATAACAGTCTAAAAAAGGTGGAAAAACATGTTCTTTTCCAATGTCTCATGTAATAGTATATTGACAAAGTTTTTGGTACTCTTCCAAATTATTCTTGTTGTTTCATTACATGCAGACCCCAATATGCCTGACATTGATATGGTCAGAATTCATCTTTTGTATCTGAAGCATCAGTGGGATTACTTCCAAGAGTCTGTTCCAATGTTGCCTTGTCTTGTATTACAATGGCCTGTGCCTCTTCCTCCTCATGTTGGTTCTCTCTTTCAGTGATAATGCAGACATTCCTTTCAGGGACTCAGATTTTTCCATTTTGTGTGGAAAAACAAACATATCCTGGCACTCAGATTATTCCCTAGTCAGGGCCTCTCCACTTTCCTTCCCTATCTTTTCAAATTACTTTTTCTTGAAATTACATAATTCAATCTATTGGTGGGTATATTATATATGCCCCCTCCCATTCTTTTGGGAGAGTTTTAATATTATTATGCTTTCCTTAACTCAATTACCTATAGACCTTTCAATTGCTTCTAGTAGCAGAGAAATAAATCTGTAAAACTTTCTGAACTATTTTATATACTTATAACAAGCAAAACCCAGAGATACTTAACAGAATTTCTTTGAACTTTCAAAAGACTATCACATAACTTATAAATACATATACATATATATTCCCTTCCATAAACATATGATAAATGATGAAACAAAGATTAGAAACTTTCTTCCTTTATCAACAAAATTGTCCACACTTATCAATATTAATTTAACATCAAAATAAATCAGATTACAAAATTTAGTGCAATATCTCTTCCCCAAAAGAAATTAGCAAATTATATGATTCAATATTCCCAAATTCATTTACATACAATTTATCCCAATGATATTTTACTTCTTAATAACACATACAAATTCTCAAGACTTGTTAAAAAACTTAGATGACTAAATTACTCTGTTTTTTTTTTTCTTTAAACACAGGGTACAGAGGCCTTTTTCCCCTCCCTCTTTTCAAAGTTTCCTGAGAGCAGGGAATCTACCCTGCTTTGGGCTGCATTTCCAAGCAGCCCTTGGGGGTCGGGGTTCCCTGGTGGAAGGAAGAGTGGAGGGTTCAGGAAGTCTATATTTACTAAACCTTAAATTCTCAATTAACATAAATTGAATACAGCAGTCAATCAATATTAGGTTAACAAAAGCTTAGCTCACAGCTGAGATCATTTCACAGACTTTGCAATTTACAAACTTTCAAATGGTATAAACTGATAGGCTCAGGTCCCAACTACATTGATTACTTAAAGTAAGACCTTTTTTAAGCAATTAAATTCAAAATTCAAACTAAAAGGAGTATCATTTAACTTTACCTATTTCAGATCTGAATTACACATGTACACAGGAGTTTAGACACAAATACAAACACAGAAACAATTCTTTTGTATTTCAAACTTATCAAAGTGAGATTATTGTACACCCTAGCTGGTACCCAAAATCTCAAAATATAAAAACATTTTTCCACCTCTCCAGGCCAGTAGAGAGATGTAAAATGTCCTATTTAATTTTTAAATACACATAGACACACATGTATACACATATATTAATATTATATATTATTGAATGCACCAATTAAGACTGATCAAAAAATAACTTTTGGAAACAATCAGGATTTCTTGAGGAAACTCATATATTCTTGAAAATCATTCTTAAACAACTTCACAAAATGGATGAATTTTCTGATGTTAAAGAAAGGATGAATTGTGTCTAAAAGATTTCCCACCTACATTACATTCAAAAGGATTCTCTCCAGTATGAATTCTTTGGTGATAAGCAAGGTGTATGCTCTGTTTGAAAGTTTCCCCACATTCACCACATTCATAAGGTTTCTCTCCAGTGTTAATTCTTTGATGGGAATACAGCTGTGTGACCATCCTGAAGACCATCCCACATTCATTAGATTTGTAAGCTTTCTCACCAGTATAAATTTTCTGGTGGTAAGTAAATGATGAGTTGCAGTTAGAAGTTCTTCCCACAAGCATTACATTTATAGGGTTTCCCCCCTGTTTGAATTCTCTGGTGGGAGTTGAGCTGTTTTCAAAGAATGAAAGCTTTTCTGCATTCATTACATTTATGAGGCTTCTCTCCAGTATGAGTTTTGTGATGATACTGAAGGTTTGAGCTGAAGCCAAAAGTTTTGCTACATTCCTTACATTTAAAAGGTTTCTCTATAGGATGGAATTTTTGATGATCAAAATGGTGTTTATCCTGGATGAAGAGTTTTCCAAATTCATGATACCCATGCCTATGATTTATATTATATGTCTTATGACCCTTAATAAGTTTTGAAGTAGTCTTGATTGTAGGATTCCCCACATTCATTAACCTTAGAAGGGTTTTTCAACATTATAATTACTTCTTTCTCCCAATGTTACATGTGGGTGAATATCTTTTGGGGATGATTTGTTTATAACAATATTAGTCTTTTAAAGGTACTTCTTTTCTCCAGTCATGGGCCACTGTTCCATCCACATAGGTTGTGGCCTTCCTAACTCAACAGCAGCCCCAATCAAAGAATCCGTGCTAATCTTTGTCCCAATTGACATGATATATCCCTTCCCTATAATATTGTAGGGAGTCGTTCAACTATGAAAGGTGTGACAATCCTTGCTTTATCTTTTTTTTCTCCATTTCAAGTGCTGACAAGAAATTTCTGTTTCCTGTCAAACTTCAATGTCTACTAGGCTAGAATAGGCAGTTTGTTTAGGCCAAGCTTGTGGTCAGTTCTGTATGGGGAACAGAGTCTGATATGCCCCAGTGTCAATTAAGCCTAGGAAAGCAATTCCTTTTACTTGGATAATACAAAGAGGTATTACTGAAGAAATCATAATAGAAAACACAGTTTCATTATTGTTTCTCAGTTTTTTCACCTTTATCAACTCCTTTTCTTTACAAGAGCCTGAGAAAACACATTCCTGAGCTATACATTTTTTCTCTGTTATGGAACTATCAACATCATTAGCTTTCACTATTGCAATAAAGAAAATTTTCCCACTTATGTGCCTTTACTTTACTTAATACATATGAGTATTTTCTGAATTTGGTGGAGACAAAAATGATTGCAAGCTCCTTATCCCTTAATTGTAAATGATGAATAGGCACTTCAGAATAGGCATATGGAGGTACCCTAAATTTCCCATTACTTTTAACCGTCAATATTTTTGTATGGGTTGACTTGCTACCAAAGTTTCATAATGGTTTTTCCATTCCATCTCCTGCTGGTTCTGAACTGTCATACCCCAGGATTGTTTTTGAGGGGCCCTGGGGGGAGGGCCCCTTTCCCCATTTAAATTTCCTTGTTTACATTCTGATGCCCAGTGTCCTGCCTTTTTACACTTTGGACACAGAGTTTTTGAATGATGCTCCTTGACCTTTCATGGTTTACTTCCTTGAGCACTCAAACAATTTTTCTTTAAATGTACAGGCTTTCGCAAAGCAAGTTTGTTTCTCTTTATTTCCCATGTGCATATTAGCAAATGCTTCTGCCATTAATTCTGCATGATTCAATTGAGACCCTATTCTGTAAAATCTTTCAATGATTTCTTCAATGGTGGCATCTTTTCTTAAACCAATCATTGCATTCTGACAATCAGCATTCATGTTAGCCCATGCTAATTGTTTTATTAATACATCTATTTGTGCTACATCTGCTAAGGTTCTTCCTATTGTGTCCTGCAATCAGTCAAAGAAGTCTACAAATGTCTCATTATTCTTTTGTCAGATAAGTGCAATTGGTCCTTTTTTTTTCATTTTGATTTGGAATAGGTCCCCAAGCATTCTTTACAAAAGTAGCAATTCTTTCATAGGTTTCTAACCCATAATTTATTTGTTCTGCATTGTTATGAAACTGACCTGTGCCACTTAATTGTTCATAATATGTGGTGGCATTTGGACCTTGTGCATGCCTCAAAGTCATCTGTCTACACTGTTCTACAAGCTCCATTATCCAAAAGACAGATTGTCATGGTGACAAACATGCCTCTCTATTTCCTATCAGAAAGTGTTAATATGGAGTATGCAAGGTTATCCAATTGTAACTGGACAAAAGCTGATCTTGCACCATATTCTCCTACCATCTACTTTAAATCTCTGATTGCTTTTATATTTACTGGCTCATGTCTTCACCTAAGGTTTTTGCATCAAAAGGATCTGGCTTCTCAATAATAGGAAATGGCTGAAACTCAGCTCCTAAATCTTGCAAACTTTCTCCCATTCCTGGTTTTGATAACCTCCTGCAATGGTGAAGTTTTTTCATTAAATGGTTTTGTAGGACAACTCCTAGGGCCCTCTTGATAATACTCATTTATTTCTTCCTTCTCTACCCACTGTGGAGAATATCCCTTCCCTTTACCTCTGATTTCCTTCACACCTCCTTGTTCCAACTACGTTTTAAATATCCCTAATATCTGCCCCATGGTAAACTTATTAGGTTTCCAAAGTCTTCTGCCCTGGGATGTCTCCTGTAAGCTTTTTACTCACTTGTGTGACAGCTCAGTCTCAGCACTTTGATTCATGATTGTGCTTGGTCCTTCTCCTGGGCTCCGCTCAGATGGCCCCAAGCATGCCTTAATGCTCCATGCTTGAGCATCATTTCTTGAGTGCCTACTGTCTAACTTATCTGGGAGACAAAGATGACAAGTTCTCCATTTATTTTACAGAATACAAGAGTTTAAATATCCTCTTAGTCCCTGGTTTACTCCCAATTCACATGGAGTTCTCCAATTAGCAAATTAAGCAAATGCCTATGTACTCCTGGAAAGCAAGTCATAAAGCTCACTCCCTCAGGCTAGTACTTCTCACACAATGTTGCTCTCACCTGCTTAGTGTTTAGCACAATGCTCCAGGAAGTGCCAAAGCATCTAGAACAGATGAGAAGATCCAGAGAGCCAACCCAGATGATCATGCCATTGAATGTACCTGGGCAAGAAGACCTTTTAAGTCATTCCCAGTCATGCAAAGACCTTCCTGTGAGCCTCAGCAGTCTCTTACAGTCACTATCAGTGCTACAGCCACTACTACTATTACTACTACTACTACTACTACTACTTTTAGCCCTACTTTTCCTACTTCTACATTTACTGCTACTTCTGCTTCTACTACCATTACTGTTAACCATTTAAGTTGTCTGATTTTTCGATTACATATTTTCATAATACGTTTCAGGAAAAAGTTTTAATAGCCAAATATGAAGCAAAAAATAAAACATTATTCTTTAAATATTTTACAAAATATTTTCCTCCAAAAATCTGCTTAATTGTTTGATGTTTAGATTTTTTTATTTTTTTATTTCACATATTTGTCTAAGCTATTTAGATTGTTAACTTGATAATAACTTTTGAATGGAAGGAGGCTCTTTAATAAATGACAAAATAGGAAAAGCCCACCTGTCAATACATAAGGCATACAGTTCCACATAGCTCATAATTAGTTCCCCAGAGAACATGAATAACTATCATTAATTCTAATAGAATTATACTAGATGATTTTTTTCCAGTTCACTTTGAATTTACATTTTATTCTTTTTAATATTCAATAGAACTTCCTATGTTTTTGACAATGTTCAGAAGTGCAAACTTTGCATTCTTCTCCCTTTCTTCTGAATGGAGAAATAGGTAATGTCATATTTTCTAGAGTGCGGGTTTCATCTTCATCCAAGCTTGACAAAAGCAAGACTTACTCTTAGAAATATAATTATGGATTTAACTTTTTTCTACATAGCCCAAAACAAACATTCCTGAAGGAATTTTCAGAGCACCTGCCTCGGCATCCTTTGTCAGGCTAGAACCCCAGCCCTTGGATAGAGGGGCTTTCTTACTGAGTCTGAAGAAGTCATAAAAGAAGGTGGTAGGAATAAATAGTGGTACGGGGCAACAGGTCAGAAAGATCATTTAGAATTGGTCCATCTGTTCATTGGTTGCTTTTCCATTACAACTGATTCTTTTTTGCTAACCTGGTGTTAAGCCCTGTTGTTTCTGCCTGAAAAAGGTCTATGTTAACACAACCACTTTTTAAATTTGGCAATGTTGGGAAAAATTGTTATCAGTAAATGACTGCCAGGGATCATTGTAAATGAAAAGAGACCCCCTTATATAGTACTCCTCATTCCACATTGGTCAAGGAAAGGACTTTATTTGGGAATACATAAAAATACTGATAATAAATTCTTTAAAAAACTAGTATTTCTAGGGCTTTTAATAAGGCACAACAAGTACAGGATTAAGGACTTCATGTAAATTATGTTTTGTTGCCAGCAAGCATTTTAAATTGCATTTGTTTTGTCTCTGCAAAAATAATGCTTCAAAAAGTTAGTACTGCTGGGAATCACTGTTCTTAAAGTGCTGATGAGCTAACAGTATAACTCCATGAGGTATTACTCACAGACAGCTGTGTGTAGGGTATCCAATGTATGCAAAATATATTACAACTAGACGAATCCTACATTTGGATATTTCATATACTATATAAATACTGGGTAGAAGTATTTTGTGTGTGTGTGTGATGAATATAGTTCATTATCACTTTAAGAAAGGAAGAGTCATGTATGTATGGAGAGTAAATGGTCAACTATTTGATGTCCAAGAATATCTCCCCAGTCTGCAACAGCAACATTATCCTCATTTACGTGGATAGAAATTTTCATCATTTAAGTGAGGCTTAGAAATGTTGCAACAACACTCTATAGGAAAATTTAAAAATGGAAGGAAGATCTCAGGGGTGAAAAATTAACAGTGGAGTGAAGAGAATGAGAATAATTCCCTTTAACTCTTCTTTTATTAGCACAAATTAATTTATTAAATTATCAAAATATGGAGTGGAAAGAAATGAATTAGAATTCAAAGGATTTATGTATGTTCAAATTCTGGTTTTGTTATGTACTATTTGTGTTACCAATTTGATCATTTTAAATATAATGTATTTAGACTCCAGATATCTAAGATCCTTTTTCTTAAATTATGTGATTCTATGACCAAATACAAAGAATCTGACCTGCAGGAAATGAAATACAGGACATATATATTTGCATTTAGGGGTATGCTGCTAATATATTTCAAATATGAAGTATTTGGGTAAAATTGAAAGAAAAACAGGGAGCAAACTGCAGATCTAATAAGGAATAATTTCTAAGTAAGTTTGATAGATTCCAACATAGATTTTTTAAAAGTATGATAATGAAAAGAACTTTTGGGTATTAGAAAAAAGAAATGAAGGGGCAGCTAGGTGATGCAGTAGATAGAGCAGTAGTCCCAGTGTCAGGAGGATTTGAGTTCATATCTGAAAATAATTACCTAACTATGTGACTTAAGGCAAGTCACTCAATCCCATTGACTTGCAAAAACACAAAAAGAAAAGAAAAAAGGAAATGAGAAGAAAATGATGATGATGAAGATAATGAGTCAGAGAAGAGATGCAACCCTACCCTGAAGAGATAAGTATGCAAGAGGATTACTGACTAATAGAGTTAGCATCAGGTTAATAGTATACATCCAATAACAGTGTGAGAGGTAGACTACTTGGACACTGTATATTGGTGGGATTCAAAAGAAGTCTAATTCTGTCAAAATTAGAGATTTTAGATTATGATAATCTTTGCCTACTTCACAAATTGACCTAATACAATCATGTTCAAAATAAAGACCAAACCATAATGAAAATATAGTAACTGAAATTAATATTTTTATCCAAAACCAAAATGCTATTTATTTCTCAGTCACATACTGATCTTTTGAATGTAGAGATACTAGTAGCTGGATGAAAAAATTTAATTTACCAAATTACAATATTTGCTGAAGGCGTAAAATTAGCAAAATGTGAAATTGAATACCCACATGTAAAGTGTATAACCATGGAAAAGATAGGGTATTCCTAAGTTGGCAGGTTACCTGTTTCAATTTAGATTATAATTATCTATGAAATGTAGAGCTTTTTAGGATACTGATAGGAAAAGTGGTTCCTTTAATATCTCACACATTTATTATGTTTCAGAATTGTGATTTTAATTTGTTTGCTTGGTTAAGAATAATTCTGTCTATCCACAACAACTTGTTGAATCTCATGTAAATCTTTAAACACAATATATAATGTTATCCTTCTATCATCATAATCATCATTCGAGATAATATTACTTTAAATCCAATGTTCTTTCAACTTTGTGAGAGATAAACAATAGGCAGCTGGAAATACAAGATTTGAACTCTGCACTGGAGATGAAGATAAAATTGTATATGAATGTAGTCATCGATGTATATGATATATATTCATTTTAAAAAATATACATCCTAGCAGTCTAGCTGATTGACAGCTAGTTTTTGCACCACCACCACCCATCTTTCTCTCTTTTTCTCTGTCTCTATTTCTGACTCTCTGTCTCTGTATCTCTCTCTCTCTCTGTCACTCTCTCTGTGACTCTCTCTGTCTCATTATTATTTCTTGCTTTAATTCGAGAAATTCAGAAATTCCTCTGTGATTCTTACTATTATGGCTATCTTATTTATATAGTAGGAGAACTTATATCTTTGGGTAATGTGGAAAAATTTGGATTCCCCGACTTTTAAGAAAAATTTTAACAAATACTGAGGTTATAAAATATAAACAAATATCTTAGATGCATCAATAGCTGCATTATATGCGCAGAAATATCTGTGGGTTTAAATGTACAGGTATATCTAAAATGTATCAATCACTATCTATTTTCCTATCTATTGATTTATCACTATATCTATCGATAGATCTATCTACTGATCTATCTCTAGCTACCTATCTACAAGTCATAAAAGCTTAAAGCCAACAAATGGACTGAGAAATTTGGAACTCTATGTTTATTTTATATATAATGGACATGGGGGAGGGGAAATGAGTTTTCATTTCAAAAATTTCATATAGTAGCAGGGATTTAGATTTAATAAGACTTCTTAGGAATTGAAATATTATTTCTTAGTTTCTATGGAAAACCCAGAAATAATAGATTTGGCACTTCCTTCAGCTTGAACTATTGCCTGCTGGGCTAGAGAACAGCAGGGGTGATATTTACACTGTGTGTATTGAAGAGAATGAAAAATTAGTTATATTGTTAATAGAGGAGACCTTAAGAGATCATCATTTTACCCTTTTGAAGGTCCTCATTCTCAGGAATAACAAGAATTTTCTTTTAACCATCTTAAAGGAATTTTATATTTCGCTGTATTTTGAATTGTCATTGTTACTGAAAAGCTTTCTTTCACAAACTTCATTTATCTGATGTGAGATGATCTAAAAGAGATGTTATATAGCAGCAAAATTAAAAATATCCCACATTCAAGATGTCACAAAATGCTTATCTCTAAAATGCATTTCCATGATAAAATCTTCATGTACAGTTGTATCTTCCTCTCTTTGATGGTATTTTTCCTATTGTTTCCCTCCCCAGTTAATTCATAACAGCATAATTAAATATGAAAAATTGTGTAATTCTTCTCTAAATGCTGTACAATTACTCCAACTCTTTACCATGAGAAGGAAAAAATAATTCAAGGTTATTTGTATTAGCCACTTTGTTCTTCTACTTTCCTGTTTGTTTACTTTCTTCAAAGTTATTACCTGATTATTACACCCCCATTCCTGCATTTATGAACTCTTTGCCTTTTACTAATAATATTGTTTTCGTTACCTACCAAAGCAATTCAAAACTATCTTGAAAGTAGGTAAATCCATCAATATATCTAGTCTGGTCAAGGCATTATAGCCACTATTTGAAAGATTACAATAAATTATTTTTCATATATACACACACAACATACTATATGTATGTGCATGTGCATGCATATATATGCATATATATGTATATACATCCACACATATGTATTTACAAACTTATGGAAATTTTGCAAAGATAAAATAAGCAAATTTGAAGGCTTCAAATTTGGTATGTACTCTTTTTTTAATTGTTTAGTCATTTCAGTTGTATCTATGTATAATCACTCTTTGAGACCATTTTGGGCTCTTTAGATACTGAAATGGTTTGCCATTTTCTTGTCTAGCTCATTTTAGATATGAGGAAACTGATGCAAGCATAATTAAGTGACTTGCCCAGGGTCATATAACTAGTAAATATCTGAGGTTGAATTTGAACTCAAACCTTCCTGACTCCAGGTCTGATGTCCTATCCACTCTATCCTTGGCTGCTCTAGAATAGTCTTTTCAAAGAAACTAATCCTTTTCCCCAATTTTTTATATGAGGAAACTAAATATAGCCAGAACTAGTAGCCATAGTAATCAATAGTAAAAATATTTTTAATAATAATGCTTACATGCAGCTTCAGGGTTCCAAATTATTTTAAATAGTTCATGTCATTTGAACTTAATATCAGCTTTGAAATACATACTATCTTTATTGCAATTAAAGAAAGGAAATTGAGATTAAGATAGATTAAAAAAGAAAAAAAAACCTTTTCAGGATCATGCAACTAATAAATGAATTAGCCTAGATTCAAAACCATATTTCTCTGACCCCAAGTTCAGGGTTCTATCTATTATGAGACAAACTTTAAATGTCTTACTCAGTTTCTATAATGGGATACATAGAGTTAAATCCAGATTTGGGGGATCTAAAAACAGTTCATTATCTATTATGGAATAAAATGGACTTCTTCCTTTATTTCTGAATTTAGAATTTATTCTCTACCTTTTTATATATTATATTTGGTTATGTGCAATTTTTAAAATTTCATTTTTTGAAGATTTTTATGTTGTGGCTTGCTTCCTTGGGGCCCATAGTGGTGACCTCCCTCCCGGAGGGGAGCTGAGAATAAGGAATCAAGCCACTACTGCCTTATGCCTCCAGCTCAATTTTATTACTGCTTAGCTATTACATATATACTGTTAGGTCTTCCGGGGTAGAACAAAGGATAATTAGGGAATGGGGGTGCAAGCAAGATATGTTCAGCATCTTGCATTACAAGATGGGGGGGTATGTTAGGGAGGAGGTGATAAGACACAGCTGTGTCTAGTGCCCTTGGTCTGTGAGGTGGAATGTCCAGCTCCCAAGTAATCTGGAGCACCTTTATCTCTAAGGGCGGCTTGCCAGCTCCTGAGATTGTCCAGGTGGTGGTTTACTTGGAAATGATTTGTGTCATGGCTGTTAGAATAGCCTGTGTACCCACGTTTTTATATTTTCTGTTTCTTATATAACCATATTTATCCCAATTTCCCCTTCCCTTTCCCCTTCAGTAAATCATTATGTATGACAAATCATGTCTTTTTTAGGAAAAGGAAAAAAGTTACCAAAACATATCAGGTTAAAAATATATATAATGTAGTATTTGTGTACCTCCCTCCTTCACCCATTGTAGGTTGAGGAGTACTTTTCACTTATTTTCACTCAAAGTCTGCTTGAAATGGATATTTTTAATATATGTGTATATAATTTTTGTCATTTAAATGTCCTTTTATTTACATTACTTCAGTCACTGTGCATATTGTATTTATTGTTCTTACTTCACCCTCCATGAACTGTTTTTCCAACTTTCCTCTGGAGAAAATTATTTATGTTATATGCATAAGATTTCTATAAATTCTATAAAAACAGAGTGAAATTTAAAACACTTCTATTAATTACTACACATAAAGCTTTTAGTTTTATGATTTTGGTTCATAGATGTACTCAGATTTATTTTTTCATTCTCAGTTATAGCCTGTTGTTGCACCAGACTTAACCAATGCATATTACACTGGAAGGAGCAATGACTTTGAAGTCAAAGAACCTGTATGCAAATTCCTGTTCCCTAATACGAATTTGGTTTCAAAAAAGAAATGGCTCTCTTCCTGGAACTACTATAAATGGAGGAACTTGCATTTGTTGTCCTTCAAAGAAATGATGATGTTTTATTTTTTAGGGGATTTTTTGCAAGGCAATGGGGTTAAGTGTCTTGCTCAAGGCCACACAGCTAGGTAACTATTAAATGTCTGGAAGTCACATTTGAACTCAGGTCTCAGGTCTTTCTGACTTCAGGGCTGGTGCTCTATCCACTGTGCCACCTAGCTGCCCAAGAACTGATGATTTTTTGAATTTGAACTTAATATGCAAACAATTTTAAATTTTTTCTAACTACTTACAACAGAAAGGGTTACATACTGTGTAGATTTTTAATTTGGCATTTAAAGTAATTATTAAACTGATGGACAAATTAAATTTTAAGAAAAGTTCTCACACCCTGGTTCTTCTCAATTTACATTTTATTTACGAATTTTATAAATTGTATAAATTACCATGGAAATGTAAATGGATAAAAATATGAAATATTGAAAATGAGAAGAAAGAAGAAAAGTAACTATGTCATATAATCTGGGAAAAGTTTCACTTCCCCAAATATATGCTTCTTAAAAATTATATTTTCTTAATTTGTCTAATATTTATTTCCCTATTCCCTTACACAGCAGGACATTATTCACATAATGAATTGACAAAAATAGAAAAATAAATAAATAAAATTAATGGACAAACCAATCTTGAGAATATACGCTATGCCTTAGACTCGATGTCCATCCCTCCCTTTCTCATTCTGGCAATGCATGAATAAAGATGAATTTTTATCATCTCTTCTATCAGTCAAAGCATGGTCATTACAATTACATAGAATTCAGCTTTTGTCATCATTCTATTTACATTGCTGTGATTATTGATTATATTATTTTCATTTTTTCCTACTCTTGTTTATTTGAATATTTCATAGTTATTAGTTCCTATAATATAAACAGTTTTAGAAATTCATTAATCAAATAACATTAAAATAATGACACCCAAAATCAAGTTTTGGAGTCCTAGAGACAACAAAAAATCAGAGAAAAACATTATAAAGTATAATGCAGCTTAGGAGGTCACCAAAAGAGATCTGCTATACTCACCTGGGTACAGACCCAGAGATTAGCAGAATGGGAAAAGTACAGGTAATTCTTCGTGCTCTTTCCTGGCTAGTTCTGCAGCTATAGAAGATGTTCAAGATATATATATATATATAGATAGATAGATAGATAGATAGATAGATAGATAGATAGATAGATAGATTAGATTGTCATTTCTATTGTGTTTCATAAGATGGAAAGTAAGCATTCCTGATCCATTTTTTTCTATCTGTATTGCTAAGCAGAATGTTTTTGAATGGCAATGAATCTTTCTCAGAATTCTGGGTAATATTCTGATGTTTGATGCAATCAACACAATATTCTGATAAAAAAAAAGAATAATCAAGAGAATGTAGCCACCTATGGAAAAGTTGTCTTCTGTGTAGACCTTGAAATGATCATCATATTTGACAATAGCCAACATGTTCAGTAACTAGGTAAACACATTTGCATTGGTAGTTAGAGCATCAATAAAAAAACAAAATTATCAAAGAATCACACATCTTCTTAAAACATAGTGTGGGGGGCAGCTAGGTGGTGCAGTGGATAGAGCACTGACCCTGGAGTCAAGAATACCTGAGTTCAAATCAGACCTCAGACACTTAATAATTACCTAGCTGTGTGGCCTTTAACAAGTCACTTAACCCCCATTGCTTTTCAAAAACCTAAAAAAAGTAGTGTTGAAAAAAAATACAGTTGGAAGAAAATCTTGAAGACACTGTGTGGTTCTAAAATGCAAATAATATGTTATTGTTTCATTGTTATCATACTTGTTGGTAAATGTTGAGAATAAGGAGAATTAAAATCTGCACCATAGGACCTTATAACAGGGGAGTCAATGTAAATACAAATATATGTATAATAAGTACTAAATGTAAAGAAGATAGTTTAAGGATGAATTAATATTTGCAAAACTAAGATGGAACCAAAGAGTCATTGAATTGAAGTCTAGTTATTTTGGAGATAAAGCCTATGTGGCCAAGAATAAATGACTTGTTCAATAATATTCTCAGTAATGAGACTTTCCTTTTATCCACTTTAATTTTCTTTTTCTTTTTTGGGGTGGATTACATTCTTTATGATAAGTCCATCACAAAAGTTACTTCCATAATTTTCCATCATTGCCATTGCTGATCGCAACTCCCTCCTTTCTTATTTCTCCACTACCATGTACTATATTTTTCTCTCTCCTTTCACTCTGACTCTGCTGTAGGGTAGCTGATTGGAGCAGCAGACAGAGCCCTGGTCCTGGGGCCAAGAAGCCCCAAGCCCCCATACCACCCCTTAGGCCCAGCATTCACCTGGCCCTATGGTGCCAGACAGGCTATCCAATCCCAACCCCTTTCAAAAAGTAAAATGATGTGTTATATCTGACCACTCTTCCTCCATGGTACATCCTCTACTCCTTTATTCACATCCCCACCCCTTCCCCCTGCTCCCCCCTTCTTCTTACTCCAGATATCTATACCCCATTGAGTATATATGCTGTTTCCTCTCCTAGCCATCTCTGATGAGAATAAAGGTTCCCTCATTCCCCCTTGCCTCCCCACTTCCATATCATTGCAATAGCTCATTGTAATAAAGAAAAATCTTATTATATGAAATATCTTTGTTTATTCCCCCTTTTCTTTTTCTTTCTCCCATTATATTTCTCTTTTTTCTATTAACTCCATTTTACACTATATTTTATCTTCAAATTCAGCTTTCTCTTGTGTTTCATCTATAAAAGCTACTTCTACCTGCTCTATTAACTGAGAAGGTTCATATGTGTCATTGTTCTATGTGGGAATACATGTAGTTCATCATCATTAAGTCTCTCATATTTTCCCCTTCTCCTCCAATCTCTATGCTTCTCCTGAGTCCTGTATTTGAAGATCAAACCTTCTGTTCATCTCTGGCCGTTCCAACAGGAACATTTGAAATTCCCCTGGTGCATTGAAATTCCATCTTTTTCCCTGAAAGAGGACATTCATTTTTGCTGGGTAGTTGATTCTCGGTTGCATTCCAAGCTCTTTTGCCTTCCGTTATATTATATTCCAAGCCCTAGGAGCTTTTAATGTAGTTGTTGCTAAGTCCTGTGTGATTCTGACTGCAGTTTCACGATATTTGAATTGTATCCTTCTGGCTGCTTGTAATATTTTTTTCTTTGACTTGGGTGTTCTGGAACTTGGCTATAATATTTATAGGAGTTGTTTTTTTGGGATCTCTTTCTCAGGGGGATTGGTCTCTCCATTTCTATTTTGCCCTCTGCTTCTAGAATATCAGGGCAATTTTCCTGTAGTAATTCTTTGAAAATGATGTCAAGGCTCTTTTCCTGATCATGACTTTCAGGTATTCCAATAATTTTAAAATTATCTTTCCTAAATCTGTTTCCCATATCAGTTGTTTTTTCAATGAGATGTTTCACATATTCTTCTAATTTTTCATTTTTGTTTTGCTTTTGAAGTAATGAGTCCTGATTTCCTCATAAATTCATTTTCTCCCTGAGTTTTTTTCTTTGTCTGAAGGATTGGCTGTCCTCAGAGAGTTTTCTTTTCTCTTTTTCCATCTGGCCATTTTTGCTTTTTACAGCATTCTTCTCCTCAATAACTTTTTGAACTGTTTTATCCATTTGACCTAAGCTGGTTTTTAGCATGCTATTTTCTTCAGCATTTTTTGGATTTCCTTGACTAGGCTGCTGACTTCATTTTCATGTTTTTTTTTTTTTTCATGATATGCATCTCTCTCATTTCTTTTCCCAGTTTTTCTTCTAACTCCCTTATTTGATTTTTAAAGTCTTTTTTGAACTCTGTCATAGCCTGATCCCAGTTTCTGTTTTTCTTGGAGTCTTTAGATGCAGGAGCTTATGTTTCCTCATCTTCAGACTGAGTATATTCATTCTTCTTGGGATCATAGATAATGTATTTCTCAATGATGTTCCACTTTTTTCTCTGCTTGCTCATTTTCCCAGCCTAAGCCTGTTTTGGGGGTGCTTCCTGTGATTTTGGGACACTCCCACAAGGGTCTCAGTGTGTGAGGCTCTGTCCTCCTTCCTGGTTTGTGAATGACCATATGCGCCCCCACCATGGAGACTGTATGCGATCAGTATATGAATGTTTTCAGAGCCCCAGAGTCCTGTTCCAGGGGCAGAGGACAGAGCTTGACAGTCTCTCTCTCTTCACTCCACTCCCTCACGTGAATGCGCTCATGCCCTGGGGGCTCCTGCTTATGTTTCCTGGATCTGGAATGCAGTGGCCATGCTGCTGGCTGTGTACCCTGAGGGCTGGACTTCATGTGCTCACTCTGGCAGAGGTCCCTAGCTGCTTGCCCAATTTGTACCCGGTGCTCCCATGGTCATTGCTCAGGAAACTCCCCCACTGCAGTGAGCTGCAACTCCCAGCGCTCTGGGCCTGCCTCCTGGAGGCTGAATTTCCTTCCCTCTGGTGGGCCACCCCTCTAGGGGGGTCGCCTCTTCATCCCTGGGGAGCAGAGCCTTTCTGCTCTTTTCCAGGTTACCTTGAGTAGGAGAACTGCCTTACTGGGTTCCGCTGTGACATCTGTCTCTTGAAAATTTAGTTGAAGTTAGTAGTTTTGAAGATTTATGAGAGATGACCTAAGATAGGATCCGCTCTTGTCACTATCTTGGCTCCGCCCCCCAGCCACATTAATTTTCAAAGAATGTTGGCATTCTAATGTTTCTTTCTGATATCTTCAAAATTGATTACTCAATATTTGAAATTCTATTACAGTTTTTCCTGTTTTTACTTTTTCCAAAATCATTTCTCCTTCATATTAAATTTCAAGAACTGATTACAAATGAGTTTCTTAATTGTTTTCAAAATTGTTGTTTATATAAATTTGATTATTTTCTATCATCCACATGTTTGTTTTCATGCTTCATTTCACTTACCTATAGTCTGGTTTCCTTGAGCTTAATGGGAAGTTTTATACTTCCATAATTATAAGTATTCTATAAGTATTTTTCCTTTTCCACTGCTCTTTTCCTTGCTTTTACTACCCTATTCATTATAAAAATGAAAAGTCATTTTATGTTTTTAAATAAGTAAATTGCTTTAGATATTGTAGGTATAAACTTGATTTTTCTTAAGTGAATTACTAAAATTTGTGATGCCCTTCAAACCAAATCTCTCCATTTGGCAAAGAAATCAAAGTAAGTTGCAGTAGTTTAGCAGTCTTTTGTATCTTTATTGCAACATCAGTTTACCTATATTTCACTCAGCAGATAAAATTATATTCTATTTTAATGAGAAAACTGAGATTATCTGAAAAGAGTTGTCATTTCATTGCAGTAGTGAAAATGACATATTCTAAATCATCTCCCTTGACTTCCTTTTTTTCTACAAACCAATATACCTTATGCACTGCTCCAAGTTTAAGCTTTCTTTACAGCTATCATCATATTACTTCCCATTTCTAAAAGTATCAATAATTCTTTGTTAGGCTGGTGTTTAGGTTTTTAATGACCTGAAGTCAGTGTAGTTACTTTTAACTACTTTTTATTGACAAAACACTCTCTTACTCTGTTTATAGTTTTTTCCATCCCTTGTAAAGTTATTCCTCATAAAGCAAATATATTTTCATGATCACTAGATCTGTATTCTCATTGATTTGAAAAATATTATAATAAATTTAATTTCAAATAGATCTTTATAGAATTATGAAATGAAAATATTAGGTTTAATACATCATATTAATAATAGTTTTATTGTTGGTACTGGATCACTACTCTTTATAATTCTAAACATCTCAAATGTCCTTACTTCAATCCATTCCAATCCTGAAGTTATTTCTTCAGCTATGAACTTTTACTATATAAAGTAATAAAATGACATGTAATTATGACATTCTGTTCTACCTTATATTAACTCAGACTCTTCTCATTTCACCTATTACATTATAGTGGTTTTCTGAGAACTTGCTATGTCTTCGATGTTTGAACCTCCTTTGACCCTAGGAAAGCACCATAGGTACTGCCCTAGGGAAATGAATGGAACAAGAATTTTAAAAACACATATTATGTGTCTAGGATTGCATTCATAATTTTAAAAATATTATGTTTTGATTCTCATAACAATGCTAGGAATTAGCTATTATTATTCTTCTCATTTAAAGTTAAGAAAACTGAGACAAATAGTCATTGAGTGATTGCTTAGAATGACAGTTAGAAAATATCTGAGGTCAAATTTGAACTCAGGTATTCCTGTTTCCATATCCCTAAGCAATATAACCACCATACATGCTGATTAAATAAATAAAAAAGTGATAATGAGAATTGTTAGAAATTATAAAAAAATAAAACTTCCTCTTTTAGAGAATTTTAAATATATATAAAATGCCTATTATATTATACTAATGTATAACTCCTGCAGTTGTAATAAGAATTATGATGTTTGTAAACAGATGTAATTTAAAACTATAATTGAACCACCTTAGATATAAAGATAATAGAATTATAAGAGTGTGTGATATAAATATATAAAACTAAGCTTCCTCATTTGGAAATTTTAAAATATATATATATATATACACATATATTTTAATGATTATAAATATGCATCCATATTAAATTATTCATATGCATAATTCTCCAAAAGAAGCTTTGTTTTCTTTTATAGCAGTACTCAACAATTTTTATTCATTATATACATACATACAATGGTACATGTAGCATAATATGGAGTGACTTTTATTGTTTTTGACTTGGTTTATGATCAATTTGGTTTGCTTTTGCTTGGTTTTTGGTTTAGTTTATAATTCTCATTGGATCATCTCATGACTTAGAGAATTTATTAGAGAATTTTTAATATTTTATGCTTTGTAGAAACAATGGAGAGATTTTGACAAAATCTTGTTGGGAAGAATTTTAACTGAAGATAGCTTCATTTCTTTCCAGATGATTAAGGTAATAGTTTGATAGGAATTTTTTTCCTTTCTCTGTTTTTTTCCCCTCTTTAGTAGTTGATTTTATTTCTTTTCGAACATATTGCTTCCTTCCTTTCTTTTGTCTTTCTATTTGGCCTTCCCTCTCTTTTTCCTCTTCCCTTCCCTTCCCTTTCCTTCCCTTTCTTTCTTCCTTCCTTCCTTCCTTCCTTCCTTCCTTCCTTCCTTCCTTCCTTCCTTCCTTCCTTCCTTCCTTCCTTTCTTCCTTCCTTTCTTTCTTTCTTTCTTTCTTTCTTTCTTTCTTTCTTTCTTTCTTTCTTTCTTTCTTTCTTTCTTACTTCTTTCTCTATTTCCTTACTTTTTTCCCTTCCTCCTTGCTTCCCTCCTTCCATCCTTCCCTTAATCACTCCTTTATTTCCTCCTTTCTTCCCTCCCTTCCTGGCTTCATTCCTTCCCTCTTTCCTTCTCTGTTGCTCTCTCTGTGTTTCTGTCTCTGTCTCTGTCTCTGTATGTCTCTCTCTCTCTCTCTCTCTCTCTCTCTCTCTCTCTCTCCATAGATTTGACTAGACATTTATGACAATTAGGTAGATAAACTTTATGAAATACCCTTTATTTATTGCATTCTATGTTATATTTGGGAGCACTATGTCACTTCCAAGGTATGGTAGACATTCCTGAGCATTCCCTAAAAATTTAAGTATCTGACTGAACAAAGATGGAGCTGAAAAATCTGCTGCAACCTCTTTTCTTGGACTTTGCATAGTAGACAATTAAAATTGATCTTTTGAGATTCTGCAGTGAAAAGTTCTTTGCGGTAAGAACAAGAAAGAGAAATACTTGAATTTCTTCAGAAACCTTTGCAGGATTGAACACATGGATGGATATATTATCTTCTTTGCATTTTATTTGCTGAGAGGAAAAAAAATGAACATGTTCTAGTTCTGTTTATTCATTCCCCAGTTGGTGGGCAGCTCCTCAATTTCCAATTCTTTGCTATGACAAAAAAAAAAACCCGCTATGAATATTTTGGGACATGTAGGACTTTTCCCATTTTTTTGCAATTTCTTCTGGATATAGACCTAGAATTGGAATTGCTGGGTCAAAGGGTATAAACAGTTTTATTGCTCTTTTGTCATAGTACCTTTTACTCTCCAGAAAGGTGGGATCCATTCCCAATTCCCACAGTAATACATCAATGTCCCAATCCTCCCACAACCTTTCTAACATTGATCATTTTCCTTTTTTCTCATCTGGGCTAATCTGATAGGTATGAGATGATACCTCATTGTTATTTTAGTTTGCATTTCTTTAATCAATAGTAATTTGTGGAATTTTTTTCATATAGTAAATCAATATGGAAAATTTCAAGACCTGAAGACAATCTAATGTATTCAAGAAAAGAAGTATTAATGCCCCATAGCTAGAACTGATGAGTTATAGGAGCAATTTTGACTCTTAGGGATGAGGATAACTTGCTTCAAGATAAACCCAATCTCAGAACTGAGGGAGTTCCTTAGGTCAGGAAGATATAAGATTAATTGCAATAATACCTATCCCATTGTCCAACAAGTTGATTCATATTCAGATGTTTAGGTTTTAAACTCTTGATAAAACCATAATTATGATATGCTGTTGATTTTAAGTTTTATTGTCAATGTGTACATATGAAAATCCTTTTGTTTTGATAAATTTTTTGCATGTAGAATTATTCAAATTTTATATTAAGCATTTATTTCTCACACTGAGGAGACTCAAAAATTGCAGCAAAAATTATTTATATCTATATTATATCTATATTTATATCTATAAATACATTTTTCCTAGTAGGGTACAAGTGTGCAGAGTAACAAACCCAAGATTGTAAGAAAGGAAAGCTTTTTAAGGTGGCCTGACCCTTATCTTTTAAGAAGTCTAGCAACACTTTTAATTATTATCCTTCCTTAGTAATCAATAAGCTTATTGAAGTCAAGAATGAAAGTATTCTGCTCTTTGCTTTCTGAATAGATAGGACAATGTCCTAGATACAATAAAAACAATAAATATTTGCTGAATCAGTTTGACTTAATTTAAAGTGTTATTGGTGGGAGGGATGAAAAAGCTTAGTTTTATTAAGCATGTACTTTTTTTCTGTGTGGGATATTGTACAATTTCTCCAAATACAACAAATCACATTCTCTCATCTTGTTATGCCACAGCTTGATCTCTATGCTCTTATTTATTCTTTTTTTACAATTTTTCAAATACTTTGAAGCTGGTACAGATCACATCAATTTAAAACCAAAGTCCTAGGCCAAGAAGTATAAAAAAGTAAAAAGACAGCAGTGGTCTGATGTATACATTTCTATATCAGTACTTATATTAGTTGTTAATGGAAAATAAGTAACTTTTCTCAGTTCTTCTTACAAGATTTAAAATCACAAAATGGTTTGTCTCTTCAGTGAAACACCTCTGGATTTAGTCATGTCTGTAATCTGATAAATTATCATTTATTTATTAACCTTAAAAATTACTGAATAACTTTATTATACTGATGATCGGTTGAGTTTTCATTTGAATTCATTGAAGAATATGAACAATTAGATACCATTTAAACACAAATCAATTGATTCATGTCGGTTGCAGGCAAAATTTGTTTACTTTAGTCAAAATGTAAATAATCTACTAGTATTCCTACCTCATTTTCTTAATAAAATATTAATAATAATTATTATTATAAATATATATATATATATATAAATTATGTGTATTATAAAAATGTTCTAAACATATTAGTCCCAAGGGTTCTGAGAATATATTGTTTGACTGATTTGATTTTACTTGACTGTCTTAATTGATCAGGTACAAGATCAGACACATGACTATTCTTTCCCAATGAAAACAATAATAATTTTCTAGTTGTCAGGAGATAAAATTTCCAGTTTTAGCCATCTTCATAAAGGGGACCTATAACTCTGTCTAGTAGTTAGATAATTTTCTGAAGCATCTAAAATATAGGAATTTTAAAATTACTTTTTCAAGAAGCTAAGTTACATGATGATTTTTTTAGGGTTCTTGTCAGTCAAAGTTTTTATCATAATATAGTAACTATAGACATTGGCAAATAATAATACCTGGTATAACATTATGTTAAATGATTAGGGCTCTTAAACAGTAATAATATTCTATATATACATTATATTCATAATTTTAATAGCACCCAACATTTAAATTCATTATCCAATAAATTTTTATTTGTTAAATTGAACAAATTGATCTTTTTGCTTCTTTATTCACAACCTTTGGTACAACAAGCTACAAATACAAGGCACTTGATAAATGTTTATTCAAGGGCATATTCACCTGCCTGATCTACAGAAAAGTAAAACAATTCATAGTAAGTCTTTCAGAAGGTTGCTAATTTTCTAGTACAATCAACCCATCAAATACGTCTAAAGTCTATGTACATTTCACAAGTTTACATCTAAACTTATTAGAAATTATATTTTAATATATTGGCCCAGTTACTAGAAAAGTCATTTTTCAAATCTTTTAAAATCCCCCCCTCCCCAGTGCAGAAACAATAATGGAAGAAGAGGAAGATAGATGAATGCTCTTCAGACAAATTGTTATAAAACAAAACAACATCAAAATGTGTAAGAGAAATAAAGTTCAAAATCCTTTTGTACCTACCCAAGAGATTACCTGGAAGCCATATTTGACAAAATTTCTCAGAAACTAATGAAACATAATTATTTATAATTTCTGAAGTCAATGACTTCTTACCAAGAATAATGAGTATTTTATGTTTAGCGCACAAGAACAGACATTTTCTACTTCTAATTTGTCAGTCAAATCTCCCCACTGATTCATTTTTCTAAATTACCATTTAATTACATATACTAACATTGAAATGATAATTTTATCCTATTATTTTCATAATAACCTGGAAATAGTCATGTGCAAATACAGTTTGTGGGGTCATAGAACTTTTTTTACTCAAACTTTTACCTAAATCAGTAATTCCACCAACTATATTCCTAAGGGACCACCTGACTTATGCCTCATGAATTTCCAGTACTTCAAGAAGCACTGAGATAAAGTATTTCAATATTCCCTTAAAAAACATTAAAATAATTCTTTAAATTAAATTCTTGAATAACAAAACCAGCAAAAAGGTCATGGTGAGACATTCTTCCAGTCCAAAACAATGTTGAAAGTCATTAGGAAAAATCTGTGAAATAAGGACTAGTTTGGACAATGAGTGTATAAAAAGACATTGATGTCCTTTGAGAGGTTTAGTGATGACCAGGACACTATAGCACCTTTGATATCTGATCAAACTCTCAGTTACACAGCACCTGCTTCAGCATATTCATAGCCAGAGAAAAAAAAATTACATTCATTCATTCTGCAAGGAAAAGACTTTACTATATGGGATATACACGCCCCTAACTAATCAGTGATCTTGAGGTATACTGGTTACTCTCAATCTGGTTTAGCTCCTTTGCTGAGGTGTTAGAGTGTGGCTGCTGTGCATGATATAGTTTCTTGGAGCTCACCATGAGTGAGAGTTAGGTAAAAGTAAATATCAAAATGGATTAGTAGTGGCAAAGAATTGGAAATTGAGAAGATGCCCATCAATTGGGGAATGGCTAAACAAATTATGTTACATGAATACTATGGTATATTATTGTTCTATAAGAAAAGTACAAATGTTCAGACTGTAGAGAAGCAGGGAATGAGTTACAAGAGCTGATGGTGAGCAAAGGGAGCAGAATAAAGAGCACAATGCACACATTAACAACAATATTGTGAAATGATCAGTCTTGGATGCAGCTCCTCTCAGCAGGTAATAGATTTTAGGACAACTGGATTAGATATTGACTATGTTATCCCCATCCAGAGGAAGAAAACCAAAAAATAAAAATAAAACAAAATAAACAAACAAAAAATTTTTCTGAATTTGATGAACATTATAAAAATTATCTCTTACATATATCTTTCCTTTAATACTAATTCCTCATACTGAAATGACTAATCTATAATCATGCTTATCCATAATAGGCATATGCACTGCTAACCTTACTGTCCTCTGCTGAGGGGAAGGAGGTGGGAAGGGATGGTGGAAGGAAATTTTGTAACTTAGAAATATAAATGTGCAAGTGGGTGGAATAAACAAACAAACAAACAAATAAATAAATAAAAAGGAAGGTCAGAAAATGCAAAAAAAATGCATTGAAAGCTCTGAAAAGGACATAGAAAACTTTCATACCATAACTTCTAGTCATTCCCCAAAACCCTTATATCCACAGTATACCTCTAAAACATAAAACAATCATGATTTATGAGAATAAACTAAAATTTTCTCAATAATAAGATACTTATTATCAACTCTGCTATTCCTTATTTTATCAAAATTATTAGATATAGCAATAAGACAAATACAATTAGTTAAAAGGATAGGCAAAGAGGAAAAATATCACTTTGGTGCTATATGATGGTATATTTAGAGAATCCTATAGAATCAATTAAAAAGGCTGAGTTAAATAATTAATGCATTTAACAAAATGGCAAGAAATAAAATAAACCCAAATATGTCATCAGCATTTCTATATAATACCAAAAAGCCACAAGCATTTAAGGAAATATCAATTGCTCATGGTTAGGGTGAGATAATATAGTAAAATTGACATTGTCTCTGTCAAAAACTGTAGTGATGATAAATTCCCTTTCCTCCTTGCATTCTTGGGGAAATGTTCCAATGACAGCTAATGTTCAAGAAATAATTATTGTTGTATATTCATTGCAAGTAATTTTCATAGAAATGAAAATTAAAATCACAGGAATTAATGTGAATACCTCAAGACAGAATGTAAAAAGAAAGAACCATAGAAAGAAAAGATTTGAGGCAGATGAATCTGCTTTAAATTTAGAAGAGGGATTGCCTAAATTCCTGATGCAGCAAACTGAAGAGAAATAATTAAAACATAAATGTGTCACTTTTTTGAGGGAATTGCATAATTATATGATTTTTCTTTTATTTTGGATAAAGAATTTGAAGGAGGAAGAAACTGAGCAGGGAAGAATGAGCAAGGAAGCAAACACAGGATAATCACAAAATTTTATAGTAGAAGAGAATTTCAAATAACCAACACAATATCTGAAAACGTTCCCCACCACAACTTGCTAAATACAAGAAAAGAGATAGAATCAGGAGAACAGGTAGGATTGGTTTTGCTAAATGTGTTGTTCTTTATTTCCTTTCAGATTGCCCCAGAAAGGGAGAGAAGAGATGTAGATTTGTGAATTATGGAAATATGAAAGGATGGTATTGCTTTTTCTCAGTTTGGAAGGAAAACACTTTTCCCCCCCTGAGCATGGCTTATTTGAACAATGTATAATTCTTAAGGACAGAAAAAACTATTTGCAACAGACAACACAGAGTGTAGAAAAAAATAAGGAAAAATAGTTTAATTTTATAATTTTAATGCATTTAACAAGCAAGTACTATATTTTATGAAATGTTTTTTCTATATGTATTGATATTAATATTTTTATTGATTTGTTGTTAATATGATATATTATGCTAAAATATTAATAGTAACTTTCTTTTAATGGGAAGTTAGAAACAATGTGCCTTATTACTAGAGAATGACTAAATAAATTGTGGTATAGTAAAAAAATGGGATATTATTGCACCTTGAGGAACAACAAATAAAATTTCAATGTAATATTAAATGGAGTGATACAGAATGCAGATAACAAATGCCTCAAATAATGCATATATTTATATTTTCACAACTATGCACATTTATATTCATTTATATATGTACATGTATGCATAAAATGATGAGTAAAACTATTCACACATGTGTTTATATACACAAAAACTAAAAATCTGCAGCTGAAGAAGACAATACATGATAACAAAACAGTTTAAGTATGAAATGTAAGACTGGAAATTTTCATTATTCTAACAAGGGATAAACGGATATGTATAAGTAGTCCTATAGAGTTTTGCTTAAATTCTGCTACATTGTTTATAGCCTTTTTGGAATTGTCATGACTGAGATTATAGAGCCAAAAAATGTCTAGGGGCAAGTCTTGAATCCATGGTTTCTTGAATTTGAATCTGACACATCACACTTCCTTTTTAAGTGAATATACATTCAAACATGAAAGTTAATTGAGAATGAAAGCATGGATACATACACATATGCATTTATGTACGTTCATGTATGAGAAGAGTAGACTACTTGTTGTTTTCGGTTTAATAATAGTATAAAAATGTACAGAGTTTAATGCTATTTTGTGGCAACATTCAGCAGTTTATAATTGAGAGTACAAATGTTTGATGACTGAACACCAGAAGGTTTAAGGGTGGAAGACAAGGTCTCATTAAATAGTTAAACAGTGAGATTAAAAAGATGTAAAGAAGAAAATATAATCTGATACAAATAATGGTTTAGGAGCACATTGAAGGATACTTCTTATTAAGACTGAAGAGCATAATGTGAAATGATGACCAATACATAGAAGTGAATAAAGAATGATATAGACAGATAAAATGAACTCCTTTGAATGAATTAGCAAAAAGAGCATTTGGAAGTGGTATTTAAAATATGCAGACTTCTAACATTCATATATTAGGACTGCAATGACAGAAAGCTTAATTGGAGAAGGAAAAGACATATCCCCCAAGAGGCCATCGTGAGACCAGAAAAGAATAAGAATATAAAATGAAGAGATTTGGTACAATAGATAGTACACTAGCAAATGATTTGGAATTCTAATCTATTGAGAAAAAGGTGAGAGCAGAGTAATAAAGGACTTAGATGGTTGTAGGGTTCAATGGGACTGAAATAATACTTGGAAAGAGGAATCACAGGAGATTGTTGAGATAGATTTCCTTGTCAGAATTGAAACTTCAAGCAATGATGAATGGAACATCTAGGTGTCACAGCCCTGGAATTAGCAGGACCTGAGTTCAAATCCAGCATCAGAAACTTAAAATTTATTTAGCTGTGTGACCTTAGGCAATTCACTTAATGCTGTTGTCTAACAAAAATCCTCTCCCCCACAAAAAAATAGAGAATGGAATTTAATTCTGTACAGAGAGGAGAGTGGGTTAAGAAATTTCAAGGAGAGTAAACTATAGAAACAATTTTGCACATTTGTAATGTGGGCTTGACATATATTTGATTATAGACAGATAAAAAATTTAATGGATTTTTTAAATCAGCTCACCATATTGAATTTAATGGATTTTTCCATATTAAATTAAGCATATAAATATTTTGAAAGAGCAGATATGCTCTGAAAACATTGACTTAAATATTTCTAATGAAATCTGATTTTCATACCACTTGATATTTAAAAAATAATGTGCAAGTTTGGAAGGGTCAGTCATTCAAAAATCTAACTAACTTTTTATAATTATCAACAAGGGAAAAATCCTGATGGTGAGAAATCTGCTACTACTCGTATTCAGGAAAAGAAAAAAATCTTTTTCCATGACAATAAATACTGAAATTTTTAATGAGATAAATCAATTTGAAACATATGTTTTAGAAACTTCTTAAAAGTATTAGCTGACGTTAGTAGAAAAGACTTAAAATTTTTTATAATTTTTCAAAACAGAATAACTTTAATTTTCAAGGTAAATCTCAATAAATATTTTGTTTAGTATCCGTGAAACTTTAATAAACAAATGTGAGAGAATTTGACAACTATCTAAATGATCTTTTAAGTTGAAAATATAAATGTTGTGATGTATATTCAAAGTTAGTAATGCTTATTTATGCATGTTTGCTCAAATGATATAAAGATATTGATGTTTTCTACATAATTACATTGAATATATAGGTAGTTGATAGGTAGAATCAAGATGGCTGAGTCAAGGCAGTGAATCATCTGAGTTTTCCCCTAAACCTCTACAATTACTTTTAAATAATAAATCTAAACAAATCCATAGTGACAAAAGTTATTTTACGATGAAGTGAAGTGAACCAATTTTCCAGAACAATACACCTTTAGAAGGTCCACAAGAAAGGTCTGTTGAGAGACAGGTGAGAGAAGATCACAATGCCAACACAGGCCCCAGCAAACCAGAAGCAAGACTGAGGGTAACTTAATCAGTGACTCCAGGTATTTTTTTTTTTTTTTGCAGACCTCTAGGCTATCAGAGTGAAAGAGGATCAGACAATGAAGTAGAAAGAGTTGTACAGGGTTTCTTTTGTTGACACCAAAGGTAGGACTACTTTACATTGCCCATTGGATCTGGGTTGTAGTGCTGGGTCTTAAATCCAATATGAGGAGAATCACTAGCAGATTTGCTATAACGAGGGAGCAGGAACCATGGTCAGGGTTTCTGGGTTGAAAGGAGTGTTGTAGTCATTGTCTAACCAGATTCTGATCAGAATCAGTTCTGAAAATAATCAGCACATAAAAAACTGAAACTTGGGACAATGCACTTTCTACTCAGAAAGCAGAGACCCATTTTAGTATAAAGTCAAAAGTCAAGAAATAGACTGGAAAAATAAGCCATCACAAAAAAAATCTCACCACAAAAAGTGTATATAGTGACAAAGATGTTCATAATAAAACAAGAAAGTCAAAATTACTAAATCTAAAGCCTCAAAGAAAAAATGTGAATGGGTGTCGCTTATTGAAGAAATCAAAAAGGATTTTAAAAATCAAATAAGAGAGGTAAAGGAAAAATTAACAAAGCAAATTAGAGGAATGGCAACAGCTTATTAAAACAGGCACAAAAATTACTGAAGAAAATAGTACCTTAGAAAACATCATCACCTAAATAGGAAAGAAGCACAAAAATTCACTGAATTAAAAAAAAAATGACCCTTAATCTTAAAAAAAAAGAATTGGTCAGATAGAAACATAGGTACAAAATTCACTGAAGAAAATAATTCCTCATAAGTTAAAATTTGCAAATGGAAGCTAATGACTTTATAAGACATCAGGAATCAATCAAAAAAATCAAAAGAAGAAAAATAAATAGAAGAAAATATGAAATATCTCATTGGAAATCAACTGACCTGAAAAATAGATGTAGGAACAATAATTTATTAATAACTGCACTTCCTGAAAGTTGTGATAAAATAAAAAAACACAGACATCATCTTTCAAAATATTATAAAGGAAAGCTGCCCTGATATTTTGGAACCAAACATAAATGGAAAGATTCTACTCTTGAACCTTTTGAAAGCAATCCCCAAATAAAAACCTTCAGTAATATTATAACCAAATTTCAGACCTCCCAGGTCAAGAAGAAAATACTGCAAACAGCCAAAAAGGAAAGAATTCAAATATTATGATGTCACAATTAGGTTAACACAAGATCTAGCAGAATCTACATGAAAGTATCAAAGGGCTTTGAATATGACATTCCATAGGGCAAAAGAGTTAGGATTACAAAGAATAATACCTACCCATCATGCAACTTACTTTTTCGAATTGGTCCTAAATTAGGCATGTTCAAAGATTTTTCAAATAATGATCCAATAATAATTATATGTAATAAAGGTCCATGGAAAGGTAAATCAGAAAAATAATTAGAAATTAAATTACTTAATTTTAAAGAACAAATGGATCAAACAACATATCATAGAAATAAACAATCATTACATCCAAGGAAATGAGAGTAATAAGACATCATACCAAAATATAGGGTTGCATCCAAAGTAGTTTTTAGGAGAACTTTTATATTTGTAATGCTTATATGAAGAGGAGATCAATGATTTGGTTATGCAACTAAAAAAGCTAGGAAAAGAACCAATTAAAGATCCCCAATTAAATACCAAATTATAAATTCTGAAGAACAAGTGAGAGATTAATAAAATTGAAAAAAAGAAAGCCATTGATCTAATAAATAAAGCTAAGATTTGGTTTTATGAAAAAAAACAATTAAAGAGATAAACTTTGCTTAATCTGATTAAAAAATGAAGAAGAAAACTCCAATTTTCCAAACAATTTTTTGTTGAATGGTGAGACTTTATCCCAGAAGCTGATGTCTCTGTGTTTGTCAAATAGTAGATTAATGTTGTCATTTACTGCATCTTCATTAGAACCAATCCTAAAGCACTGAACCATTACGGTATTTCTTATCCCATACCAGGCAGTTTTTATGCCTTCTGCTTTATAGTATGGTGTTAGATCTGGTTTCCTTTAGATTTTTTTTCATTGATTCCCATGCTTTTCTTGCCCTTGTGTTGCTCCAGGTTATTTTTGTTGCTATTTTTTCTAGCTTGGTAAAATAACAATATTTTTTTAAAGAAACATATTTGAAGCAGAGAGATGCACACAGCATAAAGGTAAAAGTCTGGAGCAGAATCTATAATGCTTCAGCTAAAGTAAAATAATCAGGATTAGCAATCCTGATCTCAGACAAAGAAAAAGCAAAATTAGATCTCATTAATTGGCATAGCAAAAGACACAGCATATGACTAAAAGGTACCATAGACAATGAAGTAATATCAATGGTAACATATATGCACCAAAGTAGAATAGCATCCATACATTTGGAGGAGAGTTAAATAAGTTAAAAGAAGTTATAGCTGACAAACTATAATAGTAATGGAACTCAATCTCCATCTCACCCAATCTATCCACAAAAGAAACAAGAGTTAAAAAGTAAATAGAATTTTAGAAAAGTTTTATATATAATTACATAAAACAAATATACTAATATATGCATGCATATATTTTTCTGAAGAAAATTGAAGGGGGATCAGAAGGAACAAATAGAAATAGAAACATGCTATACATGGCATCTATACAAAAACTGATCATATACTAGGGCATAAAAGTCTAATAATCAAATGCAAATACCAGAAATATATTCATTCTTTTCAGATCCTGAAACAATAAAGAGTATATGTAATAAAGGACAACGGAAAAAGACAGTAAACATCAATTGAACCTAAACACACTAATTTTAAAGATTGAGTGGAAAAAATAATAAATAGTGGAAATAATTAACATTATTCAAAACAATGAGACATTTTATCAGAACTTGGGATACAGTCAAAGCAGTTTTAGGATAAATTTTATATCTCTAAAAGCTTATATGAATAAAATAGAGAAGGAGGAGATGAATGAATTGGGTATGTATCTAAAAAACCTAGAAAGAGAACAAATCAAAAATCTCCAATTAAAGACCAAATTAGAAATTCTGGAAATCAAAAGGGAAAATAATAAATTGAAAGCAAGAAAAATCTTGAATTTAATAAATAAAATTGAGTTGCTTATATGAAAATAACAAAGATTAACCTTTGATTAACCTGATTACAAAGAAAGAATACCAAATTACCAATGAGAAAGGGAAATTATCACCATTTGGGAAGAAATTTAAAAAAATAATAAAGAGAGAATTTGCCCAACTGTTTGTCAGCAAATATGACTATCTAAGAGAAATGAATGAATATTTACAAAACTATAAACAATCCAGATTAATAGAAGAGGAAATAAAATGCTTAAATAAACTCATTTCAGAAATTGAAATTTAAGCAATCATCAATCAACTCCCAAAGAAAAAAATCTGTAAATTTTGATGGATTTAAAGTGAATTCTATCAAACATTTAAAAAGCAATTTCAGGTTTTCTCGACTTCCAGTCAAGATCGTGGAGATAAGACAAGCACTGTGCTAAGGTCTTCTGATCTTCCCTCATATATAATGTGAAACAAACCACTTAACAATAATCCAATTGACAAAACCCAGAAAGTGAAGCTAGGGGAAGAACATCTACCTCAAAGTCTGGCTTCTGAGATCATGGATGAGAGACTCTACCAGGAGCAGAGGACAGGGTGAGAACTTGAGAGCAATATTAGCCTGATCAGACACTGAGGCATGAACCAAATGGGGAGCAGAAGCATTGGCTGTGAGACTGATGGTCTGGAGCTTACCAGCAGGGTTGGAAGGTAAGTTCAAGTGTAGCAGAGTTGCAGACATTGATCCCTGGGATCTTCTGATCTGGAGGCTGGGCACTCATGACTTTTCTGTGACTCAGAATGATTTTAAAACACTACTGCCATAAAAAGGGGTCAGTAAAGACCAGAGAGAATGGAGGAGACTGAATGGGGCTAAATCACATTACATTAAGAAGTACAAAGGAACTACTGCAATAGAGGGGGAGAAGAGAAGAGCTGAGAACCGTCTGAATCTGATTCTCATCAGATTTGGCTTAAAGGTAACATACATACACTCTGTTAAGTTCAGAAACTTATCCTATCTTTCAAATATTGAAAGGGGGAAAGGGGAAGGGGGAAGAGAAGGGGAACCAACAGAAGGAAGGGAAAGAAGAAGGGGCAAAGGGAAATGGGAATTGGAGGGGAGGGAGTGTGGTTATAGGAGGGCAAACATATTGAAGGTGGTAGTAGTAGTCAGAAACAAAATACTGGGGAATATGGATAAAGAGAAAAAATGGAAAAATACAAACACAGGCAAAATAGCATGGAGGGCAACAAAGAGTTAGCAATTATAATTTTGAATATGAAAGGGATAAACTCTCCCTTATAACATAAGCAAATAGTAGAGTGGATTAAAAACCAGAATCTTACAATATGCTGCTGACAAGAAACTCATTTGAAGCAGAGAGAGAGATATACATATAGAGTACGGGTAAAACGTTGGAACAAAGGGTGGCTAGGTGATACAATGGATAGAGTAGCAGCCCTGGAATCAGGAGTACCTGAGTTCAAATCAGGCCTCAGACACTTAATAATTACCTAACTGTGTGGCCTTGGGAAAGTCACTTAACCCCATTGCCTAGCAAAACCCTAAAAAATAAAAAGGTTGGAGCAAAATATCTTTTGCTTCAGCTGAAGTGAAAAAAAAGCAGGGGTAGCAATCCTTATCTCAGAAAAAGCAGTTGCAAAAATAGATTGTGTTAAAAGAGAAAAGGAAGGAAACTACATTCACCTAAAAGGTACCATAGACAATAAAGTAATTTCAATACTAAATAAGGATCCAAATTCTTAGAGAAGTTAAAGGATTTACAGGAAAACATAGACAGTAAAATTCTATTAGTGGGAGACCTCAACCCCCCCCCAGATTTAGATAAATATATTTAAGGAGGTAAATAGATTGTTGGAAAAACCTATATATTATAAACCTATGGAGGAAATTGAATGGGGATATAAAGGAATGTACTTTCTTTTCTGTAGTACATGACATTTTCATGAAAAGTGATCATGTACTAAGGCATAAAAATCTAATAATCAATTGCAGAATGAAAGAAATAGTGGATACATCTTTCTCAGATCATAATACAATAAAAATCACATGCAATATCAGTTCAGGGAGATATAGACCCTAAACTAAGCAGAAACTAAAAAGCTTCATTTTAAAGTATAAGTGGATCAAAGAAGAAATTATAGAAAGAATTATTTATTTCATCCCAGTTAATGACAGTAATTAAACAATATACCAAAACCTATGAGATACACTCAAGGTGGCTGTCAGGGGATATATTATATCTTTACATTCATATATGAATAAATTAAAGAAAGAGGAAATCAATGAACTAAGTATTCAACTAAGAAATAGAGAAAGATTAAATTAAACACCCCCTAATTAAGTAACAAATTAGAAATCCTAACAATTTTATGAGAAATTAATAAAATTGAGAGTAGGAAAACTATTGAACAAACAAATAAATAATACCAGGAGTTGATTTTATGGAAAAAAACAATAAAATTGATAAACCTCTGGTCTATTTGATTAATAAAAAGAAAGAAAAAAAAACAAAATTGCTAGTACCATAAATGAAAAAGGGGAACTCACCACCAAAGAGGAGGAAATTAAAGTAATAATTTGGAATTATTTTGCCCAACTTTATGTCAATAAATATGATAATCTGAGTGAAATGGATGAATATTTACAAAAATATTAGTTTCTCAGCTTAAATGAAGAGGAAATTAAATACCTAAATAAGGCTATCTCAGAAAAAAATATTCAATAAGCCATTATTGAACTCCCTAAAATATAATCTCTAAGGCCAGATGGATTCACAAGTGAATTCTATCAAACATTTAAGCAACAATTTATTTCAATTCTATATAAAAATGGGTGAAGATGGAAGTCTGCTTAACTCTTTCTATGACACCAATATGATGCTAATGCCTAGACCAGGAAGAGTTAAAACAGAGAAAGGAAATTATAGACCTATCTCTCCGATGAATATAGATGAAATAATCTTAAATAAAATCTTATCAAAATGATTACAACAAGTTATCATTATGATAATACACTATGACCAAGTAGAATTTATTCCAGGAATGCAGGGTTGGTTTGATATTAGGAAAATTGTCAGTATAATTAATTATATCAAGAACAAACCTATCAGAAAACATATGATTCTATCAATAGATGCTGGAAAAACCTTTTGACAAAATACAGTACTCATTCCTGCTAAAAACACTAGAGTGTAGAATAAATTCATTGTTGCTTAGAATGATAAGAAGTATTTATCTGAAACTATCAGCAAACATTATATTCAATGGGGAGAGGCTAGAGGCATCCCCAATAAGATCAGGGGCTAAACAAGGATGCCCATTATCAACACTACTATTCAATGTCATATTAGAAATGTTACCTTCAAAAATAAGAGAAGAAAATAAATTGAAGTAATTAGAACTAGGAAGAGGCAAAACTCTCACTCTTTGCAGATAACAATATGATATACCTAGAAAATTCCAAAAAATCATCTTAAAAAACTACTAGAAAAATTAGCAACTTTAGCAAAGTCACAAGATATAAGATAAACCCTCATAAATCCTCAACATTTCTATATATGACTAATAAGATGCAGAAGAAAGAGCTAGAAAGAGAAATTCCATTCAGAGTAACTTCAGACAATATAAAATACCTAGGAGTCTACTTGTCAAGGCAGACCTAGTAACTCTTTGAAAACAATTTTAAAACAATTCTCACACATTTCTCTGTCTATATTAAATAACTGAGCAAATAGCAACTGTTAATGTTTAGGATGAGTTAATATAATAAAAATGACAATTCTATGAAAATTAAACTACTTGTTTAGTGCTCTACCGATCAAAATTTCAATAAATTACTTTAATGAGTTTGAAAAATGGAAATAAATTCATATGTTGTAATAAACAGTCAAGAACTTCCACGGATTTAAAGAAAAATGTGCAAAAGAAGATGACTTAGCCCAACTAGATCTAAAGATATATTATAAAACATCAGTAGATCAGTGAAATAGACTAGGTGCAATAGCAGGAATTGATTATACTTATCTACTGTTTGATAAACCCAAAGAGTCTAAGCTGATTTCTCTGTGTTTGTCAAATAGTAGATTAATGTTGTCATTTACTGCATCTTCATTAGAACCAATCCTAAAGCACTGATCCATTACTGTATTTCTTATCTCATACCATGCAGTTTTTATGCCTTCTGCTTTATAGTATACTTTTAGATCTGGTTTCCTTTAGATTTTTTTTTCATTGATTCCCATGCTTTTCTTGCCCTTGTGTTGCTCCAGGTGATTTTTGTTGCTATTTTTTCTAGCTTGGTAAAATAACGATATTTTGTTTATGAGAAACATATTTGAAGCAGAGAGATGCACACAGGATAAAGGTAAAAGTCTGGAGCAGAATCTATAATGCTTCACCTAAAGTAAAATAATCAGGGTTAGCAATCCTGATTTCAGACAAAGAAAAAGCAAAATTAGATCTCATTAATGGGCATAGCAAAAGACACAGCATATGACTAAAAGGTACCATAGACAATGAAGTAATATCAATGGTAACATATATGCACCAAAGTAGAATTGCATCCATACATTTGGTGGAGAGTTAAATAAGTTAAAAGAAGTTATAGCTGACAAACTATAATAGTAATGGACCTCAATCTCCCTCTCACCCAATCTAACCACAAAAGAAAAAGGAGTTAAAAAGTAAATAGAATTTTAGAAAAACTCTCCCTTCAATAAAAACTGTTGCGAAAGTTGGAATTTAGTATGGAAAAAAACTTAGATTCGAACACCTCACACCCTATAGTAAGATAAGATCAAAATAGATATAGGATCTAGACATAAAAAACAATTTTTTTAGGCAAACTAGGAGATCAAGGAATAGTTTACCTGTCAGATCTGTGGAAAGGGTAGCAGTTGATGACCAAGGAAGAGATGTAGAACATCATTAAAAATATACTAGACAATTTAGACTATATTAAATTAAAAAGCTTTTGTACAGACAAATCACTGTAACCAAGATCAAAAGAATTTTAGTAAATTGGGAAACAATTTTTACACCTATTATTTCTGACAAAGGAGTCATTTTTGAAACATTCAGAGAGAACTGAGACAGATTTTTTAAAGGACATGCCATTGCTCAATTGACAAATAGACAAAGGATATGCAAAGTCAATTTTCAGATGAGAAAATCAAAGCAATCTAGTCATATGAAAAATTTCGAAACACAAATTAAAGGATCCTTGAGGTAGCACCTCACACCTCTCAGTTTTCCCAATATGAACAGAAAGAAAAATGATCAATGTTGGAAGGGATATGGGAAATCTGGGATATTAATACATTGTTGGTGGAGGTGCAAATTCATTGAAACTTTCTGGAGAGTAATTTGAAATTATGCTCAAAGGGCAACAAAAATGTGCATACCCTTTGATCCAGCAATATTAAAACTTGGTCTATAATGTGAAGAGATTATGAAAAAGAGTATAAATATTACTTGCACAAAAATATGCATGGCAGCCTTGTTTGTGGTGGCAAAGAATTAGAAATTAAGTGAATGTCCTACAATTGGGGAATGGCTTAATAAACTGTGGTATATGTTTGTCATGGAACACTATTGTTCTGTTGGAAACCAGGAGGGATGGGAATTCAGGGAATCCTGTAATTATTTGCATGAACTGATGCTGATTAAGATGAGCAGAACCAGAAGAACACTGTATGCCCTAACAGCAACATGGGTGTGATAGTCAACCTCAATGGACTTGCTCATTCCATCAGTGCAACAATCAGGCACAATTTTGGGGTATCTATGATGGAGAATACCATCTGTATCCAGAGAAAAAATTGTGACATTTGAACAAAGAGCAAAGACTATTAACTTTATTTTTTTATAAAAGTTATCTTATTATGAAATTTTGCTGTCTCTTATACATTATGTTTCTTCTATAAGAATATGACTTCTCTTTCATCACATTTGACTAAGACCAATGCATGCCATGGAAACAATGCAAAGACTAATAGACTGCTTGGGCAGCTAGGTGGTGCAGTGGATAAAGCACTGGGCCCTGGAGTCAGGAGTACCTGGGTTCAAATTTGGTCTCAGACACTTAATAATTACCTAGCTGTGTGGCCTTGGGAAAGCCACTGAACCCCATTTGCCTTGCGGAAAAAAACTAAAAAAAAGACTAATAGACTGCCTTCTGTGAGGTGTTGGGAAGGGAAGTAAGATTAAGGGAAAACTGTAAAATTCAACATAAATTAAATCTTTCTGAAAAAAAGCAACTCCAACTTCAACTATTTTAAAAAAATAAATAAAATTCAGAGTCATTGTTTTTAATATTATCATCTACTTTGCTATTAACATCTCTAAGTTCCAAAAGCTAATCCCAAATCCTATCACAAATATGCAAGGCATTTCATAAAAACTATTCAGACCAAAGTTCATTATACCTTGTGATTTTTGTGATTTCACTTGTATAAAGGAATACCAATGGTGAAATTACTTCTATGAGTTAGTATTTTGTAATGTAAAGTATTAGAGATTTTCCTTTGGCATTGAGAAGTAAATGATCTCATTTCAAACTAGGACTTTCATAAAATAGTTACTGATAACAGAGCCAATCTTTTAAAGATCTCTCTCTCACTCCTTTCACCTTCTGGGTTTGTCCATCCAAAGATTTCCAGATATACTAATGTTAGTCCATGACTTCACTCTTAAAGTGTGAGAGGTAGGATTTGAACAGTAGTCTTTCATAATTGCATGTGTATATATTTTCCCCTTTACTCTAAAGCTGTAATGAGGAGCATATATGGATGATATGTAGTACATTATATAATGAATTCCTAAAGCATAAGACCAAAGATGGATTGAGATATACAATCCTGGAGCAAAAAAACTAGTTCATTAATATCATATACTCATTAATAAGTGTAGTACAATTAAAGATGAAGATACTCCCTAAAATTAAATTATTTCATTTAAATTAGCCAAGCTAAGAATGAAAGAACTAAAATTCAAGTCTTCTGACTGAAAACTGAATATATTTGGATCAAATAAAAATAAAGGGAGGGTTTTTTAATCTATGAAAATTTTAGTGGAGTTTACCACTTATCAATTATTTCTCTCAATCCAAACTCAGCTGCTCTGCACAAACTTTATACATAGGAATCCAGTCATGCTCAAATATTGGCCACAGTAGCCATTCCATTTAATTCTAACCTAAATCCTTCTCCTTATCCTCACTCTTCAGGTCCTAATGAAAATAGAAGAGAGAGAGATACATACACAGAGATAGTTGATTTAAGAGGAAAGATAATAGGTTCTGTTTGGATACATTTAATTTAATACATCTCCTACATTCAATTGCCTTTTTCTGAAAGGCTGTTGGAGATGTGAGATTGTGGGTCAGCAGAGGTTGATTGGATTCAGGATATTTAGAATTGTGAATTATCAGTATAATGATGATAACTGAAATCATGAGAACTTATAATATCACCAGGAGAACTATTATAGAAATTGGGAAAAATCTACAGATTAAAGGTGTGATTGGAAGATAATCCAAACAAAAAAGGTGCAGGAGTGGTAAAATGGGTAGGAGGAAAAACTAGGAGAGAATGATGTCTTGAAAACTTGGAAATATCAAGAAGATTGAAAGAGATCATCAAGAGTGTAAAAAACTATAGAAGAGTCAACGAAAATGAAAATTGAGAAAAGAACATTGGGAGAAATCAATTTTTGGTGGAATGATAAGGTCAATTATGAAAAGGTGTTACAAAGAGAGTGTTAGCATTTCTCTTTGAGTACTTTGGTCTATACATGGCAAAAGCAGAATCAATATGACCTGCGTTTTATACACATTCCCTTGTATGTCCCTTGTACTGAAAAAAATCATTCACTTCTAATTTTCATAGCTTCTCATTGACTTTCTCAATATCTTCTCTTCCATGAAAGAAAAAGTTGCATCTGAGACAAACAAGCTTTAAATACTGAACTAAAAAAATTGTTACATTTCACCCCACAAAGTTTTTATTCACAAAATTTTTTGTCATTGGCAGAGGTGTAGTAAGTCCTATTAAACATGAATGGCAGTAAAATATTCTCTAACCATTTCCCTATTTCTTTTGGTCTTCCATACTATCTTTCAACTCAATGAGAAACATTGAATTTGAGTCTATTCTAATCAATGTGATACACTAGATTAAAAAAAACCACAACCTATCCATGTATCTAGGATAAATAATTCTGGTATTAAGCAAGATTAATTCCTTCTTCCCAAATCATATTTTCATTGGTAAATATATATATATATATATATATATATATACATATATATATATATACATATGTATATATATATGTGTGTGTGTGTGTGTGTGTGTGTGTGTGTGTGTATGTGTGTGTGTGTGTGTGTATAAGTATAATAAGAACTCTACATTTTACCTCTCATAAATTGTATTTTTCCTTAGTACTTTAGATTTGAGTTCCTCATATTCTTCATAAGGACCTGTTCAAATTTTCTGTATTCATTTTTGCCTCCTCTTTATTTTATGCTCTCCATTTGTTTTATTAAAACTCAAATTGTCCACTGAATATTTTATTGCACTAATTGTTTCTCACAATTTTTTCTATTAGTAATAAAATAATAAAATCTCTACAATTTCCTAAGTGACATCATCCTTTTTATTTTAGACTGGCAACCTCTACAGAATTTTAGCTGAAATATATGAAAACATACTTTCCCATAATCTAGGAAACATGTCAGATTCATTTCAGTACTTTCTAATTTATTTTCTTCATGTTGTTGGAACATATTTTTTTTTAATTCAGAACATTTTTTTTATTTGAGCATTGACCTGCAAAAGACAGGATTTCATTTTTTCAAAGATCATTAATGAAAAAGAAGCTACTAATCTTTGATAATAGAAGTTCTCCCTGCTATTTTATCACATTTTGCTATATCACCTTTTATCTCAGATTCTGACATAATGAGGTATTATATAAAAGCAATTACTACAGATCCATCATTTCTATCCCTCTCTTACCTTTCATGCAATAGATTGGATCATTAAATTTTAGTTTAGAAATCTGAACCTTATAATAAAATATTCTGTCTTTTTCTTCCACCTTTTTCCAAGTAGGTTCACTATTGACTCATCAACAGAATTTTTTGTTTCCCCAATGGCAACTCATTATCCCATAGGAATGTAATTGTTAGTCAGGTTGTACTATCTTTTACTCTTAGTAATTATCTTTCTGCTGTCTTTGTACCTGTCTGATTGATTTAAATACATTTTGTCATCCTTGACCTTCTATGAAGTGTTAGATTTGCCAGAAGATCCATAGAAAAGTTTTGTGTGTCATGTTTTCTTTATTTTTAAATTATACTTCATTTCAAAATTAATTCAAAAATTGATTCCAGGAAATGGAGTCAAGATGGCAAAAGGAGAAGAGCCTCTCTTAGGTGTGCTCTCTCTCTCTCTCTCTCTCTCTCTCTCTCTCTCTCTCTCTCTCTCATATTTCAAAACTTATAAAATAAGGACTCTAACTAAATTTTTGAGAAACAGAATCCACAATTCTTCAGCCCAAGGTAACCTGGAAAAATAGCAGAAAGCCTATGCTCCACTGGGTTGGAGGGGTGGGTTGCCAGAGTGAAGGAATTTCAGCCTCCGGGAGGAATCCCCAGGGTGCCTGAGAGTCATAGCTCATGGTAGCAGGGGCAGTTTCCTGATCTACACCCTGGGGAGCATCAGTCACAACTTGGAAGATCAGCAGGGGACCTCTGCCAGAGCAAGCACTTGAAAATCAGCCCTCAGGGCCCTTAGCAAGCAGATGTGGCTTAGGCAGCCCAGATCCCGGAATTGGAAACAGGTGGAGCCAGTAAGCAGGACACCCCAGGAAACTGAGCCTTGAAAGCTCAGCCTACCAAGGGTAGGTAAGTTAAGAGAGAATTCCAAGATTCATCCTCTGTACCTGAACAGCTCTTGGGCTCTGAACACATTCAGATCTTGATCACAGTCTAGGACCTTCATAGAACAGCAGGGACCCCCACCTCACTCCCATAGCAGAGGGGTGAGCTTGTTCTCATTCACAGACCAGGAGGGAAGAAAGAATGTCACACACAGAAATACTTTGGGGGGTTATGTCTCAATAATTCTCAAAAGCTCAGGAAGCACCCCAAAGCCAGGTGCAGGCTGGGGAATTGAGCAAACAGAGAATGAAGAAGAACATCATTGAGAAATACATTGTCTATGACCCCAAGAAAATCAAAATGCTCAATCAGAAGATGACTAACTACAAGCTCCTGCACCTAAAGAATGCAAGAAAAATGGAAATTTGGTTCAGTCTATGACAGACCTCAAAAAAGATTTTAAAAATCAAATGAGGGAAATAGAAGAAAAATTGGGAAAAGAAATGAGAGAGATGCAGAAAAAAAAAACATGCAAAAGAATTCAGCAGCTTAGTTAAGGAGATCCAAAAAGAATGCTGAAGAAAATAACATGTTAAAAACCAACAAAGGTCAAAAGGATAACACAGTTCGAAAAGTTATTGAGGAGAAGAAAACTTTAAAAAGCAGAACTGGAAACATGGAAAAAGAAATAAGAAATTTCTCTGAGGAAAACAAATCCTTCAGAAGTAGAATGGAACTAAAGGAAGCTGGTGACTTTACAAGAAGTCAAAACACAATACTTCAAAACCAAAAGAATGAAAAATTAGAAGAAAATGTGAAACATTTCATTGAAAAAACAACTGATATGGAAAACAGATTCAGGAAAGATAATTTTAAAATTATTGGGATATTTGAAAGTCATGATCCAGAAAAGAGCCTTGACATCATTTTAAAAGAACTCCTACAGGAAAATTGCCAAGATATTCTAGAAACAGAGGGCAAAATAGAAATTGAGACACCGATCTCCCCCAAAAAGAGATCCCAAAAACACAACCCCCAGGAATATTATAGCCAAGTTCCAGAAGTCTCAAGCCAAAGAGAAAAGATTACAAGCAGCCAGAAGGACACAATTCAAATATCATGGAGCTGCAGTCATTATCACATAGGACCAAGCAGCAACTACATTAAAGGCTCATAAGGCTAGGAACATAATATTCTGGAAAGCAAAAGAACTCAGAATGCAGCTAAGTATCAACTACCCAGAAAAACTGAATGTCCTCTTCCAGGGAAAAAGATGGACTTTCAATGAATCAGGGGGGTTTCAAATGTTCCTGTTAAAATGGCCAGAGCTGAACACAAAGTTTGATCTTCAAATACAGGATTCAGGTAAAGCATAGAGAATGGAGGAGAAGGGTAAAATTTGAGGGAGTTAATGATGATGAACTTCATGTATACCTGAATAGAAAAATGATACTGATAATACTCATAAGCAACTTCTCATTTCATAGAGCAGGTAGAAGGAACTTTATGGATGAAGCACAGGAGAGAGCTGAACTTAAAGATATAATATATTGTAAAAATGGAGTCAATGGCTAAAAGGGAAATATAATGGGAGTAAGAGAAAGGAGAGGTGGAATAGGCTAAGATATTTCATATGATAAGATTTTTTTAAATTTACAATGAACTATTGCAATGATATGGAAGGGGTAAGGCAAGGGGGAATGAATGAAACTTTGCTCTCATCAGAGGTGGCTCAGAGAGGAAATAGCATATGTACTCAATAGGCTATAGACATCTAGAGAAAGAAGGAGAGAAGGGGTACAGGGGGAATAAAGGGGTTGTGAGTGATGGAGGAGAGGGTGGACCTTGGTTGAGTGTGGTCAGATACACTGCATTTTCTTTTTTACTTCTTGCAGGGTACTGGGATTGGGTGACCTGTCCGGCACCATAAGGCTGGGTGGTTGCTGGGCATTAGGTGTGGTAAGTGGGCTCCAGGCCTCATGGCCCCAGGGTCAGTGATCAGTCTGCTGCACCACTCAGCTACCCTACAGCACATTTAACAAGAGAGACAGAGTAAAAGGAGAGAGAAAATATAGGGTAAGTTAGTGGGGAAATATGAATAGATGGAGCTGCGATCATCAATGGCAACTGTGGAAAAATATGGAAGTAGCTTTTGTGATGGACTTATGCTAAAGAATGTGAACCACCCATGCCAGAACAGGTGGTGTTGGAAAACAGATTGAAGCACATTTTTTATTATTTTTATTTTTTGGGGGGGGGTTGAGGGGCTGATGGGTTTGGGTGTCTTGCCCAGGGCCGCAGAGCTGGGTGATTGTTGGGTGTCTGAGGCCAGATTTGAACCCAGGTGCTCCTGACTCCAGGGACAGTGCTCTGTCTTCTGCACCACCTGGCTGACCTTATTATTATTATTATTATTATTATTATTATTATTATTATTAATTTTATTTTTTTGGTTGTTTTTGCTGGCCAATGAGGTTGGGGTGGCTTGGCCAGGGTCACACTACTGGGTGATTGTTGGGTGTCTGGGGCTATATTTGGGCTCAGGTGCTCCTAACTCCAGGGCTGAGTGTCCATCAACTGTGCCACCCAGCTACCACTATCATTATTATTTTTTTTAATTTTAATTTTTAAATTTTTCCTATTTACTTTTCTTTTTCATGAGGATCTATATTCTTTCAGGGGCAATGAGTGTTATGTTTATTTTTAAACAAGAATATTTTAGTAATTTATAATGAAAGTGTCATAAATTAAATATAATAAAATTTAAAAAATAAGAAAATTGCAAAATTTTCTCATAGAAGCTGTCTTTCATAACTGATTATAATTGCAATATTACACTTATGTCCCATTGTATATAGATGATTATAATTTCATGACATTGAATTCATATGATCAAATTAATCCTAGTACTATTATGCCATCTAGATCATCATCAATCTGGGTATTACCTTGTTAGCAAAGATAACTAGAATAAGATATACCTTTATACATTCTATGTATTAGTCAAAGATAAAAAATAAGCCATTTATATCTTTGGTAATGACAACAAACTTTTTAATGTGAGGAAGGTGGGAAAAATTTTTCCAATTTTTTTTAGCTATAAAGCATAAAATACTATTATTGTTTCCACTATTATGCTAAGTATAAATATAGTAATACTAAAGTTTTACACTATATTGACTGGATTTTTGAAGTTCACAGATTTCCTACCTGTGGAAACAGTATTGTTAGCATTTTTATTTCAAATAGAGAGATAGCTAGATAGAGAGATAGATAAAGTAGATGCATAGAGAGATTGAAATATAGACATAGACATAGACATAAATATAGATGAGAATTGGTAAAATTTTCTAAGTCTTTATGATATAGAGTAGATAAAACTATTCAGTTCTTTATATTTGTGGGAGTAAAAGACAATGAGGAAAAAAGTATTGCTACAAGATATTTTACTTGGAAAATGAAAATATGATGCCACTCTTACCAGAAATAAGGATGTTTTGAAGGGTGATGAGTTGGGGCAAAGACAAATGAATTATTTTTTTTTTAATTTTTAAGTGTTAGGCAGCAATTTATTATATATTTCAAAATATTCAGTAAAAATTGGTTTTGTGAGACTGACCAAAATAAGAAAAATCATGACACATACAGACCAGCTATTCTTCTATACAGGCAATTTTTCAGTTCTTGGGAGATGATGATGGGAAACAACAAGATAAATAGACAGAGAGAGGAAGAGAGGAAGAGAGGAATCAAAGGAGGCAGAGGGGGAGAGAGGAGGGTGAGACACATAGAGACAGAGAGCATATGCTAGAGAGAATTCCACAGACACAAACAATGTATAGATAGTTATGAAAATTAGAATATCAGGACGGAGCCTCTTGTACATATACAATCAGGGAACAGAATGTGAATGATGATGAATCAGTAAAGAAATCTGAGAAATTTAATAACCAAGAGGAAAAAAAACAGTAAAAATCAAGATTAAAGGGTCCAGGGGTGGCTAGGTGGTACAATGGATAAAGCACCGGCCCTGGAGTCAGAAGTACCTGGGTTCAAATGTGGTTGCAGACATTTAATAATTACCTAGATGTGTGGCCTTAGGCAAGCCACTTAACCCCATTTGCCTTGCAAAAAAACTAAAAAACGATTAAAGGGTCCAGAGATGCAAGTGGATCTATTGAAGCCTATTTTAGTCAAACTCCTAGAAGGTGAATTTGTTGTGTTAGAGAACTAAATTATTGCTTATTGCTATTTTAGTTTTGCCTTCCATTCAAAACAGATTATCTATTTGTTGCTATTTCTGAAAACCTTATTATCATTGTTGAATTATATGTCATTCCTATAAATCAGTTTTTCTTTCTTCTAGGAAAAATATTTATCCACTTTCAAAATATAATACATAAAAGTATAAATAAAATAAGCAACAAACCATTATCCATTATTGCAAATAACTATTTGCTCTGCATAATACTCTATGCATGGTGCTAGGAATTTAAATTTATACAAATTGGGAATCCTCCTCCCTCATTCATGTACTTCCACTCTTACCCTAAATTCATTAATTTTGCCTGTGCAGATTTTCAATTTCAAGTAATCAGAATTATCTACTTTATCTTGTGTAGTTTATCTTTTCTCTGGGTAAGAATATATCTCATACTCAAAGCTTTAAAGTGATAGTGTTTCTTCTCTATTTTTTTATTATGATCATTCGTTTAAAGTTGTTATATTATGAAAATGGTGTAATATATCCCTAAAATTTGTTTCAGACTACTTTCCAACTTTCCTAGAAGTTTTATATCAAATAAAATGCATTTTTCCCCCTTGGAAAAATAGTTATTGATTTCTGCTGTCTTTTATCTCTATGTTGTAGTCTGTACCATTGAACCATCTTCCTATTCTTCAACCAATACTAGAGGCTTAGAATGAATGGTGCTATATAATATTGAGACAGACCATCATATAAAACTCCTAATCTCCCTTCATTCCTAATTCTTTTCATCATTTCCCTAATATTCCAACTTCAATTTTTTAAAAAAATTTCTCATTGGTTACTTGATAGGGATATCATAATTTTGTTACTATTCTTCTTATATTGACTTGCCCCATCTACGTGCACTGAATATTCATCCAGCAATTTAATAATTGAATCATCAAAAGTTCTTTTGAGGGTTTTTATGCCTTAGGAGGTTGAGCCCAAGGTATTTCATAGATTTTGCATTTTTTGAAATGGAATTTCTTCTTTTGTTGTATCAATATATAGACATACTATTATATTTCTCAGAATTTATTTTGCCACTTGTCCCTTACAAATATGAATTATTTCAATAATTATCTTCATCAATACAGTGGGCTTGCCAGTGAGAAATAATACCATAAGCATACAAAAATAATTTTCCACCTCTTTGCCTATCTTTGTTCCTTTAATTTCTTTATTTTACTTTTGAAGCAGTTATAAATGCTCCAAAATTTTTAAAAATAATAATAGGAATAAGTGTACAACTTTTCTTCATTTCCATGATTATAAGAAAAACATCGTAGTGGATTCCTTTGCATATGACAGGCTTTGGGGTAAGCTTGAAATAAAAGTTTTTATAGCATAAAATCAGTACATTAATCTTTTTATTTCTATTTTGGCAATGTATAGTTCGGCTATGGATTTTCCCCTAAGAAAACCTTCAAATAATTGGCAGAATTTTTGCTGCTTTTTTCATCAGCTTTATTTTTTTTTACCTGAATGTTGATTCCATGCTTTATTCTTTCATCTGCTCATTATTTTCGATTTAATTTTGAAGTTTCTATTTGAGTGTATGACTGGACCATTGTATATTTGAATTATAGTTTACAAAGTGTGGATTAAGTATTTCTTCCTTTCTATGTTTGTTTGCTAAATCTCATTGCCCTACTACACAGTCAATAGTTATTGAAGTACCTTGGAATAATGAGAAATATGTATATTCTTTTGTTATCATAAGACTTTTAACTTTAATTTCACTAATAATTTACTCAGTTCTACTTTTTTTTTTACTCTTGTTATATTTCTGTTTGCCTTATCCAAAACTGAGAGAGTAATATTGAAGGATTCTTTCATTATTGTGTGGTTGTCTTTGATATCGTAGCTCATAAATTGCTTCCTTTAACATTTTGGATAATAAAGTAGCAATAATATATGTATATCGTTGGTATTAATCCATTTTGTTTGGTTGCTATCAGCATCATATTGATTCTTTGTTTATCCATTTTATTGTTTAAATGTTTGTTTTGCTTTCTCAGATAGTATGATTTCAAATACTGCTATTTTGGTATCACCTGAAGAAATTTTTTCTATTCACTTAGATTTAGTTTATGAATAGCTTTGTTAAATTTGGTTCTTGTAAGCAACAGACTAGGCTTTTCTTTTCCCATTCAATATGTCACTTTTTTTCATTTTATTGGATTGTTTTATCCTGTCATTAAAAAAGAGCTTTATATTTTCTTCCATCTGTCTCTAATATTGTCTTTTTTAAAGTTATGCGTATTTTCCCCTTCTGTTATAAACACAGTATTATGTTTTCTTTTTTAACCTTAATTTTTTCAGGAGTTGCTATTCCCACTAGCTCTCTTTCCCTGACCCTGATTTCTTCTCATTTGTGTACCATTTCTCTTTGAGGCTTTGGTTATTAGTTCTTTTTTCTCTACTGTTTTTATGTTTATTTAATTCTCTTTTTTGTTCTTTCAGCTAATCAAGTTGATACTACCTTCTTTTCTTCTTTTTTCCCTACTTCCACTACTACCATACATTAAACTGCTGCATTTTTAATTTTAATTTTTACATGCCTTTTTAAGGATTTCTCTTGATCTACTCATTACCAGTACTCCCTTTCTTTCTATGCTCATTTTCTTATTTGTGACACTTTCAATTATCTAGTCTCCCTGGATCTAGGGTCTACATGACTCCCTAAAATGGAAGAAGAATGAGTGTGTGAGGGTAGTATTTGTTTTTAGATTCTGTCATGTTCTTAGGTTTGCTATTATAGCTTTATTGCTGGTTTTGAATGTGAGTGAACTCAGAGTCAATGAGCATCAGTTTTTTTTTTAAGGTTTTTGCAAGGCAATGGGGTTACATGGCTTGCCCAAGGCCACACAGCTAGTTAATTATTAAGTGTCTGAGGCTGGTTTTGAACTCAGGTACTCCTGACTCCAGGACCAATAATCTATCCACTGTGCCACCTAGCCACCCCCAGTTTTTATTTGTTTTATTTTGTTTGCAGGTTTTGTTGTTTTTTTCAGAGTGATTAAAATGACTTTTACTTTTTCTTTTTTCTATTTTTATTACATTATTTTAATTTTGTAGAAATGGTATTTTATTATACATTACTAAAATATTCTTGTTTAAGAGTAAAGATAATACCCCCTACCCCAAAAAATATAGACCCTCATTAGCAGTAAAGTAAAGGAAAGAGAAAAATTAAAATATAAATAAAAAATAATAACCCCATTGCCTTGCAAAAATAAAAATAAAAAATAACTTTTTGAACTGTTTTATCCATTTGACCTATGCTGGTTTTTAACATGTTATTTTCTTCAGCATTTTTTGGATCTCCTTGAATAAGCTGCTCACATCTTTTTCATGTTTTTTCTGCATCTCATTTGTTTATGCAATTTTTATTCTATCTCCCTTACTTGATTTTCAAAATCTTTTTTGATCTCTGTCATAGCCTGAGCCCAATTTCTGTTTTTCTTGCAGTCTTTAGATGCAGGGGACTATACTTCCTCATCTTTATATTAAGTATTTTGGTCCTTCTTGGGATCATAGAAAATGTTTTTCCCAATGGTTTTCCTCTTTTTTCTCTGTTTACTCATTTCCCCAGTCTGTGCCTGGTCTTGTTGTGCTTCCTGAACTTTTGAGGATTATTGAGACACACCTCCCCACACAAGGATCTCCATGTGTGAAGCTCTGTCTTCCTTCCTGGTCTAAGAATGACCACAAGCTCACCCACCTGCCACGAGGCTGAGGTGGTGGTGGGGTTCTGTTGTTCTATGGGGCGCCTAGACTGTGATCGGGATCTCAATGTGGTCAGAGCCCCAGAGTCCTGTTCCAGCTACAGAGAAGAGAACTCAGAAGTCTCTCTCCACTCCCCTATCTCTTGTAGGCTGAGCACTCAAGTCTCAGTTGCCTGGGGGCTCCTGCTTACTGGTTCCACCTGCTTCTGTTTCCTGGATCTGGGCTACCTCAATCACACTTCTTCTTGAGTGCTCTGAGTTTTGGGCTTCACTCACTCGCTCTGGCAGTGGCCCCACTGCTGATCTTCCAAGTTTATCTGGTGCTCCCAGGTGTATAGGTCAGGAAACTGCTCCTGCTGACATGAGTGGTGGCTCCCAGGTGCCCTAGGGCTGCCTCTGGGAGGCTGAAGTTCCTTCACTCTGGTGGGCAGCCCCTCTAACCCCATGGAGAGGAGCCATTCCACTATTTTCCAAGTTGCCTTGGTCTGGAGGACTGCCTCACTGCATCTTTCTGTGGGTTCTGTCTCTTGGAAATTTTGTTAAAGTCATTATTTTATCAATTTTTGAAATATTATAAGGTGAGAGCACCTAAGAGAGGCTCTTCACCCTGGCATTATCTTGGCTCTGCCTTCTTTTATTGTTTTATTTTAAACTATTTTGGGATTCAAGATCTCCTAAACCTAGGGAGCATGCAAATTTGATTAAAACCTTGGTGCATAATTTCTCTTTCACAGTGATGTGAGAAATCATTGGGATCAGGGAAAATGTGTTATCCTCCATATTTTTGCTCATGTGACAAAGAAACATCTATAGACCCTTTCAAATGAAATTCAATTTTCCATTTTCAAAAGTTTTTAGAAGTTTGTCCGGTTTTTTTGTATTTATTTCTTTTTGAATATCATTTCAGGTAATTTTGAATCACATGTAAAGATAATCATATGAATTGACATGCCTCATTCTGTCTCCCCTTTCTCTTTCTTCCAGTACATTCCACTATAATCCCTTAGCTTCATATTTTACTATTTTATCCCTTCATATTCAACTTTCATCTATACCCTGTCCAAATTGACTGTTTCTTATTGTCCTAATAAATGAGAGGTTCATTAGTTATGTGTCAAATTCCTGTGCTGAAATACAAACAGTTCAACATCATTAAGTCCCTTAAGATTTCCCTTTCCTATTTCCTTTTTTATTCTTCAGTTTTGAATTTGAAGATCACATTTTTCACTTGGCATTGGTCTTTTCAGTAGGAAAGTTTGAAAGTCCCTTATTTCAATGATTTCTCCTCTTTACCTTGAAACAGTATGCTCAGTTTTGCTGGATAGATGCTTTGGGTTATCATCCAATCTCCTTTTCCTTCCAGAATACCATATTCCAAGTTCTCCAATCTTTTAATGTAGAAGCTGCCTAAAACCTGTGTGATACTGACTGATAAATCGAATTGTTTCTTTCTGGTTGCAGGTAATATTTTCTCGTTGACTTGTCTAATTTCTCTGTTCCTAAATACTCTGATTGAGCTGTTTTGCAGGACAAAGCAAAATGCTTCTGACTTTTTCTTTTTATTCAATTTCAATATTTTCCATTTTCCATTTATATTTACACAGTATTAAAATAGTCTTATTATAAGAGTAAATGTAATCCTCCCCCTCACTCCACAAAAATTAAAAAAAAAAACCTTATAAGAAATAAAGTGAAAAAAAAAGAAAAAAAAGTGTCTTAGTCTGTGTTCAAATCCCATCAGCTCTATCTCTGTGGTGGGTTGCATTTTTTATCATAAGTCCATCAGAAAAGTTGCTTCATATTTTTTCCCACAATTTATATTGCTGATTTAAATTCCCTCCGTCCATTGCTCCCCACTCCCATTTATTCTATTTTCTCTCTTTTTCACTCTGTGCCACTTCTGCCCACCTCTTTAGGGACAACCATTTGGCAGAGAAGACAGAGGAGCACTGGCCCTGAGCCAGGAGACCCCGAGCCCACATCCTATCCCAGACAGCCAGCAACCACTAGACCACATGATCCTGCGCAGGCCAGCCAACCTTTACAATCTTGCAAAAACAACAGCAACAACTAAAAACATGTTGTTTCTGACTACCCTCTCCCAGGGTCTCCTCAATCACCTAGAGTCCCCCTCCCCTCCCCCTGTATCCTTTATCTCCTTTTTCTTTAACTTAAAAGATTTCTGTACCCTATAAAGCGTGTACATTTTTTCCAGTCTGAGCCATTTCTCATTAAAATGATGGCTCATTCATTGCCCTCACCTTACTTCCCCTGCTTCCATGATATTTCAAAAGTTTTCTTTACTCTTTTTGAATAAATGTCTTATCCCATTCACCTCTCCTTTCCCTTTCTCCCAGTCCATTCCTTTTAACTCATTGATTCCCTCTTTACAATATATTATACCTTCATATTCATTTCCCTCCTGTGACTTGTCTAAATATGCTTCATTACCTGCTCTATTAAATGAGAAGATTCTAAAGAGTATTATTAGCATCATCTTCCCATGCAGAAATACAAGCAGCTCAACATCATTAGATCCTTCATAATTTACCCTTCTTGTTCATCTTCTCTATGCTTCTTCTGAGTCCTGTACATGAAGATTAAACTTTTTGTTCAGCTCTGGCCATTTCAAGAGAAACATTTGAAATTCCCCTATTTATTTGAATGTTCATCTTTTCCCCTTGAAGAGAATGCTCAGTTTTACTACCTTCATTTTCATCAGAACTTAGCTATAATATTCTTGGGGGGTTGTTTCTTTTTGGATCTCACTCAGGAGTAGATAGTAGATTTTTTTCTATTTCTATATTGCCCTCTCCTTTTAGAACATCAAGGCAATTTTCCTGTAGAATTTTTTTTAAAGGAAGTCAAGGGTCTTTTCCTGATCCTTACTTTCAGGTAGTCCAAAAATTTAAAAATTATCTCTTCTGGATCTGTTCACCAGATCAATTATTTTTCCAATGTGATATTTCATGTTTTCTTCTAGTTTTCCTTTTGGTATTGTTTCATTGTTTCTTGATTCTTCACAAAGTCATCAGCTTCCCTTAGCTCCATTCTACAAGTGAAGGACTTGTTTTCTTCAGATAGTTTTCTTATCCCCTTTTCCATCTGGCCATTTCTGCTTTCTAAGATATTCTTCCTCTCATTAACTTTTTGGATTGCTTTTTCCATCTGACCTAAACTGGTTTTTAACATATTGTTTTCTTAAGCATTTTTGGGGATCTCCTTGAGCTAAATTGGTTTCATGTTTTTCCAGAATCTTTCTCATTTCTGTTTCCAAATATTCCTCTACTTCCGTTACTTGATTTTTAAAATCTTTTTTGAGCTCTTCCATAGCTTGAATCCAGCTCTTACTTTCTTGGGGGCTTTAGATATGGAAACCTGTCCTTATAATTTTCTGAGTGTGTGCTTTGAATCTCCATGGAACCAAAGTAATTTTCTATGGTCAAGTTCCTTTTTTTCCCCTATTTGTTCATTTCCCCAACCTGTGCTCTTATTATTCATCAGTGCTTCCAGAGCTTTTAAGTTGTTATTGGGGGGCAAAACCAAGATGATGGGGGCAGTTAGGTGGTGCAGTGAGTAGAGCAACAGCCTTGGAGTCAGGAGTACTTGGGTTCAAATCTGACCTCAGGCATTTAAAGACTACCTAGCCGTGTGGCCTTGGGCAAGCTACTTAACCCCATTGCATTGAAAAATCTAAAAGAGAAAAAGCCAAGATGCTGGCATGAAGGCAGCATTTCCTGGGAATTCCTTTCCCCCAAACACCAAAAAAAAGCAACAACAAAATGATGGCTGTAGTCAAAATTTAGAGGGGCAGAACTCACAGAAAGACTGAGTGATATATTTTCCCAATCCAAGATAACTTAAAAGTTCCATGGGAAAAGTGTGTTTCACCAGTACTGGGGGCTGGGAAAAAAGCCACATCCCAGCCCAGCCCAGCCCAGAGATCACAGGCATCAACTTGAAGGGGTGGTGAGAGAACTCTGCTACATGTGTGGAATGAGGATCACTGGCTACAGAATCTGCAGTGAGAATCTGGAGAAAGCAGCCTGCACCCCCAGAGACTGTGAGGTAAGTCTGCAGAGATTTCTCTGCTCTCCCTCATAGTAGGACTCTGCTGTTTGCCTACACTCAGATATTGAAGTTTGGGCTTTCATACTAAAATGGCTGGCTCCCTCCTTATTGCCCCAGGACAGAGGGAAGTTTGGGGGCCATCTTCATATCAAAGCACAGGCCAGAGAGCATAAGGACTTGGAGGAATGAAGGTCCCAGTGGGGTGTCCCCCAAAAAGAACCCAAAACCTTGGAAGTGAGTAAACAACAGAAAAAAGGAGAATCACTTTGGTCCCATGGAAGATCAAAACACTTAATCAGATGATGACAAAATTGAAGCTTCCACATCCAAAACCTCCAAGAGACAACGTAAATGGACTCAGACTATGGATGATCTCAAAAAAGACTTTGAAAAGCAATTAAGGGAGATGGAGGAAAAATTTAGAGGAGAAATGAGAGCAACACAGAAAAATCATGAACACCAAATCAAAGGCTTGGTGAAAGATATACAAAACAATACTGAAGAAAATAATATATTAAAAAACAGTTTAGGCCTAATGGAAAAAGCAAAACAAAAGACAAATGAGAAGAATGACTTAAAAAAACAGAATTGGCCAGCTGGAAAAGGAGATAAAATGTTTTCTTCTTCAAATGCAGAATGGAACTAATGGAAGTTAATGACTCCTTCAAATGCAGAATGGAACTAATGGAAGTTAATGACTTTTCAAGAAATCAGGAAGAAATAAAACTCTTCCAAAAAAGCCAAAAAATTGAAGAAAATGTGAAATATCTCATTGGAAAAACAGCCAACCTCAAAAAAGATCAAGAATAAATAATTTAAAAATCATTGGGCTATCTGAAATCCACAATCAGGAGAAGAGCCTAGACTTCATTTCTCAAGAAATGATACAGCAGAATTGCCCTGAGATACTAGAAGCAGAGGGTAAAATACAAATTGAGAGAATTCACTGGTCACCTCCTGAAAGAGATCCCAAAAGAAAAACTTCCAGGAATATTATAGCCAAATTCCAAAACTCCCAAATCAAAGAGAAAATTCTAAAAGCTGCCAGACACAAACAATTCAACTACCAATGCTCCATAATCAGGATTACACAAGATCTGGCAGCATCTACATTAAGGGCTCGTAGGAATTGGAATATGATATTCCAGAAGTTAAAAGATCTTGGTTTACAACCAAGAATCAGCTACCCAGCAAAACTGAACATCCTCTTCAGGGAAAAGATGTCCTTTCAATGAAACAGGTAACTTTCAAACTTTCCTATTGAAACAACCAGAGCTAAACAGAAAGTTTGATCTCCAAGTACAGGATTCTGGTGAACCATAAAGGGAGTGGGAAGAGAAAGACTACCTATGAGTAATTTAATGATATTGAACTCTTTGTATTTCTACACGGGAAGAAGATATTGATAACTCGTATGAACTTTCTCATTTATACAAGCTGTTAGAAGGAGCATATATAGACAGGACATAGGAAGTAGCAGATTATAATGGAATAAATAGAGTAACAAGATGGAGTCAATGGGTCATAAAGGAAAGTACTGGAAGGAAGAAAAAAGAGATGAAGAAGAAGCTAAGAAACTTCACATAAGAGTCAAGAAAAAGCTTTTTCAATGGAGTAGAAAAGGGGAAGGCAAGGGGGAATGAGTGAACCTTCATTCTCATCAGAAATGGCTCAGAGAGGAAATAACATACATACTTAATATGGTGAGGAAATGAATCTTACCTTAGAGAAAAATAAGACGAAAGGGATGGGATAAGGGGGAATGGGGGAAGGGAAAGGTGAATAGGTGATAGAACAGAGGGAAGATCAGGGGAGAGGGTAATACGATTCAACACACTTTTTGACAGGGCCAGGACAAAAGGAGAGAGAGAGAGAGAGAGAGAGAGAGAGAGAGAGAGAGAGAGAGAGAGAATAGAATAAATGAAAGTGGGGAGAAATAGAGTGGAGGTAAAGCTAGAAATGGCAACTGTGGTGAAAATATTGAAGCAACTTTTCTGGTGGACTTATGATAAAGAAAGCAACTCACCCCAGAGACAGAGCCATTGAAATCTGAACACAGAATGAAGTACAATTGTTTTCTCTCTCTGTTCTTGAGGTTTGTCATGTTCTTGGGGGGGAGGGGATTTATGTATACTCTTATGTTTACGCTTATAACATATTTATAACTCTTATACCACACTTAATTTACATCAATGTATGTTGTCATGGAAACAATGTGGAGACTATCAGGCAGTCTTCTGTGGGGGGGTTAAAAATTAAAGAATTCAGAGCCTTGCAAAAAGTGATGCATACATATTACTATTGTATATAATTGAAAAACACATAAAATGTTAAAATGTTAAAAAAAAAGTTTTGGGGGCCGCTAGGTGGCATAGTGGATAAAACACCAGCCCTGGATTCAGGAGTAGCTGGGTTCAAATCTGGTCTCAGACACTTAGTAATTACCTAGCTGTGTGGCATTGGGCAAGCCACTTAACCCTGTTTGCCTTGCAAAAACCTTAAAAAAAGTTGTTATTGAGACACTCTTCCTCATGATCTTCTGAGAGGCTCTGACTGCTCTCCTCATCTGTGCTCTGGTATGTGGATTTATAAGGATGTACCTTACTCTGCTATGGCAATGGGCTGAGTGTTCTAAGAGCAGTTCTGGGCAACTCCCTGCTGGGTGACTCCATTGATCTCCTTCATATTTCCTGCGATCTGGGCTGCACTGAGGGTCTCTGTTGCACTGTGGGCCATGCTGGCCTGGACTTCTTGCTTACTCTCACAGAGGTTTCCCCTATTGATCTTCCAATTTGTGCTTATCGTTCCCTGTGTTGGGAGGTCTGGAAACTGCTTCTGCTTCCATGAATAGGTGCCCCCAGAGAACCTTGGACCCTGCCAGCTCTTCCCAGAAGGCTGCAGCTTCTTCACTCAGGCATGGTGATTTTGGCTGCACTGTAGCCCTTCCAACCCTGGGGAACAGAACCTCCTCATAATCTTCCCATTTACCTTAGCCTGGAGAATTGCCTCAGTGTGTTTTTCTGTGGGTTCTGTTTCTTGAAAATTTAGAGTCATAATTTTAAGGTTTTGGGAATTTTTTGGAGGAGAGTTACTGGAAAATCCTAACATCATGCCAACATCTTAACTCTGCCCCTGTTTTTCTTTTTTCTTAAACATAAGTAGGAACTATTAATTATGTTCTATGGTATTGAAAACATATGGATTGGTTTGTATTCACTGCAAAAGAGTAGTGGCCTTTGAGTACATTAGAGATTAAAGGTAAGCCTTCTCTAGTGTTAGGTAATCATATTGTTACCACATTAGAGTTCTTTGTATCAAAACAAGGGAAGAGAGTTTGAATTACTTCATATCATGTATATTTACTGTATTGGAGAGGTCTGTGACATTATGAATTTAAGTATCAGGTGCTTTATGATATTTCTCAAAAAAACCTGAAAACTTTCTCAGTAAGTTCTTAAAAGAGGGTTAGTTTAGATGACCCATTAGTTCCTTCTAACTCTAAATCTTCCTTTATTTTACCTTAAATAGATCTGTAGATTTAGAGAACGCACATACATGACAATGTACATGTACAAATGTGTAAATGCATATAATTGTATATAGCTAATGATTATTTTTATTTATTATTAGAAAATTTGATTGCTTTTCTTAACGCTGGGGTCATTTCTAATTTTTTCACTTATCTATATTGCTTATTATATGATAGACACCTTCTCTAACTTTAATATACATCTCTGGATTTGATAAATATGTATATTTAGGGACACAATAATTTTCAGTAATATTATTTGGGGATTTGATTTGATTTTTTTACTTAAGTGTTCAAAGTAATTTCATCCCTTTCCCTGTTTCTCATAAACTGGAATGTGGGTCTCTATAATAGTTGTACCCATTTGTAATTGGTTCATGAAATCATACAGCTTCATTTATTTCTAAATGCTAGCTGAAAACTTGCCTTTTATTCCCTTCATCATGTTACTCTTTTTTTGTCTGATTATAAGAGGAACTACCAATTTGCATTAATGAAAGTTGATCTGTTTTACAATGCTGAAACTGTAAACTAGCAAGCAAGAAAATAAACAAGAATAATAAAAACATACATGGCACAAAGTATTTTTGCTAATTTGTTTTGATATAATATTTTAAATCATATATACATATTCTTTATACTTTTAAATATTTTGCAATGCATTTCGGTAATTTAAAACAGACTTGTGTAATATGATATGTTATAATAGCTTTTTCCTGTCAGTTTTTTCCTTAAAAGTAGTAGGATGTGCCAACTGGGAATTTAGTACAACAATTGTTGATTTTGTGGAATAGCAAAATGTGAATTAGAGAGGTTCTTTTGAATAACTCTGTGATTATATTTTTTGCTACATAAAGTGTTTTGCAAAGTACTTTCAAAATAATTATATCCTAAAGTTTTATTGTTTCAAAGAAGAATATAGATATTTCAAGGTTCTTACTTTTCAATGCTGTGTTTATTATTTTAAATCTCATTTATTCACATTTGTTAATGCCCACTCTATTTTCCCTAGGGCATTTTGATTGACATTCAGAAATGCATGGAGGAAACATCATTAAAAAAGAGGCAGAGAACAAGAGCATAGTATTAATGTATTGAAATTATAATGGCCTAAAAGTGAAGATTTGGAAAGAACTAATTGCAAAGAACTAATTGCAATGTATGTTTGTGTCTGTATGTCTCTGTAATTTGGGGGAAAAAAATGAGTTATCACCAAAGCATGGGAAAGAAGGGGTTTGTGAGAGAAAGAACCTAGGCTTTTTGCTTTGGTTGGACTTCAGGCTTGATTGTATTGCAAGGGAAGGAAAATACTAAGCCTTGCTACTTTGCAAGTAAATCAGCTGTCCAATATGAATTGTGGTATTAAAATTTCTGCTTCCTAGAATATTTTAATAGAACCTCAGTCTGTATTATTGTCATTTAACTTTCACTTCTGTGGCATCCTTTGTCTTTTCAATCCAATTTAAATGCTATTAGTGTGGAAAACATGGCCAGGAAACACAATAATATATTCATAGTATGGTCAGCTTCAAAAATAAAGAAAATAAAATTTAGAATATTACATCAGTTTGTTGATATTTGAATCAAAATTATTTCTTTATGTCAGCCATAAAAATTCACTAGAAGAAAATGTATGTCTATCTAATTCACTGGACGAAAATGCATATCTAGCTATATCATAAATACATATATGTTTTCATGTAAATGTGTATATATATACACATGTGCATGTTTGTAATAGAATATATGTATACATATTTTCAAATGCATATATGTATATGCAAAACAAGCTACAAGACAAGATATAATGTAGGGTAAAAAGTGAGACTAATGTTCATTTACTTAAGTGGTAACTTGATTGTTCAGATTTTTGAGTGGTGTAAAGAAAATATGGAGAAAGTGAAGATTTTACTGTAAGAAAGCAAAAAGAAGTCAGACATGCATTAGATTTATCAATTGGCATTTGGCAGTTAGATATATGATATTTTATACTGGGAGGATTTAGATACAATGAGATAGAAAAGAAGTTGCTGCAGTAAACCAAAACAAAAGTAATAAGGGTCTGAAATTTGATGATTGGTGTCCATGTGAGTAGAAAAGGGCTCTCAGATCAATTCATGTATTAGTTAGTTTTCTTATAATGCTTTCTCTTTTCTTTCCTTACTGTTAATTATTAATTTAGTCATTCCCTCATTTGTTTGTTTTTATTGATCTTTATACTTACATATTTGCAAATATGACTCAAACTGAATTTGAAGACTTTATATCTTCCAATTTTATCAACTTTTTCAAATTTATTTCATTTTATTGTCACTAATATATTTTCTGTTGCAGACTGAGGTACTAGTTAGACTTTTTATTTAACAAACATTATACTCATTTGCATTCTCACAAGACTTTTACCAAGACTGGTATGTATTCCTCCTTTCTATTAGACTATTAGAAGCATTATTTTTTCTATAATGCCTTTTCATGATTTCCATCCACAGCCCTTTCTAAGTGGTTTAAGTTTGTTGCCTTCTCAAACCCACAGTATTTAATTTTCTATGCATATATTATACTTCTCTACAACTTATAAAATGCAAATTTGATGTCAAGGACTGTTTTCATCTTTCTTTCTAAACTCCCAAAGATGAGCTCAAGAATTCACATATAATAAGTGCATTTAATAAACTTGATGAATTTTACTGAATAGCAACTATCTAGAGGAAAGTACCCTGAAGCAGAAAGGAAAAATGTTATGACACAATAGAAAATAGCATTATAGCACAACTCAATCCAAAACTACTCTAATAATCATAAAAAGTAAAATATTGATTTATGATTGGACACTCTAAAAAGAAATCACACTAGTTCATTTTTTAAAACCAAATTTGAACAATAAGCAAATGACCAACCAGGGCAGCAAATTGGAAAAGAAAGTGTACCAACAAATCTGATGTGAAAGTACTATCATTATATATTCTTCTTGCTTTTCATTTGTTACAGTTATTTTTTACTTTCTCTGACCACATCTGGAATGTTCATGACAAAGATACTAGAGTCGCTCATGATTTATTTCTTCATATCATTTTACATATAAAGAAAGTGAGGCAAACCGGAATAAGTGATATGTCTAGTATCACTGAACTGGTATCTGAAGTCAGATTGGAACCATGGAAAGTTTTCCTTACTTTAGGCCTGGCACTACATCTACTGGGACATCTAGATGCTTTTCACTTGAGTGTTGTCAAATTTTAATAATGTATTGTTAAATTGAATGCATGGAGTTCTATACGACTCTTTCGAAGATGATCTTTTTCCTGCTCTCTGAACTCCAATATTTTGTGATCACATCTATTGTCATGGTTTCTGTTATCATTATCATGTAAGTGACTCAGTCTAAATTAATAGGGGATAGGATAACAGCTCTTATCTTTTGTAAGTTCATGAAATAACCATTTTGGATTAGTGTGGTCTGGAAACATTCTCCTTTGGGAGCAAAAGTAGAATATAGGACTTGCCTATGAATATTTGACCAAGGTAAAAATTTTGGATTTAGGAGTCAATGTGCACTTCTGTTGCTCTTCCACTTAGAGTTTGCAGCTGAAAAATGTTTACCAAAGCAAATTGCAGAGGTAAGCCTTCTTGTCTTTCCAAGATGCAAACAAAGATCCAGGATCTAAAAACTTCAAATTGATAGTGTTCAAATAGTACCCTATATTAGATCCTTAAAGACAAATGAACAATTAATACTTTCTGACTTACATTGATCCTGAGAATACTGAAGAACCCAAGTTAGAAATCATAGAAAACACAAATGCAGTACTAAAATAATAGAGATCAGCATAATGCCAGTCTACCACTTAATTTCTAGAGGTTGCAGAGACTGACTCTAACCTAAAGTTCCAAAACTAGCAATAAAGTGGCAAATTTGATTAAATAATTAAACAAATTTTGATTAATAAATATTGTAAAAGCAGAGATATTTAAAAGAAAATAAAAAGAAGTAGGAGAAAAGGAAGAAAGAATTTCCAAAAGAAAATATACCAGGGTGTCAAAGGGATAAACTAAAATTATTTAGATGAAATGAATGTCATAATTTTTAAAATGAGTAAAGAAAATGTTATAAGCAAAAGCAGAACAGAGAAAAATTAGAAAATAAACAGTAGCTTTGAAAGAAACTATTAAAAGGAAAATTAGTACCCAAGTTTAAAATAACAAAACCAATTTCTAGCTACCTTGGAAATTATAATAAATATAAACAGAAATTAATGACATCATGGAACAAAAAAAAATTATTGAAACAAATTGAAACATAGAAAAAAGAAATAAAGGTATTCAATATGGGAAGTATATATCTTGGGAAGAAAATTTTAGAATTGATTTTCCTGTATGACATGATCCCCCCACCCCCAAAAAACCTGTATTTCATGTTTCAAGAAGCCATGAAATAAAATTCTCCAAACCAATTACAAAAACAAAATAAAAAGTACAAAGAATTCCAATATCATAAAAATTCTTCAGTGCCTTGCCCATCAAAATAGCAATGATTAACAATTAGCAATATATTTCAAAATATTCCCTAAATGCCTAAAAGGAATAGATATAAAATATTATATCACAAGTTTATAAATAGGTAAGGAATTATAAAGATATTAAACATATGAAGGATGATTTTGATTACTAAAATTTAAAAAAATTTCATATAAAAACAGGAATGCAGAGAAGATTAAAAGGAAAAATTTTATTAAAAAATTTCACAGTTTCTCTGATAAAATGTCTCTTTTCCATGGTAGGTAATATATTAAGTAAAGTTTCTAAAAAAACAATTTATTGAAAAATAGTTATGACAAAGAAATTTCTCTGGTAATATTAAAAATGGATAAATCCATATTTTCTCATTGCTGTTACATTTCTATAAATTAAAAATTCTTTAATTATTTTTAAATAAAACAGCTTTCTTTAGATAATCATATGAATTTCATTAATTATCTCTTAGTTTGGATTAGTTGCAACAGTGAAATATATGCAATGCCAAAAGAAAAAATTTAAGGTAAATAATGTTATATAATTGTTGTAGATTATAGTATGCATTCCATGAATGTTAAGTGATTTGTTCAATTTGAGTACCAAAACCAAGGATTTTTATAGTAAAACATTAAATCCCAAAATGTTTAATGTTGGGGTAGCTAGGTGACGCAGTGAACAGAACACTGGCCCTGGAGTCAGGACTATCTGAGTTCAAATCTGGCATCAGGCACTTAATAATTACCTAACTGGGTGGCATTGGGCAAGCCACTTAACTCCATTTGCCTTTCAAAAACCTAAAAAAAATATTTAATTTTAAATTCAAGTTTCAACTTCTCAGAATCAGATAAATTGAAAATATCTTTGTAGTATGACAGATCATACCATTACTTCAAATGCAAACACATTACATTTATTTTTATACAACTGAGCACAAATATGTATGTATTTAAGCATTATTAATAAATTTTATTGTCTAATTTTCTTCCTAAGGTGTGGAATTTTCTTTTTCTAGTGAAAACCTTAATAAATATCACATGTGCCATTAAATCTTCTGTTATCCTATTTCTGTCAAAAAGTCTAAAATGATTTTAGCATTTTTTAATATTGTAATAGTTAATGAAATATGTGCTTATATGCAAAAAAATCTAAATCAAATATCAGTCTCTATAAACAGTTCTTTTCATTATTTAATATGAATATTGCAATTTTCATTAAAGAAGAACAAAGAATTAATAATATTTCCATCCATGGAGATTTTGTTTTCTGCTGAAAATAGCATAATGTTTAATTAGAAATGATGATTAATTCAGTTTTTTTGAATCTTTATATATGCTTAAAATAGGAGAAAGAAGTTAGCATTTTGGGATAAGTAGGATCTATAATTATTTATAAAGCATTGTAGTATGGTTTCAAAATATTCTTAAAATTTTTTTAGCCTCATTGGTTAAATAAGTCAGAAAAGAAGATAAAAAGACCTAAGAAAACAATTTGAGATATTTAAAGCTAATATGAATAATTTTATTATTTAAGTACTTAACTAGAAATATATTTACATTCAGAAAACTAATGATAGAAAATTATAAGAATGAATAATAAAGAGTGACTATTTCTGTAATACTTACAAAGAGAGATTATTAAAGCTTGCAATGAAAAAGCCTTCTGAAACCATTCCCCAAGACTCAGAAAAGTCTGGATTTTTAAAATTAGATACTCTAATATTATGATTAGATATAGCTGTGTCTACTTAGGCAAAGGGAAGAATAGAACTGTATATCTTCTTGATTATACCACTCAATAAAGACTGTTAACTTGGAAAAAATCAGGCAAACAAAAAAATATTAAGACTCTAGCATTCTATCTACTTTAGCTTCTAGCTGTTGAAAGATAAAATTAATAACAATTTAATAGATAACTGATCAGTTTGGAAGGGAATTATCATGTTTCTTCATTGTATACTGCAATTTTTAATGCTACCAAAAATTACATTAGTCATTTTGTATTTCCTCATCACATTTTAATTCATATTGGGTTTTTAGGTCAGCAAAACTTTTTTTTTTGTTCTTTCACTTGAATTTTGTAGTTATCACTCCTGTATTTATGCATCTGTCAATATTTGAGTCCAAATACAAAACAAAACACGTGGAAAAAATGATAGTACATAAATGAATTGAATTTTAAAGGTAGAATCTGCCAAGTGTGGGGGGGAATGCAATGTTATAGAAAAAAAGAGGAAGAGTTGGGTAACAAGAATCACCAGAAAACTCATGAACAAAAGACAAAAAATTTAACGTTTCATATGCTTTTTATAGCAAAAACATTCTGTACCAGATCAAGTACAAGTTTTAAAAAGTAAGGATATCAGATAGATAGATAGATAGATAGATAGATAATCATTACAAAAATGCCTGGAAGTAAAAAAGAGAATGATAAATTCAATAAAAAATAACTCCAGGCAGTTTAAATGATTTGGTAATCTACTTGTGAAGATATATACAGGGGTGATATAATTAAAAAGGAATAGATCCAAATAACTAGAAGGAAAGCAAGAAGCTGTTGATGGGAGGTGGGAGGAGAAGAGGTTTGTTGAAAAATTTACAGCAAGTAGTTTTTCTTTCTGTTTTTGGTCTTGTTTTGTTTTGCTTTTTGGATAAAATCCTCATTTTTCAAATTTATAGAGAGAAAATTATAAAAACAACTGTATCTCAGTTGATACATAGTCAAAGTTATGAATAAGCAGTTTTCTGAAGAAGAAATTAACGTAATAAATAAGAATATAAAAAGATGTTCTAAACAACTAATAATTAGATCAATGCAAATTAAAACAACTCTGAGTTACTACCAGTCAGAAAAGGGAAATGACAAATTCTGGAGGGGATGTGGAAAAATGGTACTATTGGTGGAGTTGTGAATTAACTTTGAACATTCAAAAGAACAGTTTGGAACTATGTCCAAAAGGTTATAAAACTGCACTTTCTTTGCACTATCAAAAAGATCAAAGCAAAAGGAAAAGCACTTAAAGGTACAGAATTATATTGAAAAGTCTTTTGGGGCAAGAAAAAGCTGGACATTAAGGGGATGCCCAACAATTGAGGAACGCCTGAATAAGCTGTGGTATATAAAAACAAGGGAATATTTCTGTGCTGTAAGAAATGAGGAGGTGGATAATTTCAGAATAAAACCTTGGTAATTATCTGTTACTGACTAAGAAATAGAATGTTGGATCAGGGAAACAGGATAGACATATAATAAACAATAGAAAATGATTATAGCAATTGTGTGTATGATAAATGTGAGGATTAAATTTGTGGAGGCCAGAATACATTGTTTTGTAAAAATTGGAAAGGGAAATGATCAAAATTACTCTGGAATAAATTAGATATAGATCAATATCCTACAACATATACCAAGAGAAACTAAAACTGGATAGTTGACATGGTCATAAAGGGAAATAACCTAAGAAAACCAGAAGAATAGGGAGCAAATTGCTTATCAGACTTATTAACAGGAGAATGTATAAATAAACAAAAGATAGAGAATATTGTGTTGTATCAAATGTATAATTTGACTATATTAAATTGTAAAATGCTTCATAACAATAAAAAATATAATCAAGAATAGACAAAAGGCAAACAATTGGAGTAAATTTTATAGACAGTTTCTCAGATAAAGGTATTATATCTTAATTGCATAAAGAACTTTGTCAAATTTATAAGAATATGAGTCATTCCCCAATGAGAATTTATTTGTCAAGGAAGAAATCAAATCCATATATCCATATATCCATATATCTATATATCTATATCTATATATATATATGTATATATATATATATATATGACTCTCTATATATAGAGTCAAATAAAAATACTCTAAATCATTATTGAGCAGAGAAATGCTAATACAAACAACTTGGAATTATCATTTCACGCCTCTCAGATTGACTAAAGTGATAAAAAAGGAAAGTGAAAAATGTTGAAGAGGATGTGAAAAAATTGGGATCTTTAATGGTAGAACTGCAAACTACTGTAAGCATTACAAAGAGCAATCTTGAATTATAAAAAAGAGTTAGAAAAATGGTATATACCCAATGATCCAGTAGCAATCCTATATTGGGTCTGTTTTTCAATGTGATCGGGGAAAAAGGAAAAGAATTCAATGAAAGAGAGAGAGAATGAGGCAAGGACAGACACACTTAAACATTTAAAATTAAAAGAGAATAGGAAATTTAAACTGTAAAGGAATCCCAGATACATAGGATAAAATTAAAAACAAGGCCTGATATTTATTAAATTGCTTTTAAAAGGACTATTTTCCATGTCCTTGTTTTCTTCAGTATTCATAGAAATGTTCTCTTTGAGGGGTATCATGTTCTGGATAAAAAAAAAATAAACAATAGAGTTAAACAGGGTGGAATATATTCTTAATTGCTATAAGAATACTGGACATTGGATTTGTCAATTAGGAGAATGAACTTTAAAAAATTCTTAGAAAAGAAAAGCAAACCAAAGTTCAGGTTGTTGTTTTTCCTTTATTTTTAAGAGCACTGTTGAAAACATAAGGGTGATTACCTGATTTACCCATGAATTATATTTAAGTGAGGCAGCACTGCACAGTTTTGTACCTCACTGTCTCTTCCAATGTCATCAAAATCCAGCCACAGAACAAAACTCTGTATGATTGATGATGGTGATTTTTGTGTTTTAGATTTCTGACCAAACTCCAAACATTTTACAATACCAACTTCAACCAACTTCATCCTCCAATTCTGTCAGGGGAAGTCTTATATGTTTAAAGTATACATCCCCATAACTCACAAACAAGTTTGGAGACTGTTGGTGACCCCACAACCTAAATTTGCCCATCTTCCAAGATGGTTTAAAACACATGTTGCCAATAAGACATGCCACAATTTCTTAGAGCTACAGGTAGAGTAATTGAGTGAAAGGTGGGCACCAAAATTAATTAGTCTTGAAAAGGATTCAGCAAGCCCTCACACCAAAGATGGTAGTCCTGTCTTAACAGACATCTTCAGGATTTGGGCATTTGAGAACTGAAAGAATAGTGAATAGGCAAGCAGTCGCGTCAATTAATATAGGAATCTTTTTCAAGAAAAGTAAAAGTCAAGGGAGAAAAAATGTAAGATAATCTGAGGGAATGACAAGTTTAATAAATATTTTATTTTTATAGTTGTTCAAACTATAAGTTAATGACATTTCATCACCTTATTTTAGTATTTAGTAGAATTATGTCTAGAAAATATTTATTTAAATATTATATCCCCTAGATTTTTACCAGAGAGAAAAAAATACAAATAAAAATATTTCTGAGATCTATAATGGAAGTTCATAATAAACTTTAAAAAAATGAGTTTTCAAATAACTCATGTTTAAAAAAATAATAAAAATATTTAGTGTTTTTATTATAATATGTTAAAAGAAAGTGATTATATTCCAGGTAAATGAACTATACAAGATAAGTGATATGATAAAACTAGGCACATCTTTTGTATCTTCTGGAAGTATTAAGCTGACAATCATATATTTACTAGAAATCCAAATGTTAGCTATAGAGAATATTGGTTGTTGTTGTTGTTACTGATGTTGCCCATCTTCCTGACTTTTCATAACCCCATTTTTTTGGCAAAGACACTGAAGTAAGTTGCCATTTTGTTCTCCAAAAATAACCAAATTTTACAGATAAGGAAATTGAAGCAAAGAAGGTTTAGTGACCTATCCAATGTCAGATTGCTTATAAGTGTGCCAGTCAGTTCTGAAGTCAGGGAAATGAGTCTGGACCTGGAACTATTTTCACTGTGCCAATCATCATCTCATGAAGGACAACAGTTAGTACAAAGTCCATTAACACCAGTATGGAAAATGTTCATCTTTCATCCTAAACTATCAACACCTTCTCTACTTCTCCCCAATGTATTCTTGAGATTCCCCCTAATCAAGTTTTGTTTATCTGCTTAAATTTCTTTTCTAAGGATTTAGTTTTTATCAATTTCTACTGCCAATACCTCTAAGTGATTTGAAAGGTCAAAGATTTCCTCTATTCTTTGCTTTTCCCTAAAAAGACTTAAAATCTTGTAATTTATAATCAGAAAGGAATTGACAGGTCAATTCATTTTAATATACATTTACTAAGCTCTTTAAAATGATTAATTTAAACCTCATTTTAACCCCTGTTTTGTTCAAATCAGTATTATTCAATTCAATGTGTTTCCATAGGGATAGAGTTTACTTCCACTATACTTGTCCATTTATACACATTTAGACTCTAAATAATATTAGTCTATATTTATGTATTTTACATATCTGATATTTAGGGATAATTAGATATAGTTAAACAGATACTAACATTAATCTCCATTACTTTTAAGTACAAGTTAGAAATTCATTTGCTCGTTATAGAATTCACTTACCTAACCACAGGAAACAAGCTAGCTGACCTCCATCTTTTTGGCCTGAGGAATAAATGATTGAGTCCAGTAGAGTGGAAATGAGCTAAGCTTTTTACCTTCATCACTCTCTATTACCCAACATAAGGAAAAAGGTGTGACTGCCAGTGAATGTCCCTGGCCTTGCCCATCCTTTGACCAACATCCTATGACCAACATCTCATGATCATTTTCTTAATCCAGCTTTGCTAGATGTTATACAGTGTCTTTCAATTGGTCAAGGTATAAGTCTGTCAAGCAGTGAAATCCCCTATTTTGCTGTATATTGTCTATATCTTCAGAGTATCAGTCACTATTAAACCATGTCCTGAAGTAAAAGGTCATATCAGATCATAAAGTTGATTCAAGGTTCCACTGAAAAGAGAAAGGTGAGTGTTTTTAGCCTCAAAGTTCTTCCTCAGTAATATTTATTGCAGAATGTACATCATTGAGCCCACACTATAAAGACCCTGGGAAACACAAAAGTAAAATCCCCTCAAGGAGTTTATAGTTTAATGGGAAATACATGCAAAAAGATGCTAAAAAAGTGAAAAAGAATGGAAAACATGATGTTCCCCAAAGTTGAAATCAAGCAGAGCTGCTAATGAAAAGCTGAGTGTTAACTTGAATTTTCAGGTCCCAGTGTTTTATAAAGGAAGGCTTTGAGAACTTAGTGTTCTACCCTGCAGCCTTTCAATCAGATAGGAGGAGTGACTGTATTTGTCCAAGAAGTTTTCCTATTGGTATGAATAAGTCTCATGTATGGTGTAGGAGATTGTGCTGTATGCTTTTGCCACTTTGGAGACATTGCCTATCTTATGGACCTTTCATAATAGTTAGAGCTGAAGCATTTCTTAGAGTACAAGTAATTGAGACATAGTGTTGTCATTATAATGAACAAGTTTTCACTTCCAGGACAATTGAGTTTCACTTAAGCCTGTTTATCCTTGATTAAACTTGAATAAACTTGTGTTTCATTGTTCTATCCAAGAACCAAGATAGTAAACTAATCAATAACTCACCATATTTTAACATATACAATTTATTTTTTTAAAAAGTAATCAATTATTTTCATCTATTTGCACATGCATATTTTCAAGTTATTAAATTTCATTCTACCCTTCCTTCCCACACCCCACCCCTCAATAGGAACAGCTTAGCACTGTACATATACATTTTGATAAACATGCTGACAGATTAGTATTAGTTATTTGTGACACGAGGAATTAGTATAAAGGGAAAGAGATACATAAGGGATAATTTTTATAAAGTGTTCATCAGATTCCAGAGGGTTGGTGTTTTTTTGTTTCTTTTTGCTTTGGTTTTTTTGTGAGTGTGTGAGTAATTGTGTGTGTGTGTGTGTGCGTGTATTTTGTTTTGTTTTTTTTTCCTCCTCTGGATGGGGAATAATATAGTTTATAAGTAATCTAATACAATTGTCTTAGATCTCTGAACAGCTGAGAGGAGCTGCTTCCATCAAGTTTGTTTATCTCACAATGTGGTTGTTGAATTGTACATTGTTCTCTTCATTCTGCTCTCTTTGCTCAGTATCACATCTCATAAACCATTGTATAGAACAATATATTTCATAGTATTCATGTATTATAACTTGTTTAGCCATTCCTTAATTGATGGGCATCCAGTTCTTTGTCACTACAAAAGGAACTGCTCGGAAATTTTTGGAATATATAGAACTTTTCCATTTGTTGAAATTTTTGGATATAGAACTAGATTTGGAATTACTGGGTCAAAGGGTATGAATAATGTTATTGCTCCTTGAGCATATTTCCATATTAATCTCCAGAAAGCCTGGATCTGTTCACATCTCCACCAGTAAAACATCAATGTTCCAATCCCCCTACAACATCTCCAACGTTGCTCATTTTCCCTTTTTCTCATCTAGGCTAATCTGATAGGTGTGAGATGATACCTCATTTCTGTTTTAAATTGCATTTCTCTAATCAATAATGATTTGAAGTATTTTCTCATGTGCTTATATATAGCTTTTTATAATTTCTTCATTTGAGTTATCAAGTGTGGAATGACTTGTGACCTTACAAATTTGATGCAATTCTCTATATATTTTAGATTTGAGACCTTTAATCAGAACTTCCCGTTTGCTGCTTTCCTTCTAATTATGTCAACTTTAATTCTCTTAGTGCAAAAATTTTTAATTTAATATAGTCAAAAATAATTTTCTTGGGTTATCTAAGTGTACCATCATATCATCTGCAAAGGGTGAAAGTTTTGCTTCCTTATTAACAATTCTGATTCCTTCAATTTCTTTTTCTTCTCTTATTGCTATAGCTAGCATTTATAATACTATATTGAATAGTGATAGTGATCATGGGCATCCTTGTCTCATCCATTATTTTACTGGAAATGCTCTGGGTTTATTCCCATTATTTATAATATTTGTTGAGGGCTTTAGATTCTATTTAATATTTTAAGGAAAACTCCATTCATTCTTACACTTTCTAGTATTTTTCAATAGGAATGGAAATTGTATTTTATCAAAGACTTTTTCAAAATGTTTTAAGATAATCATTTGATATCAGGTGGTTTTGACTTTGATATATTTAATTATGTTGAGTGTTTTCCTAATGTTCTGCCATCCCTGTGTACTTGGTATAAATCTTACCTGATCGTGGTGTTTTAGTTTAGTAATGATTTGTGGTAGTCTCAATGGCAAAATTTTATTTAAGATTATTGAATCTATATTTGTTAGGGAGATTTCTCTCTAAGTTTCTTTGTTCTGGTTCTTCTTGGTTTGCATATTAGCATCATGTTGCTGTCATATAATGAATTTGGTAGAACTTCATTCTCTCCTATTTTTTTAATAGTTTATGTGGAATAGGAATTAATTTTTCCTTAAATGTTTTATAGAATTCATTGTAAATCTATCTGGACCTGGAGACTTTATTGATGGTTTCTTCAATTTCTTTTTCTGAAATTGACTTATATAAGGAATTTATTTCCTATTCTGTTAATCTGGATAGTTTGTACTTTTCTAAATCTTCATCCATTTCACTCACATCATCCAAATTATTGACATAGAGTTTGGCAAAGTAGTTCTGAATTATGTTCTTAATTTCTTCCTCATTGGTGATTAGTTCACCCATTTCATTTTTGATACTGGCAATTTAGTTATATTCATTTTTTAAATCAGATAAACAAACAATTTGCCTATTTTACCGGCATTTTCATAAAACCAAATCTTTGTTTTATTTGTGAGATCAATGATTTTCTTGCTTTCAGTTTTATTAATCTCTCCCTTGATTTTCAGAATTTCTAAGTTGATATTTAATTGGGAATTTTTAATCTGTTACTTTTCTAGCTTTTTTAGTTAGAAATCGAATTAATTTACTTCTTTCTCTATTTTATTCATATACACAGTAAAAGATTAAAGTTTCCCCTTGAAACTGTTTTGGCTGCATCCCAAAATTTTTTGATATGGTGTCTCATTACTATCACTTTCTTGGATATAATTATTGATTATTTCTATTTGTTACTGCTTGATCTACACATTTTTAAGATAAAGGTATTTAATTCACATTAGTTCTTGGTTTCTCATTTCATGATCCTTTATTACATGTAATTTTTATTGCTTCATAGTCTTAAAAGTGTGCATTTATTATTTCTGCCTTTCTACATTTGATTATAAGGTTTTGTGACTTAGTATATAGTCAGTTTTGATATACATGCCACATACTGCCAAGAAAAATGCATATTCTTTTTTATTCCCATTAAGCTTTCTCCAGATGTCTATCATATCAATGTTTTCTAAGATTTCTTTCACCTTCTTAGCTTCTTTCTTATTTACTTTGTGATTAGATTTATCTAGTTTTGACGGAGGGAGATTTAGTTTTCCCATTATTAAAATTGTGCTGTCTATGTCTCCTTGTAATTCACTCAACTTTTCCTCTAGGAATTTGGATGCTATACCATCAAGTGCATATATATTTGGTAACGATATAGCTTCATTAACAATGGCTCCTTTTAAGAAGACATAGGTTCCTTCCTTATCACTTTTAATGAAATTGATTTTTGTTTTTACTTTATCTGAGATCAGGATTGCTACCCCAGATTTTTTTAGCTGAGGCACAATATAATTTGCTTCAAACTTTTACTTTTATCCAGTGCTTATCTCTGCTTCAAATGTGTCTCTTGTAAACAACATATTTTAGGATTATGGTTTTTAATCCATTGTGCCATCTGCTTCTGTTTTATGGTACAGTTCATTCCAATCACATTTACAGTTAAGTTTACTAATTTTGTATTTCCCTCCATGCTATCTTTTTCCATTTATATTTTTCTCTTCCCTTTTCTCTTATTCCTCCTTACCAAAATTTCACTACTAATATTTTTACTACTACCCTTTGACTTTTCTTTTAAAAATTTAACTTTATATTTCTTTTCACTTATACCTTCCCTTTCCTTTTATCAATCTTTTCTTCCCTATCTTCCTCTTTCCCAGCCCCCCCTTCCCTGAATCTTAAGTTTGATATTTAAACTCAATTGGCAATATTTCTTATTCCCTCTCTGAGCCAAATATATTGAATAGAGTTTACTCAGCATTCACATTCTCCCTTCTTTCCCTCAAAAATTATTAATCTTTTTGCCTCTTCCCTTGGTGTTATTTATTGCTCTAATACTATTAATCAGGTATCATCAATGACAGTTTGATTATTTTATTGTTTAATAAACTCATGTTGTTATCAATGTATCATCATAGATTGTATGTATTGATTGCTTGAAAAGCAGCATTGACACAAATTACATCAAATTTTAATTATAATAATTCTTTACCTTACCCCCTTTTCAAGTATCTTTTAAGTGCATACAATACTCCTCATGAACCAAAATATCATCTAAAGCCATATCATTTGTGGAACTATTAGTGCTCCACACCTATTTTCTCTCACATTTTACTTCTCTCCCCATCCTCCTCCCAGGATCAGGGTGCTTAACCCCTTCTTAAGGGAAGCAAGGCTTATTTTCTTTCACACTTTACCTCCCCCCTCCTTATCCAGGGTACTTACCACTGTTAAGAGAAGTAAAGCTTATTCTTTCTCCCACCTTGCCCCTCCCTACTCACCCAGGAAACCTTAGCCCTTGTTAAGTGTAGTACAGGTCAAGTCAAACCCTGAATTGATTAATTGCAAGAATCTTAAAGATCTCTACATCCTGGGAACCTCTGGAGGTCTCACCTGAGAACCTAAAAAATGATTAAAAGTTACAGAGATACTGACTCAGGTCCTTGCAATTTATGATGTCCTCATTAGACAAGTGCTAAGTACAGTGGAATTACAGCTGGGTCAAAGGATAATGGGACACTTAAGGTTTAAAGTTAACACCCTTGCTTTTCTTCAGGGCTTTTTATCTCAAACATAGTGATATCAATCACCTTAGACCTCTCCATTTGAGAGGTATAACTCAATTATGCCTATATCTTTTAGATTCATTCTCTTCAATTATATTTTACCCTTTAATTATCCTAAGAGAAGTAAAATTCTAAAGAATTAAAAGTGTCATATCTTCTGTTTTAGGATTGTATACATTTGTTTTCTTTTGTTTTTTCCTTCCCCTTTTCATTTATGTATCGCTTGACTTCTGTATTTGGTAATTGAATTTTCTGTTCAGTTATGGTCTTTGTATCAGAAAGTTCTCTAAATCCTGTATTTTGTTGAACATCTATCTTTTCCCCTGACAGTAAAGGTTTAATTTTGCAGGGTAGTACATTCTGGCCTGTAATCCCAGGTCATTTGTTCTCCAAAATATGCTATTGCAGAGCTTCCAATCATTTAGTGTTGAGCATGATAGCTTCTATGTGAGTCTGATTGTGTTTCCTTTGTATTTGAATTGTTTCTTTTGGGCTGCTTGCAATATTCTCTCCTTTATTTGAGAGATCTGGAATTTGGCTATTATAACCCTTGGAGTTTTAATCCTGGAATCACTTTCTGGAAGTGTTCTGTGGATTCTTTCAATGGTTATATTACTAACTTGTTCTAGTAGATTTGGATTTTTTCCCTAAATTTTTTCCCCTGAAATTTCCTACATATTTTCCAGTTTTTTTTTCCCATGAACTGGAATTTCTGGAGGTTTGATGATTTGTAGATTGTCTCTTGTAGATATATTCTCCAGGTCATTTCTTTTCCCTAAGCATTCCTTTTACATTTTTTCAATTTTTTTCAGCCTTTTTCTTTGGTTTGTTGGAATCTTGTAGACTTGTAGATTGATTAGTTTCTGTTTGTTAAATGCTAATTTTTAGAGTTTTTAATTTTCTTAAATTAGTTTCTATGTTTCCTTTTCTAGTTTGGTAATTTTTACTTTTAATGGACTTAAATATTTTGCTTAACTTTTCACAATTTTCCTTCATGGTGCTCTTTGTTTCCCATTTTTCTTCTTCCTCTTTTCTTTGTTTTTTTAAATTCTTTTTTAAGCTCTTTGATAAAATTTTTTATTTGAGTACCATTTATAGACTATTTTGATACTTCCCCTGTGAGTGATTTTATACAGTCTTCTTTTTCAGACATGGCATTGTTATTACCTTTGTATGTAAAGTAGTTTTCTATAGTAGTGTTCATTTAACCTTTTCATTCATCTTTGTTGCTTTAACTCTGGTCCTGGGGTATAGGGAGTATAGATACAAGCTTTTTTTTTTTTTTTTTTTCTGGGGCTAGACTCTGACCCATGGCTTGTTATTGCTCAAGATGTTGCCTATGTAGTCAAGTCCTTGCTTTTGCAAAGGTTTTATACCTCCTTTATGTGTAGGTTCTGCCTAACAACCTTAACAGTAGACTGTTCCAGACCCAATCCTGTCTTTTACCCTTGTATTATCAGGGTTTAGAATTTCTTTGGGGCTGAAGCCCCACCTACTGGCTTGCTAAATAACTGCTGAGACCTCTGCTTTTGTTAAACTGTTAGGACCTGAATTTCACTGAGGCTAAAAGATTCCTGCTGGCTTTCCCCCTCTTCCATCTCCTAAACTTTAGTTCCGTCCCCCCCCCCCAATAGACAGACCTTCACTGAAGATCCTCCATGATGTCTACAGTTGAAAACTTCTTTGAATCTTCTCTTTTTTCTTGGTGGTATCCTTACATTGAATGTTAGAGTAGAGGGTTCATTTATCTTTGGTAGGGAGAAGCTCTAGGAACATGATAGCTTCATGCCACCATCTTGGCTCTGCCCCAGAATTCCCCCATATACACTTTTGTAGGTTTGTTTTAAGGTAAATGGGGTTAAGTGGCTTTCCCAAGGCCACACAGCTAGGTAATTATTAAGTGTCTAAGACTAGATTTGAACCCAGGTACTACTGAATCCAAAGGCCAGTGCTTTATCCACTGTGCAACCTAGCCACACCCCCATATACACTTTCAAACAACCATAAAATAGTGCCTCCCAAAAAGCAAAAAATGGGTGGGAAACCCTCAAATAATTTGGAAGACAGTCAGGAAATATCTCTCACTCAGGTTAAAGGGTAGCACAGATCAAGACAGGAAGTATCCCAGCAAGCAAGAAGTAAGATTCATCAGAACAAACCAGTGGCATATCCTGAGCCCCAGTACAGTTGTCTAGGCAAGGTAGGACACAAGGACCCCTCTGACATGTGCCACAACATAACCAGGTGTATGGGCATACTCTTGATCTGAAAACTGCCATGCTCTACCTCCTTTAACTACTACATGCATCAGCAAAGCCCTAGGCAAACAGGTAGACATCTGATGTCTAAACAAATGAGCAGCATTTGTTTAAATCAGAAGCTCTGCCTTGCTCTAGCCTCACCACCTGCTTCAGCATAACCCTGAACAAATTGGCAACCTCCAGTGACAAGACAGCCATGTGCCTCAGTGTAATCCTAGGCAAATACAGAAACACCATATCAACTTCCGCATAGGCCAGACACCATCATTAGGATCCCAACTAAGCATCCTGTAAGTTATCAGACCCTTTTGACCTCTAGCAATGCCAGCCATCTCCATACAACCTTCTCAGTTGAACTCTAGGTAGGACAGTTTCATGGGTCCTTAGGTCAACATCACTGTAATATAAGGCAAATAGGCAGGTAAACCATAAGCCTGTGACAGTGCCCCTTCAACTCTGAGATCAGAACTCAAATTTTAAAGAAATGAAAAAAGGCCAAAAAAAGATGAGCCCACAACAACAACAATCTGACCAAAAAATGTTTTTACATTGATAAGAAAGAACAAGACACAAGCTCACAATAGGATGAAAATGTCAGAACATATTTGGGCAAAGTACCAAAGAAAAAGAAGTTGAGAAAGAACTCATGGAAGAACTCAAAAAGGAGTGTAAAAGTGATATAAAAGAGTTAGAAGAAAAGCTGGGAAAAGAAATGAGAGTGATACAAAATAATTATAAAAAAAATAATTCAATAGGCTTGGAAAAAGAAAACAACTCCTTAAAAAGTAGAATTGGTCTAATGGAAAAGAGGACAAAAAATTAACTGAGAAAAAAACAACCTGTTAAGAAGAACTAAATAAAATTGTTCAGGGCTATAATGGGCAGCTAATTACTTTATGAGTCAATCAAAGAAATCAAAAGGAATGTAAAATGGAATAAGATGTAAAATACCTCAGAGGAAACACAAGTGGTTTGGAAAATAGATCTAGGGTTCAGAATCATGGGAGTACCTAAAACCAAAGTAAGGACTTGGACAGCTTCCTTCAAGGAATTATTAAAGAAAACGATCAAGATATTCTGACACCAGATGGCCTAATAGGCATTGAAAAAATTTACTGATCACATCAGGAATGACATCCCAAAAGAAAAACTCCAAGGACATTCTAGTCAAATTTCAGAATTATCTAAGCAAGAAAAAATACTACAAGTCGCCAGAAAGAAACAATTCTAGTACTGGGAAGCCACAATCAGGGTTACCCTGGATGTAGCAGGTGCAATATTAAAGAATCAGAGATGATGGACCCTAATATTTCTGAATTAGGACCTTGACCAATAAAAATCTACCCACAATATTAAGCATAATACTTCGAGGGGGGGGGAATGACCATTGAATAAAATCATAGGATTTCAAGCTTTCATAAAGAGAAGACCACACACACACACACACACACACACACACACACACACACACACACACACACACAGAAAATCAAAAACCTGATTTCCAAAATCAAGATCCAATTCAGTCTAAAAAGATAAAAATGGAAAAGAAAACATAAGAGATTCAATAGGAATGAACACTTTATACACATACATAGGAAGATGATATTTTTTTAGAAAGATAATTTATTTATTTTCAATTTTACAATTTTCCTCTAATTTTCTTCCCTCCCCCCACCCACCAAAGAATGCAGTCTCTAAGTCTTTACATTGTTTCCATGGTATGCATTAATTTAAATTGAATGTGATGAGAGAGAAATCATATCCTTAAGGAAGAAATGTAAAGTATGAGATAGAGTAAAATTACATAATAAGATAACATTTTATTAAAATTAAAAGTAATAGTCTTTGATTTTTGTTCAAACTCCGCAATTCATTCTCAGGATACAGACGGCATTCTCCATCACCGATACCCCTCAATTGTGCCTGATTGATGCCTTGTTGGAATGAGCAAGTCCATTAAGTATGATCATCACTCACATGTTGCTGTTAGGGGTATACAATATTTTTCTGGTTCTGCTCATCTTGCTCAGCATCAGTTCATGGAAATTCTTCCAGTCTTCCCTGAATTGCCATCCCTCCTGTTTTCTAATAAAACAATAGTATTCCATCACATATTTTATATATATAACACAATTTATTAAGCCATTCCCCAATTGATGGACATTCACTTAATTTCCAATTCTTTGCCAGCACAAACAGAGCTGTGATGTATATTTTTGTACAATTGACATTTTTACCCTTTTTCACAATGTGGAAGATGATTCTTGTAATTCTTAAAAATTATGTCACTGGTTAGACAGAGTACTAGTATAAGGTGAATTGGATGGAATAACATAAAAGTAATTAATAGATAAGGATTAATAGATCAATATGTACAGAATGAACAGTGAGGCAGAATGGGGTAGATTATTTCATATGAAGAAGAGTAAAAAACCTATTTAAAAGGAGGGAAAGACGTGAGCATGGGTGGTGGGCATCACTGGAATCTTATTCTCATCAGTATTGATTCGAAAAGGGATTAATATACCCATCAATACTGAGGGCAACCTAAAGGAATTGATAGAAGCAAAGTACTCTTGAGGAGTTAAAGGGTTAGATAACAGAGAAGACAAACCGTGAAAAAATTAGGATGGAATGAAAGACTCATTTAATACTTATAATTATGAATATGAATGTTATGAACTCCCACAAAGCCAAAGCAGATCACAGAATGCATCCAAACCAGAATTCAACAATATATTGTTTATATGAATCATACTTGAAGGAGTAAGACACAGAGGGGATAAAACATAAGGGACTGGAGCAGAATCCATTTTCATTCAGGTAAAGTAAAATAAGTAAGGATAGTAGTCCTGATCTCAGACAAAGCAAAGGCCAAAAATAGGACTAATTAAAAGAGATAATTAAGGAAACTATATCTTGCTATATGTTACCATGCATAAAAATGTAATATAAATACTATATAGATTTATAAAGAGGTTATATTAAATATAGATTTTATATGGTGGCATAACATCCAAATTTTTAAATTTTAAATTAAGTGGAAATAAACACCAAAACTATGCTGTCCCCTCTCAGGACTTGACAAATGCAACAAAAAAAAATAACAAAGCATCTAAGGAGGTGAACAGAAAACTAGAAAAGTTAAATATGACAGAAATTTGGAGAAAACTGAATGGGAACAGAAAAGAATATACTTTTTCCTTAGCGGCAAAAAAATTTTCATTCAAAAAGGACAGTGAAAAGAAAAATCATATAAACAATCAACAATTTAATTAAAATAACAACAATAAAACAAAAATAATAAATTCATCAATTTCTCTCAGATTGCAAGATTTATTGACATATAATTAATTGGACAAAATATTTTATTTTATTAGTTGATATTTTATTTTTCCAAATATATGTTATGAAGGCTTTTCAGCATTCATACAAATGCATATGAATGGATATGTATCTTTTTAAATTACAAAATTTCCTTCTATCCTCCCATCCCAAGCCACTATCCTCATCAGAGAAGAGTCAGGTTAATATTATACATACACATTTGTGTGAAACATTTTACAGACTAGTCATTTTTAGCCTAAAGAATTAGAATTAAGAGAAATAAATAAATAAAAGATTTTAAAAAAATAATGAAGTGTTCATCACATTCTGAAGCATTTTTTTTGTTTTGTTTTGTTTTGTTTTTCTTCCTCTGAATGTGGATAGCATTGTCCATAGTCAGTCTATAACAGTTATCCAACTTTCTGAACGAACTTCTGAGAGCACCTGCATACATCAAGGTTGTTGTTGTTACTCAGCATCAAGTGCTGTAATCATTCCATGCTTCTCTACAGTCAGACCACTTATAGTTTCTTACACAATAATAGTATTCCATAACTTCACATACCATAACTTGTTTAACTGTTCCTCAATAGATGGACATCCCCTAAATTTACAATTTTTGCCACTGCCAAAAAAAGTTGCTATGAATATTTTGAAACTTGTGGGATTTTCCCCATTTTTTATGATTTCTTCTGGATAGCAGCCAAGAATTGGAGTTGTTGGGTCAAAGGGTGTGAAGAGTTTTATTGCTCTTTGGTCATATTTCCATGTTGTTCTCCAAATTGGATAGATCAGGTCACAACTCCACCAGCAATGTCTTAATGACTCAATCCTCCCACAACCTCTCCAACATTGATCATCTTCCCTTTATTTCATCTTGGTCAATTTGATGGGTTTGAGGGGATATATCAGAATTATTTTAATTTGCATTTCTCTAATCAATAATGATTTGGAACATTTTTCATATGATTGTATATAACTTTTATTTATTCATTTGAAAACTATCTGTTCATATACTTTCACAATTTATGAACTGGGGAATGACTTGTGACCTTATAATTTGGATGCAATTCTCTATATATTTTATAAATGAAACCTTTATCAGAATTCCTAGTTGTGAAGATTGTTTCACTTCTTTCTTCTTTCCTTCTAATTTTGGCAGCATTGATTTTATTAGTGCAAAACCTTTTTTTTAATATAGTTAAAATTATCCATTTTGCAGTTTATAATATGCTCTTTTTCTTTTTTGATCATAAATTTGTCACCTTTCCAGAGATCTGATAGAATATTTCTTCATCTATTAATTTAACAATGATGTTGCCTGTTATGTCTAAATCTCTACCTATATTGACCTTATTTTTGGGTAGGGTCTGAGATGTGAGGCTATGCACAGTTTTTGCCATACTATTTTCCAGTTTTCCCCAAAGTTTTCTAAAATAGTGAGTCCTTATCCCAGAAGCTAATGTCTTTGGTTTTGTCAAAAAAAAAGTACATTATTCTAGTCATTTACTATTGTTTCTTTTGAAATTCATTGAGCCATTACTCTCTTTTTTAGCCAGTACCAGGCAGTCTGAATGATTACCACTTTATAGTATAATTTTAGACCTTGTAGAGCTAGACCACCAACCTTTGCATTTTTTCTTCAATTCCCTTGCCATTTTTACCTTTTCTTGCTCCAGATGAATTTTCTTACTATTTTTTTATTGATTGGCAAAATAATTATTTGGTAATTTGATTGATATAGGACTAAATAAGTAATTCAATTTGGGCAGAATTTTCTCTTTTATTTTATTAGGTCGACCTAACCAAGAATAATTGAAATTTTTCCTATTATTTCAATATATGTTTTGGGAATGAGAATTCCTTTATAATTGTTTTCATAAAATTTTGAGTTTGTCTTATGAGGTAGATTTCTGAGTATTTAACGTTGTCTACAGTTATTTTAAAAGGAATTTCTCTATCTCATGGTCTGGGACTTTGTTGTTCATATATAGAAATACTGATGATTTATTTGGGTTTATTTTATATCTTGCTATTTGCTGAATTTGATAGTTGTTTCAAGGAATTTTTTAGATGATTTTCTCCAGTTTTCTAAGTATACCATCATATCACCTACAAAGAGAGAAAGCTTTGCTTCTTCATTGTCAATTCTCATTCCTTCAATTTCTTTTTCTTCTCATGTTGATAAAGTTAACATTTCTAAAACTATATTGAATAGTAGTTGAAAATGGACAAACTTGTTTTACCCCTAATCTTATTGGAAATACCAAAAAAATTCCCAATATGGTTTTATCTTCTTCATTTGCAGGGATTTCACTCTTTTCATTTTTGATACTATGTATTTGGTTTTCTTCTTAATTTTTAAAAATCAAATTAGCCAAAAGTTGGTCTATCTAAATCATTTTTTCATAAATATAGTCCCTAGTTTTGTTTAATTCCTCAATAGATTTTTAAAATATTTTACTTTCAATTTTTTAATACTCTTCTTTGATTTCCAGCAATTTCAATTTGGTAGAAATATAAATTACCGATATTAAAGATCAGGAAGAAAAATGGCTAAATAATCCAATCTTAGAAAAAAATTGAACAATTAATGAATTCCCTAAGAAAAAATTTTCAGAACTAGATTGATTGACAACTGAATTCTAGGGACACCTAGGTGGAATGGTGGATAGAGCTCCTGTCTTGGAGTCAGGAGGATCTGACTTTAAATCCAGCCTCAGGAACTTAATGTTAATCCTTTGATAAATTCAAAGATAAATCCTTTAAGATAAGAACTAATAAGTTGACAAAAATCAGAAGGAAAACTAGAAAACAAAGCGTAAAACTGAAAATCTAGAGCACAAATTAGATATTGATGAACATCTCAAAATACATACCAAGATAAAATGGATATGCGATTAAAATATAAGGGAACATAATGAAATACAAACAAATTAGAAGAGCAAGGAATAGTCTACCTGTCAGATCTATGGGGAAAGAAAGAATTAAAGATCAAACCTAGAAAAAGATGTTTTAAAATGGTAAAAAATAGCATATATTAAATAGAATATATTTTGATTATATTAAAAAGCTTTTGCACAAAAAAACTAATGCAAACAGAATTAGAAGGGAAAGCAAAAATCTGGAAAAAAATATTTTTCAGCAAGTTTCTCTGATAAAGGCCTCTTTACTCAAATACATACAGAAATGACTTAGATTTAGAAGAATATAATCTCTTCCCCAGCTGATAGTCAAAGAATATGAATAGACAGTTTTCAGGTGAAGAAATCAAAACCATATGTTAGACATATGAGGGGGTGATCATAAAAGATAATGAATATTGGAGAGGATTTGGGAAAATTAGGAAATGTTTTTAGCATGACATGAAGCACCCAAAATTAAATGAAGCCTCTAAACCTTCTCCAATATGACAGAACACACAAAAAACAGGGTGAAATAAGTTCTCATCTCAAGATATTGTGAAGGAACCATTCAATAAAGGATTGCTCTCTTGGTAAAAGGGGAATATATTTGGAACTCAGAATTTGAAAATAAAAATTAAAATTGTTTTTAAATGGCATTTAGAAAAAATAAAATATTAAGAGAAAAAAATATGCCAAAATTTTCTTAGCATATAATAAGGAATAAGTTATTATTAAAATAGTATCTTTCAATAAATTATGAAGGAAAACTTCCCTGTTATCCTAGAACCAGAGCATAAATAGCCACTGAAAATCCACTAATCATCTCAGCAAAGATTCCAAAAATACTCCAAAAAGCATTATAACCAAATTTCAGAACTATGAAATAAAGGAAAAAATACTACAGGTGACCAGAAAGAAATAATTCAACTTCTGAATTCAGGGAGTCACAATCAGGATTACATTGGAACTGGCAGCTACTACATTAAAGTATTAGAGGGAACATGATATACTAGAAGACAAAGGAGCTATGCTAGTAACCAAGAATCTGACAAACTTATACATAATTTGTCAACTAGAAAAGCTGATTATTTAGTGATTAAAAAGATTTTGTCTTCATAAGGAGACGAGAACTAAACCAAAAATTTGAACTCCAAAATCAAGATGAAAGAGAAATAAAAATATGTGAAAAAAAGGAAAAGAAAACCTAAAAGATGTAATAGAATGAAATTGCTTAACATACCAATACAGGAGGAAGATAACTGTCATTCTTCAAAATTGTATCATTAATAATACAGCTAGGGGTAGGGGCAGCTAGGTGGCACAGTAGATAGAGTACAGGCCCTGGAGTCAGGAGTACCTGAGTTCAAATCCGACCTCAGACACTTAATAATTGCCTGTGTGGCTTTGGGCAAGCCACTTAATCCCATTTGCCTTATAAAAAAAAAAACACGAAAATCAAAACAAATATGCAAACAATACTCAAAAAAGAAAGGTTTATTTATTTTTTCATAGAGGCTGAGGGGGGCAGAATCAAAATGGTATTACTATTACAAAAATATATAGAACCTAACAAGCTGGGGAAGGCATTATAGCTGTCATTTTGCAAAAGGGATTTATATATAAAATGTAGTAATTTCACTAGAGGAGTAAAATTACTTGATTTCACCTAGAAAAATTTCTAGATAAGGAAAATTTGTACCAAAACACCTTATATTGAATCAAAATTTCCAATATTATTAAAATTTTAAGATGGAGTAAGAAGAGTGAATTCAGAGAAACAATATTGGAAATTTTGATTCAATATAAGGAAATATTTTGAATTAATCAAAACTTCTAAATTATATAATAGACTGTTTACAATGTAATGAATTTGCCATCATTTATAATTGTTTAGTCTCTTTCTATGAAGTCTGGCTCTTTTGCAGTTTGACTAGATTTGTTGAAAGGTTCCTTTTAACTTTGGAAATATGCTATTTTTGATGTACTAATGTTCTTGTAATAATTTAGATTTTTTGATATTTATCAACTGCTATACTACATGGGGATTCCATTCAATCAGTCAATAAATAACATTTATTAAATATTTAGATTTATTATAATGTTGATGCTTATTCTTCATTTATAAAGAGGACTAATGACCTCATGGGGTGATGCCTTTACTTGCCCATGAATTCCTTTGTAGTGAGACTGAGTTACACAGTCTTCAGCTTCATTCACTTCCAGAATCATCAACATACAGTGGCAAAAGAAAAATCAGAATGACTGGTGATGGTCTGGGATGAAGTGGATTACATTGGCATCTTCAATCTCTAAAAATCTATTGTTAGTCCCCTGAACCTGTTTTAATAGCCATGGGGGGAAAATTGCTTTCATCCTCCCATTCCATTCTTGGAGAACCATCCCCCTAACTCACTGACAAGTTTGATGCCAATTGGTTACCATCAAATAAGGATTAGCCCTTATGTCAAGACATTACCTGGAGAGCAGTATGGAACCATACCCAAAGAGCAATAAAACTGTTCAAACCCTATGACCCAGCAATTCCAATTCTAGTCCCATATCCAGAAGAAATCATAAAAAATGGGAAAAGTTCCACATGTTCCAAAATATTCAAAGCAGCTCTTTTTGTTGTGGCAAAGAATTGGAAACTGAGGGGATGCCCATCAACTGGGGAGTATTATGGAATACTATTGTTCTATAAGAAATAATAAATGACTTCAAAGAAATATAGAATCAAATATAGGATCCAATGCTGAATGAATGTAATGGAACCAACAGAATAATGTATACTTTAACAATAACATTGTGAGATGTTCAACCCTGATGGATGCACCTGCTCTCAGTAGTTCAAAGAGCTAGGACATTCCTATCAGAGAAGCTAAATACAATACTATCTCCATCCAGAAGAAGAAAAACAAAACAAAACAACAAAAATCCTTCAAAATATGGTGAACACTATATTCACTTATTTAAATATATCTCCTATGTATTTCTTTCCCTTAATCGTAATTCCTCATACCCAAAATAATTAATCTGCATACACAGATATATGGATGAATGTTGAAAAACTTTCAAAATATTTATTTGGAAAAAATCAATAAAAAAGATAATTTTACCACTGTGAGACAGATGGGCTTGTTACAGTTTCTTGGAGTAACAGATAAGAGTTGGGTAAAGTTGAACAACAAAAGTAGATAAGCAGACTTGAAGAAGTTCCTTGCACTAGAAGTGAATTGACTTTATTGCTCCCTGTGTTTGGAGTTGTGATATCCAAGGAGGAATTTAAAAAAAAGAAACAAGGTCCCTGTCAGCAAGGAGCTTGAAATTTAATGTAACTATATGTGCAGGTCCCAGTCTATCTCCATGTGTACCATTCTGGTACACATTTTTATTGTGAATTCTTTATGTAGAGTTTGATCAATATAGTAAATAAATGCCTTCCTCAGTTTATTTTTAAATTTCATGAATACATATCAATGTAAAAACTAATCACTAATTCTAGATGCTTGACTTGCTTGCCTCACTTTCTTTTATTCATGTTACTGATACATTTTATACCGCTTAATGAGCAAAGTGCTATTATTATGTTGCTGCAGCTTTTTAATCAGAAATATTGGTTCTTTAGTTATTGTGATGTTTTCATTGCATAAAATCACGCATCATCAAAGGGCAATATTACTTTAATATTTCAAAGATATGCAATTGTCATTTTGGATTTTTCAAAAGATAATGATATATGACCTGTAGTTGTCTTTATGGAGTCTTCTTTGTCTTTTTTTCTTGTCACTGAAACCTAGCAAAGAATCTCAAAGTTTGCTATTTAAATTCATTTTTGATAGGCCATACCTTAAGCCCAAATCACTCTGGCTTTCATTGATTGGTCAACAATATGTCCTAACCCAAATTTCAGCTCGTCATTAATTGGATTCTGAAGGCTCAGAGTGAATGTTCATATCAATTGTTTCAATTTTGGTCAGAAACATTGAGAGACTTCCCTTCCTAGATTGATTTTGTTTAATTATTTGAATAGGTAAGAGAGGTCATTCTTTGCCTTACTTTTACCTAGCCTTGATCACTGAATGTGTGTGTATTGCCTCAGACAAATTGAGACCTGAAAAAGACCTTAGTTTAAAAATACCCAGCGCCATTTCTAGTTCTTCTGATCTATAGTTTGCCACTGGACTCAGAAGACTGGAGGAGAGATTGAAACCAATAAATCTGCACAGCCCTCCTTCACTAAAATATTACTTATTAGTCATGATATTTAATTCCCCATGTCATTGTCCTCTTTAAATGAAGAACAAACAATAACAATATTAACCATATGAGTTCATTAGGATCACATGAAGAGAGACACCTTAGGTCATAAGATGATACTATTTTGATGAGCAAAATATGAGGGTAGTTTAGTTTGGGATTCAAGAATGTGTGAATGAATTCATGAAAGACATACTCGACTCAGATGTATTTAGGACAAAAAAACTTTTTTTGTTAATGTAATAAAGTAAAAGTATTAAATATCAATGGAGATTTAGCTAAGAAAAATAATTTTTTTTCACAGTTGACTGATCAACAGCAAGCATCAGGGTATATGCAACAGCAGTGACAAAATCGGCACAGTAGAGAAATTAACCACAAGGACGTTGCAACCAGACTGATAACAGCAGTCACCAAAGATAAAAGTAGGGTTTCTATCAAAAAAGGTGTATGATCTATGTTCTGGGAAAGGAATAATAGAGAGGAGTTAGGGGAAGTAGTTGAGGTACTTCCTATTATCTCAGTGAATTTTCATTTCCCTTTTGATGGTATAATTTGGGATGAATTTGGGGAAGGAGTTGAGGTACTTACATCTCAGTACGATTTTGGTGCAATTGCTTTTGTTGTAGTATTTGCACTTTTCAGGAGACCCTCAATGGTAGGTATTTATCTAGATAACAATGGAATGAAAATTAGATTATGCAAAACCAACACATAAGGAATTAATATTTGGCATAACATTTTTTTCTCTTTAATATCCTCTCTACTTCAATTTCTTTCAATTGTCTTAGTTGTCTTACATTCTGTCAATGAAACATAAAGTAACAATTTGAGTCAACAAATAAATATTAATCAAGTGATTACTATGTAGCTGAAATTGTGATAAGAACTTGAAATCCAAATGTGAGTAAAAAAAAAATATGGCTTCTTTTTTTTTGTTTTTGTTCTTGTTTTTTTGTTTTTTGGTTTTTTTGCAAGGCAAATGGGGTTAAGTGGCTTGCCCAGGGCCACACAGCTAGGTAATTATTAAGTGTCTGAGGTCGAATTTGAACTCAGGTACTCCTGACTCCAGGGCCAATACTCTATCTACTGCACCCCTTCGCTGCCCCCTAGTTTCTGTTTACAATGAACTCACATTCTACTGGGGAAGATAACAAATAAATGAAGCTGACAATAAATTGAGGAGATGTATTTGGTACAGAGTATGATGGACAATTTTGATTTATGACCTGATGAGTAATGAAGAAATAGTTTACCTAAGTGCATATTTTAAATAGAAGTTCTGAGATGAGCCATCCAATCAGCAAGGGTGGTGGGGGTGAAGTGGCAGAAGATAAATAAGAAATAAGAATTAAAAGGATGAAATAATTTTCCAGGATTAAAAAAAAGTCTCTGTGGAAAGATAAAATAAGTAATATTTCCTAGTGGAAAAAAATCAAAACCTGATGGTGATCAGTATGTTAATTCATTTCACTCTAAATTACTTTTCTTTTATGTTATAATGCTTTATAGATAATGAATATAGACATATTTTGTCCTACAGAACATTAGGAAGTGACCTCACATTCAAAGTCCTGGTCATCAAATGTCTCTTTTCAGATTATTTATAAACTATCTGAATAAAAGTTTACAGATATTTTCTTACTGTCCAAAAACTTGTAAAAAAAGAAAAAGTAAATGTTTTACAATATTTAAAGCTATTTCAAATTTAAAAAAAAAACAAAACGTTTCACCGGCTATTATCATTGAAGAATCTACCCTAAATTCACACACCTACTTGAAAGTATGTAGTCTCTGCCAGAAATGTTTTCAGATCTCACAGTAATTTTCTTACCATTAAAAAAATCAAGTTTTATATACTCTTCCAGAGCTTATGATCTAGGTTATTTAGACCAAGTTCTGCATTGCAATGAATTATCAGAATGAAACGTTATGAAGGTATTGTCACCAATGTTTTGCATCCTTTCCCTTTTTTATATTAAATTTTAAGTTTACTTTCACTTATATCTTCCTCTTCCCTTTTACCAATCCTTTTTTTTTCCTTTTCTTTCAATTTCTCCCTCATCACCCTTTACCATAGAATAGATTTTTAAATCCAATTAGGAATATGTGTTATTCCCTCTCTGGGCCTAATCTATTGAGGAAAGATTTATTCAGTATTCACACCCTCCTTCTTTACCTCTACTATAATAGATTTTTGTGCCTCTTCACTTGGTGTCACTTATCCACTAATAACTAGCTTTCTCCTTCTTTAATCCTTTTTAGATTTTTATTGTTTTAATCCTAGCTTGTATTTATATCTCCTTTTTCAAAATAAACTCCTTTTATCTGACCTGACAGAAATACTCTTGTCAAAGGTTGATTAGTTTATTGCTTGATTGATTGACAAACAGCATTGTCTCATAGTCACTAAGTACCCTCCCCTCTTCTAATTAGAATTATATTTCTCATAGAGTCATGAATCACATCAAATTATAATCATTTCATTCCTTAACACCTTTTCAAGTACCCTCCATAGATACATGGATATATAATCCTCATGAGCCAAAGTATAATGTAAAGTCAAGACTCATGAATCATTTATGCCCCCACCCTTTGTATACTCCTACCAATTGTAGCCAAAGTATCAAGCAAATCAAAATCTCTTTGTGATATTTTCATGTACAGTTTCTCTAAGTAAGCTCTCTGGGTCCATCACTATAGTACTACAACTATAAGCCTATAGCTCTCTCCAAGCAAGTATCAGGTAAACTCTGTCCCACTGTCCTTTTAGCACCCCAACCATGGTACTAAAACCTTAATTAACCAAAGAATGGATTAAAATAATTTCATAATCTTTTTATGTCCAACTCTTCTAAATATGTTCCCACGCTCTGCCCCTATTATAATAGAAACCTGCAGGTATTTTGTAAAGTCACTTTTTATTTAATTATGCATAAAGCCTCTAAGTATTCTGAAGTACGGGGTCAACCTGAAGGTCTCTCTTAAGAACTTTAGAGTTTATTGCAAGGCATGGGAGACGCTGGTAAAGGGCTACCCAGTTTAGATTGCCCTCATCAGAGAAAGTGCTGAAATCTTTGAGTAAGGTAAAATCAAAGTAGTTCAATTCAAATGTGAGATATATAAGTTTAGGAAAAACACATCATGTTGACTATTTTTCCTGACCTCAGAGCATTCTGAATCCTGTTGGTCTGATCAGACACAGTTGGACACATGGTAATTTGTTTTGGACATAGTGATGTCATTTTTGGCTTCTTCGATAAAGGACAAGAAACAGTTTTGCTTATATCCTCTAAGTACAATCTCTTCAATTATATTCACTCTATGTAACTATGGTAAGAAGAAATACTATTCTCAAAAGTTGCCAATGTTATCTTACTTAGGAGGGTTGTATACAATTTATTGTTCTTGACTTAGATTTTTCCCCTTTCTGTTTACCTTTTTATGTATGTCTTCAGTCTTCTTTTTGAAGATCGAATTCTCTGTTCAGTTTTGATGTCTTTATCACGAAATTTCAGGAAGAATTTTATTTCACTGAATAACATCTTTTCACCTAACAGAATATGTTGAATTTTGCAGGATAGTAATAATAATGTTTGTCCTTCATTTTTGAAGACCCTGACATCAGGGATTTGATGCCATGGCAAGCACATAAATTGTATTTGAGTGGGGGGTGCTGTGCTAAGTCACCAGTCTCACTTTCTCCTCCAGAGCCATCTGGGTCCAGTGGTCAGATATGAATCTGGACAACTAGAGATGGTACTGGATGGGACAATCAGGATTAAGTAACTTACCCATGGTCATACAGCTAGTAAGTGTTAGGGACTAGATTCAAACTCCTATCCTCCTGGTTCCAAGGTCAGTGTTCTATTTTGCAGGGTAGAAAATTCTAGGTTGTAATAGAATGTCCATTCCTCTGAAATGTCATATTCCATACCCTCCCACCATTCTTTACAGTTGAAGCTGATAAGTCTTTTTTTATTTTAGGTTTTTGCAAGGCAAATGGGGTTAAGTGGCTTGCCCAAGGCCACACAGCTAGGTAATTATTAAATGTCTGAGACCAGATTTGAACCCAGGTACTCCTGACACTGAGGCCAGTGCTTTATTCACTATGCCTCCTAGCTGCCCAGAAGCTGATAAATCTTAATGTAATTCTGATTGTTCTTCCTTTGTGTTTAAATTGCTTTTTTAAATTGCTTGTACTATTTTCTCCTTTATTTGAAAATTCTGGAAATTGACTAGGATAGTCCTTCGACTTTTAATCCTGGAGTCATTTTGGGGGGGGGTATTTATTGTATTCTTTCAAAGACAATTTTGTCTTTTTGATCTAGTATTGGGCTATTCAAAATGTGGCCCACAGACCCCATACGAATCACAGTGCAATTTTATGTGGCGCCCTGTGCGTTTCTAAATGCTTTAGTAAACAAAGCCAATTTCCCACAGAGCTCTCACTAAAATACCAAATCAAAATATATTGTCTATTGTTTCAATAAAAAACATTTAAAACTAAGGTGGTACAGCTCTGACTTAGTATATGAGGGCAGCTTTCTATAACAATTTTTGAAGATATTTTTCAGGCTCTTTTTTTGAACTACATTTCTGTGCACCAATGTTTTGCAAATTATCTCTCCTGCATCTGTTTTCCAGGTCATTTGTTTTTCCTGAAAGGTCCTTTATATTTTCTTCATTTTTTTCAGACATTTGATTTTCTTTGATGGAATATTGGTGTCTCATAAATTCATTAGCTTCCATTTGTCTAATTCTAATTTTTGGAACTGAACTTTATTTTATTCAGATAGCTTTTGTATTTTCTTTTCCAGGAGGTTAATTTGACTTTTCAGTAAATTGTATTCCTTTTCCATTGGGTTAATTTTACTTATTGCCTCCCGCTGACTTTCCTACTCTCCTGGAAAACTAGATTTTGCTTCCACTTTTCTCCCAAAGAGACAGACCTTCACTGAAAATCCTTCATGATGTCTACCACTGAAAACTTGTTTTGCTCTTTTTAAATGGGATTTGTAGCTTTAATATCTACACAGAAGGTTCTTAATTTAATATTTTCTAGGGGAAATGCTGCAGGAGAATGCTAGCTTCACACCAACAACTTGGCTCTGCCTGAAAGTCCTCAATTTTATTTTTTAAGGAGCTTTTTTTTTCCCCTTCACTGAATTTTTGTGCCTCTTTATTCTATTGGACCAATTTTGGTTATTAAGGTATTCCTATTGTCCTTGGCTTTATGCTCTTTTTTTGTCCTTTCTCCAGGTTAGTTTTTAAGGTGTTATTTTCCTCAGGAATTTTTTTATGTTGCCTTTACCAAACTGTTGATTCTTTTTTAATGATCATTCTCATTTTTCTTCCAAATTTTTCCTTGACCTCCTTTACTTGATTTTCAGAACTTTTTTTGGAACTCTTTCATGACCTGAGACCAGTTTATCATTTCTTCAAGGCTTTGAATATGACAACTTTGATTTTGTTATCTTCTTTCGAGTGTGTTTTTTGATCTTCTTTGTCACCATATTAATTTTCTATGGTTAGTTTTTTTTTCCTGTTTATTCATTTTCCCAGTCTATGTCTTAATGCTTTGCAAAAATTGGGTCTCTGCTTCCAAGATAGTTTAGTTTCTGGTCCAAGTTTCAGGTTTTTCAGAGATACTTCCAGATTCCTGTGAGTTTTAATTTCATACAGGATGCTATGATGTAAACAGAAATGTGTTTGCTACTCTTCTGTCTTGTGTTTTGGTCTGTGAGTGAAAATAAGCATTCTTTTCTGCCCTGGAACTATGAGTATATTCCCTGCTCCACTGGAGTCATAACTTCTGATGTATAACTCTTCTTCCTCACCCTGAGACTGCTACTCAAGACTGTTACTTGAATCTGGTTATGGGCTAAACATGTCTCAATCCTAGCAAAAAGATCCTTCTAATCTCTTTCTGACCAGTTGTTTAACAACACGTCCCCTTTATAATCTGTGAGCTACCAATTCTGGAAACACTTTTTTGCCACTCATCATTCAGTGATTCCAGGCCAGCTACTGGTATGTTGGAGTTTTATAGGGGACCAGGTTCTTAGGTCTATATTATACTCTCACTGAAATGGGACAGACCTTTTCTGAAATCTTACATTTTCTCTGACTGGAAAATATTGATTCCCCCTCCCCCTTCATTAAGTTACTCCAGTAATTGCTTTCTAGCATTATTTAAAGTAGATAATGAGGAGAGTTCCAGTCAGTTGCTTCCTTTTATCCACCATGTGCACCACTTTCTCCACCATCTTAGTTCCTCTTCCAATTTAAAACTTTTTCTTTGTTTTATTGTAATTGCAATTTTTCCCAATTATATACAGAGGTACTTTCCAACATTCATTCATTTGCAAGTGGATGAGTTTCACATTTTTCTACCACCCTACTTTTCCTCCTATCTCTCCATGACAGCAAATAATATGGAAAAAAGTGTATTTGTACAATCATGTTTAACAAATTCCTGTATTAGTCATGCCATGAAGGGGCAGCCAGGTGGTGCAGTGGATAGATCACTGGCCCTGGAGTCAGGAGTACCTGAGTTCAATTCCAGCCTCAGACACTATTTAATAATTACCAAGCTGTGTGGCCTTGGGCAAGCCACTTAACCCCATTGCCTTTAAAAAAAAAAAAAACCCTTAAAAAAGGAATTAGACTTAAAGGGAAGAAACCATGAGAAAAATGAAAAAAAAAAATAAGGAAATTTTAAAAAGTGAACATAATATATGCTTTGCTCTGCCTTCAAACATCATAGTGTTGTGTTGCTTTTTCGTTTTTGCTTTTTTGGTTTTTGGCTTTTGTTTTTGTTTTTGTTTTTCTTCCTGGGTGTAGATGTCATTTTCCATAACTGGTCCATCAGGGTTGACTGTGATCATTAAAGTATTGAGTAGAGTTGTGTCCATCATATTTGATTCATGTTAGAATGTTCTCCTAGTTCTCCTCACTTCCCTCAGCATCAGTTCATCTAAGTCTATCCAGACTTTCTAAAGGCCAGTTACTCTTAATTTCTTATAGAAGAATAATACTCCACACAATCATATATCTTAACTTGTTCTTTTCCACTATAAAAAATGCTATAAAAATTTATATACATATGAATTTTTCCTCTTTTTATGATCTCTTTGGGAAATAGACAAAATTACAATTTCTCTTTCTGTCTCTAGCTATTGGGCTTTGTTGGTCATATATATATATATATATATATATATATATGCAAATGATGTATGTAGGTTTGTTTCATATCCTGCTACTTTGCTAAACTTATGGTTTCCTATAGATTTTTAGCTTATTTTCTATGGCTCTTTAAGTTTATCATCATAACATCTGCAAAGAGTGGTAGTTTGTTTCCACATTGACTAGTAGTGTTGTTAATGGGTGTTAATCTTATTGGGAATGCTGCTATTTCATTCCCATTACACAAAATGCTTCCTGATAGTTTTAGATAGAACATTTTTATCATTTTAAGGAAAACTCCACGTATTTCAATATTCTATAATGTTTTTATTGGATGGGTGCTCTATTTTGTCAAAGGCTTTTTGACAAATCATATGATTTGTTAATTTTGCTATCGATATGATCAATTATGCTGATTGTTTTTCTAAGACTGAATAATCCCTGCATACATTGTATAAATTTCATCTTATTTTGATGTGTTGTCCTAGTTATAACTTATAATCTCTTTTGCTAAAATTTTATTGAAAATTTTTGCACCAATATTCATTTGGGAGATTGGTCTACAATTTTGTTTGTTTATTTTGGCTTCCTGGTTTAGGTATTAGCACAATGTTTGTATGATAAAAGAGATTTGGCTGAGCTCTTCTTGACCAATTTTTGAAATACTTTATATATAGAATTGGGAATAATTTTCTTTAAATATTTGGTAGAATTCACTTATAACTTTTTCTGACCCTGTAGATTTTCTCTTAGGGGATTTATTATTAACCACTTCAATTTAATTTTTTGGAAATGAGACTATATAAGGTTTTTTTATTTTTCTGTTCTGTTCATCTCAGGAGTTTATATTTTTGTAAGCATTCAACCATTTCACTTAAGCTGACAGATTAGTGAGCATACAATTGAGCAAAATAACTCTGAATTATTACTTTAATTTCCTCCTCCGGTGGTGGTAAGTTCAGCCTTAATTTTACCATCCTTAAAGAACTATTGAATGTACTCTTGGACTTAGTATTATCTAAACAATATCATAGATAGCTTTTAATATTTGGAAAATTTTAGATTTTATCAAATAATCTCATGATGTCCTATACCTTTGAACCTCAAAATAATATTCAATATTTTCTAACATATTCGGGGAGATTTCTACTTTTTCAAACTTGTTTATTCCAAGGAATTAGGCAGTGTGTTTATTCATGGATAGAGCTCAGATTTTATAAAACATTTTTATAAAACCTAATCTCTTGGCTTTTTAATATCCTGTAAATTCATACAACTGGCTCTAGAATAAAGTTATCTTTTTCCTTTCAATTTCAGTGTAGAGTAAAACAGCAAACCATTATTCTTCAGGGACTATAGATAAAATGCTTTTAAAAAATCATTCAATACTTTGAGTAAGTGGACTTAAATTGTAAATTCATTAAGTTAGCATGCATTCCAAATGGAAGGTTCATGTTAACCTTTCTGTAAAATCATAAAAGTTCAGCTAACTGAATCAGAAAAAAAAATTGTACAGATGCATTTGTCATTTATTTTTGCAAATCTGATACAAAATGATGGTGAAAGTGACTATTTATCTATGTATTATAGATTGAGAACCATTTCCAAATCCCCTACCTAGTTAAAAATAATCACTGACATTACACTTTGCTAGTCTACAATTCTTATTAATCTGAAATGTCCTTCATTGGGTCTTGCTACCAATCCAATGCATTATTCACCATGAGGCCTTTCTTCCAATACATATTCACATATATGACTAGATATGAACAAAAATACACATACCCATTGCCTAAAGAGTCAAAGGGCACAACCCAAATCTTCCTACTTTCTTCTATCATACCTTTAATTTGTACGATTACTTTCTTATAGAGAGTATCTATGTTTCTTAAGGTAAAATTAGAATAGATCAATTTCAATGTGGATGACTAGAAATTTGATGAACTCTGAGAACTGAAAATAAATTAAAACTATCAAAACAGGAATTTCAAGCCTTAGATGAAGAGAGAAAATCTTTTGTTTTAATGACAGCTCAATCATAAATCCTTGACATGGGGATACAAACTTATCATTTCCTCATTTACAGTTGTTTTTTACTCCACAGTGGTGCTAGGTGACCTACTACTTATTATATGATTGACTCTATGTTACTCTGCATATATCCAGGAACACACACATTGGTTTGTATGTTTGTATATGCAATTCATTCTTTGCATTCTAAAAACTTATATTGTACAGGAGTTTGGTGAACATGCAAAAATATATTTATATTGTAAATATGGATGATAATTATGTAAAAAAGTAATTTCAGTCAAAAGAATAAGGGGATTTATGATTTTCATATGAATTGATAAAATATGTGCAATGACTATACTAGCAATTTAAATTTCTCAAAGTTCCCATTTTCCTAGAAGATTCTGGTTAGGAGTTACACAATATAACTTAGAATGATCAATCAAGTCTGACAATTCCAATGTTTCTGTGTCTATTCCGTCCTTGTGTACTGCTCCTATACTGCTCACAGAACTCTGTTTCTATAACTCATAATCACAGCCTTCAAGACATAAAAAAACCTACTTAAGAACTTTATTGCTTTTATTCCAGCAAGTTAAGATTTCCTTCTCAGGAGAACTTCAGTTTTGCAAATTGCCTCACTCTGAAATTAATTAATTAGCTAGTCACTTAATTAATTAGATAGTTAATTAATTAGTCTCTAGTTTGTTTTGTTTTGCCCCTAGTCATTCTCAGATTAAAGAAAAACATATAAGTAAAATTCCATTGAAACAAACAAGTGAACAAGTGAGATCAGGAAAAGCCTTCCATAGAAAACATTTTCTAACCTGGGTTTTAAAGTAAGTTAAAGATTTCAACGGTGGCATTAAGAATTAATTCCTTGCATTGGAAATAGTAAAAATACAAGGCTTGCTTAAATGAAAAGTCATCTACAATTAACAGTAATGTGTTTTCTTGACTGAAACTTAGGTCATACAAGGTGGAATAAGGTCCGATTAGTCTGTTGCACGATTCTGGATTCTTAAATATGAGATAGAGGGCTTTGAATTTTCCTGCTATAAAGAAGAGGAATCATGACCCCAAATCTGGATTTTAGAAATATCAATTTAGCAGTTGAATGCATTTTACTTTAAAGTGGGGGAGAGATTACAGGTAAGAAAAACAATTGAGAGACAACTGATATAATCCAGCTGAGGTATCCTGATATATTCACCCAGGTGTCTATGCACCTGTAGAAAAGCAGAAAGATGGGGGAGTAGGCGAATTTCATAGGAGGGAGTCAATTAATTGTATATGAGAGAGGAGTGGTGAAAAAAGTCATGAATTAAAAATGACACTAATTTTCACTACATGATTGACTGGAAGAGATGCAGCAGAAGGGGTTTTAAATGAATTGAATAAACACTACTTTAGAAACTAAATTTAAAATTTATGAGTTACTAAGAATTCAAGCACATACATGTTCAACCTCTTTTTTTTGTTATAAATCACAAATATTTCTAAATAAGAAGCTAATATCATTTTCCACTGTTGCATTTTTAAACTTTTTTTTGTTTTGTGAAATGAATTTTTTTTACTTCAGGCACAATAACAACTCACTATATAAAATTGAAATGAAATGAGCTAAACTACATATGTAAGAAAAATTTAAAAAAATTTTTGCTGTAGGCAAGTGTAAGGTAATGATTTACAAGTTAAAAATAGAATAAATAATGGCTATTCCTTGTATAATTTTTCCTATCTAATTTGATCAAAGTAAAGCATAGAATGCTAAATATCTAAATATAAAAAAGATGTATCATATGTATGTCTTATAAAAACAAAACAACAACACTTCATATATTCTTATTTTGTCTGTGTTATATAGCCCCTGCCATTATATCTTAGTGAAGACATTAAAGTGATGGGAGAATTCATAAGAATTGAAGTTATAGTGAAGGACAGTCTTAAGTTAAGAAAAATAGTTGTCACTGTTTCAAAAGATAGAGGAGAAAAGAGTATACATCATAATTTATTATACAATCCAATCATGCCATAAAATTGAAGTATATAATGTTGATGGAGATATAAAAGTTTCGTAAGAAATGATTTCTAAACTCATGAAAATTCAATTATAATAGGAAATAAATTAACTTAAATAATAATAATACATAATAAGCAAATTGCAAGGAGAAAAATAAAGTACTACAATATGTTAGAGTAAATTGTAATTTTTGGCAAAGATAGTCTTAATGAAATAAATGATATTTGAGATAAGTTTTAAAGAGAGGTCTTCCATGGTAAAGGGGAAAAGACACATACAAAATATAAGGAATAGAATGATCACAGCAGACATGAATCAATCAAAAGTTTTTTTTAAACATTAAGTGTCAGACACTGTACGAGATACTGGGAATAAAAAGAAAAAAAATCTGTTTTTCAGTATACTTCTAATGGGGAACAAAAAGTATATGCAAAATACATTCAACATAAAGAAAATAGTCAAAGTTTTATAAGGCAATTTAATTTAAGTTAAATTCAGTAACTAAAGTAATGAAATTAATAGAGTGAATAAAGTAAGTGATATGATGTACATCATATGCAAATGCAGGAATGAGGAAAAGCTTCAGAAAAATATGAGAAGGAGGTATAGAAGGAAGACATTCCAGAATGGGAGAATAGACACTATAAAAAAACTGAGATGGGATTTATTTTTTTGTGGAAAAGCAAATGTCCTGTTTGCCTAAATCAGAGAGTGGAAAGGGGACACTTAATAGTGGTCCAAAGAACCTCGTTCCAAAGAGTATATAAAATAATAGCAAATGGCATAGCAAATTTTAAAAGAATTTATAACTTAGAGTAGTTTTTATTTTTCCCCCCTAAAAATAGTAGAAAGCTATGGAGTTAGTCATGTGGTCAGATTTTACATAAGAAAAATTATTTTGGCAGTAATTTGTTATTTTATTACCCAAGCAATAAGAAAATAGAGACAAGGAGACCAAACAGGAGACTACTTCAATAATTTAGCTGAGAGGTAATAGTGGAGACATGAATTAAAGTGTTACCTATTTATATAGAGAAATAAAATATAAAATATGTCACTGTACAAATTGAATATATAGTCAGGGGGGAAGAAGAGTCTTTAATAATGTTGAGTTTGCCAACCTGACAGAATAAAAGGCTAATATGGTATATGATAGAAATAGAAAATTTTGAAAGTGGGCAGATTTTTGCTTGGGAATAGGATGAGGATAATGAATGCAGTTTATATCTATTGAGTGTAAAATGTTGAAAATAGGAAATTTGAGATATGACATTGAAGGGCAGGGTAAAACTAATATACTGAGTTAGAGGTTTAGGTATAAGTACAGCTATAGATAGATCTAAATATCTATCTATATACAAATATATAGTTCTGAAAGTAATTGAATAGATATTATAGCTAAAGTTATAATTTAGAGCAGAATTATAAAGAAAGAAAAGGACAGTATTGTGGGGGGACAGTCATAGTTTGGGAATATGTTATGAAAAATAAGCTAGTAAAGAAAACAGAGTAACCATCTAGTTAAGGAAGCAAAAATAGAAAGAATAGATCATGAAATCCCCAAAAGGAGAAAATATTCAGGGAATGGAGAGAATGACCAAAGGTTTGAAATGTTGTAGATAAGACAAGCAAGATCAAGATAAGAAAACATCTTTAGATTCAATCATTTAATACTCATTAATAACTTTGAGAGAAAAAAAGCACTTGGCACTTCCGGGCAAGATGGCAGAGAGAAGACAGGGAACGTTATAGGTGCTCTCTCTTTCCCCTCAGAAATAACATGAGAAAAACATCCTAATAGAAATTCAATCAACAAAAGCCAGAAAGAGAAGCTAGAAGAACACCTGCCAATAAGATCTGTCTCAGGGGAGCATGGGTGAACCTGGAGATGAGAGAGCAGAGGATCAGCCCAGGGATGGCAGCTGGGGGAAGCCAGAGGGTTAGCCTCAATCATAGAGATTTCAGTGAGTGGTGGGTGTGAGATCCAGCTTCCAGCTTTAGCTGTGGAGTCTGGGGGGTCGGGTAGGAACTATTGGAGGTTGGGTTCCAGCACAGAATCTCAGAGCATGCCTGGGAAAAAAAATCTGGGCCAGTGACATGAGCTCCATACTTTCAGCACAACCTTTTACCCAGAACAAAAAATACACAATGCCCCCTCCCCAGTACCATGAACCCCTCAGGGCAACAGAATTCACTCAACATAAAGAGATTAACTCCCCCCCCAGGGCCTAGCCCAGTGTTCAAAGTCTACTCAGATCCTGCTGCTGAGGACATCACTCCAGAAAAAGCAACCAACACCCCCTAATGGCTGGTCATTGGAATTACTAATCCAAGTGAATAAAGCCTCTAGGATCTTCCAAAGCAAACTTCTGTGAGACAGCCCCTCTGTGAGACAGCCCCTTCCCCAACACAAGATGAAAAAAAAAAAAAAAGCCAGAGAAAAGGGGGGTCCATGGAGAATTATTTACAAGGAATAGAATCTAATCCAGAGAAATCTAGCACTGCTGAGGATAATATGAATTGGTCTCCCACCTAGAAAACCTTCCTTGAAGAAATCGGGAAGGAGGTTAAAAATCAAGTGGAAAAATTGGGAAAAGAATCTCAAGAGAAACTTAACACATTGCAAGAAAAAATTAGTATGTCGCAACAAGCAAACAAATCATTGAGAAAAAAAAAAACAATTGAACAAATACAAAATGAGAATAACTTTCTCAGGTCTTCATTTGGACAAATGCAAAAAGAAAAATGATTCTCTCAAATCCTAAATTGGACAAACGCAAAAAAGAAAATGATACTTTCAAAACTACATGGGCAAATAGAAAAGTCCTTCAAAAATAGAATGGACCAATTGGAAAAGGAGTTTCAAATGATTAAAGAAGAAAAATCTTCTTTAAAAAAAGAATGAAATTAATGGAAACTAATGACTTCATGAGACAACAAGATTATGTTAAACAAAACGAAAAGATTGAAAAAGTAAAAAAAAAAAAATGTAAAGTAACTCATCAGCAAAACCAATGAAGAAGGAAGAATATGAGAATTATTGGCCTTCCTGAAAACACTGAAGGGAAAAAATCCTGGACTTAATATTGAAGGATTTAGTGATGGAAAAGTGTCCTGATATCATAGAACCAGAGGCCAAAATAGTTATTGAAAGAATGCATAGATCCCCTCTGGAAAGAGATCCTAAAATGAAAACACCAAGGAATGTTGTGGGCAAATTCCAGGACTATCAGATAAAAGAAAAAAAAACCTACAAAAAAATTTAAATACCAAGGAGCCACACTAAGGATTACACAGGACCTGGCCAGAGCAACATTAAGGCATCAAAGGGCCTGGAATGAGATATTCCAAAGAGCAAGAGATCTTGGAATGCAGCCAAGAATCCACTACCCTGCAAAGCTCAGCTTTCTCATCCAGGGAAAATGATGGACATTTAATGAAATCGTAGACTTCCAAGATTTCATGATGAAAAGACCAGAGCTACATAGAAAATTTGGACATCAAACAAGAGGCTCAAGAGACACATGAAAAAGGAAAAAAAAACTGCTATCCAATAAGATGCAACTGGCTATATATCCACTTAGGAGAAAGAGTCTCATAACTCTTGAAAATTGTAACTCTATTAGAGAGAATATACATAGCCAGAAGAAGTGATGGGTACTCGAAACTTTTCTGTGACTCAGAATTATTTAAAATATACTTAATTCCCTAAATGCTAATACCCCAAAATGACTAATCTGCAAATATATATATATATATATATGTATATATATATATATATATATAGTATATATATATATATACATATATATATATATATATATATATAACAAAAATGTATATGTACAACCACAGAGGGGAGGGGGGAGTGGGAAGGGATGGTGGAAGGAAATTTTTTAATTTTAAAAATATATATTGCATATGGATGAATGTTGTAAAAATTTCCATAACATATTTGAAAATTAAAATATTAATTAAAATAGTTTTCTTTGCATATAAAAACTGAAAAATCCATATTTGGTTAGAAAAATACTATTTAAAAGAAAAGAGGCTAGGGTGTTGGTTTTCTTTCATTGCTATTTTTATTTAAATACTAGTGTTCTTAATATATCATCTTTACATTTTTGAAACGTTTTTTAGGAAATATATTTTTAATTCTGGGGGAAAGATGAATTTAAAAGGGAGACACTTGTGTAAAGGAATCATGTCTGGTAATTCATATTCTGATCAAGAACAAATGAGACATTCATATATCATGTGACAGTTAACAATAAAAGACCAAGTTTCACATAGGATGGAAAGGATATTCAGCAAAGATGCAGCACTTAGGCACAACTTCTTACCTCTATATTCACCATTGTGAAGGTTATAATCCATACTGAGGGATTAACAACACTGACGTTTCATTTTTCAACTTAAAATAAATTTTATTTTGATTATACTTTTGGTATTATTTAGCAAAAGGAAAAATGCTAGATATTACAGATATTACTCCTACTAAATCATTTCCACTATCATCTAATTATCAACAAAAAGAAAATAAATGAATGATGTACAGGTCTGAGACTTCTGAGTAGAGTTCAAAATAGTGACCTATCTCATTCCTTAATCCCAAAATATGATTTACTACATAAGTTTTGCTCTCTTACTTTATGCTTCCATATAGAAGTCAATAGAATGATATAAAAATAAATATTGACAGACAAAATTGTGTGAAAGATCTAGCTATACTGTTTTGAAGTAATGATTATCCATACTCATAACAATAAAATATATATAAATATATACATATAAAAAAGTATACAAGTTTCTACAGGAGAAGCAAGCTAGGTTTCCTGCCATCAAAGGGATTATCATTTAAGCATTTTTGTTAAAATAAAATTTCTATGGCACATTCACTCCCAAATCCCAGTTTTTCAGACTAGCATATAAACCAAGGCGCTAGTTCCCCTTTGGAAGATGATGTGTGACAGAATATAAAGGAACAGTTTACTTTCTTTAATAAAGTTTTAAAGAAAAAAAACAACAATTTTATAACTGGTAAATAATAAATGTCTTATAAACCTTCAATCCCAGTTTATATGTCTATTAACCTAGTATAGATAAGCAGTTGCTTAATAAATCTCCAGATTATTATCTTCAAAAGGATGTAAAGATCATCCAGATTTCACTGCAGCATTCAGATTTTAGTTCTTTTTCATACAACTTTGCAGACTTCTTATATATTTGAACACAATAGCAATTTATGAGTTTTTCTGCTGAACGGCACTTGTTTTCTTGACTTTCTGTGTCCATTACCATCTTGATAAAATTCGGAAGCTCACTTGAAGTGAAATCTTTACTCACTCAAAAGGAATTACTCATTAGCTAATTAATGCAGTATTAATACTAATTTTCTTCAGTTAATCTGAGAGACAAAGTGGGCTATTTCTTTCTTCTCAGCTCTCCTAAACAAAGATTACTATAAAACCTGGCTTAGCAAAGTTTTCCTTATAACATACCAATCTGTTCAATCCAAGAAGGAAAAAGTTTTCATCAGTAGCCGATACCAGTGAAACCTAAAAAGTACAATTTCCTTCATCTTTTTTTTAAGATTTAACAAAGGAATTTCCAAAAATTATTCAGATTCTACTTTATATTCAAATTAATTATTTTTTACTATAATGATAGTATGATATATTGCAAAGTTCTGTGTCCAATATCCAATAGCTATGCCTGGAACAAGTCATTTAGCCTGTCTAAGCCTAGGTTTCTTATGTATAAAATGGGAATTTTAATACTTGCACTATTTCAAATGATTCTCATGAAGATCAAATGAAATATTATAAAGAAAGCAATATAAAATACTATCCAAACAAAAAATCCCTTCATGAATTCAAACTAATTAAATATCATTAACATTCAGATTCTTCTTTTAAACCTAAAAATTATTTACTTACCTTGAATCTCACACTGTTTAGCATCCCAAACAATTATGCATCATAAAATGGAATAAATAATAAGTTTTCCTTTTATACAGATAAAATAATATATAGCATGCAGAAGACATAAATTAAATCAATGTATCAAGGTGATATATGGCATGTACCAGTCTAACTCTCTTGTTTAATAATTCAGTATCATTAAATATTGCTAGAAGTTTGCAAGTTGCAACCATATTTTTCTCAAAGTTTGATTTAATTGTTTTGTGTAGCTTGATTGTTCTCCTCAGGCTTATTTCTTTGAAAAATTTGGCTTAAAATATCATTAGGAAAGGAAATAATTGAGAAGTAATTGTTAAGGAAAAATGCAAATAATATGGATATACACATAAGAAAATAATTGAGATGTAGAAGATCAAGAGCAATTCCCATGTATTAACAAAATTAGGAAAGTTCTCATTCTAAATATCTAGTCATAGGAGAAAAGGAAATCAAAACACCTCTGAAGTTTTACATCATACTTATCAGATTAAAAAATGGAAAGAAAATCAGAGAAGAGATAAGAAAAAAGAATAGAAACCTAAAAGATAGAAACTGTAAAAGTTAGAGGGGGTCTAGAAATACAAGCACATAAATTGTTTGTGGCAATTTAATTTTTCTAGTCATTATGGAAAATATTAAAATGATTTAAAAGTAAACAAAATGAATACAATATGTACTTTGGTCTAATTGTTGTTGTTCATTCTTTGTTTCTGAAGAGCATCAATGATAACACAGATGAAGTTTTGGTTTGCATATGAACATATTTAAGTGAGATACAGTTGTGCAAAGTTATCAGTCTCATTCTCTCTTCCGGAGTCATCATATTCCAGTGGCAGCTCTATAAAGGGTTTGGTAAGCCCTCACACCAAAGGTGTTACTACTGGACATTTCATTCACTCTTCAGTAATTGAAAAGTCTAAGAAATAGTCATGAGCAGTAAAATATTTATAATAGAAAATATTTATATAAATTTTATATTAACAAAGAACTGGAAATAAGTTATCTGTACATTTATTAGGGAACTGGATTACAGCCAAAATATAATAGAAAAATATTATTTTATGAAAAATGATTAAAAGGAAGAATTAAACAGTTGGGAGAAATGATTAAAAGGAAGAATTAAGTTCATGCAAAGCAAAACAAGAACAACAAGGTAAACAATGCAGATCACTGTAATAAGACAGTTACAGTGACCAAACTTGTTGCAAAGGAGAAATGCTCTTTATTTCTGATAAACTACATTTCCCTTCCTTTTTCTATATAGTTTTATATGGGTGGTTCTCTGGATAAAAGAGTAGGAAAGCACATTTTGGAAATGAAGATTTAATAATAAAATATCAGTAAATATTTTAAACAAATTTTCAAAAACAAATTTCATTTTATAATGGTTTAGTGGAAAATTTCACTTTAAATCATTTTCAGATTGTGGTACTAATAACAAAACCCTGCCAACTAAATATTCTTGAAACAAAAACTTGATTATGTCACATAGTTATTACATGGAAACAAACTCCTATAGTCCTATATTGCCTCTAAAATAGAATGTGATGCCCTTTTATTAGTACAAAATGTCTGACTCCAAACTATTGAAGTCAAATGAGCCAGAGGGAGAGAAAGTTTTCAATTTTAAAAAGTATTGGAAACTTACATACATAGAGTTAGGTAGAGATAGATTTTTTTTTGGGGGGGGTGGCTTCTCCAGCATTATAGCAGGGGCTGAAAGTAAGATGAACAAATTTGTAGGGAATTTGGTTATATCAATAGGAAAGCTTAGCTTTTCATAATGGACATATTAGGCATCTACTACTTTATAATTAAGATACACGAAAATGAAAACTCACTCACTTCTGCATTTCATAAATGAGCTTATTTTATACCCTTACTTTGCTTTCCCTTCTTTTTTCAGGTTCTATGAAGGGAATAAAGAAGAATTTAAAGCATTAATGAAAGGTTCATAATATATAAGACTATAAAATCTGGAGATTATGCGACAAAATAAGGAATAATATCTCCCCATCAGAATCTTATATTCTATTGTGCTATGGCAGCATATATAGAAATAAATAAATTCAAGATGATTTGAAAAAGAAGCAAATATCAACAAAGTGATCAAGATGGATGTTCAGTATATACTACTGATTTAGTCTTGAGAAAACTAAAGATCCTATGAGATGAATATGAGAATACATGGGGGGGGGGGAGAGAGACAGAGAGAGAGATGAATTTCAGAAGGAGCAAGTAACCAGTTAGAAGTACAAGATTTTGCATTGTTAAGAAAGCCACGAACGGGGGTAGAAACAAGAAGGTGGAAAGAAGTCACAAATTCCCCTGAGCTCCCTGACAAAACTGCTGGGAAAACTGAAAAATACTATCATGTCATACTATTCCAAGAAAAAGTCAAATTGAGTACAGGATTTTGACATAAGACAAAAAGGAATAGTCTAACTATCAGATCCACAGACATAGGAGAAGTTTATGACCAAACCAGAGATGGCATTATAATATGTAAAATGGATAAACTTGATTACAATAAATTAAAAAGGTTTGCACAAACAAAACCAAGATTAGAAGTAATAAAGAATTTTCACAGCTAGTTCTTCTGATAAAGGACTCATTTCAAAATAAAAAAGAACTGAGTAAAATTTATAAGAATAAAATTCAGTATGACTGTTAATATATGAAATGATCTCCTGATTCTGCCTACATTACTTTCCATGAATTCAATAGGTCTTCCCAGATTTTTCTGAAATATTAAATCTTGTCATTTTTTCTAACATAATATTATTATAATCGAACAATACAAATGATACACATTCCCCAATTGATGGATAACCCTTCAATTTCCAATTTTATGCCACCACAAAAAGAGAAGCCATAAATATAATTTGTACATATAGATCACTTATCTTTTTCTTTTATCATTTGAGAAACAGCCGTCATAATGATTGATGAATTAAAGGGTATATAGAGTCTTAAAGTGCTTTCAGAACAATGGATTTATTCACAATTCCACTAGTAACTCATTACCATACTATTTTTCCCACATTTTCGAAAGGTGTAGTTTTCCTTTTCTGCAATGTAAAATGATGTAAATGTTAACTGATGTGATGATGTAATTTAAAACAGATAGGCATGAAGTGATACCACAGAATTGCTTATTTTGCATTTTTCTAATCTTATCTGAATAAATACATTTTATTTGACTATAGATAGTGTTGCCTTCTGAAAAACACATATTCAAAATCCTTTGATCATTTTTAATATTTCTGAGTGGCTCTTATTTTTATAAATTGAACTTAATTGCCTATAAATGTAAGAAATGAAGTTTTCATCAGAGCAACAGATTATAAATGATTTTGATATTATATTATCATATATAGCAACTTTTGCAAAGGGGGCTTTCCCAAAAATCTCTTTTAATTAGGTATATTTTCCCTTTTTCTGCCTATTTTATCTCTCTTGAAGCATAAGAGAATTTGTTCCAGTCTCTTTTTTTTTAAACTCAGAGTATCTTTCAGTTTTATGTGTGTTTCTTGTAAACAACACATTTTTTTTTTTATTTTTGCAAGGCAAATAGGGTTAAGTGGCTTGCCCAAGGCCACACAGGTAGGGAATTATTAAATGTCTCAGACCGGATTTGAACCCAGGTACTCCTGACTCCAGGGCTGGTGCTTTATCCACTACGCCACCTAGCCGCCCCAAACAACACATTTTTTAATTCACTTTCATTTTATGGGTGACTTCATTCCATACACATTTATGATTACTAAGTTTTTCCCTCCATTTTTTTCTGTTTATATATCCTGGTCCTCTTCAAAAATATGTTTTAATGCTGACCATTGCTTTCCCTTATCTACCCACTCTTTTATCACTGTCCCTGCCTCTTCTTCCTTTCTCCTTCTACTTTTGTGTGGTGTACAATAGATTTTTATATCCAATTGAGTGTGTGAATGTGTATATATAGTCCTTCTTCATTAAACCTATTCTTATTAATCTGAGGTTGAAATTTTGCTTTCCATACTCCCTCCACTTATCCCTCCTCTGAAAATGTTCTTTATTTGTGAAATTCTCTTATGTAAGATAGTTTCCTTTAGTCTTACTTTCCCTTCTAGGGAGAGAGGTAAAGGTAATATTCATAAGGTAAAAAAAGGTTCTCATACTGATCCTTTGTTGTCTATGTTGCTCCAAAATATAGTTCGATGCATTGTTTTAAGATTATTTGGAGGAGAATGTTTGGAGAAGTTCAGATGTATTGCACTCTCTTTCAGTCACATTGATTCCATCCCAAAGCTTAGATTTAATAAATTCAATCCCAAGGTGAACATATTCTCTCATTTTGTCGCTAAAAATCTCTATTTGTCTTTCTGTTTCTGACTCTCTCTCTTTATCTGTTTCTCTCTCTGTCTCTCTATCTCTGTTTCTCTGTCTCTGTCTCTGTCTCTCTCTCTCTCCATATATATGTAGAGAGAGAGAGAGAGGTATATATATATATATATATATATATATATATATATATATATATATATATATACATATACATATATATATACATATATATTATATACAAATATATTTGTATATATGTATGTATGTATGATTATATGTATCTTCCTTTGCTAGAGTCTTATAGGCTATCTAGTAGCTGCTCATCAACTGATGCAATTTAAACTTCTCTTTTTCCAGCCATGCCCCATAACTTAGTGATCTACAATCAAACAGACCATGTGGGAGGAATTGCTGTCCTTCAGTATCTATCACCTTCTGGTTTGAATCCTTTTTTTTAGGTTTTTGCAACGAAAATGGGGTTAAGTGGCTTGCCCAAGGCCACACAGCTAGGTAATTATTAAGTGTCTGCAACCAGATTTGCACCCAGGTACTCCTGAGTGCAGGACCGATGCTTTATCCACTACACCACCTAGCTGCCCCGAGTCCTTTTTCTTTAATTAATTTCCAAATCTGGTAAACAGAGAGTACAGAAATTAGAGCTGTGTGAGAATGTGTCTTTGTCTCTGTTTGAGTGTGTGTATGTGTGTGTGTGTGTGTGTGTGTGTGTGTGTGTGTGTGTATGTCTTGGTGTATGTCTATGTAAAACTTCACTATTGAAAGTTATAGATCTGTTTTCAGAATCATATGTTTAAATCTGTAAAATGAAATACCATAGTATTTCACCGGAAACTACAAAATTAATGAAAATTATAACATTTTCTTTTTTCTTTTTTTTGCAAGGCAATGGGACTAAAGTGACTTGCCTAAGGTCATTATTAAGTATCTGAGTCTGAATTTGAACTCAGGTTCTCCTGACTCCAGGACAAGCACTCTATCCAGTATGACACTTAGCTGCCCCTATTTCTATATAATTTTATAAATAATCCTCCCTCATTCCCAAAATCAATTAATGTGCCATGGGTTCATATACCTGATTTAGTTTAATATACCTCGTTTTAGTGAGAACTAATGCATTTTAATTGTCCTTATTGACATTTCATATAGAGTTTAGGAAATCTGAAGAAAAACCTTACAAAGATCTAACAATTTCTAAAATTCAAAGCCAGTAAATACAGGTAATTGTAAAAAGCAATGAAATGCTAGCTGTTATGACTCAAAGTATTATTCATATTTTTTCAGCATTTTTTTTGCTGGCATTAGAGCAGATCATGAACCAGGGTACCTTTCATGGTTATGTATTATACATTATCATTTTCTAAGTTGAAAAAATAGAAAAACTAGTGAACTTATTACAAATTTTGTTATCATTAGAAAAATGAAACAAAGATTTCTCATTGCTATATATTTCATGCATAATTGCAAAGTTCAAAAATAAATCCTAACTGGAAAAGGTACTTGACAGTAGTTTTTCTCCATTTACTTTTTCTCATTCACATGCCTAAAATATTTCTCTAGATATTTTGCTTCTTTTCACTTCTTTCTTTAAATGAAGAATCTCAATGCAAATTAGAAATTATATCAGTTAAATATAAACTTCTTTAAGACAAAGATTGTTTGGTTAGGACAACAAATTCTTTGAATTGAATTAGATTCACAATGCAAATGAATTACTTTTTTTAATTCCCTTACTGAAATACTAACTTGATACCCAAAACCTATTCTAGCATTTCAAAGCAAGATACTATGAAAAATCATGTACTGTTGAATAGTGACTCTTTTGCAGGACTATATGCTATGCTACATAATACTTCTTATCATAATAGTATTAACAAAGGAAAGAATATTTTATGACTAAAAAAACAGTTTCAAGCAAATTAATAGATACACAAAATGTATTTTATATGGATGCAACCTGATAGTCAACATGCCCTGCTATATACAGATGCACCAACTTCCTAGAAGGAGGCATGTTTCCATGCTGCCAAGTCATCTATACTGTTACCACTTGAATAGCTAAAAGGTAGGAAAAACAGCAGTGAGGTGGGTTACTAAAAGGAAACTATTTCTCTTTTGGCAAGCATGCTGCAATGCTGATGCCAAGAACAGAAGGAAAAAATGTTCCTGACTATCTGTACTATCTTGAGAGTCCAAATGCAAGCAGAGACCACTTAAACATGGTATTATATACCTCACCTCCAAGCTGAGAAAGTAAAAATAAGCTATTGTTACATTCTGCATGATATTTATAGACATTAGGTTTGTTTTCTGTTACTTTCTATATGAGAGGAAAAGGAATAGAGCCATATTTGTATGATAATAATAAAGAGAGGTACCTATTATTAAACAGTTATTGATATTTTTGTTGTTATTCCTCTGATACAATTTATTATGTGGACAAATATAGTTTAAAGAATTCATTTAGAAAAATAAATTTTGATCTCTTTTTCTAATCTCCTGTGGCATTATATGGATAATACAATTTTAGAGCTAGAAAAGAAGTTAGAGAAATTTTCCACGTTTGCGTCCTTTTAAGATAAGAACCAAGTCAGAGAGGTTACATGACATCTTTTAAGTTGTATGATCAAGTAGAATTGAGAGTCAGTCCAATGGTACTTTCTGAAAAGTATTTTAAAAAGTAAGAATATTGAATAGCACAGTGTTCACAGAAATTGTTCTAATAATGGATTCTAATGAAACAAAACAAAAGCTTGACTAAAGTTTTAATGGCCAGTGCAACTTGAGGAATTAAAAGGAAGATTATTAAACAGTGAAAGAAATCTCTATATAGCTAATGTATTGCATATATATGTATATACATATATATGCATTTATATACATACTATAAGTGCACATTTGTATATAAGCATACAGATTTCCCCTACTCTGTGCAAGGTAAATCTGCCATTAGAAAGTATTCTTCTTGAAGGCAAGGACTGATTTTCCTTTCCCTTTGTATTCTCAGTATTCAATACATTGCTTGATACACACACACACACACACACACACACACACACACACAAACACATATATATAATTTAATAAATTATTTCTTGTTTGTTATACAGACAGACTTTTCTTTACTATAAAAGGTAGATTCCTAAAGTGACTAGATTTTAGTATGGGGGATTCTTTGAATTTTAGGATTTGTTGAAAGAATAGGAGATCAATAATGATATCTCTGAAGCAAACATAGTGTTACAATGGTTATTGCCTCATAACCACTAACGTTTTTTCTCTATGTTGGGTTACTAGATTTTGATGTGAAAACACATGGGAAAAAATCATTTTTTCATAGCACTATTTTATTTAATATCAGAAGACTTATTTAGTATTTTTCTTGAATATTAGGCACTTAACATTTTCTATTCTGTGTTATGATTATTTGTGTTTCTTATATTCCACAGATTGGAAATTCTGTAAGACCAGAAACCATTGTACTTTTTAATCTTCATATCCTCCATCACTGCACAGTGCCCTGACAATTATTAACTGCTTGTAATGTGTGAACTATGTGCTCTCTTTGTCCTACTCATCTCTAGACCAGATGACTTTCACATCAGAGTTAACAATATTATGACATAAATTTCTCAAATAGAATTAAGTCTATTTTTGAGCCATTTATGATCCCTTTAAAGCATTGCAAATTTTTACCCAAAGGTGAAAATATATGCATTATTCCGCATACACCTACCTCAGCACAAAATAATGTATATTATTTCATACATAATTATCACCTACATGCACTGTTAAAACTCTTCCCTTATAAGATTCCCTTTCCTTTAAACCATCCTTCCTATTATGGTCAGAACATAGTGAAACTTTTGTCAACTTACTGTTGGCTTAAAAAAAAAAAAAAAACTCAGTCACCACAACCCCCACAACTGTAGCTGGGAAGAAGTCAAAATATTGAAAGTATTCAGTTTTGTGCTTCTAAACTTCCAGATTAGAGATTATAGCATGAAAGGGGTCAAGATGGCCAATATGAATATAATTAGTGAAAAGTGTACAGGAATGAGTGAAATAAGTAGAGAAAGGTATCTATCTTTCATATTCCTATTATCTTCAGCATTTCTAATGTGGCTAACATATGTGAGAATAGAATTTAGGTAGCAAGAATAATTAGTTAATGTAGGCAAACCCCACAAATTTGCTACATTGAGCTTCAAGACCATAGACTTCCTAGAAGCAACCTCATGTTTCTCATCACTACTTCCCATATCTATAACCATCTCCTATAGCCTCTCATGAATTTCCTGCCACTTCAATCCTGCAACACAATGGACCTTAAGAATTTGTGTTAGAAATCACCAAAAAACTCTGAGTTATGAGTCTCCTTCAAATAGCTTCAAAATAAAGCCTTAAAATACCAGATGAGTCATTTTTTCCCAGCCTAAGACAACTCAGAAAGTCGGCAGGAGAGGTCCATGATACCAAAGTGAGGACAGCCCTGAAGCACGCAGGGCCATAGCAGTAACCCACAGCCTTAGAATTGCTAAAGATGGAGTTAAGTGACTCAGCCCAGAGATGGTAAGGAAATAGTTCAGCTGTTCAGAAATATACTTCACTGGCAAAACGTGCAGGACCCAGTGGTATTTGGCAGTTGTCTTATCCATGCACAGTGACAGTGCTAGAGCAGAGAGGAGTGCTAGTGCTTTTGGTTTCAGAAGAACAGGACATGTGGTCATAATTTCAGTGACCCTGAGGAGTCAATACTTGTGGCTACAGGGAATCAGGGGTATTTCTTAGTTAAAGATTAGTGGACAGACCAGAAGAGCAGTGACCAAATTTCCTCTCATATCATACCATTTAAAAAAAACACTGAAAACTTGTAGACCTGTGGAACTCGCTCTGAAAACAACTGCAAGAAAAAGTATGAAGCTTACAGAGTGCTTTTTCAAACCCATGCAAGTAGAGCCCAATTGTAACATAAAATTCAAAGTGAACAAATATGCTGGAAAAATGAGCAAACAGTAAAAACAACAACAACAATGAGCCCTTGACCATAAAAGCTCCAACTGTGACAGAGGAGAATAAGATAGAAACTCAGAATAATAAATGTAAACAACCACAAGTACAACCTCAAATTAAAAAAATGATAATGGTACACACAGTCATAAAAAATTCCTGGAAGAGTTTCTTATAAGAGTGGTAGAGAAAAAATTGGGGAAAGAAATAAGAATGAGACAGGAAAATTATGAAAAGAGAATTATTGGTTTTGTTAAAGAAGCAGAATAATGCTGCAGAAAATTGCACCTAAATAATACTGTTGGAGAAAGAGAAATTGAACAAGCAATCAATGAACTCCATGTGAAAAAGTCTCCAGGGTCAGGTGTCTTTACAAGTGAATTCTACCAAACATTAGAAGAACAATCCAGGTCTATATAAACTATTTGAAAAAAGAGGTAAAGAAAGAGTTCTACCAAATTCTTTTTATGCTACCAACATAGTGCTGATACCCCTACCAGGAAAGGTTTAAGGGCAGCCAGGTGGCACAGTGTTTATATTAAAGCACTGACTTTGGAGTTAGTAGGACTGGAGTTCAAATACAGCCACACTTCATACTTATTAGCTGTGTGACCTTAGCAAGTCACTTAACCCTGATTGCCTTGCATCCAGCATCATCTCCAGTCATCCTGATTCTTCATTTCTGGCCATTGCACCCAGAGACTCTGGAAGAGAAAGTGATATTGTTGATCTAGCACAGCCCTCCCTCACTGAAAATCAAATCATGTGTTTGTCATGTCATCACCTCCCTTATATCATGATCCTCTTCAACAATGAAGCATAAAACATCATCAGTGCTGATACTTGAACTAGTAAGAAGCTAAAAGACAAAGAAACTCATAGACCAATATCTCTAAAGGATATTGATACAAAATTAAGTAATATTTCATCCAAGATATTAAAGCAAGTTATTATTATGGTAATATACCAGGATCAGTTAGGATTTATACTAGGTAGGCAGGAATAAATTCAATGTTAGAAAAACAACCATCATAATTGACCATATCAAGAACAAAACTAATATAAGTCATATGATTGCCTAATAGATGCTGAAAAAGCCTTTGCCAAAATGCAGCATCCATTTCTTTTTAAAGAAAACTTCCCTGGAGAATATAAAATATAGGAATATAGGAATCTTTCCTAAAACTATCAGCAAACATTATATGTAATAGGCATTCTAGAGGCATTCATATAAATATCAGGAGTGAGACAAGGGTTGTTATTATCATCACTATTTTTCAATATTATATTAGATATTTTAGTTTTACCAATAAGAAAGGAAAAAGCTTTGAAGGAGTTAGAATAGGTAATGAGTAAGTACAACTTACAATGCATATGTTATGATAGTATACTTGGAGAACCTTAGAAAATCAACTAAAATACTTGAAAAAAATCAACAAACTTGGCAAAGTTGCAGTATATAAAATAAAATAAATGTAAAATGGATAATTTTGACTGCATTAAATCAAAAAAGATTTTTATATAAATAAATGCGATGGAATGAAAATTAGATGAAATGTAGAAAGCTGCAAAATAATTTCCATAGCTACTGTTTCTTGTAAAGGATGAATTTTTAAAATTAATAGAGAACTAAATCAAATTTATGAAAATACAAATCATTCTCTAAATTATAATTGGTCAAAGGATATTAATAGGCAGTATTCAGATGAAGAAATTAAAACTATCTATAGTCTTTTATTTGAGAGTTTTGGAATTTGGAGTTTTTAATCTTGTGGTCTCTTTATAGAGGAGTTCTGTGGATTATTTCAGTGGTTATATTATTTTCTTCTTCTAGCAGATTTGAATAATTTTCCCTTATAATTTCCTTCAAAATATTTTCCAAGTTCCTTTTCTTATCCAGGCATTCCAGTAGTACAATGATTCATAGATTGTCTCTCCTAAATCTATTTTCCAGGTCATTTGATTTTTCTAAAAAGTACTTTAACATCTTCTTCAATTTCTTCAGCCTTTTTATTTTGTTTAATGGAATCTTGTAGTCTCATATATTCACTGATTTCAGTTTTTCCAGTTCTAATTTTTAGAGTTTTATTTTCTTCAATTACCTTTTATATTGGCTTTTTAAAGGTGTGGAATTCTCTGGTCAATTTTTCATAATTTTCCTGAATTACTCTCACCTTTCTTCCATTTTTCTTCTTCCTCTGTTCATCAGTGTTTAAATTCTTTTAAGTTCTTCCAAGAGTTTTTGTATCTGAGTCGAATTTATAGGCTATTTTGATACATCCCCTTGTGAGTGATTTTTCACTGGTTTCTTTTTTTTTAGAGTCTACTTCAGAATGGCATTGCTGTCATTTTTGTAAGTAAAATAGTTTTCTATAGCGAACTCTTTTATCTTTCCTGCTCATCTTTTCTGTTTTACCTCTGTTCCTGGGATACAGGGAGCATAGATCCGTCTTTTTTTTTCCTGGACTTGGGTTTGATCCATGGCTTGTTGTCGACCAAGATGTAACCTATTCAGTCCAGGTCTTGCCTTTGCAGAGGTTTGTTTCCTCCTTCTACCACTCTGAATTAACAGTGGTTTGTTCTTGACCCAGTCTGTCTTTTACCACTGTGTTCCCAGGGTTCAGACTTCATTTGGGGTTGGTATCCTCTCTATTGGTTTGCTATCTAGTTGTGGGGACCTCTGCTCTTTGTCAAGCTGTTGGGACCTAGATTAGTCTGTGGCTAAAAGTCTCCCACTGTCTTTCCTGCTCTCCCACATCCTTGACTTTTCTTCTCTTTTCCCCCCCAAAGAGACAGACCTTCACTGAAGATCCTCCATGATGTCTACAGTTGAAAGCTTCTTTGAATTTTCTCTTTTTTTTCCTGGTGGGATCTGCAGCTTCAATATCAGAATAGAGGCTTCATTTATCTTCAGTCAGAAAGACTCCGGGAGCATGTTAGTTTCATGCCACCATCTTGTCTCTGCCTCAGAAGTCAAAACTATCTATAGTCTTATGAAAAAATGCTCCAAATACATAAGGACTAAAGAAATGCAAATTGAAACCACTCTGAGGTACTACCTCATCCTATCAGATTGATTGAAAATGACAAAAAAATGATCAGTATTGGAGAGGATGTGGGGAAGGTAGGATACTTATGCACTGTTGGTGGAACTGGAAACTAATCCAATTATTCTGGAGAGCAAATTGAAACTATTTTTTTTGCAAGACAATGGGGATAAATGACTTGCCCAAGGTAATACAGCTAGGTAATTATTAAATATCTGAGGCTGGATTTGAACTCAGGTCCTCCTGACTTCAGGGCCAGTGCCCTATCCAGTGTGCTACCTAGCAGCTCCCAATTTGGAACAATTTGGGAATAAAACTTTTGTATTCACTTTGATTCTACAATATCACTATTAGGTCTATATTCCAAAGAGATCATAAAAAGGAGAAAAGACTCACACGTGCAAAAATATTTTTAGCAGGTCTCTGTACTGACAAAGAAGTGGAAATTGAGGGAATTCCCATTAATTCGAGTATGACCAAACAAACTATGGAATATGGATATCATGGACTACAAGTATTCTGTAAAAAGTCATTAGTGGTAAGACTTCAGAAAATCATGGAAAGACTTGCATGATCTGTTGCAGAGTAAAGTGTGCAGGACCAGTAAAGCATTGTACTCGCTATTAGTAACATTGTAAGAGGTTCAGCTATGCTGCAGACAAGTACTTTAGACATTTCAGAGATCAAGAACAATCCAAGACCTGTTAAAAAAATACCATTCATATCCAAAGAAAAATATATAGATTCTGAATTCAGAGCAAAGCATACTAGGTTTACTGTTTAAAAATTTTTATGCTTTTATTTTCTTTTTCATTCTTTGCACTTATTTCTAATTCTTCTTCCACAGCATAACTATTATGCACTAATGTTGTATACAGCCAATATCAGATTGTTTGCTGTAGTAGGGATGAAATAATGAATTAAAATTTCTGAAGTGTTAACACATTGTGGGTTGGTCATTGCCCTTCATCACCAAAGACAAAAATGATATCACTATTTTAGAGACAAACTACAATGTGTCCAAATGTGACTGTTCAAACCTAATACAAGCTCAGAATGCTCTATCATAGGTAAAACAGAAATAATCCATATGAACATCTGGGGTGGGTACTCTAATGCTTTACAAAGAAATATTGAGACATTAATTCTAGGTAGTCCTGTGTCAGTATCTCCCATTTTGCACAATAAATTCTAAAAATCTTAAAATAGATCTTGATAGTGTCCTTGAATTGCTTTATTCTGATTCCCTTATGAGCACTTGCCTTATGTGAGTTCTGCATAAAATAGTCTTTTTGGCAAACATATGTTTGACTTTAAATAATATGGTCAGTCCTTCAGAGTTACACTTCTTTAGTAATGTTTGAGTATTTGGAAGTTAGCTTGAGAAAGAACAACCTATTCCTTTTACCTTTAAAGAGATGGATAATGGAAGCATCCTTGGGATAACTTCTTCATGCAATATAGCTTGGAAATTTTCTGTTAACTTTTATGTGAGCAATGAACTCCACCACCCTATAAATTTCACATTGTCTAGAATTCAAATACCAAATTATTTGCCACATTAAATGAACCTAATGATATCCAAAACTCTTCTTCACTTGGAACTTCAGCTAGAGATGAATTGATATCAACATGAGGTAAACTATAAATGACTTCTACACTCACAGATGACAGTCTCTTAAGAACAATATGGAAAGTTTCAGCACATCTATCTAGGACCATATCCCCATCATTAATCGATATGAGAAATGCCTTAGGTCTTTAGCCCATAAATAGACTTCAGGCATCATAAAAGTGCTTGGATTGTTACAATCTGCATAAAACTGAATTTCATATGCATGCCAAGAATTCTGCAACCCTCTTAGCTTCACTTGCACTTAACTTTTGATGGAATTAAATAATTCCTTCTTAGAAACCATGAAATATCGTGCTGATAAGTTCTGTGGAGTTCCCATTTTTCATTTAGTAGCTTCTGTATTTGCCTATAACTTTCATCAAACCAGTCTTTTTAAATTTATTGTTTTTTTTTTATTTTCATACATGTGTACATGCATATTTCTAAGTTACAAAATTTCCTGCTGGTGGAGCCAAGATGGCAGCAAGAGAAGAGCCTCTCTTAGTTGCTTTCTTCAAAATATTTCCAAAAACCTTAAAATTATGACTAACTAAATTTTTGAGAGACAGAACCCACAGAAAGATACAGTGAGGCAATTCTCCAGCCCAAGGTAACCTCGAAAATAGTGAGAAGCTCAATTCCACAGGATTGGAGGAGCAGCACAAGAAGCTGAGGGAAGGAACTTCAGCCTCCCAGGAGCAGCCCCAGGGTGCCAGTTCCTGGCAACTGAAGGAGTTTCCTGACCTGAACCCCAAGGAGCACCAAGCACAAATTAGAAGATCAGCAGAGAGACCTCTACCGTAGTGAGCATGAAGCCCAGGCTCTCGCTCCAAGGTACTCTGCACAACCCAGGCCCTAAGCACAGCTGGTATTCAGCCCAGATCCCAGGAAATAGAAGCAGGCTGGTGGAGCTATCCAGCAGGAGCCTCCAGGCAGCTATGCCCTGAGTGCTCAACCCAAGGAAGGTAAGGGCGTGGAGGGAGACTGCCAAGGTCTTTCCTCTTTCCCTGGAACAGGACTCTGGGACTGTGACCACATTCAGACCCTGGTTGCAGTCTAGGCCCCCAATAGAGCAAGGACCCCTACCCCCCTCACAGACTCTGCGGCAGACAAGCGAACTTGAGGTCATTCACAGACTAGGATAGCAGTAAGAGCCTCAAACACTGAGTTCCATGTGGGGGAGGGTGTCCCAATAAAGCTCAAAAGCTCAGGATGCATCACTAAATCAGAAACAGGATGGGGAAATGAGTAAACAGAAAAAAAGGAACCTGATTATAGACAATTATTCTGGTTCCATGGAGGATCAAAATACTCAATATGAAGATGAGAAAGTCCAAGCTTCTGCCACTAAAATCTCCAAGAAATATAGAAGTTTGGATCAGGCTATTACCAAGCTCAAAAAAAGATTTTTAAAATCAAGTAAGGGAGATAGAAGAAAAATTGGGAAAAGAAATGAGAGAGATGCAGGAAAAATATGAAAGTGAAGTCAGCAACTCAGTCAAGGAGATCCAAATAAATTCTAAAGAAAATAACATGTTAAAAACCAGCTTAGGTCAAATGGATAAAACAGTTCAAAAAGTTATTGAGGAGAAGAATGCTTTAAAAAGCAGAATTGGCCAGATGGCAAAGGAGCTAAGAAAGCTTTCTAAGGAAAACAAAATCCTTCAGATTAGAATGGAGTTAAAGGAATCTGATGACTTTGCAAGCAATCAAAACACAATAGTTCAACACCAAAAGAAAGAAAAATTATAAGAAAACATGAAATATCTCATTGAAAAAACAGCTGATCTGCAAAACAGATCCAAGAAAGATAATTCAAAAACTATGGGGGTACCTGAAAGTCATCATCAAGAAAAGAATCTTCACCTCCTTTTTAAAGAATTTCTATGGGATAATTGCCATGATATCCTGGAAGCAAAGGGCAAAATAGAAATTGAGGAAATCCACCAATCTCCCCTGGAAATAAATCCAAAAAACCTCAGGAATTTTTTAGCCAAGTTCTAGAAATCCCAAGTCAAAGAGAAAATATTACAAGCAGCCAGAAGGACACAATTCAAATGTTGTGGAACTGCAGTCAGAATCTCACTGGACTTAGTAGCAGCAACATTAAGAGCTCATAGGACTTGGAATATAATATTCCAGAAGGCAAAAGAACTTGGAATCCAACAAAGAATCAACTACCCAGTAATACTGAACATCTGATTCCGAGGGAAAATGATGGACTTTCAATGAACCAGGGAAATTTCAAATGTTCTTGTTAAAATGACCAGAGCTAAACACCAAGTTTTATCTTCAAATACAGGAATCAGGAGAAGCATAGAGAGTGGAGGAGAAGGGTAAAATATAAGGGACTTAATGATGATGACCTACATGTATTCCTCCATAGCAAAATGGGCTTTCAATGAAACAGGGAAATTTCAAATATTCTTGTTGAACCTACAATAGCTGAACAGAAAGTTTGACTTTCAAGTATAGGACTCAGGTGAAGCATAGAGAGTGGATGAGAAGGGCAAATTATGAGGGACTTAATGATGATGAACTACATGTATTCCTGAATGGAAAGATGATAATGATAATACTCATATGAACTTCCTCATTTAATAGATTAGGTAGAAAGAAGTTTTATAGATGAGGCACAAGAGAGAGCTGAATTTGAAGATATATGGTAAAAATGTAGTCAGTTGGTGAAAGAGAAATGTACTGAGTGTAAGAGAAAGAAGAGGTAGAATAGGCTAAGATACTTCATATAAAAATAGTTTATTTAACTTTTGCAATGGTATGCAAGGAGGGAAGGTGAGGGGGAGTACAATCTCATTGGATATGTCTTAGAGAGGAAAACAGCATACACACTCAATAGGGTATAGACATCCAGAAGAAAAGGGAGAGAAGGGGGACAGGGGGAGGGGATGTGAGGATGTGGGTGATAGAGGGGATGGTAGATCATAGGAGAGGATAGTCAGATATAGCACATTTTCTCTTTTTTAGTTTTTGCAAGGTACTGGGATTGGGTGATCTGTCCAGGATCAAGAGTGAGGTGTTTGCTGGGTCTCTGGGATGGGATGTAGGCTTGGGGCCTCTTGAAGCCAGAGCTGGTGCTCTGTCTGTTGTGCTACTTGGTTGCCTCACAGCACATTTTTGAAAGGGGAGAGAGTGAAAGAGAGAGAAAATAACAACTGTGGAAAAATATGGGAGTAACTTCTATGAAGGACTTATGATAAAGAAAGTGATCCACCCAAGACAGAGCTGATGATATCAGAACACAGACTGAAACACATTTTTCCTCTTTCTTTTAATTTATTTCTTCTAAGGTTTTATATTTTTTGTGGGGGAGGGGTATTATGGTTACCCTTAAGCAAGTATATTTTAGTAATGTGAAAATAAATTAAAGAAAAATTAAAAAATAGAAAAAAATTTAAAAGTTACAACATTTCCCTCCACATTTCCTTCCCAACCCTCTGCCCTCAATATGTAACAGTCAGGTTAGCATTTTACATACATATTTTGTTAAACATATTTACAAATTAGTAATTCTTCACATGAGGAATAAGGGAAAGAGATACATAAGAGAAATTTTTATAAAGTGCTCATCAGATTTGATAGGGGTACTATTTTTTTCTGTATGTTCTGTTTTGTTTGTTTTGTTTTTCTTCCTCTGGCTGGGAATAATGCAGATCACTACTAATCTAATACAATTGTCTTAACTCTCTGGACTGTTGAGAAGGGTTGTTTCCATCAAGGTTGCTCATCTCATAATTTTGTTCTCTTTGCTCTACTCCTTTCATTAACCATCAGATCCCATGAGTCACTCCATGCTTCTCCAGAGTCTGACTATTTATGGTTTCTTATAGAACAATAATATTCCATAGTATTCATGTACCATAACTTGTTTAGCCATTCCCAAATTGATGGGCATCCCCTCAATTTCCAATTCATTGCCACTACAAAAAGAGCTGCTATGTATATTTTGGAACATGTATAACCTTTCCCATTTTTTTAATAATTTCTTCTGGATATAGTCCTAGAATTTGAATTGCTGGGTCAAAGGGTATAACCGTTTTATTGTTCTTTGGGCATAGTTCCATATTTGTCTCCAGAAAGTCTGGAACCATTCACAACTCCATCAGCAATGAATCAATGTCCTAATCCTCCCTCAACCTCTCCAACATTGATCATCTTCCTTTTTCTCTCATCTGGGCTGTTCTAACAGGTGTGAGGTGATACCTCATTGTTGTTTTTATTTGCATTTTGACCATTTATCAATTGGTGAATGAATTGTATCCTTACAAATTTGATGCAATTCACTACATATTTTAGAAATGAGACTTTTATCAGATCTCCTGGTTCTTAAGATTGTTTCCCAGATTTTTGTTTTTCTTCTAATTTTAGCAGCATTTACCTTTTTTAGTACAAAATCTTTTTAATTTAATATAGTCAGAATCATTCATTTTGTAGTCTATAATATGCTGCAATTCTTGTTTATTCATAAATTTGTCCCTTTTCCACAGATCAGAAAGATAGTGTTTTGTGGTCTATTAATTTATCTGTGGTATTGCTCTTTTTGTCTAAGTCCTGTACCCATTTTTGACCTTATTTTGGTATATGGTGTGAAATGTGGATCTCTGCTTACTTTTTGCCATACTATTTTCCAGTTTTTCCAACAGATTTTGTCAAATAGTGCATTCTTATCTCAGCTTGCTGTAGTAATTTACTGCAGTTTCTTTTCAACCTATCCTAATCCACTGATCTATTACTCTCTTTCTTAACCATTACCAGGCAGTTTTTTTAGGTTTTTTTTTTTGCAAGGCAAATGGGGTTAAGTGGTTTGCCCAAAGCCACAGGGCTAGGTAATTATTAAGTGTCTGAGACTGGATTTGAACCCAGGTACTCCTGACTCCAGGTCCGGTTCTCTTATACACTGCTCCACATAGCCACCCCTACCAGACAGTTTAAATGACTGCTTCTTTATAGTATATTTTAGATCTATCTGATAGAGCTGCACTACCTTTCTTTATATTTTTTCATCAGTTCCCTTGCTATCCTTGTCCTTTTTTTTTGCTCCAGATTAATTATGTTACTATTTTTCCTAGCTTGGTAAAGTAGTTATTTGTTAGTTCATCAAACCAGTCTTGATGTATGTGAGTGTTCTGACTCAGATGAGCAAATGCTCTTTTGTTTATCAAATCTCTAAAAGACACCCACTTCTTTTCTGATTTACTGTTTCCAATTATGTGTTGGTTCAACTTTCCCTCTATGTTAGCAATAAAATGTTTCCACTCTGAGAAGCACTCTGATTTCTTGACATAATTCTTGTGGCAATGTTTGTGCCTTGGAACTGCCACTTCAATTGAATGTGAATATGTAGCTAGGAGAGAATTGAGTCTACGATCAGTCCAGCACTCTGTATCACACATTGCCTTCATCCCTCTCACATCCTGTCTATCTCTTCTACTTACAATAACATAGTCTATGGCATGCCAATATTTGCTGTAATTGGTCATCCAGGAAGTTTATTGAGTTTAGGTAAACAAAAGACAGTGTTTGTGCTGAGAAATTCATGAGATGCACAAGTCTTCAAAAGCAAAGTGACCATTACTATTGCTGTTTCTAGGGCCACGACTCCCAACAACTCCCTCTTATGTCTGATAGTCTTAGCCTTCTTTAGCATGAAAGCCTATTTGATATATAGTGGTCACTATATAAATAACTAATGTCTGCTTCCCTAGATTAATGCAATCTAAAAATATAAACATGAAAAGAAGAATATAAATGTAAAAATAAAATATGATGTATATAAATATGATATAAAATATATATGATATATAAATATACAAAATAGAAAATAAATGTAAAATATAAATATAAAATATAAATTTATATGATCTGACAATATATAATATGTATTAAATATAAAATAAAATAAATATAAAATAATATAAGAATATAAAATATAAAAATATAAAATGCAATTAAAAATAAATATTTAAATGTGATCTAAATTGCCCCAATAATTTTAGATAATATGTTTCATATAATTTTTGTGATGCTTTTGAATGTAGGTCTGCTTTAAGTATGGTTTTATTTTCTTTTAAACCAAATTTCTGTAATTTCAGCCTTTTTTTGTTATATATGTTAATATTAGTTTAGGTAATTATTCATTAATCAATTTATTGTAAGTCTCCAATGCTAGTGAAATACTATGTACTATAACCATGTCCTTGACCATAAAAGCATTCTATTATTCCTCAAATTGTCACTGTATTAGTGTCTTTATGGCCATAAATTTTATAAAATTTTATAAAAAAATTATTAAATTTTATAATTTTAGTGATGATAATGGGAAGAGAAAATGAACTGATATAATAAATTGTTTTGAACCAGAATGCTTGGGTTCAAGATAACATTCTTGAACTTTCTGTTTTCATGATAGTGAATGAATTTAACTGATTTTTCATTTTCTTCATTTCTAAAAAATAAGAACAGTGAATGAATGCATGATGAACAAAAGAAATTATTACATATTATCAATTCAATTATGACTTGGAGAGATAAATTACATCTTCAAAATCATACCTTGATTGGAAAACTTGGAAAGATTGTGATGTAGTAAAAGAAATATGATATAGTCATCAAGTTCAATTCATAAAATATTTCAAAAAATGAGGAGAGGAGGAATTTAAATTCATTCAATGAAAAAAATAATAAGAGACATTGACAAGGATCACACAGATTGAGTAAATATTTTTGTTTATTTTTATTTTTTGTGAAATCATAGGAGTAGAGTTATTGCAATTTCAATGCTATAAGGATGTATATCTTGAAAAAGATAAAGCAATATAGAAACATGAATTATTATTGCTGCACTGATGAAGATGGTGATGGTGATGGTGATGATGCTGATAATTTGAGTGTGTATGGATGACTGAATGTGAATGGAATCTTGTTGAAACAGTGAAGACCAGAAAGGAAAATAGTAGGAAGTACATAATCCAATGTATTTGGGCAGTTCACCAGTTATGTAAGGTAAACAAACTAGTTTAAAAAGCAAATGAGTTAGACATACACACACACACATACATATATGTATATGTATATGTATATGTATATATACATATATATGTATATATATACTCAGTATACTTTATGCCATAATGATAATTTCAATTGTGGATATGGCAGTGATTATGGTGATAATGATGATGATAGGTATGATTATGGTGATATTATCTTGAATAAAATATTTATTTAGCTGATTGACTGAGTTTTATTAATCAGATTGGTGCTACTCAGAAATTCAATTAACCATTCTTTTCAATATGTTAGACTGATTGATTAATTTCTACTTATTCTTGTTTCATTCAATTAAACATGCCAGCCAAAAATTTTAAATTCAAAATATTAAGTATTTATGACTTTATGAATACTGCTGTACCCTCTAATGGTAAGTGTTCTTCAGGGTTCTGTTTTGATTCTTCTTTTCTTATCCCTATATCTTACCTCAGGTGGTGATAATATTAGCTTTTATGGACTTAATTACTATTTCTATGTTTCTGAGTCTCACATTATCTTATCACTCTTAATTTTTTTACCTTAATTTAGTTTATTCCTTTTAATATTTGTGCCTTACCTCTGCTGATCTCCAATCTCATGTCTCCAATTGTATTTCAGAAATCTGGAAATGAAATGTTCAAAAAATAACTTCAATTCATTATGTCCAAAACAGAACTTATCTTTTCCCCTAAATTTCTCTTCCAAAATCTTCATTATTACTATAGATGGCAAAATTATTCTTGTCTCTCACACTAACAACTTTTAATAGTCATAGTGTGCTCCTTATTTTCTCTCATACCCCATATCCAATATGTTGACAATGTCTGCCAATTTCACCTTTGCAGTATCTCTCTCAAATACATCCTTCTTCCTTCTGACACTGCCACCATTCTCATGCAAGCACTTATTGCAATAGTCTTGTTTGTGGGCTTGCTTACTTCAAGTCTCTCCCCATACTAAACCATCCTTCATTCAGCCACTAAAGTGGTTTCCCAATGCTCATATTTCAATACCCTATTCAAAAAAATCCGGTAAAATGCTGAATTTGTCAGTCAAAGTCTTTCATAACCTAGAGCATTCTTTCCTTTTTTTATTCTGTTTGCACCTTCTGAGCATGTACTCTTATTCAGTGATAGTGATTTCCTGGTTGTTTTAGGAATAAAATACAATATTTAACTCTGGGTATCTTCAAAACATGCTCCCTCCTAATTTCTTACTACTGTCATCCCTGTCTTTAAGTTTCAGCTCCTCAATTCCAGTGCCTTTCTTCTATTAATTATTTCCTATTTATCTTACATACAGTTTACTTTGTATATATTTGCTTGCATAATGTCTTCGTCATTAGACTGTAAACTTCTTGAGGACAGAGAATGTCTTTTATCATTTTTGGATGCCTGAAACATAGCACAATGCTGGCATAAAATAGGAACTTAATAACTATTTATTGATTATTTGATTGCATCTCCTGATTCTAATTCTGATTATAATTAATACATAACTTCTTATCTTTTATGACAACTAGGCATGTTCTAGTCATGTTCATGATTCCCCATAAAGTATTAATTTTAGGGTAATCTAGGCCTTCTCTGATTTAATGGTCACTACTTTAATATTTTGGATTTCCATTGTTTATCTCTTAATTTTTCTGTATGTCCAAACTTATCTTACTATATATAATTCATTCTTATTACCACATATTTCCACATTGATATTTCTGAAACCACATTTCAAGTATATATCATTGTTACATATATGCTTCTGTCTACTTATACTACAACTTGAAGTTCTCTGAAATTATCTTTTCAATCTACAAAATTGTCATTCATGCAGCATCACAATCAGAATTTTCATATTTTTGCAAAGTAGACTGTTGTACTAGGTAATGTTTAAAGCGACTGAATAATTTCCCAAGTTAATTGAAAATTATTTCCTCCCTTCTATTAATTTTATGGGGCTCATCAATTATTCATCTATAATGACTTTACAAAATACTTATGTATTAATTCAAAGATTTGCTATCCAACTTCAAAAGTCTCTTAAGTAGGTACTTTTGCTTCTTTTTGTCCTTGTATGAATAGTTATGCATATTTTAATATTTTTTAAATAAGCATAACCCCTTTGAGGAGACCATGAAATATATTGGAGTTTAATTATTTCAGCAAAATATTACCTAAATCTCCACCTCCATCCTAAAGGGGCATTTGAAGGAGTTTACCATCTGAAGGGAATTCCTCTTGAAATTGTACTGTGATTAAGATTCATTCCCACAGTAGTGTAAAACATTTTAAAGTTATGTATATTTATCCTTGGTTTATTTTTCTCTTGTTATCAATAATCAGAGGATTGAATAAAACTATCATTAGAGTAGCCATTATCAAAAGATCACAAATGATACTTTCATTTGCATAAGACATTCCTTTTTTAGAAATGTGATATTGCAGTTATGTTGTATGTGAATATCAAAATTATTTTTGTCATTAAAAATAACAGACATTAAGGTTTTATATATTTGGAATCCTTATTCAGTTAAGTTCCTATAAAGACATGTTTTGCATTAAAGAAATATTTCATTAAGTTTAAGATTATTACATTATATTGCTTGTTATTTTGAGGAGGGTGGAGCAAAGGAAAGGAAGAAGAAAATAAATGAATGTTGAAAACTATCTCTACATGTAACTGTAAAAAATACTATCAAAAAGAAACATTTCATAAACCCTGAGAATTTTTCTCATGTAATCAACAAAAGTAAATCTATATACATGTTATTCATTCATTTTGTGTAGAATTAAAAATTATGTGTATGGGTCAGTAGATATTGATGTTCTTTAGGTTTTCTTCCTAGGTATATTAATAACACATCTATCTTTTCCTTGATCTTTTATTATTTTTCCAAAATTTTAATATATAAAATAATGTTATTTTTGAGATAATTAAAGGAATGGATTTCCACAGTATATTATGGGTCTAATAAAAATATGAAATTTCTTTTTCTAAATGACATGTCTAATCCTTCAGCTAACACATTGGTAAGCTGGCAGGTAGGCAGGTTATCATGTGATTAGTTTCTCTTCTGTTGATGATAAAATTGGATTTATAGAAAACTTGACATAGTCTTTCAAATTTATAATTTTGTTTCTTTCTTCTATTTGAATTTTTGAATTCAGCTTTCACACATAATTTCCTATAGCCTTGTTTTTGCTTTCATTGTTTTTCACTGTTTTAAAATTCTAGACTACATATAGCTTTCAACCTCCTTGCTCTTTTCTATCTGATCCTTTCATTTTCTGCCTTCCTCTGTACTTTCCTGCCTTGCTTCACTTCCCATACAGACCTATAATTTCAATGGTATAGTTTAATGGTAACAAACTCAAATTAAAACTTGTTCCACTAAACCATTTATAAGTCCTGTGAACTTAAACTTTTACTTGCTTTGTCAACTACATCCCAATTACATTTTAATCTATTCCTGGCTACATTAAGGGAGTGTTGTCTCATCTTGTCCAAGTAAGGAAAGTAAACTTCCCTAAATTAAAGCTATCTATAGTCATGTGAAAAAAATGCTCTAAATCATTATTGATTAGAAAAATGCAAATTAAAACAACTCTGAGGTACTATTTCACATATATCTGATTGGTCAGTATGACTAAAAAAGAAAATGATTATTGTTGGAGAGGGAAAACTGCAACGCTAATGCATTGTTGGAGGAGTTATGACTGATCCAACCTTTCTGGAGAACATTTGAGAATTACACCCAAAGGGCAAAAAAACTATGAATATCCTTCGATCCAGCGACATCAGTAATAGCTCTCTCTATATTCTAAAGACATCATGAAAGAGGGTTAAAAACCTACATGTACAAGAGTATTTAAAGTAACAAAGGATTGGAAATTGATGATATGAACATCAATTGGGGAATGACTAAGCAAATTTTGATAAAATTCAGAATAACATGGAAAGATTTGCATTAACTGATGCTCAGTGAAGTGGAACCAGAAGAACACTGCATCCACTAACAGCAATATGGAGTGATGACCAATTTTCATTTATGAAGTCTAATAATCAAAGACAATACTAAAATACTTGTATTGGAGAATGCCATCCATACCTGGAGAAGGAACTGTGGATTTTAAATCGAAGTTTACTCTCTTCAATTTTAAGAAAAAAATTCTCATCAAATATGCCATTTTTCTCTTAATTTTTCTTCTCTTTGGATGTGATTCTTCTTTCACAACATGTTTGATATGGATTATTTTTATCATGGTTATAGATACAGAGCCTATATTATATTGTTTTCTGTCAAGACAGAGGAGAAGGAACAGATGGAGGGAGAAAAATTAAAAAAAATTTAATGTTGAAAACTGCCAATGCATGTAGTTGGAAAAATAAAGAAGGAAACAACAGGAAAAAATAAATGATGTACCCTTCCCAAATCCCCATCAATTTTTAAGCAGAACTAATATTTTTTAGGTTTTTTGGAAGGCAAATGGGGTTAAGTGGCTTGCACAAGTCCACACAGCTAGGTAATTATTAAGTGTCTGAGGCCAGATTTGAACTCAAGTACTCCTGACTCCAAGGCTGTTGCTCTATCCACTGCACCACCTAGCCACCCCTAGAACTAATTCTTATAATTTTTCTTTCCATATAAGACCAATATTTACTCATTTGTCACATACATATATTGTTCATAGTTTTGCTTTTTAGGTTCAAGCTTATTTAGGTCCAATAAATTAGACAATCATACTAATAATTTCTTTATATCAGTCATTAATAAAATTGTCTTTTATTTCTTCATTTGTAAATGGAATATCGAATTTGAGTTTCCTTCCTCTTATCCAGGATGGTTCACAAAACATCACAGGACTAAATAGGAAGTTAGCTGATGGACTTTATAGAGTATAAGATTTGAAGTCATGAAGAACTGAATTTAAATCTAGTTCCATTTATTCAATAAGTGATTGATCCTGATAAAATGGAAGAAATAATTCCAGAGGAAATTTTTGGAGTATATTTCTAAAACACTTTCCAATCTTAAACTATCACTATTACTGTGTTCATCAAAAAAGAAATAAGGAATTTAATATGGAAATGTGAGGCAAACATGATCTGTTTATCCAGGGTCACACAGTGAGTAAGTCTCTGAAGCCAACTTTTTTTTTCTTTAGGATTTTGCAAGGCAAATGGGGTTAAGTGGCTTGCCCAAGCCCATACAGCTAGGTAATTAGAAGCTAAATTTGAACACAGGAAGAGTAGTCTTCCTAATTCCAGTTCTATTACACTATTCACTGTCCTAACTAACTCCCTACTTTTTGCTATTATTCTTATCATTATTATTACAAATCATATGAAACTGTAATAAAGATCTCACTCCAGGTGATGCTGAATAATTAATGCTTATTGTTTGGTTTTAGTTATTTGATTAACTCTATGTAAAGGCAATTAGATGCCACAGTGAGTACAGAATTGGGTTTAGAATCAATAAAATTAATCATGAATTTAAATCTAGCTTCAGACTTGTCATTAGCAAGGAACCTATCTGCCTCAGGTTCCTCATCTGTAAAATGAACTGGAAAGAAATGGTAAACCACTCCAATATCTTTGCCACAAGAACCCAAAATGGGATCACAAAGAATTGAAAATTAGTGAAATGACTCAACAAGAAATTTTGATCCAACTACCTAATATATAGTTTACTTCTCTCCATTCTTTTCCATGGAATTGCATTTTATATTTTTTCATGTTCTTGAATTAAATCTCAATACTATCTATTTATAATATCTCTCTACTGTACAAATATAGTAAGCCTATCAAAAGTAGAAATGTGGCCAGTGTGGAAAGCATTGTTCTTTGTTTTCACAACATTCTTTCCCAAATATTTAGTGAACATCACTCCGTTAATATATTTTATAGCTTTTCTAGGAACTGAAGCCAATCCCTTGATTTAAGTTTATTTTCTCCCATTCTCTCACAGTTCTTTTAGAATTCTTGCATTCCTCAAAATTTCTCTCTTTGAGGGATTCTTCTTTTTCTCATCAATCCATTTCCTTTGAGAATCCAGACAATATTTACTTAACTCTTATCAGATCTTGAGTACCACTCTCCTCATTTGTTTCCCTGACAAATTGCTAACTCTGACTCAGCAACTGCATTTACCATTTTATACAGTACTTAAGTTTGTAATTTTTCTAGTTTTGGTGACTTTTATTCACAAAGGACACTAAGTTATTATTATTTCCATTGTCACTCTATCCAGGTTATCTTTTTCATTTTTCAGCAGATTGACTATTCTAACATACTCCCATCCCAACAAGTTTATGTTGGCCTCTTTCAGTTTCCCCTTTTGTGTTATCTTCCTCTATTAAAATGAAAGTTCCATGAACTCAAGAATTATGTTTCCTTTTGTTTGTATTCTACACCCAGGATCTATCTTAATGCTGACACAAACTAAGAATTTAATTAACGTTTCTTGACCATGAACTTGCTACTAGTTATTTGTACCCTGATCTTTTAATTCAAATAACATTCTTCATTAAAGGTCAAATAGAAGTAAAGTATGAGTTGAAGAATTCTTCTCTCCATTATCTATGATATCTTTTCTGTCCTAATTAGCTTTTCTGTTTTTCCCTGGAAAAAAAATTATGGGATAAATTTTCATCTTTCTCAATGGTTACGATAATGTCAGCCGTGGCAAGTAATGCTTTCATGTGGTTTGGCGTATCCAGAAGAGCAGCTTCCTTCATTTGCTCCTCTACCTTATGAGAAACAAAATTATTCTTAAGACAAATCAAGAAATTGTTAACAATTCTGCTTGAATAAGAGTTTCTGAAAGTATTCAAATACTGGAAGTCACCTTGTATTTTAAATATTGTGTGACTGGGTTATGATTTTTTTCTCTAAGTTATCACATATCTTTATATGCAAGGTTTCATTAATATATTCAAATGACAGTATGAGTTCTATTTCTGCTTATGTTGACTGTCAACAGAATTCTCTTAACCGTTTTTATTCCAACTTTATCCCATTGGGTTTCTCACACTGGAAATACCTCATCTCTAAGACCTGCATCCCTGATTAGTATGCTTTTCCACAGAGTCTATATTTGAGCAGAATGAGCAAAATGTCAGGTACAGTAATTGCAATATTCCTGTAAGAATAACTGCAAGTAACTATTTTTTACTATAATAAATATCCAAGTTAACTACAGAGAAAATATGAAGGAAAATTCTATCTACATTCAGAGAAAAACTGCTAAATTTAAGTATGTATAGAATAATTTTACATATATGCTTATCTGTGTATTTGTAATGGAGTAAAAGGGAAGAAAAATGAAGGAAAAATCTTATAAATTTATCATGTACTTAAAAGGAATAGCAAATTAATCAATAAATTTATTTCATATTTTTATTATTCTCTATTATGGAAATGACTATTTTATTTCATAAATCAAAAGTTTAGTAACTTTAAAATTACCTTTCCCTATTTGAAAACAAGCTCCTTGCATAAAATCTTCATTCTTTTTGACTGCATTTATATTCTCAGTACATAATATAGTTTTGGTGCATAGTAAATGTTTTTCTATCTTCCTAGATATCTATCCATCTTTTTATCCCTCATCTATTTTTCCATGTTTCCTCTCAATAAATACAATAACTTCAATTGTATCTATAACTTCTTAATATATATTGGCACTCCATCCCCTTTCTAATTCTTTAGCTCTTCTGTTTCTTTTCAATAAGGTATATCTCAGAATTATAGTCCAATCTCATTCTGCCAGATATCAATGATAATTAGGACATCAAAATTTCTTTTCTTGATGTGATTATAATTTTACTTTTTTTATTATTTTAACTTTATGAATTTATATATGGATATTGGGGAGTTTAAGTTTTACAAATGGTTCATTTCTTAAATTTGTATAGTGTGAACTTCAGGGCATTTTTATAACTATTCATCAACCTAATTTTAGCTACTGCCTAGGGTATTCAGCTTGCTGAATATAAATAGGCCTACCTTTTACTCTTTTCCTTCTTATTTATTATGCCTGCAAGATTCCAGAAAATATATTTTTTACTGATTTCCTTTACTAGGAGAGCTTTCTTCCTTTATTTTAATCAGGAATTTTTAAAAAAATCTCATTGTCAGTTGATATCTTAACAAGCTCTTCATTCTAAAATGTGCCATTTTCTTCTGCCTTTACTTGAAAGTAGTAATAAAAACATATCAGCCTTTCATTTTCTCTCCAAAGACAGTAATTTTTAGAATTGTTTTTTTGGATTTCTTCTGTCAATTTCATGGAACCTTCAATAATTTAAGACAAATAAAGTCAGAAGACATTTATTATGCCCATTACTAAGCACCTGTATGCAAGGAAAGGCAAAATCGTTCATGCCCACAAAAAAATTCACATTCTGTTAATGAGGATATTATGCATTCAAGAAGATTATATAGAGGAGAATACAACAATTCAATTACATTTCTTTGTTATATCATTGAGAGAGACAGATTAGTTATCTCATATTGTCAAATATTATGAATGTTTCATGCTGATGATTAGACTAGACCATTGAAAGACAGGTTAGCCATACCATGTTGTCACAAAGCTATCATCAAAAAATCATCATACTGGTATTATGCCCAGCATATCTGAATGGCATGGTTCCAAGCTGATAAAGGAGGGAACCATATTTCCAAAGGTCAAGGACTCCCATAGCATCCAGACCATCAATAGCAGTCCTGTTCCTACTACATGAGAGCATAGAGTGATTACTGTTTTAGAAAAGGCAATGTCTTTGCAAAACATTCCCCCTCATTATAATTAACATAATATGTGTGCATTGCTATCATTCATTTGATGTCATTGTCTTCTTTGATCATTAAGAATAATCATCATCAATTACACATATACATACATACACACATACCTGCACACACATATATCATATATATGATATATATGTGGTGCATATATGGTAAATTGCAGACAATCTTTTATTTTGGCTGTGTAAAGGGCAATGTGACTTTTCCAAAGTCACACAGTTAGACAATTATTAAGTGTCTATGGTCAGATTTGAACTCAGGTCCTCCTGACAACAGAGCTGGTGCTCTATCCACTGTGTCACCTAGCTGCCCCCAATTGGGGGAAATCCTTAAAGAAAATGGAATTTTAACTTAGATTTGAAGGAAGGTTAAAGGTAAATTGAAGGAAATAGAGAATATTAGGAATGAGGGACAAAGCTGTTGAAATGAAAAATCAAGAAGTTGAGTGTGTTCTGGGATGAATAGCAAGGAGACCAGTATCAACATATTTCAGTGTCCATGGAAGGTAAGAAAATGTAAGATGAATGGAAATTTAACAAGAGTAAATTTATAAGGAATTTAAAATTTCAAAACAGGAAATTATATTTCATCTTGGAGGTAATGGTAGGGCCACTGAAGTTTGTTGAATGAGGCAAGGTGATATGGTCAGAATATTAGGAAGATCATTTTGGCAGTTGAATCAACAAAATCAGTAGCAGTCAATATTGATTTTCTCTTTTGTATCATCCATTTACACATCAGATATATAAACAATCTATTTTTGATATCAAAGAGATTACAGTTTCTATAACATGTCATATGAACTCCCCAATAAGTATTATATGTCTCCTTGTTATTCCACACATTAGATAACATAAAAATATTAAAAATAATTGTTTCTGTGCATAGCTTGAACACAAAATAATAGGATAAATGCATAAGTTAATATAAAAGCATATGAAAGCATTAAAATGAGAAAGGATATATGTCTGAAAACCATTCAATAGACCTGATAAAATGAATTGTATGTAATTAAAATGTACATGGATGGATGAAATGATATAAAAATGGTATACAAGTATTCCTTATAGAAATATCATTAAATTAAATATAATTGAATTAATATAAATAAAACTATAGCCAGAGCTCCTCTTTTTCTTTTTATTCCTGAATTGAACTAAAATGAAACTAAAATAAAATGAGGAATGGTTTCCCTGCAAGGTAACAATTCAAAGTGATAAGCATAAATTTTATTGTCTCATCAACTTCAGTGGATCAGCAAACCCGAAGATATTGAAAAAATCATTTATTTAGACACCCATATTGATGGGTTCTAGGTCAGATCATAAAGTAAAAGTTGGACTGGACTTCAGAGGTACCTAATTATGCCCCCCTGACACTTTAGAAATTCTAATTGCTCTATGATACCCATATACCTCTAACAATCTTGGCTAGAAACACAAGCACCCCCTGGTTTAGTTACTCTTTGAGCACCAGACTGCTCCTATCTACAAGATAGAGCATTGTCAAGAGAGTCATACAGAGTCATAGCCTTGCCTAGCTTGGTTCTCTATAAACAAAACCAGAACCCCACTTTAAACTGTTTAGCTAACAAAAGCCTCACTGGGTAAGAGTAATCACATTATTCAAGTAAGCCGTTAGTTCAGACTGTGAGACTAGACAAAGAAATGGAGTTAGAAAAAATGAGAAATAGGATGACAGAGCAATACTGATTAGTATATGATATGGCCTAATATTAATTTTTTAATTACTCATATTTAAATGTATTGTGAAAAGTGTTGCTGAGGAAGAGGAAATATTTCCTCTCAGAGTAAAACTTTACCCAACTTCTTGATTTAAAAAAAGGTGAGAAAAATAAACTCTCAGGGCAGCTAGATGGACCTGAGTTCAAATATGACCACCAGACACTTAATAATTTTCTAGAAGGGTGACAGTGGCCAAGTTCCTCAATCTCAGTGCTTTGCAAAAAATTTTAAAATTAAAAATAAGCACTTAAATGATTTCGGAATGATCATCTTTCATAAGTGACAGAACTGGTTCTTTTGTTCTCAACTGTATATCATTTTTAAAAAGTTTATGTTTTCTTACCTATTGCTCCCTACTCTGAAGTCATCTGCATTGTTATGACTAGTCCTTTCATTTTCTCCGAAAATTATGGAAATTCTTTCTTCAAGATCAATTGAGTTCCAAACAAATAGTTCTTTAGATTTCCAGCAAATTAACTTGATCCATAATGTTTCTTTTTTTAATCTTTGAATTTTTTCCAATTAAGTGTGATCTTGAATCCTACAAATTTGAAGGCACTTAACTATATCCATCCTTCCATCCATCTATCCATCCACCATCCATCCATCCATCCATTTACCTATCTAGCTATCTAGTTATCTAGCTACATCTGTCTTATTACATAGCTAGCTACATAACAATCTACATCTATACCTACTATTTATCTAGATATATATCTAGCTATTATCAAATTCAAATATATGGATTTATACAATCATATGCCCATATATATCTCATAAATGTATATGCATATATACAAACCCAAATATGTGTGCCAATGGTATGTATATTTATGTATTATCTATGCTATTTATCTTTGTACATATATGTACACATTCACTGATAAACTTTTCAAATAATGGCATAAATGAAAGATAACACTCTTTCTGTACAAAATTTCATATATATATATATATATATATATATATATATATATATATATGTATATATATATACTCCCCAATGTAAAGAAACAATTGTAAAAGTATAGAAAAAGGAAGCATGTTTTTAAAATGTAGAAAGATAGATGCCAAAAAATTGGAACATATCCTATTACAGAATAAGTGGTTATTCATTGAACCAGAAGTAATTAATGCAATTTACATTATATTAACTTATAATTGCCACCTATGTTTTAGGGATTTCATGTGAAATATACTTTTCCCTATATATTAGTTTATCACTATTGTATATTTTATTGGACAATACTAAATAAACTTGACAATAAACTAAATTATTTTATTGGTATATGTTTCTTATTTTTATAGGCAATTTTATATATTAGCACATTATTTTGTATCTATTAATGTAACTACTGATAATATTCCATTATTTATTTAATGATTTTATGACCGACTTAACTATTGATTTTATATTATGGATATTAATGTACTATTGATATTTCTTTTGTTTTATGGTTTGCTAAAAGATCTAGGCAAAGATGTTGGAGTGACTTACTATTCCTTCTCCATATCATTTTATAGATGAGGAAACTACAGGAAACAGGGTTAAGTGACCTGGCCAGGATCATCCAGCTAGTAAGTGTCTGAAGTTAGATTTGAACTCAGAAAGAAAAATCTTTCTAAATTCAATCCCTATTATCCACCACACCAACTAATACTCTCTTGTGATTTCTACAGATATTATATATTTAAACATTTGATCATTGTCATTAAACTATCCTGAAAAATAGTATTTTCCATTGTGACATGTTCATTGTAACACCTACAATCTGATATCCAAACAGGGACTTAAAAGGACTGGTATCAATATGTTACATAATATATATCTGACAGCAATAGCAAGTTGTTCACAATAGACTTGCATGTACAATCATTTTTTTAATTTAATATGCTATGGAAGTACTTGCTTTATTCTATAAATCATAAAAAATACAAGAAAAGAAAAAAGAACTAGTTTCAATAAGAAAATGTGAATTTAGCTTTAACAGAGACTTTATTATATTGTTATCATTTTTTCAAAGAGAAAGATAGTAGGGAAATTGGGCAGTAGCTTTTAAATGTAATTTTATAAGAAGTATCTCCTAATTATTTGATAAATTTTATTAGTTGAGAACTATTTCCTGATTTGTACATTAATAAATACACATCCACAGACACATCCACAGAATGAAATCTTTTTACACTTATAAAAGCTGAGTTTCAGAGAGAGAGAGAGAGAGAGAGAGAGAGAGAGAGGAAAAACGGTTTTGAGGGAAAAAATTCATTTTTCCATAAACTATATAGAGGTTTGTAATAATAAAATTCGCCAATTATTCCTATATTTGTGATAATCTTGATAGAATATCATATTATATATCCTTAATTGTCTGAAAATAATGTAAGATAAGTAATAACGAAACAATTCAAGTTGTATGCTGAGAGGTGAAGATTTAATATATTTCTTACTTTTAGGAATTCAGAAACATCACTCCATTATTATATCCAAGGTATTGCTGCACATAAGTTAGTTAAGATCCACTTCTTAGCATAGGCCACATTATTCCTTCTGTACTTGAATCACTAGATTTTTCTTACTACCAATTTTGAAACTTCTCCTAGGTACTTTGTCTCTAATATGCAAATGTCTGATTGGGCTTTTACAAGTCCATTCCACTTTCTGGACAGCTCCATGCCTCTATTCCTAACTTCTAGCTTCTATTTATGAGTTGACTTCTCTAGAATGCAATCTCATTGAAAACAGAGACTTTCCTTTTGCTTTCCTTTATATGCCAAACACTTAAATTATTTTCCAGCACATCAGAAACACTTAAAACAATATAGATAGAATTTTGAATCAAGTTTGAGTTAAAATAGAAGATCCCTAAGGTCTCTTTAAAAATCTAAGATTCTGTAAAATTGTATTCTTTGGGAAAGATCATGGAAGGTTTTTCTGGGAAAGTGGTCCTGAAAAAGTACTAAAAGGATGAATGGAATAACAATAATTAGGTGTGGTTCAAGAGAGAAGAAAAAACAAAAACACCTGAGGTGAGGTATTATGGTAGAAAACCATAGGAAATATTTTGAAATGTTGACAAATTCAGGTTTATTTGACTTGTAGTCTCAAAAATTACTTTTTAACTTATAACCAAGTCTATTTTAATAATTTGACTTTTTCTGACATCCTCAATACATCCATTTTTTGTACCTCAATGCCATCTACCTTATTCTTTTCTGCTTTATTTAGGACATTTCTCCCACATTATCCCTTACTTACTTGGTGATGTTCTATTTTTTTTGTCAATTAATATGCTATTCTTTTCTCTTCCTCATGTCTCTCCATAAGAAAATTTGGAATAACAAAAAAATCATAGAAAACCTTCATAATTAACCAAAACAAATTCCATCATTTCCCTGACCGAAAGTTGCTCTTATTCTTCATCTTTTGTTCATCATTTCTCATTCAACAAATCATTGAGTCACTTATTTTGACTTCTTAGTCTAATTAGCATACATTTTCAAATCTTCTCCAAGATTTTTGTAGGGAACCAGTTCTGAAATCATGAGAGATATGACCAGTCACACATTGCTTTATTGCTTAAAACATTTTCTTATCGGCCCCTCAATAAATGTTTACATGTTGAAGCTACCTTATATTATTACTCCAATATTCAAAGAGATAAAATGTACATTTCTATTGGAATATTGGTAATCCTAACTTCTTGTCTGCATTTACTCCCCTCACATTCACAACATTTTAGTAAAGCATATTCTACATAGGTAAAGTATAAATAGAGACTAAGGAATTAAACCAGGACTATAGGTTAAATGATATCAATAATACAATGTTCATCAATTTGCTTTAATTTTATAGCAATCCAATACATATTTTAACCCTCCATGTTTGCTTGTGCAGACTAATAAATCCTTTTACAAGATCCATGACTCCCTTGTTAGCATCAAGACTAATTTTGACTTATGATCTTTTGTAGAGATTTTGAATGTCTGCTTGCCACAAAGTTCCCTTTCATTATGATAATAACTGATTAAGCACAATTTATGAAACAATATGGAAGAGATATTATCATGTCTTTTGCTTTAAGAAGACCACTCCAGAAATTGTAGTTATCTACTTATTTAACATCCTTCTTCTAGCAAAATTTAAAAGAATCATTTTAATTTAACATTTTTCTCTATGTACCTCTTCTCAAGGTTAAAACTTGCAAAATTAGAAAGATTTTTTTATTTAATTGTTGCATCTTCCTGGGAAAATTAATTAGTCATCCTTTTGCAAGGTGAGGTGGATTACAATGATTTTTTAAAAATGAACTAAAATATTTTTTAGTTAAGTTTTGGATAAAGTCTACACAAAGTACTTTAGTTGCAATTTTCATAGACAAACCAATACATATATTTATTATCAGCCTACATATATTAAAATGACAATCATAGAGCACCAAAGTTTATTTCAGATATAATCTAACCATGGGATAGTATAAATGAACTATCAGGATCTTACTCTTCAATGATTTCCCCAGGAACTCATGTTGTTATTTTTATTAATTTTAAAATATATTTTTCTTGAAAATGTAATATTTGAAAAACTTTAATAATCTGAAATTCTCTATTATTTCAAATATCCTTGACAGTAGATCAGTAAATACACTCCAAGGCTTATTTCCAGTGCCTATATATGAATGTTCTTCCAGCTCCAGAAATGCTACTGGTGCATCCCCGCCCAACTCTGCCTAACACTTTGGGAATAGGATAGGGTGGAGTGGGAAGGTCGGTCTTCTGCCTCACTGAGCTGCTAATTTATGAAAGCATATAATGAATCTCTATATTCTCTATAGAACACCATTTATGGAAACTTTCAACTATGGAAAATTTGTCAGAAACTCATTTAATATAAGAAGAGAAGCAAATAGGAAGAGAAATTGAAGGAAAATCATTCTGATCAATTTTTCCAGAGAAGCAAAGTAGAGAATAACTGATTTGTAATTCAAATATATACAAATGGAAATCAATACACAAAAGTCATTAACGTACAAAGAATACAAGATGTCTATATAACCAAAAACCACACAAGATAAACAGAGGTAACTAACTAAATAATATCCCAGTAGAATATGGTGGAGGTGACACGACACTTAAATGATATAAAAAAGCAAAACACAGGAAAATATCCACAGAATAGTTTTTCAATAAATGAAAAAAAGTAAAAACTCAAAGAATCTACAGATCTGCTCTTGGGCAGTGGGCAGAATATTGGAAAGGAAAAAATTTTAAAACTCAAGACACAGACTTCTGGCCAAGGTGGTAGAGAGAAGATAGGCACTGTGCTAAGCTCTCCTGGTTTCCCCTCAAAAATAACATGAAAGAAACCTATTAACAGAAATTCAATGGACAAAACCCAGAAAGAGAAGCTAGGAGAACACCTACCAACAAGATCTGTTACAAGGGACCATGGGCAAACTGTGAGCAGAGACCAGAGGGCTAGCATAGGGACAGCTGAGTTTGAACCCAGAGCACTGGCCTTAGCTGCAGAATCTTTGGTTGGGGAAGTGGAGATTTGCTGAGTCCCAGGCTGGCTGGAGGGTGAGCTCCAGCCTAGAGAATTCCAGAACAGAGTTAAAGATCAACCCCTGGGCTGAAGGCTTGAGTGCCATACTTTTAGTGAAGTACCCTTACCAGAACAAACACAGTAGCTGCACTCACCTCCACCCCTTCAGGCTCAGGTGTGGACAGAAGAACTCACTCAGCTGAAAGGGGTTCTTAACTACCTACCCCAGGGTCCAGTCCATTGTTCAAGGACAATTCAGACCCTGCTGTTAAGGACCTCAAACATTCCACAGAAAGCAACCAGCATACCCTACTAGCTGGCCCTTGGAGTTATTAAGCGAGGAAAACAAAGCCTCTAAGGTTTTCAAAAGCAAACCTATGAGGGCCTGACACTCCTACAACACAAGATCTTAGAAAAATGAAGAAAGGCCCCAAAAAGGGGGAACCCATTGAGAAATATTTAGAATAAACAGATCCTAACCCAGAGAAATCTACAATTTCTGAGGAGAATATTAATTGGGACTCCAGGACAAAAAGTCTCCCTTCAAGAAATCAGGAAGAAGTTTAAATATCAACTGGAAAATTGGGAAAAGAAATTCAAGAGAAAATTAACATATTGCAAGAGAAAATTAACATCATGCAACAAGAAAACAAAACCTTGGAAAATACAATTGAACAAATAGAAAATGAGACTATCTATCTCAGACCTTCAATTAGGCAAATACAAAAAGAAAATGATTCTCTCAAATCCTCAATTGGGCAAATGCAAAAAGGAAACGATTCTTTCAAAACTATATTTTGGCAAATAGAAAGGTCCTTCAAAAATAGAATGAACCAACTGGAAAAGGAGTTTCAAAAGATTAATGAAGAAAAATATTCTCTAAAAAAAAGAATGGAATCAGTGGAAACAAATGACTTTATGAGACAAAAAGATTGTGCTAAACAAAGCCAAAATATCAAAAAATAGAAAAAAATGCATAATATCTGATCAGCAAAAACCACTGACTACAAGAATATATCAAGAAGAGATAATCTAAAAATTATTGGTCTTCCTGAAAGCATTGAGGAGAAAAAACAAAACAAAACCTAGACTTGATATTACAGGATTTAATGATAGAAAACTGCCCTGATATCATGGAACCAGAGGGTAAACAGTAAATGAAAGAAACATCTATCCCCTCCATAAAGTAATCCTAAAAGGAAAACACCAAGGAATATTGTGGCCAAATTGCAGAATTATCAAATAAAAGAGAAAATCTTACAAGCATCCAGAAAGAAACAATTTAAATACCAAGGCGACACAGTAAAGATTACACAGGAGCTGGCTGCATCAACATTAAGGGATTGAAGGGCATGGAATGAGATACTCTGAAGAGCAAAAGAGCTTGGAATGGAGCCAATAATCTACTATCCAGCAAAGATGAGCCTTTTCTTCTGGGGAAAACATAGTCCTTTATTGAAATGGGAAACTTCCAACATTTCCTGATGAAAACACCAGAGCTAAATAGAAAATTTGGACATTAAACAGGAGGCTCAAGAGACATATAAAAAGGTAAAAAAAAAAAACTCCTAACCAATAAGATGAAACTGATTCCATCCCTACCCAGGAGAAAGACTCTGATTACTCTCAAGAATTGTAACTCTATTAGAGAGAATATACTTAGCCAGAAGTGAAAGAAACTCATGACTTTTCTATGACTCAGACAGAATGAATTAAAAAGAATACCTCCTTAAAAAGAGGGAAAGGAGATGGGGGAATGGAGGAAGTTGAATGGGGTAAATCTCATTACATTAAGATATACAAAGGATCTATTGAAATAAAGGAGGAAGGGGGAGGGGAGTTGAGAACCATCTGAATCTCACTCTCATCAGATTTGACTTAACATTAACATACCTACACTCAGTTAAGATAAGAACCTTATCTTAAGTATTAAAAGGGGAAAAGTGGAAGGACAGGGAAAAGGGTAACTAACAGAAGCAAAGGAAGGAAGAAGGAGCAAAGGGAAAGGAGAAAAGTTGGAGGTGTTTGGATATAGGAGGGAAAATACACTGAAGGTGGTGGTATTCAGCAACAAAATATTGGGGAATATAGATAAAGTAAGGAAAGGGGAAAATAGGAAAATAGGGAAGATAGCATGGGGGCAATAAATAGTTAATAATTATAGCTTGGGGTGTAAATGGGATGAACTATGTTAAGCGAATAAGAGAGTGGATAAAAACCAGAATCCTACAATATGCTGCTTAGAAGAAACTCATTTGAAGCAGAGAGACACATATAGAGTAAAGGTAAAAGGTTGGAGCAAAATATATTTTGCTTCAGGTGAAGTGAAAAAAGCAGGGGTAGCAATCCTTTTCTCAGACAAAACAGCTGCAAAAATAGATATCATTAAAAGAAAGAAGGAACGAAGGAAACTATATCTTCCTGTAAGGTACCATAGACAATAAAGTAACTTAATACTAAATATGCATGCACCCAATGGTATAGCATCCAAATTCTTAGAGAATAAGTTGAAGGCATCACAGGAAGAAATAGACAGGAAAACTCTATGAGTAGGAGACCTCAACCTCCTGCTATCAGATTGAGATAAATCCAACCATCAAACAAACAAGAAGAAAGTTAAGGAGGTAAATAGATTGTTAAAAAACCTAGACATGATAGACTTGTGGGGGAAATTGAATGGGAACAGAAAGGAATATGTTTTTTCTACTGTACATGCCACTTACACAAAAATTGAGCAGTCAATAGAACATAAAAATCTAATACTCAATTGCAGAAAGGGAATAATAGTAAATATATCTTTCTCAGATCATAATGCTATAAAAATCACATGCAATATTGGGTCAAGCACATATAGACCCAAAACTTAATGGAAACTAATTAACCTCATTTTAAAAGAGTGAATCAAGCAACAAATTATATATAGACTTAACTATTTCATCCTAGATAATGACAATATTGAAACATCATACCAAAACCCATCAGATAAACTGAAGGTGGCTGTCAGGTGATATATTATATCTATAAATGCTTACATGAATAAATTAGAGAAAAAGTAAATCAATGAACTAAATATGCAAGTAATTATTAGAAAATGAGCAAACTAAAAATCCCCAGTTATATACCAAATTAGACATTCTAAAAATTAAAGGAGAAAATAATAAAATCAAAAGCTAGAAAATTATTGAACTAATAAATAAAACCAAGACTGGGTTGTATAAAAAAAATCAATAAAATTGATAAACCTAAGTTCAATTTGATTAAAAAAGAAGGAAGAAAACCAAATTACTAGTACCAAAAATGAAAAAGGTGAACTCACCACCAATGAGGAGGAAATTAAAGTAATAATTCAGAATTATTTTGCCCAAATCTATGACAATAAATCTGATAAGCTAAGTGAAATGACTGAATATTTACAAAAGATATAATTTGCCCAGGCTAAATGAAGAGGTAACTAAATAATTAAATAACCCTATCTCAGAAAAATGAAATTCAATAAGACATTATTGAACTCCTTAAGAAAAAGTCTCCAGTGCTAGATGGATTCACAAGTGAATTCTATTAAACATTTAAGAAACAATTGCTTCCAATTTTATAGAAAACTCTTTGGGAGATAGAACTCTGACTTACTCTTTCTATGAGACCAATATGTGCTGATACCTAAACCAGGAAAAGTTAAAAAAGAGAAAGAATATTATAGATGTATCTCCCTGATGAATATAGATGCAAAAAATCTTAAATAAAATCATAGCAAAATGATTACAACAAATTATGACTAGGTTAATACATTCTGACCAAGTAGGAATTATCCTAGGACTGCAGGGTTAGTTCAGTATTAGGGAAACAATAACTATAATTATGTCAATAGAAAATCTATCAGAAATCATATGATAACATCAGTAGATGCTGAAAAAGCTTTTTTTTTGCAAGATAATGGGGTTAAGTGTCTTTCCCCAAGGCCACACGGCTAGATAATTATTAAGTGTCTGAGGCCAGATTTGAACTCAGGTACTTGTGATTCTGGGGCTGGTGCTCTATCCACTACACCATCTAGCCACCCCAAAATCTTCTGACAAAATACAACACCCATTCCTACTAAAAACACTAGAGATTGTAGATAAATCTTTTGTTCCTTAGGTTAATTAGCACTATCTATCTGAAACCATAAACCAGCATTATATGCAATGGGAGTAGGCTAGAGGCATTCCCAATAAGATCAGGGGTAAAACAAGCATGCCAATTATCACTACTATTCAATATTGCATTAGAAATGTTAGCTTCAGCAATAACAGAAGAAAAAGAAATCGTAGTAATTAGAATTGGGAATGGAGAGAAAAAACTCTCACTCTTTGCAGAAGACATGATGCTATACCTAGAGAATAGCAAAAGATCAGCGAAAAAACTACTAAAAATAAGTAGCAACTTCAGGAAAGATGTAGAATATCAAATAAACCTTCATAAATCCTCAAAATTACTATATATGACTAGCAAGATGCAGCAGAAAGATCTAGAAAGAGAAATGACATTCAACATAACTTCAGATAATATAAAATACCTGGGAGTCTACCTGCCACGGCACACTCAGAAACTTTTTGAAATCAGTTACAAAACACTCCTCAAAGAATTAAAATCACATTTAAATAACTGGGCAAATATCAACTGCTAATGGTTAGGCCAAGCTAATATAATAAAAATGACAATTATACAAAAATTAAACTACTTGTCTAGTGCCATACCAATCAAAGTCCAAAAAAATATACTTGGATGAGTTAGGAAAAAATGTAAGTAAATTCATATGGAGAAATAAACAGTCAAGAATTTCCAGGGATTTAATGAAAAAAGGGCAAAAGAAGGTGGTTTAGCCTTACCCAATATAAAATTATATTATAAATCATCAGTCATCAAAACTGTCTGGTATTGACTAAGAATTAAAGTGGTGGATCAGTGGAACAGACAAGGTGCAATAGCTGGAAATGATGATAGTAATTTGCTGTTTGATAAATCCAAAGAGTTCAGCTATTGGTATAAAAACTCTCTATTTGATGAAAAAAAACAGCCGTAGGGAACATGGGAAGTTAGTATGGAGAAACTTGGATTAGACCATCACCTCACACTTTATAGGAAGCAAAGATCAAAATGGATACAGGATTTAGACATAAAAAACAATATTATGGATGGCTAGGTGGCACAGTGGATAGAGCACCAGCTCTGCAGTCAGGAATACCTGAGTTCAAATCCAATCTCAGACACTTAATAATTAGCTAGCTGTGTGGCCTTAGGCAAGCCACTTAACCCCATTGCCTTGCAAAACCCTAAAAAAAACAATATTATCAGCAAACTAGGAGATCAAGGAAGTTTATCTGTTAGATTATGGAATGCAAAGCAATTTATGACCAAGGATGAAATGGAGAATATCTTTATGAACCAACTAGATAATTTGGATTACAATAAATTAAAAAGCTTATGCACTCACAAAATCACTATAACCAAAATCAAAAGAAATATAGTAAATTAGGAAACAATTTTTACAACTAGCATTTATGAAAAAGGAATCAATTCTAAAATATAGAGAACTGTGTAAAATTAAAAAATAAACAAGTCATTCCCCTATTGACAAATGGTTAAAGGATGTGCAAAGTGTTTGTAGATGAGGAAATGAAAGTATATATCAATTGTACAAAAATATTCATAGTAGCCTTGTTTGTGCTGGCCAAAAATTGAAAATTAAGTGAATGTACTTCAATTGATGAATGGCTTAACTCACTATATGAGATGGAACACTATTGTGCCTTTTGGAAACCAAGACAGATAGGAAATTAGGGAAGCCTAGAAGGGTTTGCATGAACTAATGCTGAGATTGAGGAGCAGAACAAGAAGAACATTGTACACCTTAACAGTAACATAGGGGTGATGATCAACTTTAATGGACTTGCTCATTCCATCAGTGCAACAATCAGGCACAATGTGGTGGTATCTGGGATGAAGAATACCATCTGAATCCAGAGAAACAATTGTGGAGTTCGAACAATGACCAAAGACTATTACCTTTAATTTAAAAAAAAATGAACAACATTATCTTATTATGTTATCTTTCTCTCTCTCATATGTTTTTCTTCTTAAGGATATCATTTCTCTCTGAAAACATTCAATTTAGGTCAATGTATAATATGGAAACAATGTAAAGACTAACAGGCTGCCTTCTCGGTGGGGGGAGCAGAAAAAAGGTTAGGGGAAAAACTGCAAAATTCAAAATCAATAAAATCTTTCACAAAATTGAAAAAAAATTCAAGTCAGATGGAGGTTATGTTTAATAATTCCAATGATGACCAAAAATTTTTTGAAGTAGTAATATGGAAAAACCTTCAATTATAAGGGGAAAGAAATTTGAATAGTATTATATTATTCTACATCTAAGAGAAACCAATGAAGGAAACTATTTGTAACATTCAGGAAAGTGAAAGACCTCAAGATACAATCTATAATGACATATTCTGCTAAAATAATTTATGAGAATTATAAACAGAAGCACTTTGGTCATTCCACAGGTGAGGAATATGAGAAAACATATTTGGCTTACATATATTTCAAAAAGAAACATGAATCAAATAAAAATACAACTACCAAGGCAAAACATTATGAAAAAAAATACTCCTTCTATAGAGATATTTTGAGAGAAAGGGAAAGATTATCTAGAAGGTAAAATGGAGTCATCAATATTTGTAAGTACAAAAGGGGATAGAATGGAAAACTGAATTGGAAGAATTAAGAGAAGCAAAGGTAGAAGAGCAGAAGAATATGAAGTAGCAAAGAATATGTCCCACAGATCTCCTACAAGTGACTCAATATGTTGCCTTGGATATATTTGATGACCATTGGGATATATAAGTTAAGGGATGCAGCAGGGATCACTGAGTTCAGTTTGTTGATTAGTGAACAATGAAGAGATGATTATTCTAATAGCACCAAGAGGGTGAAGTTAAAATCAATACTTCAAATCAATACAAGAGGGGGAGAAAACAAAACATCAGCGAGAGATATATTTTTTAGCCTAAGGAAACTAAAGAGGTCACATAAAAAGACTGTTACAACAGGGTACTTGTTAGCAAGAGGTTTAAGGGACAGGAGCAGCAATAGACCTTGGAGGTAACAATGGCAGCAATTTCTGGGAGCTTGCAGAATAATGATGGACAACTGATTAGAAAGAGATTACAGATGACACTTTGATGACAATGAATGAAGCAGCTGGTACTATTGCCCACATGCAGAAAACCTTGAAGAGACTTTTTCTGTCAATTCTTTTCTGACTCTCATGCAAGACTGGGTTTTCATCTCCTCTGAAGATAAGAAAAATTCCATACCATTGAGTTTTGGTTCTGGGTTTGCACAGGTATGGGTAGCCGGAATGTTTACACTATCAAAAATGGAAGATGGAGCATCAGAGATGAAGAAGAGCAAGAAAACACTTTTAATGGAACTATAGATGCTAATAATCAAACATTGTGCTATGTGTTAAGAAAAATTAAATAAAGCCTATTCTCTCCTCTCCTGGAGATCATGGTTCTCTAAAAACAGATATGGTATACATAACTAAAGGAAAAACAGAAATTGTCAGAATATAACAGACTAATAGCAATAAAAGGTTGTCCTTCCTAATACTAAACTGAAAAATTATCTCAGGCTCTAAAATGAACTATAAACTCTTTCCTTTTATAAATTCCTTCAAATATAAGAAAAATACATTTACCTTGTTGATGACTCTTAAATTATTGTGTTTCTTAAAACAATTTGTATTTTATTATGTTTCTTGATTAGCTTTGTATGAAGTGGTTTTCCTTCTATTTTTTATCTCTGTTAAAGTGTAAACTATTCATTATTTACATGATTACTATTCTTCTTAATATTTTTAATATTACCATAAGAGCAATTCATGAAAAATACTTATTTGGCACCACTTGAGCTTACAGCAATATACTTATTCCTGTAGAAGAGATTTTGGGGCCAAAAGCTGGCCTCAAAAAATTTGCACTTTCAATGAGGAGTTAATCATAAAAAATATCAACAAAATCAAAATCAAAGACATTATGCAATGAAGAAAATTTAATAGACATTTTGGCCGTCATATATCAGTTTACAATAATTAAGAGAACTGGTGTTATACAATACTTGCCTTTGTACTCAAAAAACTATCTTGGGTTGAAGCAATGCCTTAGAAATATATACTAACAACATATGTAAATCACACATTCTAGCTGTGTGAATGTGGGAAAATCATTTAATCCTTAAATGCACCCATCAATTTTTTAAGGCTATAAGTTAATGATAATTTTTGAATCTACAATGGTGGAGGAGTTCAATCAATGTTTTTGTTGGTTTAATTACTTGTTTTTTAAACAGACTCATGTCTAGAGAAAAGAAAAAAATGAAAACAGCAGAACAAAACAAAAGCCAAGCTCGTCTATCTAAATCTGCACTAATCCTAACAGAGCATACATTGCAGAAGATTTTATGTTAATGTTATTGATGCTGCCAAATGGAAAAACATTTTTGAAGTCTTATTTCTGGAGTGGCCTTCAGTGCCTACAATACTACCTTTTGGATTTTAACCAATAACTTAATTTTCAGAACTAGTCCAATTTTCACTCAGAGCTAAGTGAATTGGGATTGGCAATATAATTTTTGGTTATCTAGGTGACAGTAGATAGAGCTCGGTTCATGGATTCAGGAGGACAGGAGCTCGGATGTAGCTTCAGACATTTGCTACTACTTACTAGCTGTATGACCTTGGATAAGTCACTTAACTCTGATACCCTTGTATCCAGGGCAATCTCCAGTTGTCCTGATTCCTTTCTGGCCACTGGACCTGGATGGCTCTGGAGGAGAAGTGAGTTTGATGACTTAGCACAGCACCCCCCCATTCAAATCTACTTCAGGTGCTTACCATGGCCTGATGTCATGATCTTCTTCAAAAATCATATGCAGATATGTGTTTATATGAAATTATATTATTTTATATGAAAATATATTATATATTATTTATGTGTTTACATGTATATATACATGCATACACACAAATATGTATTATATATATGAACCTCAAAGATACATACATACACATATGTTTGCAGATAAATAGATAAATATAAAATACACATAGTTTTTTAGAAGAGAAATATAATAATGGCTAGAGTATAGGTCATCAAGCCAATTAAACTTTAAAAAAGCATTTTAACTTTTCAGTAAACTAAACAAACCCCTACCACTATGAATTGAAGGTGAAAGACTGACTTGGATTGAAAGGTTCCACATCTGATAGTTCCCTATGCCAATGAAATCAGAACTGCAGTCCTTATGCCTTTATTGCTTCTTTTAATCAAAAGGAAATTTTATTACAAAATAATGAGACTAATAAAATGACACTGAAAGCTGTTTCTATGTACCAAAATACATAAATACACATATGAGTATGTATGTTTATATGTGTGTTCATTGTATATACAGAAATTACACAAATAAGGCATTTAGTAGATATTCATATATATATATATATATATATATATATATATGTATGTGTGTGTGTGTGTCTGTGTGTGTGTGTGTGTGTGTGTGTGTGTGTGTGTGTGTGTAAATACCTTCCCCTTGAATTGTGGGTTATAATTAACAGCAGAAATTTATTTTTGCTGAGCCTCTGGCTTTTCAGTATATTTTCCCTACTTGTAGAAATGAGGATGAGTTCTCTCTTGTTACTTTTCAGAGACAAGAAGGGAGAAGAGGAAGTAGTGATATAAGGTGATATCAACAGAAATTTCACTCTGACCAATGGTCATTCTATATGTCCCAAATCAATGCTGAATAAGTAAACATAACTATTTAGAATTAAATCCAAGAAAGTACTTAATTGCTGTCTTCTTCTTCATTACCCCTTTCATTTTCTTTTATTAAGATACAATTTGACAAATTTATTTGAGAAGACTAAGGCATGTATATGGGCTTGATGCTCCTGAGGATTATAAAACCCCTAGTGTGATTTAAAACTTCAATGTAGATTCCAACATTAGTTTAAGCACTAGACACGGATCTCTGATTTTTGAAATTCCCATAGCTCAGCCTGAAGTCAAACTCATTCCTAAGAAGTTCAGTGTTTGAAGAAATTCATTTAAATTCAGCTTGCAGCTTTTCTATTTTCTTTCAAATCTATCATTTCCCTAGGTCACAAGGAACTTCCCACAGTTCCATAAGGATTTCAAAAAATAGGCAATACAATTTCCATTTTTGTGATATATATTTCTTTTGGAAAAAAATTTTATTTGAAACTGGATGTATGTACAGTCACCTTAAATCCACTTACAGTCAGGTTGCACGAAGCTATAAGAATAAAATTTCATGTTGTTATTTCTCTTCATAGTTGAATTTTACACAATATGAGAGCTTTAGAGAAAAACAATACAAGAAATGTGGCTGTTTTGTGGAACAAATATTAGTCCAGTGAATTTGGTTTCAGTACTATCATTAAAAAATCATAGATCTCTTCTATTGATGAAAGAATTTGATAGTTTAATGCACAGTAGTAACATCTTTGACTAAATTATAATTGTAAGTTAACATTTTGCCAGATTGTGCACTTTTGTAAACAGACAACTAAGACTACTGAATCCTTATAGTCCTTATGCAACAGTTTCCTTTTTCCTGCATAACTTTGTTGACTTGAAGATTTGATTCAATTAACTTTTCGTTGAATTCAGGAAATTCTTTAATAAATAAGTGTTTTTTTCCTGAGCCAAGAATTCTTTAGGAACTGGATATACAAATTCAAGAGTGAGAAGAGTCATGCTTTCAAGCAACTTACAGTAGGAAAATAATAGTCAAATGAATCAGTAATATGAATGTTTAGCACTTAAATACAAAATGTTTTTGAGAAAAGGTAATTCCAGTAAGATCAAGAAAGGCCTAAGATAGAAGGATTTCTTTGAGTGGTTGTTTGCATATACTTAAACGATTCTAAGAAGCCAAGAGAGAAGTCAGGAGGGAGGGAGTTCTGAATATAGAAGTGTGAAACAGAACTGACTATGAGGAAAAAAGCAGGTTTGACATAAATTTGTGAAAAAGAGTAATATGTAGAAAGACTAACTGGGGTCAAATTGTGGAGGATTTTAAATGCCAAATAAGGGGAATTGTATTTTCATATCTCTATGCTTTTGAAATAGTTGTTCTGTATGTCTAGAATACTCCTCCTCCTTATATCTTGCTTTTATAATCTTGGCTTCCATCATGCCCAAACCAAATGCTACATTTCAAAGGAAGTTTTCTTAGCTCCCCTATCTGCTATTCCCTTCCCCTTAAAATTCACCTTTCTCTCTCTCTCTCTCTCTCTCTCTCTCTCTCTCTCTCTCTGTACACTCATATAAATAAGACATATATACGTTTATATATGTATACATCTATGTACACATGCATATACACATATATGCCTATTTATCTGCATTTTTTCTTCTTTAGAATGCAAATTATGTGAGAATATGATTTAGTTTTTATTTCTTTTCTTTCTACTTACAGTACTTAGCATATCTCCTGACACATAATTTGTGACTGATAAATCATTCTTTATATATTTATTGATTGAAGATTTTAATATTAAGTGACTATATTCATCCCAACATTTTAATGAAGAAGCACAAGAAGTCAAAATAGAAGAGGTTAAATATTTTAAATAAGTTGATAATATATAGTAAAATTTTAAAATAAGTTGATAATATATAGTAAGAATCAAATAGGTGGACATCTATTATCAGCATGCTTGAAGGAAATCCATGAATTAAATATGATTTTTTAAATAACTCAAAATGCTCTAGAATAATTTTACTATATTTAATATCCATTCAACATATTCAAAGTAGGATATGTTAAACTCCTTAAGCTATATCAGCATATAGCTTCTAGATTCTACACACTTTTAGAGAAAAATCATTTCCCATAATATAATGATTTTCATATTTATTGTAGGAATGAATAATCCAATTGTTACCAAACAATGAGTAGAATGAGGTTTCTCAGTGTTGCGGCAGATGGACAAACATGAAGTTTCTGTCAATCAATTATTTTATTGCATAAAACATCCAAAATTTTTGACCATAAAGGATCATTTCACATTAAATCTATGATTCTTTGTAATACCATGTAGAAAAAATGTAATGGTGATTCCAAAGCTTCATTTCAAGAACATCATTTCTTTTTTCACTTCTTCATTTTAAATTTCAAGTGTCTAGAATTGTACTGACTGTTACAAGAGAATTGTTTCACTCTGGATGAAGGTGACTGAATGGTACTTGCCAAAACCTTTTTTCTACTTGCTGATTTATAGCACTAGGATAAGATGAAATTGACCATTCCCCAAATTGAATCACTAACGGATCAGGCCTTTTGGCCTGATGTATAACTTAACCTGACCTGTCATCATTTTTACTCCAGATATCTATATGTAGATGAAATGTATAGAGATTCATGAATGAAATGTAAATATGTTCTTTTTTTTGAGAGTTATGGAAAACTTAACTCACTTCTCCTTAGAGAAGAACAAAATGGAAGGAATGGAAAGTTAAAAGACAGACACATTGATTCACCCTCTGAATATATTCAACTTGGATCACTGATCTGATGAACAAAGCATTCTATGTAATACTTAGGAGTCTTAAAAAGTTCCATGGCCTTCTCACAGTTTAAATCACTATTGAATAGGGTGAATATATTATCAATGAGCATGTTTTAAAGGTATACAAAAGATTTAAATCAAAATTAAATTATCAGATTCTTTAGGACAGAAGCCCTACTTAGTGGGAAATACAATGCCATGGACTTATTACTCAACAGATTCTAATTGAATAAATCAATGTAACCTACAAACATAAACAAAAGTCAAAGACTCATCAAATGTATAAAAATATTTTCTGTTAAGAACATAGTTTGGGGCCTTGGGGGTGGAGCCAAAATGGCAACAAGAAGGGATCTAGTCTTAGGTGCTCTCTGATAAAACTTGAAACTAAGGACTCTAACTAAACTTTTGAGAGACAGAACCAACCAAGGGACTCAGTGAAGCAGTTCTCCTACTCAAGGTATCCTGGAAAAGAGCAGAAAGGCTCTACTCCCCGGAGTTGGAGGGGCGGCCCGCCAGAGGTGTGGTCCGCCAGAGTGAAAGAACTTCAGCCTCCCGGAGGCAGCCCTAAGGGGCTGGGAGCCTCGGCTCACAGCAGTGGGGGAGTATCCTGAGCTACACCTGGGGGGAGCACCAAGCACAAAGTGGGGGAACAGCAGAGGACCTCTGCCAGAGAGAGCACATAGAGCCCAGCCCTCAGGGGCACACAGCTAGCAGCTTGGTCTTTCAGCAGCCCAGATCCAGAAACAGAAGCAGGCAGAGCCTGTAAGCAGGAGCCCCCAGGGCATGAGCCCATTAAACCTAGGGAGGGGAGTGAAGACAGACTGCAGAGCTCTGTCCACTGCCTCTGGAACAGGACTCTGGGGCACTGACCACATTCAGATCCTGATAGCAGTCTAGGCCCCCCCATAGAACAGCAGGGCCCCCTTATCTCAGCCCCGTGGCAGGGGGGGGGCACATATGGTAATTCACAGACGAGGAAGGAGGAGATGGCCTCACACACTGAGACCCTTGTGGAAGTGTCCCAAAAGCTCAGGAAGCACCCCAAAAACAGGCCCAGGCTGGGAAAATGAGCAAGCAGAGAAAAAAGAGGAAAACCATTGAGAAATATTTTGCATATGAGCCCAAGAAGGATCAAAATACTAAGTGTGAAGATGAGGAAGCACAAGCTTTTTCATCTAAAAACTCCAAGAAAAACAGAAATTGGGCTCAGGCTATGACAGACCTCAAAAAAGACTGTGAAAATCTAATGAGGGAGTTGGAAGAAAAACTGGGAAAGGAAAGGAGAGAGATGCAGGAAAATATGAAAATGAAGTCAGCAGCTTAGGCAAGGAAATCCAAAAAAAAAATGCTGAAGAAAATAGCATGCTAAAAAACAGCTTAGGTCAAATGGATAAAACAGTTCAAAAAGTTATTGAGGAGAAGAATTACTTAAAAAGCAAAATTGCCCAGATGGAAAAAGAGATAAGAAAACTCTCTGAGGAAAACAAATCCTTCAGACAAAGAATAGAATTCAGGGAGATTGATGAATTTACCAGAAATCAGGAATCAATACTTCAAAACCCAATGAAAAATTAGAAGAAAATGTGAAATATCTCATTGAAAAAACAATTGATGTGGAAAACAGACTTAGGAAAGATAATTTAAAAATTATTGGAATACCTGAAAGTCATGATCAGGAAAAGAGCCTTGACATTATTTTCAAAGAATTACTACAGCAAAATTGCCCTAAAATTCTAGAAGCAGAGGGCAAAATAGAAATGGAGAGAATCCACCAATCCCCCTGAGAAAGAGATCCCAAAAAACCAACCCTAGGAATATTATAGCCAAGTTCCAGAACTCCGAAGTCAAAGAGAAAATATTACAAGCAGCCAGAAGGACACAGTTCAAATATCATGGAGCTGCACTCAGGATCACACAGGACTTAGCAGCAACTACATTGGAAGCTCATAGGGCTTGGAATATAATATAGCGGAAGGCAAAAGAGCTTAGAATGCAGCCAAGAATGAATTACCCAGCAAGGCTGAATGTCCTCTTCCAGGGAAAAAGATGGCCTTTATTGAACCAGGGGAATTTCAAATGTTCCTTTTGGAATGGCCAGAGCTGAACAGAAGGTTTGATCTTCACATACAGGACTCTGGTGAAGCATGCAGATTGGAGGAGAGGGGGAAAATATGAGGGACTTAATGATGCTGAACTGCATATATTCATGCATAGAAAAATATAATGATAGTACTCATATGAACCTTCTCAGTTAATAGAGCAGGTAGAGGGAGATTTTATAGTTGAAGCACAGGAGAAAGCTGAATTTGAACATAAAATATGGTGTAAAAATGGAGTTAATAGGAAAAAAAGGGAAATGGAATGGGAGAAAGAAAAAGGAGAGGGGGAATAGTCCAAGATATTTCATATAATAAGATTTTTCTTTATTACAATGAGCTACTGCAATGATATGGAAGGGGGGAGGTAAGGGGGAATGAGGGAAACTTTGCTCTCATCAGATGTGGCTACGAAAGGAAACAGCATATATATGCAATGGGGTATAGGCATCTGGAGTAAGAAGGGGGGAAGGAGGGGGAAGCGGTAGGGATATGAATAAAGGAGGAGAGGATGGACGAGAGAGTGGTCAGATATAACACATTTCCTTTTTTACTTCTTGCAAGGGGCTGGGATTGGAAGGCCTGTCCAGGACCATAGGGTCAGGTAGATTCTGGGCCTAAGGGGTGGTATGGGGACTCAGGGCTTCTTGGCCCCAGGACCAGGGATCTGTCTGCTGTGCCACTCAGCGACCCTTCAGCAGAGTCAGAGTGAAAGGAGAGAGAAAATATAGTACATGGTAATGGAGAAATAAGAACAGAGGGAGTTGCAATCAGCAATGGCAACGTTGGAAAAATATGGAAGTAACTTTTGCAATGGACTTACCATAAAGAATGGGATCTACCCATGACAGAGTTGTTGGTGTTGGAATAAGGACTGAAGCACTTTTTTATTATTATTATTTGGGGGAGGGTGCAGGGCAAATGGGGCTGTGTGGCCTGCCTGGGGCCACACAGCAGGGGGGGTTTTTTAGTGTCTGAGGCTGGATTTGGACCCGGGTGCTCCTGCTTCAAGGGCCAATACTCTGTCCACCACCCAGCCACCCCTACTATTATTACTATTTTATTTTATTTTGAGTCTTTTTTTCCTTTTTTTTTTTGGTATTTGTAGGGCAGTGGGGATCGGGTGGCTTGCATGTCACATGACTGGGTGATTGTTGGGTCTATGAGGCTGTATGTGGGCTCGGATGCTCGTGGTTCCAAGGCTGGTGCTTCGTCCATTGTGCCACCTGGCCATACCTACAATTATTACTATTTTTTTATTTTAATTTTTTTCTCTCCCCTTTACTTTATTGCTCAAGCAAGTCTATATTCATGGGGGGAAGGGGGTATTTAATTTACTCTTAAACAAGAATATTTTATTAATGTAAAAAAACATTTGTACAAAAGGAGAATAAAAAAAATAAAATAAAAAAAAGAATGACCAGGGCTTAGAGATATTAATCTTGTTACTTAATATTCTTGTCTCTCATTTCCCAGACTTGCTACAAGACCTTCTGTCTTGGAGCATATAGAATTCTGAACATATCCTTTCATTTAAGCATTCTAGTTTAATGACAAATATAAATTCTTCACATGAATCATTGTCTTCTGAAGAACTCAAATATTGTGCTGAAGTTAGAGAATTGATTTTCAGGGTATTAAAATAAAATTGATCAATATTCTGGTGTTTGTAGTTCTAGGGCTGGTGCTTCGTCCATTGCACCACCTGGCCATACCTACAATTATTACTATTTTGTATTTTAATTTTTTTCTCTCCCCTTTACTTTATCGCCCAAGTAAGTCTATATTCACAGGGGGAGGGGTATTTTGTTTACTCTTAAACAAGAATATTTTATTAATGTAAAAAAAATTTGTACAAAATGAGAAGTAAAAAGTAAAATAAAACAAATAAACTGAAAAAAGAACATAGTTTGGGAAAATGAAGACAAGAAAAGATCTCAGAATATAAAGTTATATCAGCACTTAGTCAAACTGGATCATCTTGTTCACTAAATATTCAGTTTGATCATTTTCACATAAACAGACATCATAATCAAACACAAGTGTTTTATACTCATTGCATTGATTTACAATGACAGGAATGTTGCAAATTTTTCATAAATATAATGACCTAAATAAAAAAGTATGAAAACAAGGCAAGGAAGAACATAAATAATGAGATTATTAAAAAGATTGTTTTGAGAGATTGATCAGATGACAAAGAAAAATATCACTGTATGGAAAGAAGAAGAAATTGGTCTTCAGATAAGCTCACATTTGATGTTGATGTGTTAATATCTTACAGGATCATGGTTAAGTGAGAAGACCTGTCATGAACCTATTCCGTGGTGTCATTTATCTGCTAGATATACTGAAAGTAAACTTTTGAGTTCTGCTTCAGTCAAATAGGATTATAGACATAACATAGCTTTATCCTAAGTACATATGTACATAAAAATTAAAAATAAAAAATAGCATGATGAACATAGTCACCCATAAATATCACTATGTATGTATTAAGAAAACAAAGAAATAACTAACATCAAATAAGAAGAGGGTCTCAAGCTTTTTGGTAACATTTTATTGGTGGCCAAATATCCCTATAGAATTATCAGTACAGAGTATTTCAAAAGATTAATAAAAATTTCACTGACTTTCCAGATGCAAAAGAAGCAAAATAATGAAAATTCTATGGATGTCAGTGCACTATATTTAAAAGTAAAATAAAAGAGTTCAAATTACCCTTTGCTTTCCATATCTCTGATGCTTGTATAAGATAATATTTCCGAATGTAGTTATCTTGCTTTTAACATCATTCTCCAAGAAGATAAATCTTAAATATTCCTTTCTTTCCACCCAAACACCCTTGAGTGTTCACTTGAGTGTCCACTCATCAGTTCACTTGTAAAACTGATCACCAAACTGATCACCTGATATCTCCCTGGTAAAAATATCAAATCAAGTATCAAAATGATATTTTTCTTTTTATTTATTCAGTGGAACATTTTCTTTTGATGAAGTGAAGAATGAAGGCAGGGAAAGAGGAAGGAAAAAAGGAAGGAAGGAAGGAAGGAAGGAAGGAAGGAAGGAAGGAAGGAAGGAAGGAAGGGAGAGAAAGAAGGAAAATGGATGGAGAAAATAAAAGAAAGAAGAAAGAAAGGAGGCAGGCAGGACTTCTGGCCAAGATGGCAAAGAGAAAACAAGCACTATAATAAGATCTCCTGATCTTCACTCCTATATAATATGACACAAACCTCTTGACAGAACTCCAAATGACAAAACCCAGAAAAAGAAGCTAGGAGAAGGACATCTGCATCAAAGTTTGTCTTCCGGGATTGTGCGTGAGCCCAGCAGAAAGCAGAGACCTTGCCAGGAGGGTTGAGAACCAGACAGCCATGGAGGTATTGATTGTGGGAGCTGCTTTCTGGGAGCCAACTGGGACATGGAGGCATTGGCTGTGGGACTGACAGTCTGGGGCTCTCAGGCAGGGCTGGAAGGTGAGTTACAGTGTGGGAGACTTGCTTGATCCATTGGTCTCCTCTGGTCTGGAGGACCTCAAACTCCATACCTTAATTTCAGCTGAACCCTCTTCCCAGAACAAATACAGTAACAGCCCATAACCCTCCCCACACCCCCAGGCTCAAGCCTGGGCATCAGAGCTCCCTCTGCTGTGAATAGGGAGAATAATTCCCTTGCCCAAGGGCATAGCCCAAATTGTTCAATGATAAAATTATCCAGCAGCTACCCACCCTCTCAACATCAAGGGAAAGGGCCTCAAATCAAAGTGACAGACACTCTAGAGAAAGCAACCAGCACACCCTACTGGCTGGCCCTCGTGGAGTTATTTACCTCAGTGAGTCAAACCTCTAGGGATCCCAACACCAAATATCCGTGAACCACTCACAACACAAACACAAGATCTTAGGAAAATGAAGAAAAGCCAACATCAGGGAGTCCATAGAAAAAATGCTGAGAAGGTAAAGACCCTAACTAAAAGAGATGTAGAACCTCTGAGGAGAAGATGTTTTGGTCTCAATACTATCACAGAAAGACTTCCTTGAAGAAATCAGGAAGGTTTTTAAAAATCAATTGGAAAAGTTGGGGAAAGAAACCCAAGAGAAGATTCACACCTTGGAAAATACAATTGCTCAAATGCAAAAATAAAATAATTCTCTCAAAACTTCAATTGGTGAAATGGAAAATTATTTCAAAAGCAGAATTGGACAATTGGAAAAGCAGAAGAAAATTCTTCTCTAAAAGAAAAAAAGAATGGAGTCTATGCAAACTAATGAATTGCTGAGACAACAAGAATCTGTTACAAAACCCCCCAAAATCAAAAAAAATAGAAGAAAATGTAAAATACCTCATCAGAAAAACTACTGACCCAGAGAACAGAAGTAGAAGGTACAACTTAATAATTATTTGTCTCCCTGAAAATATTGAAAAGAAAGAATACCTGGAGTTAATATTACAAAATTAAGGGATGAAAAATTTCCCTTACATCATGGAACCAGAGAGCAAAGTACTTATTGAAAGAATACATAGATGCTTTCCAGAAAGGGAGCACAAAATAAAAATGCCAAAGAATATTGTGGACAAATTACAGAATTATCTAATAAAAGAGAAAATCCTTTCAATGCTTAGATGAATAAATTACAGAAAGAAGAAATCAATGAACTAAACTTGCAACTAAAACAAATTAGAGAAAGAACAAATTAAAACCCCCCAATTAAATACCAAATTAGAAATGAAATTCTGAAAATTAAAGGAGAAATTAATAAAATTGAAAGCAAGGAAACAATTTAAATAATAAATAAAACCAAGAGTAGGTTTTATGAACAAAAACAATAAAATTGATATACCTCTGGTTAACTGATTAAAAAAAAGATAGATGAAAACTAAATTGTTAGTATCAATGTAATAAATGAAAAAGGTGAACTCACCACCAATGAGGAGGAAATTAAAGTGATAATTCAGAATTATTTTGCCCAACTCTATGTTAACAATTTTGATAATGTAAGGCAAATGGAAAAATATTTGCAAAAATATAAGTTGCCCAGGCTAAATGAAGAGGAAATTAAATACTTTAATAACCCTATCTGAGAAAAAGAAATTCAAAAAGCCATTACTGAACTCCATAAGAAAAAATCTCCAGGGCCAGATGGATTCACAAGTGAATTCTATCAGACATTTAAGGGACAATTGGATCCAATTCTATATAAACTCTATGGAAAAATAGGTGAAGATGGAACTCTGCCTAACTCTTTCTGTGACACCAATATGGTGCTGATACCTCAACCAGGAAGAGTTAAACAGAAAAGGAACATTATAGACCTGTCTCCCTGATGAAAATAGATGCAAAAATCTTAATTAAATCTGAGTAAAATGATCACAACAAATTATCACTAGGATAATACACTATGGCCAAGTCGGATTTATCCCAGGAATGCAGGGTTGCTTCAATATTAGTAAAACTGTTAATATGACTAATTATATCAATAACAAACCTACCAGAAATCATATGATTATATCATTAGGTGCTGAAAAAGCATGAATTCCTACTGAAAACACAAGAGATCATAGGAATAAATGGATTATTCCATAGGATAATAAGAAGTCTCTCTGAAACCATCAACAAACATTATAAGCAATGGAGATAGAATAGAGACATTCACAATAAAATCAGGGTTGAAACAAGGATGCCCATTATCACCACTACTATTCAATATTTTACTAGAAATGTTAGTTGCAGCAATAAGAGAAGAAAAAGAAATTGAAGGAATTAGAATTGGGAAGAAAGAGACAAAACTCTCACTCTTTGTAGATGACAGGATGCTATACCTAGACAATCCCCCAAAATCATTTAAAACTCTATTAGAAATAATTAACAACTTTAGGAAAGTCACAGGATATCAAATAAATCCTCATATATCCTCAACATTATTATTTATGGTCAGCAAAATGCTGTAGAAATCCCTAGAAAGAGAAAGCCCATTCAAATGCAGAAACTATTTGAAAACAATTAAAAAACACTTTTTTCAGGTTTTTGCAAGGCAAATGGGGTTAACTGGTTTGCCCAAGGCCACACAGCTAGGTAATTATTAAGTGTCTGAGGCTGGATTTGAACTCAGGTACTCCTGAATCCAGGGCAGTGCTCTATCCACTGTACCACATAGCAACCCCTACAAAAACACAAAAAAAATCACATTTAAATAACTGGGAAATATCAACTGCTCAGGGATAGACCAATCTAATATAATAAAAATGAAAATTCTACCAAAATTAAACTACTCACTTAGTGTCCTACCAATCAAAATCCCCCCAAAATAACATTAATGAGGTGGAAAACATTGTAAGTAAATTCATATGGAGATATAAAAGGTTGAGAATTTCCAGGGATTCAATGAAAATAAGTGTAAAAGCATGTAGTTTAGCTCTACCAGATCTAAAATTATTTTATAAAGCATCAGTCAAAAGAACTGTCTGATATTGGCTAAGAAATAGAATATGCATCATTGGCATAAACTATGTGCAATAGCAGAAAATGTTTATAGTAATCTGCTGTTTGATACACCCAAAGAGTGCAGCAATTGGGATAAAACCTCTCTCTTCAATAATCACTGTTGGGAAAATTGGAAGTTAGTAAGACAGAAACTTGGATTAGACAAACACTTCACACCCCATACTAAGACAAGAACAAAATGGATACAGGATTTAGACATAAATAACATTATAAGCAAACTAGGGGACCAAGAAATAATTTACTTGTCATATCTATGGAAAGGGAAGGACTTTATGACAAGGAAAAGATGGAGAACATCATTAAAACAAACTAGATAATTTTGATTATGTTAAATCAAAAATCTTTTGCAAAGACAAAAGCACTGTAACCAAGATCAAAAGAAAAATAGTAAATTGAATGGAATTGAAACATTTTTTACAACTAGTTTTTCTGACAAACGACTCATTTCTAAAATGGACAGGGAATTGAGTCAAATTTTCAAAAAAATCAAAACAAAACAAGCCATTCCCCAACTGACAAGTGTTCAAAGAATATGCAAAGGTAATTTACAGATGAGGAAACAAAACACTCCATAGCCATGAAAAATTGTTCTAAATCACTACTTATTAGAGAAATGCACATTACAGCATCTCTAGGGTACTACCTCATACCTCTCAGATTGGTCAATAGGACCAGAAAGGACAATGATCAATGTTGGAAGGGATGTCGGAAATCTGGGACACTAATACATTGTTGGTGGAGCTATGAATTCATCCTATCTTTCTGGAGAGCAATTTGGAATTATGCCCAAAGGGCAAGAAAAATATGTATACCCTTTGATCCAGGAATATCACTATTGGGTCAAAACCGTGAAGAGATTATGGAAAAGGGTAAAATATCATTTGTACAAAAATATTAGTAGCAGCCCTGCTTATTGTTGAAAAGAATTGGAAATATAGGGGATGTCCATCATTTGGGGAATGGATTATTAAAATGTGGTATATGTATGTCATGTTCTAAGACTTGTATGAACTGATGCTGAGTGAAAGGAACAGAACCAGAAGAAGATTGTACACCCTAACAGTAACATGAGGGTGATTATTAACCTTAATGGACTTGCTCATTCCATAAGTGCAACAACCAGGCATAATTTGGGGTATCTGAAATGGAGAATACTATCTGTATCCAGAGAAAGAATTGTGGAGTTTGAACAAAGACCAAAGACAATTACCTTTTATTTTTTTAAATGTTATTTTATTATATAATTTTGCTATTATTTATACTTTATTTTTCTTCCTTAAGGATATGATTTCTCTCTCATCACATTTAACTTAGTTCAGTGTATACCATGGAAACAATGTAAAGACTAACAGACTACCTTCTGTGCAGGGTGGGGGGAGGTAAGCGAGATTAGAGGGAAAATTGTAAAATTCAAAATAACTAAATAATTAGCTTTTTAAAAAAAGAAAGCAGAGAGAGAGAGAGAGAGAGAGAGAGAGAGAGAGAGAGAGAGAGAGAGAGAGGAAAATGAAAGAAAGTTGAAAGAGAAGGAGAAGAAAAAGAATGGTTGAAGGAGACTGGAGAGGAATAAATAGGAAGAAAGAATATCAAATACATTGGAGAGAGTAATAAAGAAAAGAATGAAGAGAAGAAAGGGGGAAAAAAGAGGGAAGGGAGAAGAAAGGAAAAGAAGAATGAAAATCTGAGGAAAAGAATGGAAAATGCCAAAGAAAATGAAGGACAAACCTCAAAAACTTTTGCAGAACTATTTTACTATTTTATCCATCTGAGAATTCAGAGAGGTTGTTTCCCAAAGGAGTCACCACTGGATACAGAAAATTTTCACTTAAATGTGGCAGGACACCTCTTCAAAAATTATGGAGATTCATGCCTCACCCTGTAAAAAAAAATATGAAAATAATGAAGGAGAATAAATTACACATCATTTTAATATTTATATTTGAAAGGAAAGAACCAAGAAACATGATAGAGGCCATTTGCTTAATTTTCAACTGAAAGAGGTAATGTTGTGATAGATCACTTAGAATGGAAAAGTAAAATGATTTCTGGATTTCACATATCAGGTATGGAATTGTAATATTTCTCAGGTGATAAATTTTGAGTTTCAGAAATATTTATTGCAAATATTTTTGCCTCAGAACCTAAGCAGCAACTGTCATGTTCTTCAACTCACATAAAGATAATTTTCAGCTCTGGGAAAGAAAAAGAATTAAAAGCAGAAAATACTCAGAATATATAATTCTAATTAAAAAAAGAATTGAATCGAGAAGTAAAAATTAAGATGGAGGGGAACTGAGGAGAGATCCTATCTTCAAATTTGTCAAAAATAAATAAAATATGGGCAAAGACTGAAAAATAATGTAAGTTTTAGAAGGATTTGAAGTTGGTCAGTTAAAAGTCAAATAAAAATAAATGATCTAAATTCTAACAAGAATAAATCCCAAGAAGAGTAAATAATTAATAAAAATGGTATTTATTTAAAACTGTATTAATATTTAACTCCAATTCCTCTCCCTCCCACTAACCCTTCCCCATTCACTGAAAGCAATATTATATCAATAATACAAGTGAAGTCAGGAAAGATATATTTTTATATTTTCCATGATGCAAATCAAAACAAAAAATTAGAAACATAAAGAAATTGAACAAAGTATGCTTTAATCTGCAATCAGAGTTTGTGTTAAATCTCTATGTGGGCAGCTTGGTGACAAAGTTGCTAGAGCACTGGTCTTTCAGTCAGGGGGTCAGAAGTTTGAATTAGTCCTGAGACACTTTCCACTTACAAGTTGTGTGACTTTGGGCAAGTCATTTAATCATGATTTCCACACATTGAGGGTCATCTCCAGATGATTCTCAAGGAGAAAAGTGAGTCTGGTGATGTAGCACCATATCCCCCTCACTTCAATTCAATTCACGTTCTTGTCATGGCATCTCCTCTCTAATGTGGTCTTCGAAAATGAAGGACAAATATTACGTGAAAGTGTATACCATTTTTCATCATCAGACTTTTGGAATTTTCTTAGATTACTGAACTGATCAGAGTAGCTGTCTTTCACAGTTAACAGTTGTTACTATATTGCTTTTACTAAATAAAATATTCTCTTGTCAAAGGGCAGTCAAGCTGTGCATGCCCTTTACTACAGGCCATATCCCAAGGATATCATAAGAAAAGGCAAAGGAACTATATGTACAGCTCTTTTCATAGTGACAGAGAATTGGAAATTGAGAAAATGTTCACAAGTGGGGAATGTTTGAATAAGTTGTGGTATAAGAATTTATTAGAATATTATTGTACTTTTTTTAGGTTTTCTGCAAGGAAAATGGGGTTAAGTGGCTTGCCCAAGGCCACACAGCTAGGTAATTATTGTCTGAGACCGCATTTGAACCCAGGTACTCCTGACTGCAGGGTCAGTGTTTTATCTACTGCGCCACCTAGCTGCTCCTTTAATGTACTTAAAAAATGATGAGTCAGTGCATTCCAGGAAAACAGGAAAAGACTTAGAAAATCTGAAATTTGAGAACATCATACATTGTCACCCACAATAGCTCTGGTGTGGGTTTGGACATGCATGTATGAGAGTAAGATTGGGTAGACAAACATAGCCAAAAACAAAAGGTTGGGAAGTGAAAATCTATCAACTTTATTTTTGGAAACTCAGACTTTTTATAGAAAAAACTTATCTCAGAAATGAGCAGTTAAAAGAGACCCGGTTTTACAATTTCCTGAGTAAATTTACAATATTTGTTCTTAGAAATCTGCTTACTTCTCTATCAAAGAAACCTTTTACAACCACCTCCGGATCCACAGATTATCCTAGGTCAGGGTTCACTGGTAAACCAACAGATCCTTACATTAAGCAATAATCCACACATATCTTTGTTGGAAAAAGTCACCAAGTATATGTGAATATTACTTTCCAGGGCTGGCCTTCTACAATACATAGTAGCAGCAACTTTGTGACAATCAACTATTATTGATTTAGCTCTTAGCAATACAATGATCCCAGACTATTCCAAAAACTTCATGATGGAGAATATTTTGTACATCCAGAGAAAGAACTATGGGGTCTGAATGACAGTAGATACTTACTATTTTCGTTCTTTTTTTGCTTTTGTGGTTTTCCTTTGTTCTGATTCTACTTTAACAACACGACTATTCTTTACAAGACTGTACATGTATAAGCCATATAACTGTTTACTGTCTTGGCAAGAGAGAATGAGAGGGAGGGATAAAATTTGGAATTCATAAATGAATGTTGAAAACTATTTTCATAAGAAATTGTAAAAGTAATATTCACAAAAAAGTTCTTAGTAAGATCCTTTTTCCCACACTAGGGAAAAAATAAAATAAAACAGCAAAATGTTCCTCAAGTTTTGCTTATTTCACTGTGCCTCACTTCATATAGGTCTTGTCAAATGTTTTAGTGGTTGTGATTGTTATTATTTGTTTCTTTTCCAGAAATTTTGTGCCATATCTTGTTTAGTCATTTCAGTTGATGAGCATCCTCTAACTTTCACATTCTTTGCCAACAAAAAAGAACTGCCAAAAGCATTTGTCTCTATATGTGTGTGTGTGCATGTATGTGTGCAGACTAACTATTTCTATGCCAAAGGGTGTAAAGAGTTTTTTAACCTTTTTAGACTTAAGTTGTCCCCCAGAATGACTACATCAGCTCACAACTCTCTCAAAAGTGTATCTATTTTTTTCCCGATCCCATCTATCATTTGTAATTTTCCTTTTCTACCATGTTAGCTAATTTGCTAGCTATGAGAGGATACTCCATTTGCATTTCTCTAATCAAGGGTGATTTAGAGCATTTTTTAAATATGGCTAGATATTGTTTGAGCTTCTTCTGCTACTATTTATTCTTATTCTTTAACCATTTATCAAATGAGAAATGGCTTTTTTTGGTAATATTAATTTGGCTATAAATAAGGCCTTTATCAGAAACTTGTAGTAATTTTCTACTCAGTTTCCAGTGTTCATTTTAATTTTGGAGACTTGCTTCTGTTTTTGCAAAAATTAATAATTTTCTACAACTCAAGTTATAAGGAAGTAACTATATTACTGCCTATGATCTTTTTAATCTCTTATTCAATCATAAATTCCTCATTTACCCAAAGATTTGACAGGCAATTTTTTTCCATGGTGGCCTAATTTGCTTTGGAACAGGCTTCCTGTCTCAATTAAATATTCTTTTTGAGATTGACCTGAACTATGGTATCAGAAGTTGATCTAAGCCCATTTTCTGTCAAACTTCCATCCATTTTTCTCTATAATTTTTTTTTATTGTCAAATTGTGAATTCTTGTATAAAAAGCTCAGATCTTAGGGGTAATCAAATACTAGACTATGAAGGATGATCATTTATTATTATGAATTAGGTATATAATATATTTCCCTGATCTAAAACTATATTTCTTGTCACTATATATTTGCCTTTCATAACTGCTGTTTTTAAAATATAATTTAAAATATGGTATTACTAAATTCTTTCACATTTTTAAGTAGTAAATTGGCTGATATTATTGATCACTTATTCTTATGCATGAATTCCATTATTTTGACTTCTGAGACTTAATTATTTCATAATTTGCTTGACTTGACATGGAAAAAATAAATTAATTTAAGTAGAATTTTCATTTTTATTACAATAGAATAATCTGACTCATACACATAGTCCCCATTTCGAAAATTATCTAGTTTGCCCTATTCAAGTGGAGCCAAGAAAGCCTATTTTTTTTTAGTTTTTTTTTTTTTGTAAGGCAAATGGGGTTAAGTGGCTTGCCCAAGGCCACACAGCTAGGCAATTATTAAGTGTCTGAGACCAGATTTGAACCCAATTACTCCAGACTCCAGGGCCGGTGCTTTATCCACTGTGCCACCTAGCCGCCCCTGACTATTTCTTTTAAATGGAATCTTGAAGAGAGTATTGCCTTAAAGTAGATCATTCAGTCTCTCCTCTTGAGTCCCTATCATCCTTTGAGACCCAAGATTTTGGAAAGCGTTGTCCATAAATACTATTATCTAATTCTCTTTTATGAGTTCATCCCTATTGCATTTTCAGTTATAATTATTAACTGTGCATTTCCTTCCACTCTATTTTCTTCTGTCTCTGTCTCTGTCTCTCTTTGTTAAAGCAGATTCTTCAAATTCTCTCTCTCTCTCTCTCTCTCTCTCTCTCTATCAGGTCACATATATATATATATATATATATATATATATATATATATATATATATATATATATCATAAGTACAAGCATAAACACACATATAGTTTCCTCTTTTTGAACAAATTCAAATGAGAGTGAGTCAGACTTTGAAACCCTAAAACAAAATAAAAATAATGAAGAATAGAAAACAATTTGAATTATTTAAATGATGAAACAACTGATCTAGAAATGATGAAATTCCCCTAGTATAGTTTTGCTGCCTATGTCTTCCTGTAAGTTATTTTGCTTCTCCTCTAAGAATTTGAATACCAAACCACTTGTTGCATATTCCTTCATTGTCTATCATACCTTTTAGGGAGATATAGATTCCTTCATTAATGCTTCAAATGAGATCTATATTCCTTTTGTTTGCTATATTTTCTTTCTCACCTCAACTGAAGCTTAGTATATTCTACTCCAGTCTTTTACCTTTATTCTGTGTGTCTCTCTGTTATTAATGTTTTATTTGTAAACAACTTATTCTGATTTTTTTCGTTTGTTTGGCATTTGACTTTTAGGAGGCAATGGGGTTAAGTGACTTGCCCAAGGTCACACAGTTAGTAAGTAGCCAATGTCTAAAACCACATTTAAACTCAGGTCCTCCTGACTCCAGGGCTGGTACTCTAACCACTGAGTAACCTATTTTCTCCTAGAATTCTAATTTTTAATCCACTCTGCTATCTATTTCCATTTTATGGAAGAGCTCCTCTCTTTCACATTCACAATCATAATTAGTAACTCTTTATTACTTTCCATCCCCTTCATTTGTACTTTTCTTTCTCCTTTCACATATCCCTCCCTACCAGAATTTTGTTTCAAAAAAACCTCCTCCTTCAATCTGCTCCTGTCTATTAGGCCCTCTTACATTTCCTTTCCCCTCTCCCCTTTCCCCTTTCCCTTTTTACATTTCTCCTCCTTTTATCCCTCTCTTTCCCCTTTTAATCCCTGAAGTGCAGGAAAAATTTCTAAACCCAACCAAGTGACTATGTTATCCCCTCTTTGAGTCAAATCTAATGGAAGTAAGAGTCAAGCAGTTCTCACCTCTCCCTTACTTACTTCTACTCTGATGTTCTTTGTGCCTCTTCTGAGTGATGCAGTTTACCCCATTCTACCCACGCCTTCCTATTGACAAAGTAAAATTGCTTTATATTAATAAAATTTTAAAAATCTTTTTAAATCTTCTCATACCTTTTGTTTAAGTATACTCCCACTAATAGAGATCTAGTTCTGGAGAGCCAAGATGGTCGGTGGTGTGAAGCTAAAATGATCCTGGAACTTTTCCTGAAGCAACTTTAAATGAAACATCTACAAAGACCCTGAAAAATATAGAACCCTCAAAAAAAGAGTGAAACAAATTCTCATCCCAAGTAAATGTGGGGGGGAACTTCAATAAAATTCTGTTTCTTTGGGTAAAAAGAGAAGTATAGTCCACCATAGGTGGGAGAGCCGGAAAACCACCAGGAGGCTTTTAGCCACAATTCAGTTCAGGTCATAGCTCAGAAAGTCAGACCAGCAGTGAGGATCCCAATCCCATCTCAGAAGACAAAGTCTGAGTATTAGGAATGTAGGTGCAACAAGTAGAACTGGGTTAGACCACCCTAAAGGAGGATTAAACTGCTATATAGGCAATGCATAGGCAAGCCATAAACCAGAGGCCAGATTCTGACACTAGCACAAAAAGATTGGGACTATAATCCCTGTGCCTGAGAAGCAGAGTTCAACCAGAACTGGGCAAAAAAACAAAAAGCACTAATCATAGGTATCTATTATTCTGATATGGACAACAAAAATGCCATTTCAGTAGAAAAAAGCACTATCAAAATACCTTCATATGAAGCCAGAAAGGAATTAGAAAAGAATTTATGAATTGCTCCCAGATCCAAGAAGACCTCCAAGAAGAGCTCAAAAAGGATTTAAAAAAAAAAAGCAAACAAAGAGGAATAGAAAAGAGAAGAAAGAAAAGATATGAGAACTGTGCAGAAGAAGTATGGGCAATTTACAGAAGGAATCAACTCATTTGAAAGTAAAAATGGACAATAATAAAAAAGAATTAACTCATCAAAATTATATTCAATGAAATGGAAAATGAGTTAATATAACTCATCAAAGGCTAAAAACAAGAAAATGGAAAAAGAAAGCAATTCATATAAAAGGAAAATTAATGAACTGGGAAAGGAAACACAAAACAAACTGAAGAAAATAACCCCCCCAGTGGAACCAAGATGGTGACATGAAGGGATGGAGTCTTAGGAGCTCTCTGATAAAAACTCATAAACTAAGGACTCTAACTAAACTTTCGAGAGACAGAACCCACAAAGGGACCCAGTGAGGCAGTTTTCCTACTCAAGGTAATCTGGGAAAGAACAGAAAGGCTCTGCTCCGCAGGGTCGGAGTGGCGGCCTACCAGAGGGGTGGCCCGCCAGAGCCAAAGAACTTCAGCCTCCCAGAGGCAGCCCCAGGGCTCTGGGAGCCGCAGCTCACAGAAGCGGGGCAGTCTCCTGAGCTGCACCCCGGGGAGCACTGGCACAAAGTGGGGGAACAGCGGGGGACCTCTGCCAGAGCGAGTACCTGGAGCCCATCCCTCAGGGCACACAGCCAGCAGCATGGTCTTTCCCCAGCCCTGATCCAGGAAACAGAAGCAGGTGGAGCCTGTAAGCAGGAGCCCCCAGGGCATGATCCCATTGAGCTAAGGGAGGGGAGTGAAGAGAGAGAGAGTACCAAGCTCTGTCCTCTGCCCCTGGAACAGGACTCTGGAGCTCTGACCACATTCAGATACAGATCCCAGTCTAGGTCCCCCCATAGAACAACAGGGCTCCCCACCTCGGCCCGATGGCAGAGGGGGGTGCTTATGGTCATTCACAGACCAGGAGGGAGGACAGAAGCTCACACACTGAGACCCTTGTGGGAGTGCCCCAAAAGCTCAGGAAGCACCCCAAAAACAGGCTTAGGCTGGGAAAATGAACAAGCAAAGAAACAAGAGGAAGACCATTGAGAAATATTTTCCAAATGAGCCCAAGAAGGATCAAAATACTCAGTCTGAAGATGAGGAAGCACAAGCTCCTGCATCTAAAGACTCCAAGAAAAAAAAAAAGAAATTGAGCTCAGGTATGATAGAGCTCAAAAAAAACTTTGAAAATCAAATGACGGAGTTGAAAGTAAAACAGGGAAAAGAAAGGAGAGAGATGCAGGAAAAACATGAAAATGAAGTCAGCAGCTTAGTCCAGGAAATCCAAAAAAATGCTGAAGAAAATAGCAGGCTAAAAAACAGCTTAGGTCAAATGGATAAAACAGTTCAAAAAGTTATTGAGGAGAAGAATGCTTTAAAAAGCAAAATTGGGCATATGGAAAAAGAGATAAGAAAACTCTCTGAGGAGAATAAATCCTTCAGACAAAGAATAGAATTCAGGGAGATTGATGAATTTACCAGAAATCAGGAATCAACATTTTAAAACCCAAAAAATGAAAAATTAGAAGAAAATGTGAAATATCTCATTGAAAAAACAACTGATATGGAAAACAGACTTAGGAAAGATAATTTGAAAATTATTGGAATACCTGAAAGTCATGATCAGGAGAAGAGCCTTGACATCATTTTCAAAGAATTACTACAGGAAAATTGCCCTGATATTCTAGAGAAAGTGGGCAAGATAGAAATGGAGAGAATCCACCAATCCCCCAGAGAAAGAGATCCTAAAAAGCCAACCCCCCAGGAATGTTATAGCCAAGTTCCAGAACTCCCAAGTCAAAGAGAAAATATTACAAGCAGCCAGAAGGACAGAGTTCAAATATCATGGAGTTGCAGTCAGGATCACACAGGACTTAGCAGCAACTACATTGGAAGCTAGTAGGGCTTGAAATACAATATACTGGAAGGCAAAAGAGCTTAGAATGCAGCCAAGAATGAACTACCCAGCAAGGCTGAATGTCCTCTTCTAGGGAAAAAGATGGACTTTCAATGAACCAGGGGAATTTCAAAGGTTCCTTTTGGAATGGCCAGAGCTGAACAGAAGGTTTGATCTTCAGATACAGGACTCAGGTGAAGAGGGGGGAAATATGAGGGACTTAATGAGGATGAACTGCATGTATAGAAAAATGATACTGAAAATATTCATATGAACCATCTCAGTTAATAGAGCAGGTAGAGGGAGATTTTATAGTTGAAGCACAGGAGAAAGCTGAATTTGAAGATAAAATATGGTGTAAAAATGGAGTTAATAGGAAAAAAAGGGAAATGGAATGGGAGAAAGAAAAAGGAGAGGGGGAATAATCCAAGATATTTCACATAAGATTTTTTTTTATTACAATGAGCTATTGCAATGATATGGAAAGGGGGAGGCAAGGGTGAATGAGGGAACCTTTGCTCTCATCAGAGATGGCTAGGAGAGGAAACAGCAAATATATTCAATGGGGTATAGACAACTGGAGTAAGAAGGACAGGGGAGCAGGTGGAAGGGGTATGGATGTGAATAAAGGAGGAGAGGATGGACCATGGAGGGACAGTGGTCAGATATAACACATTTTCTTTTTTACTTCTTGCAAGGGCCTGGGATTGCATGGCCTGCCCAGGACCACAGGGCCAGGTGGATTCTGGGCCTAAGGGGTGGTATGGGGGTTCAGGGCTTCTTGGCCCCAGGACCAGGGATCTGTCTGCTGTGCCACTCAGCAACCCTATAGCAGAGTCAGAGTGAAAGGAGAGAGAAAATATAGTACATGGTAGTGGAGAAATAAGAAAGGAGGGAGTTACGATCAGCAATGGCAACGCTAGAAAAATATGGAAGTAACTTTTGTGATGGACTTATCCTAAAGAATGTGATCCACTCATGACAGAGTTGATGGTGTTGGAACAAAGACTGAAGCACATTTTTTGTTATTATTATTTGGGGGAGGGTGCAGGGCAAGTGGGGCTGGGTGGCCTGCCTGGGGCCACATAGCAGGGTGATCTTTGGGTGTCTGGGGCCAGATTCTGACCCAGGTGTTCCTGGCTCAAGAGCCAATGCTCTGTCTGCCACCCAGCCACCCCTACTATTATTACTATTTTATTTTATTTTGGCTCTTTTTTTTTCTTCTTTTTGGTTTTTGCAGGGCCCTGGGGATCAGGTGGCTTGCATATCGCATGGCTGGGTGAATATTGGGTTTACGAGGCTGGATATGGAATCTGGTGCTCATGGCTCCAGGGCTGATGCTTCGTCCATTGTGCCACCTGGCCATACCTACAATTATTACTATTGTTTTTTATTTTAATTTTTTTCTCTCTCCTTTACTTTTTCACCCAAGCAAGTCTATCTATATTCATTGGGGGAGGGGTATTTTGTTTACTTGTAAACAAGTATATTTTATTAATGTAAAAAAAACATTTGTACAAAATGAGATTAAAAATAAATTTAAAAAAAAAGAAAATAACCCCCCCCCAATTAGGATTGGCTAATGATTCTATGAGACATCAAAATGAGAAAGAGTTAAACAAGACCAATTAGATAGATAGATAGATAGATAGATAGATAGATAGATAGATAGATAGATACTGTTCAATGTTAGGAAAGCAATCAGCATCATTGAACAAATTAATAGCAAAATTAACACTAATCATATAATTATTTTAATAGAAGCTGATAAAACCTTTTACAAAATACATCACCCATTTCTATCAAAAACACTGGAGAGGCACAGAAATAAATGTATTTTTCTTAAAATAATTATATATATATATATATATATATATAGCATCTAAAAGCATTATATGTAATGAGAATAAAATGCAAAAGTAATAAAGAGAAAATTTCCAAGTAAAATAATCATAGACTACATAAATTGCTTATTAATTTACCCCCAAGACAAACCTAGACACTGTATTAAAACAATCCTAAACTATTTTTCACACAAGTAAAGTCAAATCTATAGAAAAATGTCCATCATACATGCTTGAATTAATATAATAAAACTGAAGATTCTACTCAAAAGAAATTATTTATCCAGTGCTATATACTAATAAATCTACCCAAAAACTTATAAAGCTAGAAAAGATTCCTCTGTTACAACCAAAGGTCAAGAATGTCAAGGAATTTAATCAAAAAAATTTGCAAAGAAAGGTAGCCTAACTTTATCGAATCTAAAACTATGTTATAAAGTGGCAGATATCAAAATTTTCTAATCCTGGCAAAGAAAGAGAAGTGAATCATGGATTAGATTAGGTACAAAATTAACAGCAGTAAATGACTATATTAATCTACTTTTTTTTAAATCCTAAGATACCAGTTTCAAGGTACAGATATTAGACATAAAGAGTGAAATCATAGATCAATTAAGAGAACAAGAAATCTTCTGTCTGTAAGATTTATGGAGAAGGGAGATGTTTATCACCAAACAAGAGAGAGCGAGCAATATAATTTACAAAATGGATGACCCTGACAATATTAAATTAACCAGTTTTTGTACAAATAAATCTATGGTGGCCAAGATTAGAAGGTATACAGAAGCTGGAAAATAATTTCCACAGCTATTGTTTCTGATAAAGGACTCATTTCTAGAATATATTGAGTACTGAATCAAATATACAAGATTATAAGTCATTCTCCAATTGCTAAATAGTGAAAAGATATAAGCAAATAGTTGTCAGATATAGTCAGATGAAAAACTATTCCAAATTATTATAGAGAAATGCACATTAAGAAAATTCTGAGGTCCCCTCTCACACCTATCAGATGAATTAAGATGACAAAAAAAGAAAATATGATCAGTATTAGAGAAGATGTGGGGAAATTGGATTTAATGCCTTTTTGGTGGAGTTGTGAACAGATCCAACGATTTTGTAGAACAATTTGAAACAAAGCCCAAAAGGCAATGAACCTATGTGTATCATTTTATCCAACATTACTCAAAGATATTAAATAGAGGGAAAGTCTCACATTTTCAAAAATATTAATACCAGCACTTTTTATATTAGTGAATAATTGAAAATTAAGGGGATGTCCATAAATTTGTAAATGACTGAACAAACTATGAAATGTAAAGCTTGTGGAGCACTATTGTTCTATAAGAAATAATGAGAGATTGAACTTCAGAGAAGCATGGAAAGACTTGCATGAACAGATGCTGAGTGAAGTGAGAGGACCAAGAGAACATTATTCACATTAACATGATTAATAATTGAGAGTTAATTAACTATAGTGGACGCAGTTCTTCTCAGCAGTTCAATGATACCTTGTCATCAAAATGGCAGAGAGAAGCCAGGCACTATGCTAAGGTTTCCTAGCTTTCCCTCAGAACAAATATGAATCAAGCTTCTTAACAGAATTTAGAACTACAATACCTAGAAAAAGAACCTAGAAGAGCATCTACCAACAAGTTCTGTCTCAGTGGAGTGTGGGTGAACTGGGGGCAGAGAGCAGACAGCCAGCACAAGAATGGTAGGATAAGGTCTGTGGACTAACTTGAGGACAATGGCATTGGTTATTTGATTAGTGGGGGGAAGAGCTCTGGCTGGGCTGAAGCAGCTCCAGCATGCAGCTAGATATCAATCCATTCAGCTCAACTGGGCTGGAACCAGGGCCATGATCTCTATACTTTCTGCAGAGGCCCCATTTCTCCAGTTTAGTGCCCTTCCCCATCCCTGTGGGAGAAAGGGACTATCTCTCTCTGTACTGAGTGAATAATAAGATTAACTATATAGCGTGAGGGGGCCCCCCAGGTCTAGGGATTAGGCCACAAATCAAGATCACAGACAAACCAGAGAAAACCTCTAGCACCCCCCTGTGGGCTGGCCAACTTAGAGTTAATAAACCCAGTGAATTAATCCGTTAGGGATTTCATCTCCAAAGGTCTGTAAACCAGGCCTTCTCCCAACACAAGATCCTAAGAAAATGAAGAAAAGTCAGTTAATGGGGGTACATTGAAAGCTGCCTCAAAGAAAAGGCTCTTAATATAGAGAGAGAGCAAGATTTTTTGAGGAGAATATGAATTAGTCTCCAGTCCAGAAAGTATACTTAGAAGAGATCAAGAAAGAATTTAAAAACAATTGGGAAAAAAGAGAATATTAACACCCTGCAAGAAGAAAACAAATCCTTGGAAAATAAATTTGTCCAAATAGAAAACTTTCAAAAATAGAATTGGACAATTGGAAAAGGAGTTGCAAAAGGTAAATTAAGAAAATTCTTCTCTAAAAAAATGAATGGAATCTGTGGAAACTAATGAATTCATGAGAAAACAAGGATCTGTTAAATGAAACCACAAAATTGAAAAACTAAAAGAAAACACAAAATTCCTCAGAACCTAGAGAATAGATCCAGGAGATACAATTTAGGAATCATTGGGCTTCTTGAAATTATGGAGATATTAAAGTAAAAACCTGGATCAATATTTCAGAATTTAGGGATGGAAAATTGCCCAGATATCATGAAACCAGAGGGCAAAAGAGTTGAAATTGAAAAAAATACATTGATCCCTTCCTGAAAGGGATCCCCAAATGAAAACACCATGGAATATTGCAGCCAAATTTCAAAACTATCAGATAAAAGAGAAAATGCTGCAAGTAGCAAGAAAGAATCAATTATTATACCATAGAGTCATAGTAAGCTTTACAAAGGACCTGAATGCATCAACATTAAGGGATCAAAGTGCCTGGAATAAGATATTACAAAGAGCAAAGGAGCTCAGAATACTGCCAAAAATTCACTATCCAGAAAAACTGAACCTTCTCTTCCTCAGGAAAACATGAAGTAGGAGACTTCCCACTTTTCCTGATGAAAAGAATAGTTCTAAAGAGATAATTTGGACTTCACACAGGAGAATCAAGGGACACATAAAGGGAAAAAAGGGAAAAAAACTACTAACCAATAAGTTGAAACTGGCTATATCCCCACCTGGGAGAAAAATTCTCAAAATTCTTGAGAACTGAACTCTATTAGTGAAAATATATTTCACCAGAAGTAATGGACATTCATGAATTGTCTCTAACTCTGATAGAATGATTTAAAAACAATATATGTTTACAAAAAGGAATAGTAAAGAGATAGGAGGATGGAGCCAATTGAATGGGATAAATCACAATATATGAAGAGGTACACAGGACTTATTGCATTAGAGTGGAAGAAGGGGAGGAGGGGAGAACCTCCTGAATCTTACTCTCATCATATTAGCTCAAAGAAGTATTAACATACACAGACTCAGTTAAGAAACTTTTCTTATCTCTCAAGTATTAAATGGGGAAAAGGGCAGGGGAGAGGGAAGAGGAATAAGCAGAAGGAAGGGAAGGAAGAAGGGACAAAAGAAAAGGGGAAAGAAAGTTTAGGGGTTGGATATAAAGGGGGAAACATACTGAAGGAGTTGGTATTCAGAAGCAAAATATTGGGGAGAACTGATAAGGTGAAAAAAAGGGGAAAAATACAAAAAGAGGGAAGATAGCATGAAGATCAATAAAGAGTTAGTAATTGTAACATTGAATGTGAATGCGATGAACTCCCCCATAAAATGTAAACAAATAGCAGAGTGGATTAAGCATTAGAATCCTACAATAGGCTAGGTACAAGGAACTCATTTGAAACAGAGAGTTACGTAAAGTGCAACTTTAGCAGACTATATTTTGGTTTAGCTGAAGTGAAAAAGCCAGGGGTAACAATCCTTATCTCAGCCAAAGCAGGTCCAAACATAGATCTCCGTAAAAGAGATAAGGAAGCAAACTATATTCACCTAAAAGAAAACACACGCAATGAAATAATTTCAATAATAAATATGTTTGCACCAAGTGGTATACTATCCAAATTTTTGGAGGAAAAACTGAATGAGTTACCGGAAGGCATAGACAGCAAAATTCTACTGGTGGGAGACCTCAACCTCCCTCTCTCAGATCTAGATAAATTGAATCATAAAGTAAATAAGAAGGACGTTAAGGAGCTAAATAAGATGTTAGAAAACCTAGATATGATAGATCTTTGGAGAAAATTGAATGGTAATAAAAGGGAATATACTTTTTTTTCCCAATAGTACATGGCACTTGAAAAAATTGACCATGTACTAGAGCATAAAAACGTTATAATCAAATGAAGAAAGTCAGAAGTAATGAATACTTTCTTTTCATTTCTTCATGCAATAAAAATTGGGTCATGGGGATATAAAACTTGTTGGAAAGTAAATAACCTAATTTTAGGTAATGAATAGATCAAACAACAAATCATAAATAGAATTAATGGTTTTTAGATAATGACAATAATGAGCCAAGATACCAAAACTTATGGGATACAGCCAAGACAGTTGTTAGTGGATATATTATATCTTTAAATGCTTACATGAATAAAAGAGAGAAAGAGGAAATCAATGAACTGAGCAGGCTACTTAAAACATTTGAGAAAGAACAACTTAAAAAGCCACAATTAAATGCTAAATTAGAAATTCTAAATATTAAAGGAGATAATATAATCAAAAGCAAGAAAACTATTTGACTAATCAATAAAAACAAATAATGATTTTATAAAAAAAACAATAAAATTGATATACTTTTGGTTAATTTGATAAAAAAGACATAAGCCAAATTGCTAACATCATTAATAAAAACAGGTAAACTCACCACAAATGAGGAGGAAATTGAAGTATTAATTTGGAATTATTTTTCCCATCTCTATGCTGATAAGTTTGATAATATAAGTGAAATGGATGAAGATTTACAAAAAACATGGTAAATGAAGAGTAAATTAAATACCTAAATAACTCTATCTCAGAAAAAGAAATTCAACAAGCTATCGCTAAACTCCCTAATGGACCAGATGGATTCACAAGTGAATTCTATCAAACATTTAAGGAACAATTGTTTCCAATTCTGTACAAACACTTTGTAAAAATAGGTTAAGAAGGAACTTTGACTAACTCTTTCTATGACAGCAATATGGTATTGATATTTAAACCATAAAATATCAAAACATAGAAAGTAAATTATAGACCAATTTTCCTAATAAATATGGATTCAACAATCTTAAATAAAATCTTAGCAAAGCATTTACATCAAGTTATCACTAGGATAATACACTATGAACAAGTAGGATTTATCCTAGGAATGAACGGATGCTAGCATATTAGGAAAACTTTGAGTATAATTGACCATATCAGTAACAAACCAAACAGAAATCATGATTATCTCCATATATGCTATAAAAGCCTTTGACAAAATACAGCAGTTCAGTGAGAAATGACTAAGCTGAGACCTTATTAAAAATGTCATCCACATTCAGAGAAAAAATACTGAAGTCTGAATATAAAGCAAATCAAACTATGATGCACTTTTAAATTTTTTTTTGTTTTTTTCTTTTATACTCATTGTTTTTCCTCATTTAAATTCCTATTTAACTACATGACTAATATGAAAATATTGTAACCATGAATACACAGGTGCAATTTTCCAAAATTTTCCCCACTTTGGGGGAAGAAGGAAGGAGTGAGGGTAGTAGAAAACTGTGGAACTCAGAAACTTGCAAATGGATGAATATGAAAAATTGTTTTTGCATATAATTGGAAAAATAAAATTAAATATAACAAAAATATTAATAACAATATATGAGATACTGTTCTCAACTATTATTAGCATCATCCTCTCATGTAGAGATGTAACCAGCTTAATCCTAATAAATAGTATTCTCTTTCTTTCCCACTGTTAAACTTTTTATGTATCTCTTGAGTCTTTTGTTTGGAGATCAAATTTTCTGTTCAGCTCAGAATTTTTTCATCAAGGGAATTTGAAAATCATCCATTTCAAAATAACCATCCTTTCCTCTGAAAGAGTATGTTCAGTTTTGCTGATAGTTGATTCCTGGCTCCTTTGAACTCCAGAATATCATATGGCAGGCCCTTTGATACTTGAATAGTGATGCTGCCAAGACTTGTATAATCCTGACTGTGCTTCCTTGATATTTTAATTGGTTCTTTCTGGTTACCTGCAGAATTTTCCCTATGGTCTGATAATTCTGGAATTTGGCTAAATATTCCTTGGTGTTTTCATTTGGGGATGCATTTCAGCCTGTGAAGTGGTGGATTCTTTCAATGACTATTATAACTTCTGTTTCTAGGATTTCAGGGCAGTACTTTTGGATTTCTTGAAAGATGTCCAGGCTTTTTTTTTAATCCTTCCTTTCAAGTAATGCAATAATTCTTTAATTTTGTCACCTGTATCTGTTTTCCTGATCAGTTGGTTTTCCAATTAGGTATATTACATTTTCCTTTACTCTTTCCATTTTTAAAAAAAACTTAATTAATTGAGTCTTGATGCCTCATAGAGTCATTAGCCTCCACTTGTTCCAGTTTATTTCTCTTTCTTTTTGTAAAATATAAATATCTTATTTGCCTTCCAATTATATACAATAGTAGTCTCTACTAATCATTTTGCAAGGTTTTGAATTTTACAATTTTCCCCTTCCTTTCCCCAACAGAATACAGTCTGATAGTCTTTACATTTGTTTCCATGATATGCATATATCAAAAGTGAATGTGTGGAGAGAAAAAAAATCACAACCTTAAGGAAGAAAGAAAATATTAAAGATAGCAAAATTAATTAATAGATAAGATGACTTTTTAATTGAAGATAATAATCTTTGTTCTTTGTTTGAACTCCACAGTTCCTTCTCTGGATATAGATGGTTTACTCCATCACAGATTAACTAAAACTGTCTCTGATTATTGCACTGTTGGAGTGAGCAAATCCATCAAGTTTGATCATCATCCTCATGTTGCTGTTATGGTGTAAAATGTTCTTCTGGTTCTGCTCATCTCACTCAGAATCAATTTATGCAAGTTTTTCCAGGTTGCTCTGTAATCCCATCTTTCCTTATTTCTAATAGAACAATAGTGTTCCTTCACATACATATAACACAAATTTTTCATCCATTTCTCAATTGATGGGCATCCCCTAGATTTCTAATTCTATGCCTCTTCAAACAGAGCTACTTTAAATATTTTTTTACATATGGGTTTTTTTTGCTTTCTTTCATGTTATTCTCCAAATATAAACTCCAGGGTGGTATTTCTGGATCTAAGGATGTGCACATTTTTATTGCCCTTTGTGAATAATTCCAAATTGCTCTCCAGAAAGCATGGATCAGTTCACAGTCCCACCAACAATGCATCAGTGTCCCAGACTCCCCCATCCTTTTCAACATTGAACTGAGAGATGTGAGATGGTACCTCAGACATTATTTAATTTTCATTTACCTAATCAGTAATAATTTAGAGCAATTTTTCATATGACTACAGTTAGCTTTGATTTCCTCATCTGAAAATTGTCTCCTTTGGCCATTTGTCACATGGGCAATGGCTTGCTTTTTTTTAAATAAATCTGACTCAGTTCTCTATAAATTTTGGAAATGAGTCCTTTGTCTGAAACACTAGGGAAAAAATTGCTTCCCAATTTACTACATTTCTTTTTATCTTGTTTAGAGTAGTTATGATTATGCAAAAGTTTTTTTTTGACTTAATGTATTTGAAATTATGCAATTGGCTTTTTGAAAATATTCTCTATATCTTTCTTGGTCATAAATTGCTTCCCTTTCCACTGATTTGAGAAGTAAACTATTCCTTGTTATACTAATTTGCCTATAACATTGTCTTTTATGTCTAAATTCTGCAACCATTTCGATCTTATCTTAATATAGGGTATGAGATGTTGTCCAATCCTAGCTTCTACCATGTTATCTTTCAAATTTCACAGCAGTTTTTATCAGAGTGAGTTCTTATCTCAGAAGCTAGACTCATTGGGTTTCTCAAACAGCAAATTTCTATAACCATTTCCTGCTGTCTGTCTTGCATCTAATCTATTCTACTGTTTCAACACTATTTCTTAGTTGTGCCAGCCAGTTTTGATGACTAATGCTTTAACAATATAATTTTAGATCTGGTAAGACTAAGCTGCTTAATTTTTGCATTTTTTTCCATCAAATCCCTTGATATTTTTAACTTTTTTTATCCATATGAATTTTGTTGCAATTGGTTCTAGCTCATTAATGTAATTTTTTTGGAAATTTGATTGGTATGACACTAAATAAGAAGTTTAACTTAGGCATAACTATCATTTTTATTATATAAGTTTGGCCTATCCAATATTTGGCAGTTGATATTTGGTCCAGGTATTTAGATCTGATTTTATCAGTGTGAAGTGTTTTATAGTTGTTTCCATAGAGTTTCTGAGTCTGCCTTGGCAGGTAGACTCCCAAGTATTTTATGCTGTCTGATGTTATTTTAAATTGGATTTCTCTTTCTAATTTTTTTTTGGTGTATCTATTTGTTAATGTATAAAAATGTTGAGGATTTATGTGGATTTCCACTAGGTATTTTTAGATATTTTTTAGTGTTCTCTAGTATGCCATCATATTATCTGCAGAGTGAGAGTTTTGTTTCTTCCTTTTGGATTCTAATTCCTTCAATTTCTTTTTCTTTTCTTACTTCTGAAGCTATTGAATAGCAACAATGATCATGGGCATTCTTGTTTCACCCCTGATCTTATTGGAAATATTTACCAGTGTATATAATGATTGTTGATGATTTCAGATATATGCTGCTTATCAATTTAAGGAATAACCCATTTTCCTATGCCCTCTAATGTTTTTAGTAGGAATGGATACTGTATTTTGTCAAAGACTTTTTCAGTATATATGGATAAAATCATATGATTTCTGTTAGGTTTTTTTAATGATATAGTCAGTTATGCTGACAGTTTTCCTAATACTGAACCAACTCTACATTTCTGGAATAAATCCTCACACCTCTCAGATTGGAATATATGACCAGAAAGGACAATGATCAATGTTGGAAGGGACGTGGGAAATCTGGGTCAATAATACATTGTTGGTGGAACTGTGAACTGATCCAACCTTTCTGGAGAGCAATTTGGAATTATGCCCAAAGGGCATCAAAAAGGTGCATACTCTTTGATCCAGCAATACCACTAATGGGTCTATACCCCAAAGAGAATATTAAAAAGAGTAAACTCATCAATTGTATAAAAACATTCATAGCAACCCTGTTTGTGGTGGCAAAGAATTGGAAATCAAGTAAATGACCTTCAATTGGGGAATGGCTTAACAAACTGTGGTATATGTATGTCATGGAACACTGTTGTTCTATTAGAAACCAAGAGGGATGGGAATTCAGTGAAGCCTGGAAGGATTTCCATGAATTGATGATGAGTGAGATAAGCAGAACCAGAAGATCATTGTACACCCTAACAGCAACATGAGTGATCTTCAACCTTAATGGACTTCCTCATTCCATCAGTGCAACAATAAGGCACAATTCTGAAGAATCTGTAATGGAGAATACCATCTGTATCCAAAGAAAGAATTGTGGAGCTTGAACAAAGATCAAAGACTATTATTTTTAATATTAAAAAACACATTATCTTATATGCAATTTTGCTATCTCTTATACTTTATGTTTCTTCCTTAACGATATGGTTTCTCTGTCATCACATTGAACTTAGATCAATATCTACCACAGAAACATTGTAAAGACTAACAGACTGCCTTCTCTTGGGGGGTGGAGGGTAACAGGATTAGGTGAAAATTTGTAAAATTCAAAAGAAATAAAATCTTAAAAAAAATTGAAGGTAAAAATATTTATCTTCGTTTAAATTCCACAATTCCTTCTCTGCATATGGATAGCCTTTTCCTTCACAATTTCTAAAAAATTTCCATTGATTATTGTACTTCTGAAATGAACAAGTACAACATGGTTAATCGTTGTCCCATATTATTGCAAATAATGTTCTGATTCTGCTCATTTTAATAAGCTCCAATTCATGCAATTCTTTCCAGATTTTTCTGAAATGTTATCCCTCATGATTTCTTATAAAACAATAGTGTTCCATCACAAACGTATACCACAATGTGCTTAGTCATTCCACAATTATTGAGCAATCCCTTAATTTCTAATTTTTTGCCACTATGAATATTTTTGTAAATGTCAGTTTTACACCCTTTTCATGATCTCTACAAGATACAAACCCAGGGGTGGTATTGCTGGGTGAAAGGGTATGCACATTTTTTTGTCCTTTCAACATAATTCTAAATTACTCTCCAGAAAGATTGGATGAATCCACAATTCCAATAACAATGAATAAATGTCCCAGTTTTTCCATATCCCCTCTAAAATTGGTCATTTTCCTTTCTAGTCAGACTTTTTATAATCTGAGAAGTGTGAGGTGGAAACCCCGAGAATTGTTCATTTGTATTTCTCAAATGTGGGTTTCATATGATAATAGATAACTTTGATTTCTTCTTCTGAAAATTGCCATTCTAGATCCTTTGACCATTTCTCAATTGGGGAATTATTTATTTTTAATTTTTTGATTTTTTTATAAATTTTCATACATTTTATAAAACTCAGTTCTCTATATATTTTAGAAATGAGTCCTTTGTCTGAAGTACTAGTTTTTGAAATTGTTTTCCAATTTCCTGCATTCCTTTCAATCTTGGTTGCATTGGTATTATTTGAGCAAAATCCTTTTTATTTTATTGTAATCCAAATTATCCAGTTTGCTTTCTATAATGTTCTCTATTTCTTCTTTAGTTGTAAACTGCTTTCTTTGCCATATATCTGACAAGTATGCAATTGCAGTGCCTAAATTCTGCCATACTATCTTCAGTTCTCCAGGAATATTTTACCAAACAATAAAGTTTTATTGCAGAAGCTGGAATCTTTGGTTTAGCAAACAGTGGATTAGTATAGTCAGTCACTATTATTTCTTTTGCACCTAATCTATTCCATTGATCAAACAATCTAATTAACCTGTACCAAACTCTTTTCATGACTGATGATTTGTAACATAATTTTAGATCTGATATGGCTAGACTACTTTTCTTGGAGTTTCTTTTGTTTATTCCCTTGATATTCTTGACCTTTTGTTCCTTCATGTGAATTTAGTTAATATTGTTTCTAGCTCACTAAAGTAATTTTTTGGAATTTTGATAGGTATGGCACTAAATAAGTAATTTAATTTAGATATTCACCGAAGTATTTTACGGTGTCTGAAGTAATTTTAAATGGAATTTTTCTTTCTATCTCTTGCTGTTGTTAGTAGGATATAGAAATGTTGAGGATTTATGTGAATTTATTTTATATCCTATTACTTTGCTAAAATTGGTTATTATTTCCAGTAATTTTTAGATTATTTTCTGTTTTTCTCTATTTATAACATCATATCATCTGACAAGAGTAAGAGTTTTGTCTCTTCATTGCAAATTCTTATTTTTTAAGTTTCTTTTTCTTCTCTTATTTGTAAGACTAATATTTATTATATAAGATTGGATAATAATGGTGATAATAGATATACTTGTTTCACTCCTGATCTTATTGGGTATGCTTCTAGCTTATTCTAATTTCAGACATTTGTTGATGGCTTTAGATAAATACTGCTTATCATTTTAAGGAACATTCCATTTATTCCCATGCTTTCTATTGTTTTTAACAGAAATGGGTGCTGTAATTGTCAAGAGCATTTTCAGCATTTATTGAGATAATCATTTGATTTGTTAGGTCAATTATGCTTTTTCTAATATTGAACCAACCCTGTATTCTTGGTGTAAATCCTGCTTGACCATAGTGTATTATACCAGTAATAACTTGCTGTAATCATAATGCTAATATTTTATTGAAAATTTGTGCATCCATATTCAAAAGAAAATTGGTCTATAATTTTCTTTTTCTGTTTTGACTCTTCCTGGTTTATGTATCAGTATCATATTGGTCTCACAGAAGGTATTTGCAAAACTCATTCCTCACCAACTTTTTCATATAGTTTATATAGAATTAGAAGCAATTGTTTTGTGAATATTTGATAGAATTCACTTGTGAATCATACCTTGGAGGTTCATTAATGACGTGTTGAATTTCTTTTTTTGAGATAAGATTATTTGGTATTAAATTTCCTCTTACTTTAACATGGACAATTTGTATTTTTATAAACATTCATCCATTTCACTTAGATTATCAGATATATTGGCATATAGTTGGGCAAAACATTCAAAATCATTACTTTAATTTCCTCCTCATTTCATTTTTGATAATAATAATTTGATTTTCTTCTTTGATTTTTTAATCATACTATATTATTTGAGTTTCTCATAAAATGAACCCTTGGTTTTCTTTATTAATTTAATAGTTTTCTTACCACTGATTTTATTAATTTCACCTTTAGTTTTTCAGAATTTCTAATTTGGTACTTAATATGGAATTTTTAATTTTTTTTCCTCTAACTTATAACAGCATGCTCAGTTCATTGATCTCTTCTTTAATTTATTCATGTAAAATTTTAGAGTATATTTCCATTTATAATTGCTTTGATTGTATCACATAAGTTTTGTTGTCTCATTATTGTCATTGACTTGAATGAAACCTTTAATTTTTTCTATAATTTGTTTTTTGACCCACTGGTTCTTTAAAATTAGATTATTTCATTTCCAATTTGTTTTGATCTATCTCTCCATGGCTTTTTATTGCACTTGACTTTTATAATCAAATCATAAAAGGGTACATTCAGTATTTCTACCTTTCTACTTTTGATTATGAGGTTTTTATGCCCTAATATATGGTCAGTTTTTGTGAAGGTGCTATCTACTGCTAAGAAGCAGATACATTCTTTTCTATCCCCATTCAATTTTCTCTAGGGGTCTAACATTTATTTTTATTTATTTAAGTTTTTATTAGGTTATTATTATGTAAGTTTTCTAACATTTAATACATCTCCTTAATGTCCTTCTTATATATTTTATGGTCATATTTAGCTAATTCTGAGAGAGAGAAGTTGAGGTTCCCCACCAGTAGAGGTTTGCCATCTATGTCTTCTTATAACTGAGGTTCCCTAAAAATTTGGATGCCATACCACTTGGTGCATGCATATATATTCTCCTACAGCCTTTTGTCTTTACTCTGTGTATCTATATGTTCCAAATATTTTTCTTGTAAGTAGCATGTTGTAGAATTCTGGTTTTTTAATCCACTCTGCTATCTGCTTCAGTTTTATAGGAGAGTTCATTCCACTCACATTCACAGATATGATTGCAAATTCTTTATTACACTCCATGTTATTTCCTTTCTATTCTACTTTTTCCTTCCTTTCACTGCTTCCATCCTCTTCATGCTTCTGAATATTGCCTCACTCAATGTGTTCTGCCCTTCAATCACCCATCTCCCTTTTATTATCCTTTACGTTTTCCCCCCTTCTTCTCTCCCTCCCTCATTTCATTCCCTCCTTCCCTGCCCCCCTTTTCATGTCATAATACTTGAAAGGTAAGATAGATTTCTAAACTCACCCGAGGATATATGTTAATCCCTCTTTGTGCCAAGTCTGATAAGAATAAGATTCAGGTAGTTCTCACCTCTCTCTTACTCGCTATTACAATAAATCCCTTCATGTGTTGTAATTTATCCCATTTTTACCTCTCCATTCCTCCTGTTTCTTTAGAGTCCCCTCCCCTTTTTAATGCCCTATTTTTAAAAAAATCATTTCATCAAATTCATAGGCATAACATGAATGTTTATACCTTTATCCTAAGTATATTTCCCCTAATAAAATTACAATTCCCAGGAATTATAAGAATTCTCCTGTATTACAGGTAGAAATGTAATCATTTTCATCTAATTGGATAGCATTCTTTTTCTTTCCCCTGTTAACCTTTCTATATATCTATTGAATCTCCTATTTTATGAGCAAATTTTCTGTTCAGCTCTGGTATTTTTATTAGGAAAGTCTGAAAGTCACCTATTTCCTTAGATGTCCATATTTCACCTCTTTAAGAGCAGGCTCAGATTTTCTTGATAGTTGTTTCTTCTTGCAATCCAAGCTCCCAGTTTTTTTTTTTTTTCCATTTCATCTGAAGACAAAAACAAACAGATAGAGATTTAAAAAAAAAGTAAAGAAAAGACCTAAAGAATTGACCTAAATGCCTGAGGGGGAAAATTCCATTTTTCTCTTGCTGGGTAGTTTTCTCTTGATTGTTATCCTAGCTTCCTTGACCTTCAGAATCTCATTTGCCAAACTCTCAGCTCTTTTTATATGAAAATTCCTAAATCTTGTGTCATTCTGACTATAGTTCCATGATATTTGATTAATTTCTTTCTACTTGAAGTATTTTTTTCTATTTAATTTGTCAATTATACATCATCAGTTTTCATTAGAGATAGTTTTCAAGTGATGATCCATGAAGAAAAGTTCATCACTATTTTATCCTCTGGATTTAAGGTATTAGGGCCATTTCCCTTTTTATTTTTTAAAAAATGTGATGACAATTTTTTTCTTTATTATGGTATTCAGTTAGTCCAATAATCACAAAATTATCTTTGCTTGATCTAATTTTAAAACCAATTTTTTGCTGAAATATTTCAAATTTCTTTCAATTGTTTGTTTATGTTTTATTGGGTTTTTTTTGTTTTATTGTTGTCTTAATGTCTCATAGAGTCTTTAGATTTCACTGGGACAGTTCTAATTTTTGAGGAATTATTTTCTTCAGTGAGATTTCATACATTTTTCTATTTTCACAATTATGATTTTTATTAGTATTTTCATAAGTGAAATTTTAAATTCTTTTCCCATTTAGCCAAATATTTATTGAGATGTCATTTTTTCAGTATTTTTTAGGTTTTTTCATCTAATTATTGTCGCTTCATAATTTTCTTGCATTACTTTTCAACAACATTTTGTCTGCCAATTCTTATTGGGTTTCAACATCATTTTCTGGGTCTTCCAGGAATTCTTGGGTTTTTATTCAAATCATGTTTGAGGGAGGTTTTGCTTATAGTCTTTCTGACATTATTGTCTCCTGAGTTTATGTCTTGAATTGCCCTCTCATCATAACAGATTTTTTTCTTAATAATCGTTAATTTTTGTTTTTTTTTTACTTTCTGGTATATTTCTTGACTTTGAATTTGATGTTAAAGTTGGCATCTGTTATCATGGGAGGGGAAGAAAAAAATGCTTTCTCAAGCTTCATACTTTCCCATACCATTTCATAATATTTCCACATTACGCCATGCTATTATCAGAGCCACTTTTGGCTGTTTGGAAGATGGTGTGACCCTGAGAGATGTGTAATCACTCCTCCCTAACAAGCTCATGTGTTGCTTTCCCTTGAGCCTTTCTTTCCTTTGGACACCATTGTTCTTCTCTCTTCTGCAGCTATGACCCAGAAGCAGTTTTAGACAATGGACCTGCCAAGCATTGCTACTAAGGTGTTTGGTGTCCCTTGTCTTTCTGACTAGTTAACAGAACTCCTTACTGTCTCTGCTTTGAGAGCTACCACAGATGCTACTACCAATCTAATTCCAATCATTTCTATTGACATGTGAGTTCTGGGTCAGCCCAGATCCTTAAGTCACAGATCTCTCCTATTGATCATGTGTGTTTTCTTTGATGGAAAATATGTTTCACCTCTACCTTTTGTTGACTCTACCATTCCAGAATTCAATTTGAGCTATTATTTTACAGTTGGTGGGAAGGAAACTTTTGCTGCTTTATCTACTCTGACATCTTGTCTGTGTCCTTGGCAATTCTGAGCAACATCACAAAAAAACATACAATGCCAGATAAGAACAAGAAAGGGGAACAGTTACATAAAAATATTAATGAAGTTACAAAAGTTAAGTTAACTTTTATTTTGATTGCTAACAATTTTGTTCATGTATCAAATTATTTTCAGTCATTTTCAAGGTGATGTATAATTCTTTCATTTCTATTACTTTGCACTAGATAAAAGAACTAAGATAGATGGATAAATGGATGGATGGATGGATGGATGGATAGATGGATGGATGGATGGATGGATCAATTTATTGATGGATGATGGATGGATTGAGAAAGTTATAGATGGAAATCAGGAGAGATAGATAGATAGACAGACAGACACATATTAAGGAAGATAAAGAGATAGCTATGTAAATAGATACACAAATATGGTTTCTTTTCTTCTTTCTTTGATTTCTTTGAAGTTTGAAGATAAGAGTGTGAAATAGTATACACAGTTTGAGATATAATTCAAAATTGCTATTCAGAATGGCTCTCATAATTAAAAGGTCTACCAAATAGTGCATTAAGATAGCTGATATCTAATATTTGTTATTTTTTGCTTTTTATTCATCATTTTTTCAACATAACAGATGTGAAGATTGTATTTATAAGTATTATTCTAATTAAGTGATCACTTTTAATTCTATTGAGAATTTGATTTTTTCCCCCTCTTGAAAATTGTTTCTTCATATACTTTCTGTATTTACATTTCCCTGTTCCCTTCCCCCACTTCCTTATAATAAAATAATTTTATGATAATTAGTTTGTTGGGCTTTATAGAAAGTTGCTAAGATGTCTTAGGAAAACTATTTCAAATTATCATACATATCACCTAACTTATAACATACAGCCCAATTCCATCTTAAAGCACCATAATAATTTTTGTAAGATCGTCTATACTTAATCAAGTTGTTATACAATTATATATAATAAGAATAAGAATAATGCATGGATATTAGAAAATACATTGTAACTGGCAGAAAATTTTTATAGATATTATGAATGGCTTAGTTTTCAAATATTTCATTAACTTTCCTATTTTTTTATTTGTTTTTTATTTGTTTTTGCAAAGCAGTGGGGTTAAGTGACTTGCCCAAGGTCACACAGCTATGTAATTATTTAGTGTCTGAGGTTGGATTTGAACTCAGGTTCTCCCTGACTCCAGGGCTAGTTGCCCATATCTTTCCTATTTTGAAAAGAATTGGCCTTCAGAATTTTCATCTTATCTAAGATCAGGAAATCACCCATGAATTTTCAAAAAGATCTGTGGGGGAAAACGTTTTAAGCTAGTCAAAGAATGTGTGAAAACATCACTTGTTATTCATTAAATAAGAGACAAAATGTAGCAATTAGTATAATTTCAATCAATGAGGTAATTTTTAAATTGAAATTGAATACAAACTCCACATATTACTGAAATTATTTCTTTCAATTATTTTAGAAGTAAATATAAAAATGCATTTCTTGCAAAAAAAACATGTAAAAGATTAAAAAAACCTCATCAGGTATTAGAATTCATGCAATTTCATTCATATCCCCCTTCCTGCACTGTCTTGCCAAGTAAACTTCACTAATAATAATTTTTGTATTATCTAATCAAATCATCTTACACAAATTATCTTTTGCAAAGATTGTTTATCAACAATAATATTTTCTATAACATCTATATGAATGTTAGTATAATCAAATCATATAATTGTGTCCAGTTTTGACAATTAAGTTGCACCAAGTTTCCTCCTGTAAATTTTCTTTCTGAACATACTATGCTTGCAAAGAAATTAGCTCATTTATTTTATGGTCAAGGAGAGATTCATCCTTGGTACAGAAATGGGAGCTAACCTACTGTATTTCTGGAATTATAGTTATATATTTAGAAAACTTTCTCCATAGTTCATATTCTCTGTGGAATTCTAATGGAGTTTTTACCATAGTGTCTGGAGAAGAATAAGAATGAAAAAAAAATTAGAACTTCTGAACTGAAATAGATTGAGCATGCATATTATAGTGATCTATAAATGTTATCCAGAATGCAGGGTTTATTTTATTCCTACAGTTCTGTGATGAAAAATTTAACATAAACTACTTCTCCTTTAGTCAGAAACTATTCTTCACATTGAACCTCAACTTCTATCCTATAATTAGCGGCATATTCTTTAATCATATATGATCATGTATAAAAGGGTGTTATTACTTCTGGGTTGAGAAGGGAAGGAGTAACTTTCACTTCCCCCTACTCAACTCTGATTCATCAAACTTGGACTTTAGCCAAGAGTTGCCTATGTTGCCCATATTTCATCTTGAAAAACTGAAATATTGTATAATTCTCACTTAATATGTAGGCAAATTTCAGTGCATCATCTTCCTATTTAACTCAATGCACTCCTTATGTCAACTTCCATATCATTGTTGTTGCCCTCTCATTGAATAATTAAATATAAACCATTAAATTATAAGCAGAGCTCTAGAGAATATGGTCTCAAACTCCTTTCCAAAATACTTGCTGATACATTTTTTTTCCTTGAACATCATATGTTCTTTTATGTATTTTCACCGTTTTTTGCACTTTCCAAATCCTTCCTATATTTATTATAAAATCCCTTAAAGTTTTCAATGATTTCCACTTATTCCTAGAATCTTTCCTATCTCTGAATATATATTTTATTTTTTCTCATTCTCTTATGTAGTATTATTACTTCTAAGGATTAAAGTGATTTCTGTATTTTACTTCTAGTTTTGTGGGGAAAGTAGAAATTTATTCAGTCATTTCAGTCATGTTCAACTCTTTCTTGCCTTATTTAGTGTTTTCTTGGCAGAGATATTGTAGTTGTTCACCATTTCCTTTTTCAGCTCATTTTACAGATGAGGAAACTGAAACAAGTAGTTAAGTGACTTGTCCAGTTTCATGTAGTAAGTAAGTGTCTGAGGCTGTTTGAACTTCGGGCTACATGACTCTAGACATGTAGCTCCATTCACTGAACCAGTTATCTTCCCCCTGAGGAAAGTATTCATATTATAATCTGCAATCCTGAGAAAGCTGGATTGGGAGAGAAGTGAATTCCAGTATACCATTCCACAATTTAATTTTTTTTTTACTTATCTACAACATAGAGAAGATATTCAACAAAGACACTGAGACATTGAACTTGAGCTCATGTAGATCATGTCAGCAACACAGTGAAATTCATCTCACTGATAATATAGAATGTAAAAGTTTCATAGAGATAAGCTCGCTTTTGCCTTTCATTGATGTGGAAGCCAAATCAGAGCACAAGGAAGTTTCAAAAGAAGCAGTACTTGAGGCTTAATCTTTGGACCAAATAAGTCTCAGATGACAACTTTGTTTGCCTAAAAGGAACATGATAGTTATGTAATGGAGAAATAACTGCAGTAGATAATGGTCCATATATCACAAAGATCTTACAAAGAATCTTGTACCACTTAATTGGTTTTTGTATATTTTGGAGGGTAATCTTTTTCTTGAAAAAGTGAAGATAATTATGATGTTAAATGATGATTATGATAATTTTATATAGCATTTTAAGATTTATGAAGTGATTTATATCTATCTAGATAGATAGATAGATAGTTTTTTTTTCTTTTTAGCATCAAAAAAATGGCATCATGTAGATGCTAATGTATGAGGCTAAGATAGTTTACTGAGTTAAATAAGTTCTAACATATATTAAATATCTGAAGTGGAATTTTAATTTCTCTTAATAGCTTCCTACACGAGTAAACAAAAATATTCAAAAGAACAGTTTCTAGAAATCTCTTACATCTCTTCCTCATTTCATCATGGCATAGTCTAATATCTCAAAACTCTGCTCCATATAGCTAGTGATGGTAAATTTTTTAGTTCACATTATGTCTCTTCTAAAAAAAATGGTTTTAATGACCTAGAACAACATTAGCAGCATCAAGGCCACAGAATACATTCTGATGCCTTCTACATAATCCACACTTCATTATTCATGTCAGGTCATCTGTAGTAAATTGATTGAATGTATAAATTCCATTTATTGAACCCTTCTTAGTATCCAAGTTCATACCCAGCATTTCTCAGTATTTCTCCCTGCTCAGAACTATTTGATGCAGCTACTCAAAAGTATCCCTCCCTGAGAATCCCATCTTTGGGAGAATGACACTACAACTTTTCATTTGTAGGTGCCTATGTACATGAATTTTCTTCCCTCATGTCAAGACTGACAAGAGAATTAATAATTAAATGTTGAAATTCTCATTATGTTATCTACTCTGCTGTTTAGTTCAGACAACTGCATTTGGTATTGCTTTGGCAGGGGTGGGGGGTTAATTTCTCCTACAAACAATTTTAAACAGTAAGGAAGTATTAGTAAACTTCTTCCATTGGTCTGTTGTTTCACAAAGAACAAAGCCCATGATTGTACAGTTGTGTTTTTTTCCTGGACTTTAAATCACACGGCAATAACAAATGATCTTGTCTATTCTCCAAGAACTATTATAGATAAAGATGTTCTGATTCCTAAGACTCAAGGCTCTATCGCATATCAAACATGCTAACTGTAATTCAGCCAAAGGGAACAACCTCCCTGCCCCTGCATTCTCTCATTACTGAATTAAAAGCTACTAATGTTAAGTTGTTCAGGTGTTTAATAATGGAGGCCTATTGAGCTAGTGATGGATACAGGATTCTTGGTCCTTGACTTGAGGTCTTGGTCTCTTGTGGTATAGTTGCAACTTGTTTGTGAAGAAGAAATTAGAGAAAATTGGAGAAAAAAGATTGCATGACATTTTGATATAGTATTTAACTATAGAAGCTGTCTGTGTCTTACCAGTCTTGTTAGTGACCATTAATCTTATGTAACTCTTAACAGATAACTTTGGACAAAGGGTGATTGTATAATTCTGCCACATTTCTTCAGTATTAACTAGGGAACAATAGCAAATCATACCAACTTATTTCAAAATTTGATTAATACGTGGGGATTATTTCCATTTTGAAAAACTTGCATCATACCAGTCTAAATATTTCTTGTTTAGATCACCCCTTACTTCATGTCAAAATTCTGACATTTATGGACAAATCGCTTTGAGACTTATGTCTTATAATACGAACTCAAATTGAGAAGTTGCTGGATGATTATTTTAGCACTTAGTTACATTTTAATAGGCTGAACTTTTGGGTGACTTAGTAAATAGAGGCAATGTGTGTAATGTGAATTACCCAGAATGCAAATTATTCAATATGTACAACTTGCTGATATATCCTCCTCAGATTATGGGAAAATGAGGATCAATATCTTATCTGTACTGTACTGAGAATGTTCTGGGTCCTTAACCTCCGTATGCCCCAAATTTTGACAGGTTGAATCTTGTATTTAACTGCAGAAGTTTTTGATTTTGTTTGTTTGTTTTGGTTTTGGCTTGGTTTTTGACTACAATAAGTTTAAAAAGTTTTTGCACTAAAAAAATAACATAGTTAGGATTAGAATATAAAGAGAAAACTGAAAACAATTTTAACATTCAGTGCTTTTGATAAAGGATTCATTTCTAAAATGTGTAAAGAACCAAATCAAATGTATTAAATTACAAGTCATTACCCAGCTGATAAATGGTCAAAGGATATGAGCAGGTAGTCTTCAGATGAAGAAATTAAAGCTATATATAGTTGTAAGAAAAAATGCTCCAAATAATTATTGATTAGAGAAATGAAAATTAAAACAACTATGCAGTAACTCCACATACCGATCCGACTGTCTAAGATGGCAGAAAAGGACAATGATTTATGTTGGAAAAAATGGGTCATCAATGCACTCTTGGTGGAGTTATGACCTAATCTAGTCATTCTGGAGAGCATTCAGGAACTTTGACCAAAGAGTAATAAAACTGATCCCATACCATCTATCCAGTAATACTATTATTAAGTCTACATTCCAAAGAAATCATAAATATTGTGAAAAGTCTTACATATTAAAAAATATTTATAGCAGTTCTTTTTGTAATGGCAAAGAATTAGAAATTGAGGGCATGACTATCAATTGGGAATGAATGAACAAGGTATGGCAAATGAATGTTATGGAGTACTATCATTCTATAAGAAATTGTGAGTGGCCTTACTTTAGAGAAGCATGGAAAGAATTATATCAATTAATGCTGAGTGAAATAAGCAAAACCAAGAGAACATTTTACACATCAATGGCATTGTAGGATGATAGACACAACTCCTCTTAGCAGATCAGATATCAATGACAATCATGAAATATTTACTATGGACAATGCTATAAACATCCGAAGGGAAAAAAAATCAAGTATGAATGCATGCTATGCTCACTTTAAAAAAAAAAAAACTTCTTTTATGTTTTTTTTCTTCCTTACTCAAGTTTATTTTTACTTTCACCTTAGTTCTAATTCCTCCTTCACAAAATTATTGATATCCAAATATATTAAATATGAATACACATATACAACTTTTACCAGACTTTTCACTGCCATGGGGAAGGGGGGGAAGAATGGAAAAATGGTAGAAAAATGTGGAACTCATAAATTTGCAAATGGATGAATGTTGAAAAACTACCCTTGCATGCACTTGGAAAAATAAAATAAAATTTCAATTGAAAAATTAATTCTTTCTGTTCTGATATAATTTCTAGTTGTTCATTGACCATATAAATTGGGTTAGTAGTTGTTTTAGAGAAAGTAGCTAATCCAAGAAGTCCATTGATAATATTTTCTAAAAATCTAAAATTATGTATGGCAATCATACAACTTCTATGCATCAAAAACAAATACTTTCAACTGGTAATTTGCAGAGGCAAGAATAAGTGATATTAATTCTCCCATAAATTCAGCAAATCTATATGGGGGCAAGGATGAAAGAGATTTTGTGAATTATATCACTCTATGTTGGTAATTGGCATTTATAAAATATTTCACATCGCATCAAGGAGCGCATGTGTCCATAAATAACTTCTAATTTTTTTTTCTGCTCACTCAAGCTGGAAATTTTTTCCACAGAGATTTGCAACTAAATTCCATATACTTAAAAATGTTTTCAAGAACCTCCAGTTTCTGAGAAACTCATCCAGGGTCATAAAGTTATATGTTACAGGCAGGGCTTCAATTTAAGTAATTCAAGCTTTATGAATAAAGTTTGGAAGAACAAAAAGAAAAAAGAATATATTAACTAGTATTCTCTTCTAAAGCACTTTATACATGTTGTTTGATTTTATCCTCAATACCAGTCTTGTTAATTGAGTTAGTTGGTTGGGTCGTTAGTTGGTTGGTTGACTGGTTGTTGGTTCTTGCCTTCATTATCAAAGAAGACCAAAATGACATCATTTGAGAAAAATTAGTGTGTCCAACTATGGCTGATCAGACCATTAAGAACTCAGAATGCTCTACCACAAATGTGACACAAATGGTCCATATGAACACCTTGGGTGGGTACTCTAAACTTATGTATGTCATGTTTCCTTTGAGCTGATTCATTTCTGCCTCCCTCAAAGAGTGCAGCACCCTCACAGATGAGCGCATGCCATGATAAGTGTTCCTGTGTCAGTGTCTCCCAAGCTGTACAGTAAGTTCTAAAGTTCTTCAATGAGAACTTCAGGGTGCCTGGGTATCACTTGTTCTGACCCCCTTATGAGCACTTGCCCTGTGTGAGTTCTCATTTTTTTTTTTTTTTGGAAAGTGAATGTCTGGCATTCTAACAAAGTGTCTAGCCCATCTTAATTGTACTTTCTGTAGTAATGTGGGAATACTGGGCAATTTAGCTCGAGAAAGGACCTCAGTGACTGCTATCTTCTCCTGTCAGTTGATCTTCTGAATCTTCCTAAGACAATTTACATGGAAGCAATTCGATTTCTGGACAAGGTGATGGTAGACAGTTCTGTACAACTTCAGTTTGGTAGTCAATCTAATACCTCTTCTCTCCTTTATTTTCTCTTGGAGCCTCCTAAATACTGAGATAGCTCTGAAAATGCAAGTGTCAACTTCATTGTCAATATGTACCTCCTTGGAAAGTACACTGTTAAGGTAAGATTATAGTCCAGGACTCTTCCTTCTGTACTGCAAATTTGCAAAGACATGTAAATTTGATATGATGTATTCATCATGAAAGGTTCACGAATTAGCCAAAAGTTTATCATTTCACTCACTTCCCACTCTTTTGTTTGATAATTCAGTTGATAGAAAATTTTATATTAATAAGCTCATGATTGAATATGATGTTTCTGTAGCACTTGGTTTTTAGACTTCCAGTTTAAGTTTATTTTTTATTTTGTTGTTTTGCTAACCAATTCATTATCATTGTGAAAATATGGAGTATTTCATTATTGAATTTCATTCATTTTCAACATGATCTGAACAAATGTTCTTTGTTGGCAAATGTTGAAGTGAAATTCTTAATGGAAAAGAGACCAGGTTTCTTCAAGAAAAGTAAATTGTAAGCAAGGCAATTTTTATACTTCTCTTTCATGTTCATAAGACTTTATTGGGTTTGAAATCTAACATCATTCAAAGGCATTAGGCTACAGTCTGAATTACCATTAATTAATAAAGTCACATAAAAGAAAAGATTTCTTTCCTTTTCTCTTTATCCAAAAGCAATGATGGATTAAGCTCCCCTACTTAGGATAGGACAAAGATATTTTCTAAAAGTATTTGCTGTAGCAAATTCACATGAATAGGTATATGACACATAAAAATAGCTTAGGCTATGAATCGTATTAGAACAATGAATATTTTCAGTTTATAGCAAGAGAGCAGAAGGATATTTTCGAAAAGGAAAAAAGTTTCACTGAAAAAAAGTATCATAGTAAGTCGTACATCTCTCTTAAATTCAAGAAATGAATATTTTGTCCTTCATTTTTGAAGAAAATCACACATCAGGGAGGGGATGCCATGAAAAGTACATGAATTGGTTTTGAGTGAGGGGGTACTGTACTAAGTTACAAGGCGATATATGAATCTACATTACAGAGCAAATAAGGAGAAAAAAACTGATCATAAGATGATAATGCATTCCCCCTTTAAAATAAAATATTAGCTGTATATCAAGATAATAAAATAATAAAGTTAGATAATAAACATGAAAAAAAGATTTTTCTTCCCACATTCTAATATTTAACTAAATATTTGGTGCTGTATGTTGGACTTTCTGATGAAATTTAAATTTTATTTTGCTTCTTGAATTTCATTAAAATTCCTAATAAGAATAAGACATTATGAATAGTAGATTCCTCATATAATAAAAGCTATTTTTATACGGCATTAAGCAAACAAACGACAACCCAAAAACATGACTGGATATTGCTTAGGGAGTGTTGGGCTAATTGAATATGAATAATCTATTTATTTCAATGTTGATCAAAATAGCATCTAAATTGAATATTTTTCCCTGAACTTACATACTATAAATATATACTTCAATGCCAACTAGTGATACATTTTGTAATGACTGCTTTTCCAGTGTTAAGTTTAATTTTCAGTTAGTGCAGGAATTAAAATCATTTTGCATTTTAAATATATTACTATTTAAAAAAAAACACTCAAACATTTTTGTGTCCTTTATTACTGAATAGCTCCCAGAATACAGTGTCTTTTGAATTAATTTGCATATAATAATGATGATGATCATGTAACTCACAGTTAATTATTCAGCCTTTCGTAACTGAATGGCAAATAAACTTTTGCCATAGTAATGAAAGAAATTAAAAAGTTAAAAAAGTTAAAAAAAATAACGTAGTTTACTGACTTTTCAGAAATGGTCTGGTTATTTCTTTAGAAAGTTTGACCTGTCACACTTAAATCACCACAGGCTTTAAAATAAAGGCACTATATTTGAAATTCTTCTCCAATTTAAGGAAATAATCTTATTTTCTTTTTTATTCAGCACTGAATGTTGGGGTATAATGACTAGGGAGAAACTCTACCCTCTGCTCCAATTATTATATAGAATTTCACATACTAATCCACTTACATATCATATCATCATATCATATCATATCATATCATATCATATCATATCATATCATATCACATTCCCAGTACAGTGAATCAAGCATATAATTATTGTATATCTAATATTTAACAAAATAATTTACATATAAAAGAGGTATTACATAAATGGATAATTGTGTGCTGCATTAGATTAAATTGGATAATTCAGCTTGTAATCATCAGTCAGGATTTTTTTTTTTTTAGGTTTTTTTGCAAGGCCGCCCCTCCACTACACCACCTAGCCGCCCCAAGTCAGGATTTTTTTAAATGACATCTTTTAAAAGCTATTAAGGCCAAAGATCTATTATTATTATCTCATCAGTCCAAGCTCCTGTATGAGAAGTTAGGTGGTAAGTAGGCAAAAGAGGCACCAGTTCATTCACACTTTAATATATTCATAAAGCTCTCAGAAAGAAAGTCAGTAAAGTCTCCTTGAAAAGAAAATATTCTTTACTACCTCACTTCTTACAATGTCACCTCTTATGCCTAAATGGCTAGGATTAATGCTAGGACCAAATTCCATTTTGAACGAAAGGTAGAAGATGATATTGAGAAGATCTCAAAACATATTTCCATTATATACTTTTCCACATTAAAGAGATCTGAACTGCATTTAATTATCTGTAATCATTATTTCATATTCAAAGATACGAAAAGTTTGATAAGGAAAATGAGAAGGAAAAATAAGTGGAGAATGAAAATAAGGCAGGGGAATGGTAATGAAAAATCATTTTGTAGTTCTATTTAGAAAGTTATTGAATGGCTGGGTAGGTGGTGTAGTGGATAAAGCACTGGCCTTGGAGTCAGGAGTACATGGGTTCAAATCTGATCTCAGACACTTGATAATTACCTAGCTGTGTGGCCTTGGGCAACCCACTTAACCCCATTTGACTTGGAAACCCTAAAAAAAAAAAGGTAACGAATTAAACTCAAAAATGTTTGCATATACTAAGAAGTTTGGAGAGAGATAATAAAATTTTTTCAGGTTTTATTTTCCCTGTGTTTATGTCTCTATTCTCTTCTGTTTCTCTCTCTGTAACTATCTGCCTCTTATTACTCTAATTCCAAAGCTAAAAGCACATATCCATTTTTAAAGGATAATTTATAACTTTGCAAATGAAATGGAAGGGGAATAATTGTAGCAATGTTATTTAACAGAAAGTAAAGTGTGTTTTTTATCTAATCTCAGTCTATTAGTGAATTTCTTTTTGTTTCATTTTTTTAAATAAACTCTGTTCATCAAAGACCTGATAAAATGGAAGGACAATTATGCAAAAATGAAAACAATAACAAAATTTATAACTGTTGGTTTAAGTAAATATTCTTAAAATGAAAAAGAAGAATTATATAATTTCATAACTGGGAGAAAACTTTGGGATCCTCAAGTCCAACTTCTAATATGATTGAAAAAATGCAAAAACTCTACCTCAGGGAGCTTAAGTAATATCATCAAAGTCACACAACTATTTATTGAGATCAGACAATTTTAAGGTCAAAGCTAAAATGAAAATGTGGAACTTACTTCTTCTTTGTGAATTTCAAAATCAGTTCAGTGATTTTAAATAATAGTTGATTGGAATAAAAGTAATTTCTCAATGCCAGGAAGCAAAGCAGTGAAGCTGATACAGAAATTGCTCTGTGCAGGCAATTCCAATTCTAGGTCTATATCCAGAAGAAATTATATAAAAAAGGGAAAAGTCAAACATATTCCAAAATATTCACAGTAGCTCTTTTTACTAATGGCAAAGAATTGGAAATTGAGTCATTACCTGGGGAATTACAAAACAAGTTATGGTGCATAAGTACTTACATTGTTCTGTATTATTGTTCTATAGGAATCCATAAATGGTCGGACTCTAGAGAAGTATGGAATGACTAATGGGATCTGATGATGAGGGAAAGAATAGACCCAAGAAAGCAATGTACACATCAACAACAACACTGGGAGATGAACAACCTTGATGGAAACAGTTCCTCTCAGCAGTTCAGAGAGCTAGGACAACTGTATTAGACTGGCTATGGACAATGTTATCCCCATCCAGAGGAAGAAAAACAAAACCCAACAAAACATATACACACAAAACCACATGTCAGAATCTGATGAACACTATAAAAATTAGCTCTTATATATCTCTTTCCCTTAATTCTTAATACTTTCCCTTACTTCCTAATTCCTCATTTTGAAAATAACTAATTAGTACCTACATTAATCAAAATATGTATGTATATGAACCTGATTGATTGTTCAGGGGTGGGTTGAGAGAGTGAAATGAAATTTTGTAACTTAAAAATATACAGGTGTGCATTGCTTCTGGAGTTGTGAATGAACCCAAGCTTTCTGGAGAGAAATATGGAACTATGCCCAAAGAACAATAAAACTATTCAAACCCTTAGTCCCAGTAATTCCAATTCTAGGACTATATCCAGAAGAAATTTTTAAAAATGGGAAAATGCCTACATGTTCCAAAATGTTCATACCAGCTCTACTTGTAGTGGCAAAGAATTGGTCATTGAAGGGATACCCATCAATTGGGGAATGGTTAAACAAGTTACTATACATGAATATTATGGGATATTATTTTTCTATAGTTAAACATAAACAATTGGACTCTAGAGAAGCATGGAATGATTTTTGGGATCTGATGCTAAGTGAAAGGAGTAGAGCCAAGAAAACAATGTACACATCAACAACATTATGAGATGAGCATCTTGATGGAGGCAACTCTGTTCAACAGTCCAGAGAACTAGGACAAGTGTATTAGACTGGTAATGGTTTATATTATCCCCAACCAGAGGAAGACAAACAAAACACCCCTACCAAATCTGAGGAACCCTTTATGAAAATTATCACTTATGTATCTTTTTCCCTTAATCCTATTTCCTCAAGCCAAAAATTACTAATTTGTACATACGTTTAACAAAACATGTATGTAAAATGCTAGCTAGAAGGTTGGAGGGAAATTTTGCACCTTGGAAATGGGCATGAAAATGGATGAAAATAAAAATAATTAAAAATATATAGGTGTATGTGGATGAAAATAAATCAATAAACGTTTTAAGAAAGAAATTGCTCTGTGTCAATTACCATGAATATCTGCATGCTTTAATATGATTAATCACTGACTTTCCATCGGAATTGCAAAGGAAAAGTAGTAGGGAAAAATCTCTATCTGCTACTGACAGAATTAAATTTTTTATATTTAAATTGTTTTGTGAAGTAGTTTTTTCATCAATAAGCCAGAAAATCATTCCTGGAAGAAGTGTTATCAGGTCAAATTCTGATAAATGCTTGGGGAAAGGAAGTGTATATATGCAGCTATTTTTGGTAATGATAAAAAATTGCAAACTGGAAGAAGAGAGAAGGAATAAGAAAGAAGAAGAAGAAGATGATGATGATGATGAAAGAAGATTGAAGATGAAGAAGGATGGAAGAGGAGGAGGAGAGAAATAAACCAACAAAAAATGAAAAGAGAAATAAAGCTCAACAGCAATGAGATTTAATATGGCTGATGAAAGAATGCAATAACTAACCAAGACATCAGAGGACCAATCCACATAGAAAGGATGAATCAGAGATTCAAAAGCAGATATGTTTATTTTGGATGTAGTTAATGTGGGAATTTATTTTGCTTCCCTCTGTATAGTTGTAACATCATACTTGCTTTTCATCTTGTTTTTGTTTTAATTTTTGATACAGTAAGAGAGAAAATAAATGCATTTTAAGTGAAAGGAAAGAAAAATTAAAAAAATAAAAGATTTATATAAAAGGGGGTTCAGGTAGAGGGTGGAATTTCTCATAAAACTCTTAATTTTTCGAAAAATAGAAAATTGAAGCAAATAGAGAACTACTATGAGAAAAAAGATAAGAAAATTTTTGATATTTATCTTGACAAAAATCTCAAAAATAATATAACAAAATGCTAACTCAATATACAAATTCATTGATATAAAATCTTAAATTGAAAAGAAACTCTATTTTGTCTAATAACTAAGTAAAGAGTGAGGAAAAGAAAAACTGATTATATTTTGTATTTGATTCTGCTCTGCATAATTGCTGACATTTTGTAAAGTCACCTAACTCAAGTTTGTCTCTAAGTTCAGAAATTCAGATTCCCTATGCATTAATTAAAGAAAAACCTATTGCCTCTATGCAAGTAACACCCTTTTATAATTAAAAGAAACATCACTATTCCTCTAGTTTTCCTTCAAGGAAGTCTGGTTTCTTATCCACATACTACCATATTATATTTGCCTGTGATGGTACAGACTTTGTAAACAATCACATTGTTTTCCTATCCATGATACTACAAGTTTTTTAACTAATCATAGCGCCCCCCGATCCATGATTGTGTCTTCTAAATATGTCAATTATTTCATAAACTTATAGTTTTCATAAAACTATAAATGCCATTTATTATGGTGCTGTTTCTGTCGCAGGTGATGGTGATGGTGGTGATGATGATGTCTGGCTATTTAATGGATGAATCCATAACTCAACTATTACCACAATCCTGGTGGCAGCATATTTATCTTATTGAAGAAGAGGGTACTATAGGGACAGCTAGGTGGTGCAGTGGATAGAGCACTGGCCCTGGAGTCAAGAGTACCTGAGTTCAAATCTGGCCACAGACAATTAATAATTACCTTGCTGCATGGCCTTTGGGAAGCCACTGAACCCCATTGACTTGCAAAAAAAAACCTAAAAAAAATAAGAGGGAGCTATATACAAAGAGTATAGTTTTTGGTATTGGTTTTGAAAATCATACTATATTACATAAAGCTACAGAAATACCATATGCACTATGACTTCAAAAAAAGACAGAGCAGTATTTTCAAAAGGGACTTCATTCATGCAATGATCTTACTCAGATAGATATCATTCAAAACCAATGCCCAAATTCCATTATCATGTAAAATCTTTGATAACATTTTCAAACATGGAATTATTTTATTTTGGGTTGTTCTAACTCAGCAAATTTTGTTTTCTCCCTTAATGTTATACACTTTTTGATCAAAGGAGTCTACCAAGATTGTAGAGTAAAATGTCCTTCTCAAATTTAACAATTTTCCTACATAAAAAAGGGTTATTATGTGATTTTGGCACCATTTCATGCATTTGTGATAACTACTCATTGAATTCATCTTTTGTTTTAACAGATCAATTATCTTATTATATTTTCTCCTCAATTATCTAGATGTACTAAGGGCAAGAGAATAAGAATTTAAGTTATCCTTTTTAATTTTTTAAATAAGTAAATACTTTATCTTTTTGAAAATCAAGAAAGTAGATACCTGGTATCAGGAGATGCAATGAAACTTGTTTCAAATTTTCTCCACAAATAACATGAACATTGGAATAACATGATTATTCTCTCAGATACCACAAAAAGGTAAGTTTATTCATTTCAAGATATTATAGCTGCATCAAATACATTTAATATTAAAACATATTAACAAAGAAAGGAACAGACTTCTGAACTTTAAAATAAATTTTCATTTAAAATATAAATTACAAAACTGTTATACATTTTCATGGTCACTGAAAACTTGCAGTGAAAAACCAGTATCATATAGTTGTTACTGTCCATAATAGAAAAGGACCATGTCATTTTATACATATAAGTGTGTCTGTGTTTATATGCATATATATATATATATATAAAATATTATGTTTATTATAGTGAGAAGAAGGTAATGTAAAGATATCCTTCTGACTGACATTTCCAGAGCTTTTGTCACCACATGGCCTGATTTAATAGAAAATAGGACTTCTGGTGATGATCTGGATGCTATCAGAGTTCTTGGCTTTATGGATGTGGGCTCCTCCCAAATAAGCAAGGCACTATGGTGTTCCAGTAATAAAAAGCAAAGCACCAGTAAGCGATTTTTTTGGTGAAAGATTGGTAACAATATGATGTTTCCGAACCTGTCTCTTGGTGATCAAATTATCAGTACTGTGATTTTATGTTGCCAGTGAGCTAAAGGTAACCTGTCCCATGATGTACTAAATAATATGGCATAATTGATGACAAGATTTCAGCAGTATGACAAAGCTAACCTGCCACTCAAAATCATGATTAAATTTTCTTCAGAATACATATTTCAGATTGTTATCTTTCTCAGTATCTTATATCCTCCTCCCTTTTTCAATTAACTTTAGCATGTATTCATTAATAACATTGTCTGGAAAGTATCCTGCTGGGTTCGAGGGATAAAAAAGAAAAAAAAAAGAAAATCTCCCAAAATTCAAGGAATTTATGATTTATTACTTCCACCTTCCCATTTGGATAATGAGGATCACATAAATCTACTACTTAAGATATCAAACAACAAGTTTAATCTTTCCTGTCAAGAACTCTGGTTCTGAAACGAATTAACCCTTAAGTTGTGCTTCTGGAATCTATATCTTTAATCTATGTCTAGGGTAGTAGATTTATATTTTTATAAATCAGTTTTTCCCTACTTGATGAAGAAATTCCTTCAAAGTCAAAGGTCACAAAGATTCAACTTGATGTTGTACCACATGGTTCTTCTGAAAATTCATAGAAAAACACATGTCTAGGGTATTCTCATTAGGTATACTCTCAACTTGGGGGCTATGTAGTCCTGCCTTCCTAATACAATTATAGTCTTCCAATGCACAGGCATCCAACCAAGGACTGATTTTACATACATAATTATTTGGCCATAGATAGGAATTTGAAGTAAAAGCCATTGAAAAATTTCAAGAGCAAAAGTTAACATATTAACTCCTTCCAAAATTGTTTATTAAGTGCCAACCATATGCAACTTAATATTCTGGCAATAGATGAATTAAATGATTACTAATATCAAATAAGGTAAATTACTAATATCAAACATTCTAGAACAGGGCTGTCCAAAATGTGACCTGTGAGCCACATGCCATCTGAATGCTACTTTATGCAGCCCCCTGTGGGTTTCCTAAATGCTTTAGATACAAAGCTGAGCTACTAAAGAGCTCTCACTAAAATGGCAAATAAAAATATATATTCTCTATTGTTTCAATAAAAACTTTTAAAAGTAACATTGGATAGCCCTGTTCTAGAAGGTTATTGCACTTCATTAATTCATTCACTGACTTCAAAACCATTTACTGAGTACCTAATTACATAGTCATAGTAAATGATTATTTTTGCATTTTGACACTTTAAAAACCTCTTATCTTTACTGATTACTATATTTTGTACCTTTATGGGTAGAATAATTTTTACTTGGTCTCTTTTCTTCTATATAACAATATTTTTTTTTCTATTTCAAGTTGAGAGCATGGGGAAAAGTTTTATTTAATACTTTAGTTAAACAAAAAAAAAACAGTCTAAATGATTTTGACAAGCTTATTTTCATCCTCTGAAAAAACACACTTTTCACCCCCTTTTCCATGTATTCTAGTTAAAATCAACTTTGTTGCTTAGATGAAAAAATAAATATAGCTCCTAGAAGAACGTTTGGGATGTATCCTTACACAACTGAGGAAAAGACATTGTTTTACTCAAATGCAAAATGTTTACAACAAGGATAAAGAACTGAAAATTGTACATTACTTCTTTAAAATAGCAAATATTCTATCAAGTTCAGGGAGCTCTTGGTTACAATCCATGTCTTTTGAAATGTAGAAATGTTGAAGATTTACAAACAAGGCAGAAATATAAAGTTTTGCTCTCTTCTAAGAGGTCCCTCTCCAAGATTATGAAAATTAGATTTAGTAAAAAAAAATACCCTATCATGATGTTTGAGGACTTCCTCTGCACCATCTGTGCTCCTGAAATGTCAGCACTATAAGCATCAGATACTGAGAACATGCAACAAGAACTAACAGAAATAGGACAAAAAGTTTAAACCATAATCAGCCCACTACTTGCCATATAGAGAAGTAGAACTACAATCTCTACCTTTATCAAAGAGGGTCTTTGCTCAAAACTTGAAGACCCTTTAAAGTTAAGAAGTTTAAAGGAAAGTCTATGACAACCTTTTATAAGTGGTATTGATAGGTACTAATTAAGAATTAGAATGTAGATATGAACCTTAGAAGTTGCTATTAAAACTGTTGTTATATGTTTGAGAGAAGCATGTTTAACTTAAACATAAGTGCAAAAATAGTAATGATCAAAAAATTTACATCCTGGCTAAAGAAAAAAATGCCTTGTCCATCCTATTTTATTTCACATATGCTTATTTAGTATTAAAATTCTAAAAAGTTATATCAATTAATTCAGTATATTTCAGTGCACATGATTAAGGGAACCTATTTCAAAAGACATGAAAATGAATCAGTCAATTTGCCCTTATATTAGAAGATAATTTGAAAGACTGATTTCAGGTCATTCTTTAAAGAAATAAAGATTTGTAAATATATGCTAAAATATAGTATCCTATTAAAAAAAAGTCTTAAGCCTGGATCTGGAAGCTTTCTTCTGGGGAAGGGAGGTATTTAGCCCAAAGTCTTTTTTTTAAGCAATAAATAAAACAAACAACATAAAAAGCAACCTACAGCACAGGGAGTTTAAATGAATTTGTTCAAGGTCATACAGATTATAAAGAAACAGAACTTGCATTTGAACTTAAGTCCTGGGATATCAAGTTCAAGACTCTTTCCAATACACTATGTTTCAAACATTCTGGCTATATGCTGAACCTCAACTAGCAAAACACTTCTTTTCTCATTTCTTATTCTATATAATTTTAACTAGTATTCTTGGCTAACTCTCAAAATATTGAAGGAAAATGTTGGAGAGAAATACAGCATGGGAGGTAACATTTTATTGTAGAAAATTCTGGACCCAGGATCCAAGGGGTTATCTCAATGAAGAAAAAAATTATTAACATTTGGGGCTTCTGCCTTGGAAAAAAAAATAAGGTGTAGCTCTACCTAATCTTTAAATATCTTCCTTATTTGTAATTTTATAATCAGTATCTGTCTATCTATCTGTCTGTCTATCTATTTATCTATCTACATATAGTAAGAAAAGTTAGTTCAGTTAAATTAAGCAAAAACATCAAGCTTTTATCATGTATAGCCCTAGGCACTAAGGATGTGAAGTTGGAAAGCAAAATAAGACAAAAAGTCATCACTATTATGTAATTTTACATTTTAGAGTGTTATGAGGGTGATTAATGATCATTTTGGGGAAAAGCACGCATATACATAAATGTATTGTACTTTAATAGTAATAGATAATAGGTTCAAAGTAACAGGTACTGAGAAATAACAGAGTGGTCTATTTAATAACATTTGTCAATATAGAGTCTACCCCAATCAGAATGCACAACATGGGTTTCTTGGTTCCCTAGAACCGAAATCAATGAATAGGTAGATTATGTAGGGAGGAAATTTTAGGCCTAATGTAAAGACAAGGTCCTTAACAATTAAAATTGTTCAAAAATAGATGTGGATAAACTGAGAAGTTTATTTATTTATTTACTCATTCATTCATTCATTCATTCATTCATTTGTTTGTTTGTTATTGGTTTGTTTATTTTTTATAGTATGGTTAGGTATTAGGCTTCTAGAGAAATCCCTAAACATTTTCATATGTGCTAAAGGCATTTAATTTCCAGGCTTAAATGTCTGAAAAGACCGTTAGATTATTATGAAGTAAGTAAAAAAATTAAAGACATCATCTAATCAATGTGTTTTTTCATGGAATCTAGCTTTATCATATTAAATTAGATCTCCTTAACATGAATTCATGTCAAAAACAAGTCATTTTGCCTAATCCATAGAACATGCTTCAACTCTTTGCCATTTAAAGAAATTTTAAAAATTAGAACATGATGTATGGATCAATGGATTAGAAATGATACCTGTAAGGGTAATAACTTGTTCACCATTGAGACCTCACTAGTACCTAACCAGATATCAGGTTATGAACAAGCCAGTTGTGGTAATGATGGAAGTTTTGTTCTGCTATAGTAATAATCAAATTAGGATCCTTCCTCTTAAACTTGTCAACTATTGCTAAGGGACTTTATCTGCTATATTAATATATTTGTGAAACGTTTGGTAATTTCATGTGTAGCTTTTGCTGTAAGTGAAATGTTAGAACATGAATTAAGAATTAGGTACTATTAAACTAACTTCAATGATAAGAAATATCTGCATTTATTCTATGTGAGGTAATTCTGAATTTGTTTTGAAACCAAGTTAAAACAAATTAATTTAAAGTCTATATTTAAATTTTAATTTCATATTCTTTAAAAATGAAACTAAAATTCATGACTAAAAACAATATATTTTATAATGAAACATGTCTTAATAAATTTATGAACTTAATATACAATAACTACTACTCACAAAATTGTCCAAATATGTATAGGAAATTAAAATATTACTACATCAAGATAAAAGGGAAATAAGTTCTAAATCACTTCAAGTGAGAGTTGTAATGATTTTGGCTAAAATTCTGTCATCGGGTCATTTCTATTCTAACGTGTTATTATTTCTGTTTAGGTCTATTATTTAGGATTAAATTTTTTAAGAATAACTTTGTGGACTATTAAGATATGTTGCATTCTGAAGTGCCCCATTTTAAATAGAGAATTTTTATTAAAGGAATGAGATATAAAAAAAATACAGTATGTAATTTCCATTCATTTTAAAGAAAAATAGCTGCTTTAACGGAACAGTTTTTTGTTTGTTTCCTGTAAATAAGATTTTAGAATTAATTTCGCTTCATATTTTATATGTTCAAATTTTTTATGTTCTTGAGAAAAACATTGAAAGTGTTTCATTCTCTTTTCTGTATTTTTGCTTTTATAATACAGATTTTTGGAAAAACTTATTGTGCAGCTAAGCTAAGAAATTATGACTTAAACTATTAAATCCTAATGCTGCACCAAAACTAAGAAGGAAAATTATGTTGTTATAGATTTTGGTTGCCTGTTTACATATGCATGTATGTTTATATGTATATATGTATGTATGAATGCATCTATCTATGCATAATTTTTTTCTGTGATTGCTCTATTACTACTGTAGATGTGTGCCACTGTCTTTAAGTTATTGACTTATTCATAGAATTCTCCTAACTTGTAAGTAGCTTCTTTCATTTGGAAAGAAGCATGAAAAAATATATGCTTGTGTTTGTTATTTTATATTTTTGGATCAAAGCACTGCTCTGAAAAAAAAGCTAATGCTTTCAAACAGGCATAAAATGATAGATAGAAAAAATTCAAAGAAAAAAAGAGGGAAAAGTACCTTTGTCAACAAGTTAGATCAATTTTCTTCACTTCAAATTATCAAGCTTTTATTAAATCTTGACAGCACATTAATAAAACAGTACTATGCTAAATGCAGTGCTAGCATTTCCTTTTTCAGGATATCCCATCTCATCATTGCCTTTTTTTGAATTATATGGTAAAAAAGTATAATCCTGACTAGTAACTGTCTTTAGTTATTACTCTGTTTAAAGAAAAAATAGATATTAAAAGCAAATACAGTAAATGACACACACATACATTAGAAAAATGTTTCAAATGTCCAAAATATTCATAGCAGCTCTTTGTATTGGCAAAGAATTGGAAACTGAGGGAATGCCCATTAATTAGGGAATGGTTGAACAAGATATTGTAAATAACACTAGAGAAAAATTATTTTTGTTCTATAAAAAATCATAAATTATAGGACTCTAAAAAGGCAAGGAATGAATTACAGGATTTGTCACTAAGTGAAGGGAGCAGAACTAAAAGAACATACTACACATTAACAACAACATTGTGAGTTGATTAACCTTAATGTATGCAGCTCCTCTGAGGAGTTCAGAGAACTATGGCAACCCTATGAAATTGGCTATGGGAAATGCTATCCCCATCTAGATGAAGAAAAACAAAATAAAATAAACAAAAACCCTTCAGAATCTGAGAAATACTACATTCACTTTTTTTTGGTTGCTTCTGGTCTTTTATTCTTTTGAAAATTTATTTTCATCCCTGTACATTTGTATATCTAAGTTTATAAATTTCCTTCCATCCTCCCTTCCCAACTCCCTGCCCTCAGTGGTAAATATTCAGGTTAGCCATATAGAAAAATATTTACAGATTAGTTATTTTCAATATGTGGGATAAGGATTAAGGGAAAGAGATGCATTAGAGATAATTTTCATAAATTCATCAGATTCTGAAGGGTTGGGTTTTTTTTTTGTTGTTGTTGTTTGGGTTTTGTTTGGTTGTCCTAGCTCTCTGAAATGCTGAGAGGAATTACTTCCATTAAAATTGTTCATCTCACAGTTTTGTTGTTACTGTGTACATTGTTATCTTGATTCTACTCGTGTCCCTCAGCATCAGATCCCAAAGTCATTCCATGCTTCTCTAGAGTCCGACCATTTATGGTTTCTTATAGAACAATAATAATTCATAGTATTCATGTACCATAACTTGTTTATCCATTCCCCAATGATGGGCATGTCCTCAATTTCCAATTCTTTGCCACTACAAAAAAAGCTGTTAAGAGTATTTTGGAACATATGTAACTTTTCTTTTTTTTCTTTTAAATTATTTCTTCTGGATATGAACCAATGAGACTTTTATCTGAATTCCTAGTTGTGAGGATTGTTTCCCAGCTTTCTACTTTCCTTCTAATTTTGGTAGCATTGATTTTATTAGTGCAAAATTTATAATTAAAAATAGTCAAAATCATTCATTTTGCAGTTTATAATGTTCTGGAATTCTTCTTTGGTAATAAATTTTGCCCCTTTTCATAGATGTGCTATAGAGTCTTTCTTGGACTATTAAATTATCTATAGGGTCGCTCCTTATGTCTGAATCCTGTACCCATTTTGACCTTACTTTAGTATAGGATATGAGATGTGTATCTATACCTAGTTTTTGCCAAACTATTTTCCAGTTTTCCCAATAATTTTTGTCATATAATGAGTTCTTATCCTAGAGGCTGATGTCTTTGAATGTCAAATAGTAGATAACTGTAGTAATTTATTGAGACTTCTTTTGAACTGATCCTTGTCCTCTGATCCAATACTCTTATTTCTTTACCAATGGCAGGCAGTTTTGATGACTGTCACTTTATAGTATAGTTTTAGATCTAGTAGAGTTAGGCCTCTATTCTTTACAATTTTTTTTGGATCGTTTCCCTTGCTATTCAAGACCTTTTGTTGATCCAGATGAATTTTGTTACTATTTTCCTAGTTCAATAAAGTAGTTATTTGGTAGGTTGATAGTTATGGCACTGAATAAGTTTATTTAATTTGGGAAGAATTATCATTTTTATTATATTAACTCAAACTAACCATGAACATTTGACATTTCCCCAAGTATTTAGATTTGTCTTTATTTAGGTGAGAAGTGCTTTATAGTTGTGTTTATACAGTTTCTGGGTTTGTCTTGTGAGGTAGATTCCCAAGTATTTAATGTTATCTTAAGTTATTTCTCTTTACATTTCTTGCTCTTGGACATTGTTATTCATATTTAGAAATGTGGGTTTATTTTATAGCCTGCCAATTTGCTGAATATGTTAATCATTTTAAGGAGTTCTTTAGATGATTTTCTCCAGTTCTCAAAGTGTATGATCATATTATCTGCAAAGAGGGAAAGCAAGCATTTTTCATACTATACTTATACTGAAAAGCAGGGGTGATAACGGGCATCCTTGTTTCACCCCCTGATTATATTAGAAATGCTCCAGGCTTATTCCCATTAAATATATTTGTTGATAGTTTTAGACAGATAATATTTACTATATTAAGGAAAACTCTATTTATTCCTAAACTTGCTATTGTTTTTAATAGGAATGGAATTTATCAGTATCTATTGAGATAATCATATGATTTCTCTTGGTTTTTGTTAATTATATGTTTAATTATGTTGAATGTTTCCTAATGTTGAGCCATCCCTTCCACCAGGCATACATCCTACATGACCCTTGTATATTAACTTAGTAATAATTTGCTATAATTATTACTGCTAAAATCTTATTTAATATTATTGCAGCAATATTCATTAGGGAAATTGTTCTATAATTTTCTTTATTTTGATTCTTCCTAGTTTAAGTATTCAGCATCATATTAGTGTAATAAAAGGAGTTTGCCAGAACTTCTTCCTTTCCTATTTTTAATACTTTATGTAGAATAGCTATTAATTCTTCCTGAAATATTTGATAGAATTCACTTCTAAATCCATCTGGACCTGGATACGTTTTCTTAGCGAGGTAATTGATCGTTTCTTCAATTTGTTTTTTTACTAAAGAGGGGTTATTTAAGTAATTTATTTCCTCTTCTGTTAATCTTGGCAATTTGTATTTTTGTAAATATTCAACCATTTCATTCAGGTTATCCACATTATTGGCATATAGTATGGCAAAGTATCTCCTAATTATCTGTTTAATTTCCTCCTCACTGGTGGTTAATTCACCCTTTTCATTTGATACTGGATATCTTCCTTCTTTTTTTAAATCAGATTAATCAAAGGTTTGTCTACTGACTTTTTCATAGAGCCGACTTTTAGTTTTATTTGTGAGATCAATGGCTTTCTTGCTTTCAGTTCTATTAATCTCTCCCACGATTTTCATAATTTTTAATTTGGTATTTCAGGAGCTTTAATTTGTTCTTTTTCTAGCTTTTTTACTTGCTTACTCAATTCACTGATCTTCTCTTTCTCTATGTCATTCATAAAGGCATTAAGAAATAAAAGTGTTTCCCCTCATAACTGCCTTGGCTGCATCCCATAAATTTTTGTATGATGCCTCATTATTATCATTTTCTTGAATAAAAGTATTGATTATTTAGATTATTTGCTTTTTGTTCCATCCATTATTTGAGATAAAGTTATTTAATTTCCAATTAGTTCTTTATTTATCTTTCTATGACCCTTTATTATATGTAATTTTTTTCATGATCTGAGAAATGTATATTTATTATTTCAGCCTTTCTGCATTTGATTATAAAGTTTTTGTGCTCTAGTACATGGCCAGTTTTGTTATAGGTACCATGTACTTCCAATAAACAAGTAAATTCTTTTCCATCCCCGTTAAGTTTTCTTGAGAGGTCTAGCATGTCTAAGTTTTCTAAGATTTCATTCACCTTCTTCCTTCTTATTTATTTTGTTGTTAGATTTATTTAGTTCTGAGAGAGGGATTTTGAGTTCTCCCATTATTAAAGTTTCCCTGTCTATATTTATTTCAGCATAGTTTCCTCAGCTTTTACTCTAGAAATTTGGATCCTAAACCACTATTTGCATACATGTTTATTAATGATATATAGCTTCATTACCAATGGTGTCTTTTCAAAAGATCTAGCTTCCTTCTTTATCCCTTTTAATGAAATCAATTTTTGCTTTAATTTATCTGATATTGGGATGGCTACACCTGATTTTTTTTTAATTCAGCTGAGGCATAATATATTTTACTCCAACCTATTTGCATTTACCCTGTTGTATCTCATGGCTTCAAACGTGTTTCTTGTTAACAACATATTGCAGGCTTCTGTTTTTCAATCTGTTTTGCTATATACTTCCATTTTAATGGGACAGTTGATCCCATTCACATTTTCCATTACGATTATTAATTCTCTGTTTCCCTCCATGGTATCATTCTCCATTTTTATTTTTCCTCTTTCCTTTTCTCTTATTCTCCTCACCAAATTTTGCTATCTGTCCCCTATGACTTTTCTTTTAAAAATTTATTTTTCAGTTTATTTTCACTTATACTTTCACTTTCTCTTCTATCAGTTCTTTCTTCACTTATCTTCCCCCTTCCCATTCTCCTTCTTCCCTGTAGATTATGGTAGATTTTAAACCCAGGTGGGAATGTATTTATTCCTTCTCTGGCTAAATCTATTGAATAGAATTTACTCAGCTTTCACATTCTCCCTTCTTTCCCTCTAAAATTATAAATCTTTGCACCTCTTCCCTTGGTGTAATTTATCACTCTAGTACTATTAATCATGTATCATCAATCACATTTTGATTATTTTATTGATTGATAAGCTCATATTGTTATCAAAATATCATCACAGATTGTTGGCTCGATTTCCTGAAAAGCAACATTGACTGAAATTGCATCAAATTATAATTATGAACATTTTTTACCTTAACCCCTTTCCAAATATCTTTCAAGCACACATGGTCCTCCTTATGAGACCAAGTATCATTCAAAGCCAAATGATTTCTTGAACTATTTTTTGCCTCTCTCTCTCTCTCTCTCTCTCTCTCTCTCTCTCTCTCTCTCTCTCTCTCTCTTTCTCATTTTCTCTCACATTTTACCCCCCTCCCCCTTCCACACCCAGAGTCAGTATACTTCATCCTTTGTTAAGTTAAGCACCTGTTAAGTCAAACCCTGATGTTATTAACTGCAAGAATCTTAAAGATCTCTTAAGTACTGGGAGGTTCTGGAGGTCTCTCCTGAGAACTGTACAAGTTACAGAAACACTGCCTCAGGACCTCACAGTTTATGATGCCTTCATTAGATTAGATGCTAAGCACAGTAGAATTAAAGTGGGTCAAAGGATAATGAGGCACTTAAGTTTAAAGATAACATACCTACTTTTGTTTCCAGGACTTTTTGTCTCAAATATAATCCATCTCAGACCTCTTCAATGAAGAGATAAGACCTAATTATACCCATACCTTTTATTCTCTTCAATTATATTCTTCCCTTTAATTATCTTAAGGAAAGTGTAGTTCTAAATTAGAAGTCTTATATCATCCCTTTTAGGGTTGTATACAATTTGATGGTTTTGATTAGCATTTGTTTTGTTGTGTCATTTCCTTCCCCTTTTCACTTACCTTTTAATGCAGTTCTCAATTCTTGTGTTTGATGATTGAATTCTCCATTCAGTTCTGGTCTTTGTGTCAGGAAATTACTACATTCACTTTTTTTAAAAAAAATTGCTTTTATGTACTTCTTTCCCTTAATCCTGATTCCTTATACCAAAAAGAACAAATCTGTAAACATGTTTAACACAAATGTGTATGTACAGTACTAACTTGACTGTTTGCCACTGAGAGGAGTGGGATGGGAAGGGATGTGGAAGGAAATTTTGTAACTTAAAATTATACATATGTATATGGATGAATGTTGAAAAAATTTCATGACATGTATTTGGAAAAATAAACCATCAATAAAAAAAAGAAAAATGCTTTGTTCTCTTAATGAAAGATGTCAACTAGGGAAAGGAAATACAGTATATCTATTTGGGTTTACTTGTTCAGGAGACAAATTATGCTTCTATTTCAATACATTCTATGCTCACAGGGCCCAATCAGTTTTTCTTGCAGAGTTTTAAAACATTTTTTAAATTGTATCCTTCTCTGTCTTCTCCTCAAATCTAACACCATGTTTTCCAACTTCTTTTTTTCTCCCCCAAATGCATTTCTGCTTGTCCTGTCAGAAGTTGAGCTCCTATTCTAGTCTCCCTCTAGGTTTCAGTGAGCTTACTTTGTCTATCAATCTTCTATCTTCTTCCCATCCCACTACTCTTTTCCTGATTCTCTATATAATACCTGCTTTATTTTCTGTGATTTTTATTAATGAAATTTCATCTCCCTAAAAAATAATTCTTAGTATAGTTTTCTCAGCTTTTCTACAATTTCTCAATATTTTATATAGACTTAGAACTCACATAAAATTTAAGTTTAGTCTACATTTTAAAGATAAGATTATATCTATATATGGGTCTATGTGCATGCACACAGAGACATACATACACACACATACATGCATATTTCCTTTCATTAACTTGTTATGTGGTAACATTCAACTAATTAACTGTTGGAACTGCTTACACATTTTAATCCTGATGGTTAATCAGAAGGAAAAAATTAAAAATAGGTAAGGTCAAGGGTAATATTAAATGGAAAGGTTCCTGTTTATTTTTTTTTTTAATTTGCCCTCATTTAGCATTTGGTTATCAATTACACTTCCTCTGGGTACTATTAAAATCAGCTTAAAGGCATCATTCTTTGAAAGTATCTCATGGTAGCAAAGAAACATAAGAACAGAGATATAATAAATCAAAAAAAAGTGGAAAAAACATTTGTCAATCAAGTCAGAACAATATTCTTCACTTTAAATTCTCATTTTGTCTGTACATGGAATTCATACCCTTCCTATAGAATTTAATTTCTAAATTTAAATATTACATATATATATGTATACATATATATATATATAACAAAGTAAAAAAAAATAAGGCTATTTCACACATTCTAGAAAAATGAAATTCAGTAATAACTACCCTAGAAACCATCCAGAATTTGCATTCATTCATTCATTACTTTTAAACAATTAGATAGACTTGTATCAAATTTTATGAAATATTTATTATTCAGAACAATTCCAGAAATATGTATGCAAAGCTAAGTCAACAAGGAAAAACTTGAAATTGAATTTGTAGTTTGAGTAAAATGTGGATGAAAACTTTCATCAAGATTTTGGAAGAAAAATTATAAAACAAAGAGGAATTGGAGAAAACAAAAAAATCATATTGGGAGCCTTTTAGGCATTGAATGGAGACCTGCAAAAGCTTATATGAATTGATGCCAAGTGAAGTAAATAGAATCAGGAGAACACTGTATGCAGTCAAAATTATAATGTAATGATTATCAGCTGCGAAAGATTAGGAACTCTTAGCAATACAATCATCCATGACAAATCAAAAACATTCATGATGAAAAATTTTCTAGATCCCCAAAGAGAGTATTGGTGAACCCTGAATATATATTTAAGCATAATTTTTCATTTTTTTAATTTTTCTTTAGTTTTGCATTATAAGAAGGAAAAAAACTTTTCAGGATTTCACATTTATAATGGTATCATATTACTTGCTTTCTCAACTTGGACGGGTGCTAGAAGGAGAGAGAGGATTTGAGAACAAGTTTAAAAACAGGAATTTAAGAAAGTAAATGTAAGTAAAATAAATTACTGTACTGAAAATAAAAATTGTGTATATTATCTTTAGTAAGATGAGGACAGGTACTTCAGAGGTGAGGCAAAACAATAAAGGTAAAGAAGTGAAAGTGAGGTGAAAGCTTAGATTTAGGCTAGAACAGAACACTACTGGACAATAGATACCTAGTAAATTGAAGAATGCATATAAGGCTTAAATATATATTATTTTCAACTTCACACATTTATAAATTTCAAGTAAATTCCTTCATGTTAAGAATACTGTCTTACTAAAAAGTCTTGCCATAGTTGTAATCCAAGAAGAAATAGGCAGCATCTCATTCTCTATATTGCTCTATTAAAATACATCAACTTTAGAATTATAAATTCGGATCTCGTATCTCTTGTAAGAATATCCATGAATCCTTCTAACTTTTTTCTATTAATTACTCACTATTGTTTTAGTTATTAAGTCTTAGTTATCTTTATTTTATTCTATCCCTCACTTAATCATCTGCCACCCCTACTTCCATCATCTCTCTTGATTCATTTCTTTCCTTTCATTCAGAGTCACTATAATAATTCAGGATCTCAGTGCCTATTTCTTTGTCTATATCCCAATAACTAGATTCCTCATCTCATTTATTTTGTTTCTCTTCTAATACATAGCAATTTCAAAACAGAATAAAGAGGGAGATTCTCCATACCACTTCAGGTTCCTTAAGCTCAAGAACTCCTATGACCCCAATTGACAATAAACAAATTTTAAAAGTTTTTATATGCCATTTAAGTTTCCTCCATACACTGGCCTTAACCTACTTTTCTTGAAATTTTCTACTCCTCTGTATTATTCATTTTCTTCTCCAGTTAAACTAGTTTCCCAAACTCCACACTTGCCTTCTCTTAATGTTTTTGTTTATACTTAGTTTTGTTTTTTATTTTGCCATTTATTAAAATATTTCATTACCTTCTTTGTTTGCAAAACAGCAACCAATTGCTGTCAAAGGACTGTCTGCTTCATGAATTATCTTTCTAGTAGCTAAATAATGTCCTCTTTCTTTCAAACCTTCAATGGATTTTGTTTTCTATGTAGTCTATGCCTAAAATCATAATTTGATTTATATTTTTGTCTGCCCACTTCATGCTCCCTACCAGATTGTGTGTTACTTGATTATTAGACTTATTTATGTTCTTATACTCAACAGCTTTTATTGTACTTCTTTGAAAAGAGTACATACACAGTTTTTAAATGAATGGATCAAAGTGGGGAAGACAATGATTTCTGGATGAAAGCCACCTAAAATTCATCTGTGACCTACTCCCTAGCAGACAACATAGGGTATTTATATGACAACCTATAAATGACCATAAACAACCACTTCTCTCTAGAATGTTACACTAGCACTATATCTTTTAAATTAGTTTTAAATATGTTCTTTCCTGACACTTCCAAAGAGGCTGAATCACATGTTGAGTCTCACAGTTTTGAGCTGTGCATGCATTTTTAAATTCTTGAATATTTCAAAAGATATTTATGCATATATTTAAATAAAATCAATTGAAGGACTATAACCTTATAGTTGCCACTCTTTTCATAAACATCTCTGACTCTAAAGAAAAATTTTAAAATCTTAGAGCCTAGATTTTTTCATTAAAATCACAATTCTCATTTCACAATCTTAGAAAGGAGAGCTATGGATAAAAAGCTGAACTTCAAACTGAATATTTTTAAGTATTTGAAGCATAAGAGCTATGAGATCTTGAACAGTTTACTTAAACATTCAGTGCATGAGAAAATTCCTAAGAAGTATAAGTTGCATAAAAGGTGCAGCTCTGATTTTATATAGGAGTTTCTTCACTAGGAGGTTTCTTTGTCAAAGAAAGAAGTACAGAAAAAAATAATACATTGAAATAAACTTATTGACATAATACATATAATATATAAAGATATTTTGAACAAATTAAGCAAAATTTTCCAAGAAATTATTAATTTCATACATTGATGATTGCCTGTTATTTTCTTGCTGAAGATTCCTTTAAATCCTATATGTCCATATTACTCCCCAGTATTTGCTCCCTAGTCATGGAACATTTTAAAAGCACTCATTCTTCATCTCATGGCAAATAGTAATTTCTCACTTTTCCTAGAGCCTGGATCAGAGAAAAAATAATAGCAAATTTTCTATTGAGTAACAGACATAGATACTTAAGTTCAAAGAAAAATTATGACACTAAATTAATAAAAATATTGCTCAGAATAAAGATTATTTCCTTTAAATTTTCTAAGGGCATGATGTTATTAAAAGCCTGCTAATATCAATGGATTATTTTAATCCATTATTTTTTGAGAAATTTATATAATAAACTAAATGTCAAGTCAACTTGTCACATAGGGCACTAAGTTGCCACTGTCACGGAAGTATCAAGAGTATTTGGAATTTGTTTTTATCCAGAGTGTTGCAATCAGTTTAATTGTACATTCTTTGAAGTATTCCTATGCAACATGTCTTAACTTTCATTTTCAGTACTAATAATGTCTTCCCTTTGGCCACTTATTGTGAATTACTGTAACATCTTTTTTTTTTTGCTCTGTTAGTATCATGGGAAATTTATCGTTCCTCATTGCAATAATCTTATCTACCATGACTTTTCAAATTGGAGATCCCATCTATACATCATAAATCCAGACATGGGGATCTTATTGCTTTCTGAGCACTTTCTCCTTTGTCAGTCACTGGTAAACAGAGAGTGAGATTATAACCCTACTTTTTCATGAATATGGACCTTGGAGACCTACATCTTTCAGAACTTCATGAGGCTATCTAGCTTCCTTCTATCATTACAAGTCTTTCCTTTTAGCAAACATTTAATAAGATCTTGCTATATGCTGAGCCATGTCCTAAATGGTTCAAAAATATTCATTTGATTCTCATAATTACTATGGATAATAGGTGCTTTTATAATTGCTATTTTATAATTGAAGAAACTGAGGCAAATAGAGGTCAAAGGACTTGTTAGGGTTAAATAACTAATAGGTATCTGAAGGTGGATTTGTATTCAAGTCAAATAGTATTCATCTAATGTTTTCACTACTGTGCTCTCTATCATGCCTTACCACAGAGTGCCCAAGAACTCAGTTTGGAAACTATAATCCAAGTGATGATCCACGTTCTTCTTCATTGAGCCTAAGAGGAAAAACAACATCTTGACCAATAATCAGTCTTGGAGTGCTTAGGTACCAGTTTTCCTTGCTGCTAGATCTGATTAGAAGAGCTTAAAACAATAGGTCTTTAACCTATAGGACCATGCCAAGGACCAAAGAAATGCACTTTAAGAATTATGCCAACACAAACTTCATTCAAGAATAAGTCGATCACCAGGCCAAACGAAAACCAAGTAAACATTTTAAAATCAATATCTTTTCTGACTATAGATCATTCTCTGATGTTTGACTACAATGAACAAAATGAAATTTTTGGAGACCTAGTAAAGAAGTATTCAGATGCTTTAAAAAACTGCTTTGTTCTCAGATGATTGAGAGAAAACTTCACTATCCAACTTCATCACTGGACCTTTAATCCTTACCAAAATGATAATATTCAATTATTACTTATTGCCCCTCTCTAAATCTTTGTGATTCAGTTAACAACTACCTAGTTGTTAGAAGAAAATTCCTTTCTGAAACAATCACTTCCTTTAATTTAATCCCCATCTACTTCAACCCTATCCTTCTTAAGTGCTCTGGTTCTTTGGTCCTTCTTGTTTCTTTCAATGATTAAAACCATTATCTACCTTATTGTTTTTTGGTATTATTAAAGACTTATCAAGGATTTTGTATAGCTTAATAATTCTTGGAAGAAAATGTTTTAGAATGCTTTGAAGTGTATTTTGTTCCAATTAAAATAAAATTTGTAAAATTTTCAGTAAATGATGAAGTAGGATCTTGTATTTATCATAAATCTAAGTAAAATATGTGCTTATAAATAAAAATGCTGAATTGGATCACTTTTAAAAAGCATTCTCATGGATTCATCAAGTACATGTTAAAAGGTTACATAAATAATCTTCATAAATATTTGTACAAAATGTACAAAAAGCATATAAGGTTAGCAATTTTTATTCCCAATCACTTAATTTTCCTTCTGCTGCTATTCATTGTCTCATGATACTCTTCTGCCTTTCTTCTGTAAAACTTATACAAATTAGTTCACATTATAAATGAGACCTATCTTTGACTGAATCTTATTGTGCTTGGTAAGTAAATACAGAATTAACCAACAGAAATAGATTCTTTTATATTTTGCCTCCTTATTGTTTAAATAATATAATTTACAGTGGTATAAATAAAATTCAGTATGTTCATGAGGAATAAAGAATCATTACAATAAGGTAGAAATATTAGGGAAAGTAGGAAAGAAGTTAATGAAAGTATATAGTATCACAAACAAGTACTTTAGGGAAAACACCAATGGATATAGGACTAATATAAAAAATGAATCACGAGATATTCCCTGATTCAAACTGAAAATATACCAATATACACATATACAAAATTAAATACATATGCATATATATATATACACACAAATATAATTTATGTTTATTGTTATTACTAGCATTTAAGAATTTATGGCAAATAAATGAAAATTTGGGAGGGCAGACATGAGGCTGGTCTCACTGACAAGAACAGTACTTTTTATTATTTATTTATTTATTCATTCATATGCACAAGTATATTTTAAAGTTACAAAAATTCCTTCCACTCCCCTCCCTCAGTGGTGAACAGTCCAGGTTAGCATTGTACATACATATTTTTGATAAACATGTTTACAAATATATCATTTTGGGCACGAGTAATTAGAATGAAGTATTCATCAGATTCTGAAGGGGGTTTGTTTCAGTTTTGTGTTGTGTTGTTGAATTTTTCTTCCTCTTGATGGGGATAACAATGTCTACAGCCAGTCTAATATAGGTGTCCTAGCTGTCTGAACTGCAGAGAGGAATTGCTTCCATCAAGGTTGATCATCTCACAATGTTATTCTTAATGTATACATTGTTCTCTTGGTTCTGCTCTCTTCACTCAGCATCAGATCCTTTAAGTCATTACATACTACTCTAGAGTCCAACCATATTTTTTTTTGTAGAACAATACTATTTCATAGCATTCATGTGCTATAACTTGTTTAGTCATTCCCTAATTTATGGCTATCCCCTACTTTCCAATTCTTTGCCACTACAAAGACAGCTACGATGAATATTTTGGAACATGAAGGACTTTTCACATTTTTTATGATTTCTTCTAGATGTAGGCATATAATTGCTGGCTCAAAGGGACTGAACATTTTTATTGCTCTTTGGGCATAGTTCCAGATTGCTCTCCAGAATGTTCACAACCCCACCAGCAATGTACCAATGTCCTAATCTTCCCAGAACCTCTCCAGCATTGATCATTTCCACTTTTTCTCATGTTGGCCATCTGATAAGGGTGAGATGATACCTCATTGTTGTTTTAATTTGCATTTCTCTAATCATTAATGATTTGGAACAGTTTTTCATAAAATTAGCTATAACTTTAATTCCTTCATTTAAAAACCATCTATTCATATCCGTTGAACATTTATCAATTAGGGAGAACAGTGTACTTTTTATACCACCATTGACATTCGTATTTTTTGAGTTAAAAGTCTGTCATCTCTAGGGGCAGCTAGACGGTGCAGTGGTTAGACTACCAATCCTGGAGTCAGAAGGATCTGAGTTCAAATCCAGTCTCAGACAAGTAATAATTACTTAGCTGTGTGACAAATCACTTAACCCCATTTTCTTGCAAAAAATAATTTTTAAATAATTTTTAAAAATGTCTGGTATCTCTTCCCTTCTCCAATTACATGCAAAGATAAGTCTTCAATATTCATCCTTCTGTATGTTTATGAGTTTCATGATTTTTCTACCATCCTTTCCTCCTTTCCCCTTCTCCATGACAGCAAACAATCTGATGTACATTGTACATGTACACTCATTTTCTACATTTCTATATTAGTCATGCTTCAAAAAATGAAAGGAATTATAACAAAAAGGAAAAGAAACCATGAAAAAAGGAAGAAAATTTAGCAGAAATATTAAAAATTAAACAGAGGTTTCTCTACCTACATTCAGATGCCTTTGTTTTTTTCTCTGGATATAGATGGCATTTTCCATAACAGTTAGAAGGACCGGAGTTCAAATCCAGCCTCCAACACTTGTCTTTTACTAGCTGTGTGACCTTGGACAAATCACTTAATCCTGATTGTCTCACATCCAAGGACCAACTCCAATCATTCTGACTCACATCTGGCCACTGGACTCAGATGGTTCTGGAGAAAAAAGTGAGACTAGTGACTAAGTTGGTGTCATAATAGGAATTTGGCATGATTCATTTTTCACCTATAGTTTCAAATAGTTTATATAAAATTGGAATTAATTTTTAAATGGTTGATTTCATTCACTTGTACAACCATCTAACCCTGGAAATTTTTTCTTAGGGTTTTTTATGACATCTTTAAATTCTTTTTCTGTACTGGGGCTATTTCCATATTTCATTTCCATTTTTGGTAATCTGTAAAATATATATTTTTGTAGATGGTCAACTATTTCACTTATATTGTCAATTATCAGTTGGGTAAAATAGAAATTATAACTAGAATATCCTCTTTGTTTGTGGTGAGCTCAACCTTTTCATTTTTGGTATTCATAATTTGGTTTTCTCCTTTATTTTTTTAAATTGTATTATCCAAATTTTTTTTAATCTATTGCTTTTTCATAAAATCAAAACCTTGTTTTAATTAACAATTTCAGAATCTTCTCACTTTCAATGCTATTAATTTCTCTTTTCATATTTCAGAATTTCAAATTCAGTATTAAATTTGAATTTTTAATTTGTCCTTTTTCTAATTTTTAGTTACATAACCAATCCATTGATCTCCTCTTTCTCTATTTTATTCAGATAGGCATTTAGAGACATGGTTGCATCCCCAAATTTTGCTATGATGTATTCATTTTCTTAAAGCAAATTAATTATTTCTATGATAAATTGTTTCATCCACTCATTCTTTAAAATTGCTATTTTGTTTCCAATTAATTTTAGTTTCTCTTTTCTTGGCCCTTTATTAAAATAATTTTATTATATCATGATCAAAAAGGATACATTTAAAATTTCTCCTTTTCTGCATTTAATTATGAGGTTTTTATGCCCTAATACATTATCAAGTTTGGGCAGATGCCACTTACCATTGGAAAGAAGATATATTCTTTTCTATCTCCATTCAGTTTTTCTCCACAGGTCTAACATTTTTAACTTTTCAAAAATTCTATTCATCCCTTAACTTCCTGCTTATTTATTTTGTGGTTAAATATCTCTATTACTGAGAGAGGGAGATGATGATCTCCTAATAATATACTTTACTGTCTATGTAACTATTAAGTCCTATAAGAATTTGAATGATATACCACATGATACATACATATTTAATATTGATATTACTTCATTTTCCATGGTACAGTTTAGGAACAATAACTGCCTTGCATCAAGTTTTAGGTAACTCTCTGGAAAATGAGATTTCATTTCTTATCCATTTTAATTAGGTCGACTTTTGCTTTTGCTTTCTCTGAGATCAGTATCATTATCTTTTTTTTTTTTACTTTCAGCTTAAGCATAATAAATTCTACTTCAGCCTTTTTACTTATATCCAATGTGTTCCTTTTTGCTTCAAATTTGTTTCTAGCAAATAACATATTTTAGAATGATGGTTTTTTAATCCACTTTGTTGTTCACTTGTTTTATGAGAGAATTCACCACATTCACATTCACAGTTGTAAATATTGACTTTGTTTCCTTCCAGCCTATCTTCCCCATTTATAATTTTCTGTCTCCTTTTTCCTTTTCCCTCCTCACCAATGTTTTGCTTCTGATTGCTTTCTTCTTTAATCTGACCTATTCTATCAACCACAATCCCTTTAACTTCCTTTTACTTTTCCTCTTCCTTTTAGCAGTCATCTATTTCCCTTCCTTTCCCCTTTTCTTTTCCACTTAATGTTACAGTAGGACAAATTTCTAAACTCACCTGAGAATACATGTTATTCCTTTTATGAGCTACATCTGTTGAGAATAATACTTCCTCAGAACTCACTCCATCTCTTCTTTCCTTCTCCTATAATAGGTCTTTTGTTCCTCTTCATGTGGTATTATTTATTCTCTAAAGTGTTTGCCTTCTTTTCTCGGTATAATCTGTTTTCATGTCTTAATTTTTTCATACCTGTATTGTAGCCATACTCAGCCATGGGATTCTCTTTTAGTCTGTCCTGACAGAAGTAAAATTCTTAAGAGTTATAAGTAGCAATATATCATAATCACTTCATTCCAACACCTTCAGGAGTTAAAGTAGTATAAAATTATAATAAACTTAAACCCACACCCTCTGTCTAATTATGCTCCTTTCTACTGTCTTAAGACAATTACAACTCTCAAGAGTTACAATCATCATCTTTCCTTGTAGGAATGTAAATCGCTCAATCTTATTGCCTAACTTTTTCCCCCTTTCTTTTTACCAATTCACACACCTCTTACTTTTTAATCAGGAAAATTTGCAAGCCCTATTTCATTAAAATTTCATTGAAAGTCCATCTTTTCCCCTGAATCTATATGTTGAATTTTTCAGGATAATTGATTCTTGGTTGCAATAAGAGTCCCTTTGTCTGACAGATTATCATATTCCAGACTTTGTGTTTCTTTAAAGTTGATGTTGATAAGTTCTGTCTAATACTGATGGGGGTTCCCTGGTGTTTAAATTACTCCTTTTTTGGAAATTTGAAGTATATTCTCTATTACCTGAGAATTCTGAAATTTGGCTATAGCATTCCTTGGAATTTTTATTTTGGAATATCTTTCTTGAGATGATTGGTCGATTCTTTCAAAGATTATTTGATCTTCTTTTCTATGACATTTTGACAGTTTTCTATAATAATTTCCTGCAAGATATCATCCAGGATCTTTTTCTTATTGCATCTTTCAGACAGACCAAGAATTCATAAACTATATCTGCTGAATTTTTTCCTGGTTGGTCATATTCCTAAGGGGGCTTTATATTTTCTTCTATTTTGTCAACATTTTGGTTTTGTTTGATGGAATCTTGATATCTTGTAGAGTCGATTTCTATTTGTCTTATTCTAATATTTAGAGTTCTCTTTGCTTCACTTAACTTTGTGTTACCCTTTTCTAGTTGGCGAATTTTAAATCTGTTTTTTTTTCAGTTAGTCTTTCATAAATCTCCTTCATGACCCTCATTAATTTTCTCAATTATTGCCTTCTTTTCTTCTTTGGTTTCAAAAATCCTATTTGAGCTCTTCCAAGAAATCTTTTTTTTTTGGATTTGAGACAAATTAATAAACCTCTTCGAGGCTTCACATGTAGACATTCTGTCCCTGGATTTCTCTATTGATGTACTGCTTTTATCCTTCTTATCAGAATAGTGGCTGTCTATGGCTAGCACTCTTTTTGCATTTTGTTTTGTTTTTCTCATTTTGATAGTTGTGCTCTGCTCCTGGATCACAGGAAATATAGTCCCATAATTTTATGCTGGAGCTCAGAGTCTGGACCCTAGCTTTCCTCTCTATTTTTTCAGGTCCTAGAAGTTTGTTCCCTGTAAAAAATAGCTCAATCCTATTTACCTGTTACATCTGCAATCCTGGACTCAAACTCTGCCTTCCAAGATGGAATTGGGGCTCTCAGTGCTACCCTGCTGCATCACTAGCCTTCTGACCCAAGACCTGATCTGTGTTGTGGTTAAGAGCTTTCTGCTACCATTCTAGTTCTTCCAACTGTGCTGGGCTGCATTCCCCTTTTACCCACATGAGACAGTATTTTCTATAGCTCCTCCATGACATATTGAGCTGAAAACTTGCTTCATTCTTCTTCGTTTTTTTTGAGTGTTCTGTGCCTTTAGAATCTGTTTAGAGGCTTCACTTAAGAGTTGTTTCAAGAAAAGCTCTGGGAGCTTCCTAGCTTTATGCCACCATCTTGACTCTACTTAAGACACACACTTTTGTTGGCTTTGTTTTGTGTTTGGTCTCTCTTCCAGTTTTCAAGATTATCACTTTTCTAATACATAATAAGTTATTTACTCTGTTTTTAATTGATCATTTAGTTTATATATATATATATATATATATATATGTTTATGTATATACATATATAGATATTTGAGCTTTTTCAAGCATTTTTTCATAGATATATTTTTTTATAACTCTTCAAAAATTACCTTAACTGCTGGGCGGAGCCAAGATGGCTACAGAAGAAGGGCCTCTTTTAGGTGTTTTCTTCATAAATATTTCAAAAATCTTAAAATTATGACTCTAACTAAATTTTTGAGAGAGAACCCACAGAAAGATCCGGGGAGGCAATTCTCCAGAACAAAGTAAACTGGAACATAAAGGAAAACTCCACTCCAGGGGGATAGAGTGGCATATCCCACCAGAGTGAAGAAACTTCAGTCTCCTGGAAAGAGCCCCAGGGCACCTGGGAGCCCGCATGCCATGGCAGAAGCAGTTTCCTGACCTGCACCCTGGGGTGCACTGGACACAATTTGGAGGATCAGTGTGGGGACTGCTGCCAGAGTCTGAAACCCAGGCCCTCAGGGCTCTCAGCAGCTGTGGCAGCCCAGATCCAGGAAATGGAAGCAGGCATGGAGCCTGTAAGCAGGAGCCTCCAGGCAACTGAGCCCTGAGTGCTCAGCCTAGCAAAGGTAGGGGAGAGAAACTTCCAAGGTCTGTCCTCTGAACCTGGAACAGGACTCTGTGGCTCTGACCACATTCAGATCCTGATTGCATTCTAGGTTCCCTATCGAACAGACCCCCTCCTCAGCGCCATGGCAGAAGGGTGTCCTCGTGGTCATTCAAAGACCAGGAGAGCAGTCATATTTTCCCACACTGAGATCCTTGTGGGGAGGGGTCCCAATAGTACTCAAAACCTCAGGAATCACCCTAAAACCAGGCATAGACTGGAGAAATGACTAAACAGATCAAAAAGAGGGGCACTATTGAGAAATACTTTGTGATACCAAGAAGGATCAAAATACTCAATCTGAAGATGAGGAAGTACAAGCTCCTGCAACTAAAGACTCCAAGGAAAATAGAAGTTTGGCTCAACCTATGATAGAGCTCAAAAAAGATTTTGAAAATCAAGTAAGAGAGATAGAAGAAAAATTGGTGAAAGAAATGAGAGAGATGTAGGAAAAAATATGAAAAAGAAGTCAGCAACTTAGTCAAGGAGATCCAAAAAATGCTGAAGAAAAAAACATGTTCAAAATGAACCTTGGTCAAATGGATAAACCAGTTCAAAAAGTTATTGAAGAGAAGAATGATTTAACAAGCAGAATTGGCCAGATGGATAAGGAAATAAGAGAGCTCTCTGAGGAAAAAAATATCCTTCAGATATAGAATGGAGCTAAAGGAAGCTGATGACTTTATGAGTAGTCAAGTCACAAAACTTCAGCACCAAAAGAATGAAAAATTAGAAGAAAATATGAAACATCTCATTGAAAAAACAAATGATCTGGAAAACAGATTCAGGAAAGATGATTTTAAAATTACTGAGATACCTGTAAGTCATGACCAGGAAAAGAGCCTTGACCTCATTTATAAAGAATTCTTACAGGAAAATTGCCCTGATATCCTAGAAGCAGAAGGTAAAATAGAAATTGAGAGAATCCACCAATCTCCCCCAGAAAGAGATCCAAAAACAAAAACAAACCCAAGAATGTTATAGTCAAGCTGCAGAATTCCCAAGTCAAAGAGAAAATGTTTCAGATATCCAGGAGGACACAATTCAAATATCGTGGAGCTGCAATCAGGATCACACAGGACTTAGCAGCAACTACATTAAGGGCTTGTAGGGATTGGAATATAATATTCCAGAAGGAAAAAGAGCTTGGAATGCAACCAAATATCAAATACCTAGCAAAACTGAATATCCTGTTAAAGGGAAAAGACAGACTTTCACTGAAACAGGGGAATTCAAATATTCCTGTTGTAGTGACCAGAGCTAAACAGAAAATTTGACCTTTAAATACAGGACTCAGTTGAAGCATAGAAGGCAGAGGAGAAGCGTAAATTATGAGGGACTTAATGATGATGATGAACTGTATGTATTCCTGCAAAGAAAAATGATACTGATAATACTTATATGAAACTTCTCATTTAATATAGTAAGCAGAAGGAGCTTTTATAGAGGAAGCACAGGAAAGGGATGAATTTGAAGATATAATATATTGTAAAAATGGAATTTATAGCTAAAAGGGAAATTTACTGAGAGTAAGAGAATGGAGAGGTGAGTTAGGCTAAGATATTTAGCATAAAAGATATATATATATATATATATATATGTATATACATATATACATTTGCAATAGCTATTGCAATGATAATGGAAGGGGAAGGGGGGAGGTGAAGGGGAATAAGGGATCCTTCACTCTCATCAGAAGTGGCTCAGAGAGGAAACAGCCTACACACTCAATAGAGTATAGACATCAAGAGTAACAAGGAGAGAAGGGGTAAGGGGGGAAAGGAGGGATGTGGGTAATAGAGGAGAGGGTAGATCATAGGAGAGAATAGTCAGATATACACATTTTTTTTACTTCTTACAAGGGGCTGGGATTGGGTGACCTGTCCAGGTCCATGGGGCCAGGTGGTTGCTAGGTCTCAGGGGTGGTATGTGGACTTAGGGCCTCTTGGTCCCAGGGCCATTGATCAGTCCACTGCACTACTCAACTACCATACAGTATATTTTAAAACAGGGACAGAGCGAAAGGAGAAAAAAATATGTAATATATAGTAGTCTGGTGATTTGGATGGAAGGAATTACAGTCAGCAACTGCAACAGTGGAAAAATATGGAAGTAATTTTTGTGATGGACTAATCATAAAGAATGTCATCCACCTGAGACAGAGCTGATGGTATCAGAACACAGACTGAAACACATTTTTTTTTTATCTCTTTCTTTTCCTTATTTCTCATGAGGGTCTAAATTTTTTGGGGGAGGGGTATTATGTTTACTCTTAAACAAGAATATTTTAGTAATGCATAGAAAACATCACTTGTACAAAGATAAAAATAAATAATTTAATAAAAAACAGAAGACTGGGGAAAGAGTAAAGAGCTCTGCAAAAATATGGTCCACTGATGCCCTTAAGTTGGGGAATTGCTAAACAAGCTGTGTTATATGAAATTAATGGAATATTATTGTGCTATAAGAAATAATTGCATAAGTAGTGGTATATGGTTATGATGGGCTCTACTGTGCTGCAGGAAATGATGAGCTCATTGACCTTAGAAAGGCATGGAAAGATTTGTATAATAGGATAAAGAGAAAGGTGAGCAGAACTGAGAGAACACTATATACAGTAACATATTATATTATAAACAACTTTTAGTGACTAAGTTATTTTAACTATTAGAAATACAAAGGGGGGGGCTAGGTGGCACAGTAGATAGAGCACTGGCCCTGGAGTCAGGAGTACCTGAGTTTAAATCCGGCCTCAGAGACTACATAATTACCTAGCTGTGTGGCCTTGGGCAAGCCACTTAACCCCATTGCCTTGCAAAAACTAAAAAAAAAAAATACAAAAATTATAAATAAAGGACATATGAACAAAAGCACTCTGCATTCAGAGAAATAAATAATAGAAATATGCATAGGATAATTTTTCACCTATGGTTGTCATCACTAAGGCAGGGGGGAGGAGGGAAAAAAGGGAAAAAAAGAAAACTTTTTGTATATTTGGAGGGAATAGCAAGTTTAACATGGTAGATTTGCAGTTTCATGTACAATTACCTTTTCCTTGCACTATGTTATCACAACCTTTGTTTTATTCCATGAATTGAAAATAAAATTTTAAAAATATAAGGAAAAAGTACCTTAACTATGTTGTGCAATAATTGATCTGTTCCCAAATGATTAACAATGCTTTTAAGTAGCTAATAAATATTTCTATTCATTCCCTGGTTCCTTCATTACAAAATCAGGAATTTTGGAGTTGTAAAAGATCTCTTTAGTTATATGGCTCAAACAATACCACCCAAAAACATTTTGATTATAATATATTCAATTAGTATTCATAGGCAGAATACTGGAAGATTTCTGATAAAGATAAATTGATTATCCTCCTTAGGAAACCCATTTCACTTTTAAATAACATTAATTTTAGGAAATTTTCTCTTAAATAAAACTTAAATTTTATTTAAAATATCAATTAATAATTATATCTTAATATCTAATACCTTGTTATTCATATTGTCTTAACAGAAACTAGAAAACTAAATTATTCTCCTCCAGAAAACAATACATCACACCTAGTAAGCACAAGGAATCTTCATCTCAACTGAACAAAATGTTACTGCATTACCTTATTGTAATTTTATTTAGCACACTTATTCAAATATATGTCATAGACCATATTTTCAAAATAAAACAAAGTGGATTTCCTTATGGTCCAAGATATTTTGTGGTGGCATTTTCACATCTGCAGCACTGAGCAAGATGAGGAAAAAGTTCCATAGAAAGAAAACATATATTTGAAATACAGATTTTAATTGAATTCATTAGTGGTTTCAAACAAACCATTTTATTTGAAAGATTATTACAATTGCTTTGGCACTCAGCTGCTGATACAGCAGGAAACAATTCAATGGGAAAATAGCAAAATGCTTAATCTCTCAGAAAATATTTAATTATTCTGTTTTAATAGTGGAGTTGAATAGTGTTCACCTCTGCCACCTCTATTATATCTATGTGACCTGCCGATTTTTCCATGGAACCAAAGGTAGCAATATCCGTGTTCTTAAAGCAGGTCATTTGAAATTGCTAGCAAAAAGTGATTAGGAGGACCAGTAGTGCATTATATATTTTCTAAATAAGACTGGATACCAGCCTTAAGTCTATTTACCTTTAATTTCTGAGACAATGATCAAAACCATTGAAAAATCTAGTCTCAGAAGAATTTTACAATAGAACATCCTTGACTTTTTCATTCAAATAAGTTCACTCCACCCTAGTGCTAATTAGAGTGTAAAATAAAATAGATGAGAAGAAAGTATATTTTGGATGAAATGGTATCCTATGATAGATAAATATATCTCTTGCTTTTATGGTCTTAAATCATCATTCCCTTTCTTTCACTTTAGATAAATATACAGACAGACAGACAGACAGACAGACAGACAGACAGACAGACAGAAGCATTTTTCCAGTACTTATAAAATATAAATTCCATTTCAAGGTTAAAGTGAGAATCAATGTTCCTAAGATTTTATTAAATGATGTTACATTCCAAGAAAGGTTTTATTTTTTTTTTATTTTTTTTTTTATTATTACAAGGCAATAGGGTTAAGTAATTTGTCCAAGGTCACACAGCTAAGTAAGTATTGAGTTTCAGTATTAAGGTCCTCCTGACTCTAACGCTATTGGTCTGTCCACTGTGTCACCTAGCTGTCCCTCCAAGGTTTTCAAAGTAAATTAGCAACTTGAAAAACATGGAAGTGCCTCAAATTTATTTTGCATGAAGTGTTTTTTAAATTTTTTTTCTATTGTCATTGAAAAAATCATTTTTTATATTTAATAATCTGTATGCAACATGCTTTTCTTTGACTATTAAACAATAACACTGTAACATTCAACTCATCACTTATAATTCATTTGAGGCTTTTGCCATGAATTAGTATTAAATGCAAATCATTTTCCAAGACTCATGCAATTATTTAAAAATTTTTAGAGATAAAAACATGACTCAATTCAATATTTTTAATATTCACCAATTAATTAATTTGGGATTTTCATGAATGCATCCATTCATATAGAAGTCATGTTTTCCTCAGAGTGAGTTTTTCATTTTAATAGTATGGAGTCGTTTATAAAGTCTCATTTGCTTTGGATGTTTAAATGACCGATAGTTCTATGTTCATCTTCATCAACTATTAAGAGAAATTTCATTGTGTTCTATGACTGAGCATTATATCTAGAATTGCTTTTCTCCTGGATTCAAGAAAAGAGAAAATTTTATGTACATTAAAATTTTATTATATTATGTTATATTATGTTGTACTATAATGTATATAATTATATATATAAATTTAATAAAAAGTGCTGTATAATGAATTGAATGATGACTGTGGTTTTATTGATAATAAAAGCAAAGGTAATATTTAACATAGCAAAGTGGTAGGAATTGACATAAGATAAAATAAAAGCTATTGCCATTTGAGCTAACAATTGTGCAAAATTAAAAATATGTTTTTAAATATTGAGGGATCCTTTCAATTAAATAGATAAGAAAAATGCTTTTAAATCATCTTAAAATTGCCTCTATCAGTCAGTTTGAAAATATTAGAACATCTTATTGAATCAGTTACTGAAAAATGTAGACACAGTTCTTAATGAATAGCCTCCTGCCTAGAATGTTGAGAACCTACTGACAGACATCATCATAAGAAGCTGTCCATTCTCTCTCTGTGCTATTACCAGCCTCTAAAACAGCAGGGCCATACAGAGCCACTGTGATGTTATCAAACTGCTAACGTGTGACTTTATCCTACAGGCACTTCATGGAGATTGATATTAAATTTCTCTGTTTGTGGATGTAAACAGTGTTATCATGGTCTATCCTGTCACAATAATCCTGTACTTGAGACATATGAAAAGGAAGAAGATAATATTTTCTTTGCCCATCTGTCTCCTATTTTTCTTTAAAACATAAGAAGATAATGTGTCAATCTTCATTAATATCTCCAATTCTTCCAAATTCACTTTATAAATTAATTTTTTGGAAAAATATCCCATGAAAATTATTTTTTCTATACAATTCAAGCATGGATATTTCAGATCATTTTCAAATTAGCTTCAATTATAACCAATTCCCCTGCGTGTGTGATTTTTTGAAAAAATTCTATTTAGAAAAGTTAAATTTACATTAAAAGACTGTCTATTTACTTTTCCAAAAGGAAAATCTCATTTTAAAAGTTATTCAACTAAGTAGGTTTAATTCATATTTTAATGGAAAAAAATCATAGAAAGTATATTCTCCAAGTTTATATTATTATACTCTGTCAAATATAAAAACATTTTATTATCCTCCCTAGAGCTTTATTTCATCTGATATTAAGACAATGTCAGGGGGCGGCTAGGTGGTGTAGTGGATAAAGCACTGGCCTTGGAGTCAGGAGTACCTGGGTTCAAATCAGGTCTCAGACATTAAATAATTACCTAGCTGTGTGGCCTTGGGCAAGCCACTTTACCCCATTTGCCTTGCAAAAAAAAAGACAATGTCAGCTTGCCATTCATAGGGAGATATTACTTTTTTGTTAGTACACACCCTGGAGCTCAATCTCAAAAAAAGCTTTAGGAACCACAACACTTTCCAAAGTGTGAGCCTCTCCTTCAGAGTGAACCCATTCCAGGTTGGCCTTGCTCTTCACAAGGAAAAGAGAACTCTCCCTGATGCCCCCTCTGACTTCTTCTTATTGGTTACATCACCTCACTGGGTATCTCACCTCGGGGCTCCTATCTCTGCCACTTCAGATCTGGAGACCTGAACCAAAGCAGATGTGAGTGCTTGTCTGACATTGGTAATGCACCATGTTTTCTCATTGATACAGTAAGCAATGAAGATATGTAGAAAGATTGCACTGATGGTTAGTCCATTGAGAGACAGGGAGTCTCTTGCATTCTAATAGTTGCATTCTGTTGCCAGATAACACATGTTAATTCTTGCCCATCACTCATGAAATACTATGGTTGCTTCTCTTATATGGGAGGAATAGAAACCAACCTAAAATCAAGAAACTCCCACAGAAGTCAGACCATCTTCAATAATTCAATTTCTCATAAATCAAGTCCTGGGATGGAATTATTCCAGTAAAGGCAAGTGAGAAGTTTGTCTTGCTTAGCATATCCCCCACTATAATAAATATATTTGGGCAACTCATGCCTCCAGTCATTTTGATGCATGTGGTCTTCTTTGATACTGATGGACAAGTAGTAGTAAGGACATTTTAGTACATGTGTTATGTGCAGTTAAAATATGCCATTAGAAAAAATATTTTATTTTGACTTTGAATATTTGAATGAATATAGACATTATTGTTAATACCATAATATATATATATGTATGTATATACAAATATATGTGTGTACATAATAACATATGTGTGTTAATGAACATATAATCTTATAATTGAAAACTTACATAAACAAACTCTCCAGTCCATTCTGATTCCTATATGTGGCAGAAGAAAAATTTTTATCCCATTAGGGAAAGTGGGTAATGGGATAGTATAGACATGATGCTATAAATATATTTGAAATTTGTTAAAATATATTTTAAGAACTGACCAAAATCTAAGGAATGATTCAAAAGGAAAACATTAAAAATTCTCAAATCTCCATCTCAATAGGCTTCTGTTAATTGTCTAGGCAACCTGGGTATCAGGTCATTTTTTGGAAAAGGGTGGTGAAGAGAATGGGAATGAAGGTTTATAAAGGCAGAAAGAATTGTTTAATTTCAGACTTAATTTTAAATTCCTTCTTTTCATACAGGAAAAACACCATATATGAAGTATATAACTGATCCTCACTAATTTTCCTTATTTTCCAAGATTTCTAGGGCAGAGATTATTAAGCAAACAAGCAGTTTTCTATTAACTCCTTACCCAGGTCTTTGCTTTAGTGCCATTCAAAACATAACTTGGTTGGACAGAAAAGAGAGAAAAGGAACTTGGAAAAGAAATTGATTTCATATTATCACTGACTTTGTAAAGCATGTTATAATGGTATAGATTTCTGAGAAACTTTCCCAAAGTCTAGAGCTCCACTCTTTTTTGACCAGGTTATTCTAATATTTGTAAAGGAACAAATGGTAGAGAAAGGAAGAGAGAAGAGAAAAGAAGAGATGATAGAAGAGGAGAGAGGAGAGAAAAGGAAGTGAGAAAAGGGGGAGGAAAGAAGGAGGACAAGGATAGAAGGAGAGAGGGTAAAGTAAAGGAACAAAAAGTAGTTTGTTTTGGATCCCAAATCCTGATTTAACTCATTCCCTGAGGATGCCTCCAGAATCTATAGTATCATAATTATATGTCCCTTGATTTGGCATTTCAAAGATTGAAATGTCTTGATTAAATCTATTCTTAAACATTTGTTAATAGTCTGTTTATTATGTCCCTGGGGCTAAAATATCAAAACAGAACTGGTTGTAAATCTCATTGCTTTTTTGAAGGATATAGGAAACATTCAGGTGAATAAGTGGGACAGCTGGCAAAGTGGTCTATTAGCATATTATATTTGGTGGAAATAGGGAAAAGACAAAGAGAAATAAAAGTTCTGGGATATTAAGGCCAAGTGGAGAAACTTAAAATCTTGACAATAAAGACAATGTCCTGGTTTTAGGAGGTCAGATTGATATGCAGTGAAATTATAATCAGACAATCTGTGCCCAGAATATTGGGCATGATGGCACGAGACAAAATTTCTTTGTTAACCATTTGCATTTGTCCCCACTCATATCATGTGTCATATAATGACATAGTTGAAAGACCTCTGTAGGCCCCTCTTCAAAAGCATGCTGAACATAAACTTGATCTATTAAATCTCTAAGAAATAGCCTTTTCCTGAAGGTCTTAACTGATGGGCAACCTCCTACTTGATTGAAGAAATCTATTTTACTTTTGAACAATTGTAATATGAGCAAGTCTTTCCTTACATGGAATAAAAATCTGCCTTCCTACAATAAACAGCAATTGGACTTGATCAATTAAAGTAACTGTCAAAAATATATTTCTCATCAATCAAGGTCTTTAATAGAAGCCCATTTTATTAGAGAATTGATAAAGAGTTTCTGTAAGGGCATGCATTGTGAGATCTTGCGATTTTTATGGAATGTTTGGTGATCTGTTATAACAATCCCTTCATTGATACAGTTTCCTTCTTTTTGAATTTAGGGTTAGAGGAGATTTCTGTTGAAATAGTAATATTCAGAAAAATGATTAACATGATTGAATAATTACCTATGAGAATCATCTAGCTTTCTCATTAATAACTTACTCAGATGGTTTTATATATATAGTATAGAAACTCAAAGACTTCAAGTTAGGCTTAGCAATAAAAATATTAACCAAATGATGAAGGCAGTAATCCATACTTGAACACAATATTCCTTCAAACCTGAGCAAGTGATTCTACTACTCTGCCTAAGTCTCCACTTTGAAAAAAAACAAGAAGTCTAAACTTCATGCATTTTATTTTCAAGGGTAATTCCCATGCCAATTTCATTTTCCTTTGAATCTATCAGCCACATCCTCATTTTAACCCATTCCCTTCTTGAGGACTCCTGATTACATTTATGGTCTTGGTTCTTGAATGTCTTCTATTTATTGCCTACAAAATGTGAGGTTTCAAAAAGGATATAGCCTTGTTTCAATCTTTGTCTACTTTTTTATATGAGTATTTCAGAATTCTGCTTTCTTTTCTCACTTCTCTTTGACAAATATTGTTTTCTGATTAGATAAGTATTTGTTTAATTTTGAAGTCTTACAATTTGATTACTACATTTCATTTTTTAAATTCTTTTCCAGATACAATTTCTCTTCTTTACTCTTTTCATCCTCTGTTCTTAACTTTTTATCTATTCTAGAATATTATTCTCTGGTTCATAGCCATTTCCAATTTCTTATTTAATTAAATTAATTTTATTTATTAATATTTAATCTTTTACTTTTAAATCTCTTTCCATTATTCCTCATGGAATCAAAACTTTCAAGGAACACATTTTGATTTTCTGCAAAATTTCTTTTACTGCCATGTACAGCTAGCACCATTGCTTTCCCTTAACAATTATGTCTCACTAGCAGAAAAATGTTATTTTCTACTGGTGACAAAAAAGAAAACTGACTCATAGCAGGAGTAATCCTCAGCACTCATATCCCTGAATAAGCAATTCAACCTAATGTAAACCTCCCTAACCATCTACCTTCCCAGTTTGAAAATCTTTTCTCTGAATCCAAGTCTTTCCAATGCCCTGGGATCCTGTTGACCCACGAAGCTTCAATTCATTTCCCCATCTAAAGTAGGACTTTTGAAGTACCAAGCCTTCACCAAAAAAGCCAGTGTAATGTCCCCTTTCTTTTTAGAGAACATCTCTCTTTACTAATAGGAATATTCTTCAGTGGAAACTCCTGCTAACACCCCTTAACTTCCCTACCTTTGAGATCCTTCCCCTCACTTCACTGAGTCCCTGTAGGCTTTTTCTTTCTAAAATACTATAGGAGACACTTTTACTCTCATTAATACTTCATTTGACTTGACACATCACATACTCCCTACTTTCCTTTTCTCCCCATTGCATTCCTTGCAACTTTGCTTTTAGTCATTTAATCCTCCCAAGAAAATAAGCATTTACTTGTTGATGTGGTTCAATGAGGTTTGGTCATAATGATTCAGACTAATCTCTCCATCATTATCTTCACCTGGTTTCTGCCTTTACCCTTGATGCTAGTGGATACTTAAAAAAAGAAATCACTGTAATTTCTTTTGGGCACTTTGTCCTCTGTGCTACCTGTTCTACTGCAAATGCCTATCCTGTATTTCTGTTATTGGATGTGTTGGAAAAGCAAACAATGTTCTTAAACCTCATTTTTTTGGAAAAAAAATATCTATTTATTATTGAAGATCCATATATTTTTACTTATGGCTAAACTCCAGTTTGCAATGTAGGCCTTCATGCAAAAATATTTTTCTAACAATTTCTTGTAGAATTTGTTATTTCTGAATTGAATTATTAAATTTAAGTGCTAAGTTTATTGAAGTTTACTGGTGTTTGATGATTTAATTGTTGACTTTTGTATTCAGAAATTCTGCAAAATATTCTTGTATTATTTTTACATTAAGTTTTTAATTTTTCTGACTCAATGTTCTTTGGGGAGATCTATAATCCTTAAGTTGAGAAAATTTAGTTTTGCTCAGGGTTAATGCTTTCTTTAAATGCTATTGCTTTTCTCTTTCTCTTTTTCATTATCCTTTAGTGTATTTGCATTCTCAATCAATTATATCTTTTACTTTGATGGAACTGACAAGATTGTTCTAATCCATCAGTTATTCCTGCTATATTCTGCTCTCACAATTCATATTTCTTTTTAAAATTTTTCAGGAATCTCTGTAGTGGTTCCTTTGTCTTCCTAAACTTCATAGGGTCCTTTGTTTCATCAATGTTGAATTATTTCTGCATTTTCCCAGTATTTATTCATAGATGTCTGAAATTAATAGATCTAGAGCACTTATTCTCTACTACTATCAATGTTTTCACTATTCTCTCTATTAATCTTGATCTACCATCATCATCATCATCATGAAACACCTAATCTTTACCTTTACTATATGTCAGGCATCATACAATGTATTTTATATCATTATTTCAGTTGGTCTTAACAGAAACCTTGGGAGTTAAGAACTATTATTCTTTTCCAGAACAGGAAACTGAAGCAAACAGAGGGTGATTCCCCAGAGTGACTCAGCTAATAAGTATTTTTGGCTGAATTCAAACTCAGATCTGGCAATCTATTCACTCAGGCATCTAAGTGCTTATACTCAATATTTTTTAATTTCCTTCCTCCTGAGATCATTTGGTCTTTTCAGTCTTCCCCCATTTTATCCTATTACTCATTTTCTGACTCACTCCCTTCTAATAATGGGTTCCAAGAGGACTTGACTTAAAGAGTCTTAACTCCTCCTGAAGCAAACAATTCATAGTTTGCCAATCTAGGTCACTATCCCAAATGACTTTTGGGGGAACAGAATTAACCTCAATTGGATTCTTAATGATTTTAGTCAGGCTTAGTAGAGTATTGCAGAGTCCAGCATTATCTCTCTCTTTCAATGCCAATTTTCTATCCTGATCGCAGTGTTTCTCATTTCTCTAATCTAGTACTGCCAAGCACAACTAGCCTGATGCAATTGTAACTTAGGGTGATTTTAGTCATCTGAAGTTTAACTCTCTCAAAATCTGGAGGGAGAAACTGTTAGGTTGAGCTCTACTTTAAACCAAGAAGCATGCCCTTCCCCTTTCCTTCTGTTGTTCCATTCTCCTGGAAAGAAATTTTGTAGCACAGAAAGATATTATGGTTATAGTTATCAAGATCTCAGAACCTTGAGAGCATTAAAAGAAGAAGGGAAAGATCAGTGTGGGATTTTATTATGTCACAAGTCTGGGGTGTTGAGTTTGCTAGTTCAGTCTTGTTGCTGATAGTGCAGAAGACTTGTCACTGATAGAGTGAAGTATTGGATAAAATAGGGTTAAGTATTAGTTTATGAAAACTTTTGAATTTTTGCTCTTTTTTGTAATTTTTTTCTTTGTTTGAGAGGTCAAGACTTTAAAACAAAAATAGTTAATCCTCCATCAGGTTCACATGACCCAGAAGTTCCCAATATTCTCTTAATTGAGAGGTCCCTGGATATAAGTAAAGAGTATGCTAAAATTCATTCACTGAGTTGACTGTTTCTGCTTAAGTTATAAAATAAACATAAACAATATGCTCACTATAAGTGAGGTTTCAAACCAGGTTATAATGAAAAATAACCATGGTTTAAAACCACTGACTTTTTTGAAGTTTGGACAGTGAAATGCAAAAAAAAAAAAATTGAAGGTAATTTTATGTATCCACAAACTTATATAATATAATAAAAGCATTGGTTCTTCTCTATTCACATTTAATTGTCGTTTTAAAATTGGTAAAATACAAACACTTATTTTTTTCATATTCAAGCAAAGGAAGATTTATACATATGCTGCATGATAGCATAATGAATATGGCACTTTAGCCTTTATTCCAATATTGTATAATGAGAAAACATATTTTCTTTTGCCGCTTAAGAGGAACTTTCAGTTTTTTATTTAAAGATCAATAAAATCTGACATGCAAAAATATTCAAATGACAGATTAATTTACTATATATTATAGATGTTAGTTACTTAAAGAGATGTGTTCAAATAAAGTAAAAATATTTTAGATAATTTTTTCCTATAATTGTGTATCTTAGAAATGTTTTAAGTTGTCTTAGACCTAGCCTATTGGAACTATTAAAATAATATTTGTATTTATAAACACTCAGACTATTTTAGTGTCAATGTGTGATGGTAAAACACTAAGAGTAAAGAAGATGGGAAAGTCTTTGCTCTATCTGAAATCATCACTATTTTCACAGGCAAACAAAAGTGTGGAAGACACTTGTCAGCTTAAGATAAATTTTAGATCAACTGTGGCAAAAAGTCAATGTATATTTTAAGAGAAAAAATATTTATTGCACAATATAGTTGTTATTTTAACATGTTTGCTATATTTAATGTTGATAGAGATGACCAATACTGATATCTAGCTTTACTTATATACACACATATATGTATCTTTATTAAATAAAATAGAAACACATTAAAAGTCATTTCATTGTGATAAGGTGAAGAGAATGGAGAGAGGGAAAAGCATAGGTTTAGATAAGTGAAATTGATTTTGATTCTTAGAAAAGTTCTAAAATATGTAATTAAAGAAATTTTTAGCAAATACCATATTGAGGGAATAATGATCCCAAAAAGACAATGATTTTATTTAAAACTGACAAGGCAGAAAACATTATTTCAAAGAAAGCAAATGCTGTTAATATAGTTCTTCTAGATTCTTTTGAAGAATTTTATAAAGTATCTAATGCTATTTTCCTGGGTGGTCATGGTGGGGTAAAATGATAAGATGTAGCACAATATATTAAAACCAGATAGACTTTGAATGCAGTAATTAGCTGAATTAGTGTTCTTTAGTATTTGAATTAAACTTGGAAAATTTTCTATAGGGATATAAATTTGAGCTCAATGCAAATAAAATTTCCTTAATAATTAATCCTAAATAAGAGTAAATTAAGGTTTCTAGAAAAGTTTCTTTTCAAATATAAAATGGATTAAATGATTTTGAGATCTTTTGCATCTATGAAATAGTCATTATGAAAGATAGATAGACAAATAGATAGGATACAGATACACATTATGTATGTTTCTGTTAATATACATGTATACTATACATATGATTATCACCTGTAACTCAATTAGGCTTCATTATGGTGAAAATTATCTTTTACTATGATGTTTCATAATGACCTGGGAATGATTTTTATATTGTCAAACTATACCATTGGAGTAAAATTTCTAGCAGATCCTGACAAAAATGGCATAGAGTGTAGAGATTAGGTATGCCTTTATTCCAATATAGACTTCATTTCAAGTGTTTTACTTAATTAGAAATTCAGAATTAAGAAGAAACTTGATTTCTACAGTTGACTTTGAGGTACTGAACCATGATTTTCTAGAAACATGTGGATGGCAGGTGGATTTCTTCCTATCCCAATTGTTCCATTATTCTTTCTAATATGGACATTCATTTGAAGGAGTAAGCTTAAAAGATTTTTATCTTCTTCCTCAACCTACTATTAACTTCTCATTTCTAAAGCACACTAAAATTTGTTTTTAATATTTAGTTGATTACTTATTTGAATTTTTATACAGTAATAATTTCCCCTTAATAGTACCCTCCTTTAACTTTAAAAACTTAAAAAAATAAATTATCAGTCCATCAAATAAATCAATTACCACTGATTGGGTCATTTCACATTCACAATTTACAGATTCCAAACAATGAAGAAACAAATTCATTGCATTATTCATCTGAATCCAACATTTAAATCTCATTTTATATAAATACTGTTTCATTTCAAAGTTATTATCATTAAATTATTTTAATCACTATGCATATCTATCTTCTTGAATCACTTTCCTGAAGTTTTATTTATGAATTTTGAAAATTTTTCAATATTTACCTGTAATAACATTGATTAATTACAATTTTCTTATCTACTTCCAATTCACTGTGCAGTAATTTCCAGGGTTTATCATTATTATAAGTGCTTTGATGAAGATTAGGAAAAATATAAAGCTTTTCATTTCTTTCTTTGGCCACTTTCAAGTACATTTCCAATAGTAGCATAATTGGATCAAAGAATATTTTTCTCTTTTTCCTTAACAGAAATTGGTAATTAATTTAGTTATTTTCCAGTTACATGAAAAGTGAGTTTATAACATTCATCTTTTGAAAGAATTTGAATTCCACATTTTTCCACCACCTTCCCCATGGCCACAAATAATCTGATATAGGTTGAATTTATAAAATTCCATTTAAATTATTTCTATATTAGTCAATCTGTGAAATAAGAACTAGAAGTAAGGGAATAAAATTATAAGGTAAAAAGAAAACACAAAATTGTGAACATAGTATGCTTTTCTCTCCATTCAAAATTGATATTTTTTTAATCTGGAAGTGGTTGGCATTGTGAGGAATGTGTCTCAGAATTAAGCTGGATCACTGAACTGGTGAGAAGAGTTGGCAACATCATAGCTGATTATTTCATAATTTTGCATCAAAAGAGTGTAATGTTTTCCTGGTTTCACTCATTACCCTTACGATCAATTCATTCAATTCTTTCCATGCTTTTCTGAAGTCAGACTGCTCATATGGTTTCTTACAGAACAACAGTACTCCATTACATATACATATATATATATATATATATATATATATATATATATATATATATATATATATATATATATATATATGATAGCTTGGTTAGTATTCCCCAAATGATGGCTCAGTTTCCAATTATTTGCTACATCGAAAGGAACTGCTAAAGCTATTTTTTGGACATGTGGGTTCATTCCCCCTTTTTTATGATCTCTTTAGGATATAAACCTAGTAGTGACACTCTTTGATCAAAAGATATGCATATTTTTATTTCCTTTTGGGCACACTACCAAATTTTTTTTTCTCCAGAACGCTTGAATCTATTCATAGCTTTGCCAAGAGTGCATTAGTGTCACAGTTTTCCCACATCATCTCCAACATTGATCATATTCTTTTTGTGTAATTTTACTCAATTTTATAGGCATAAGATGGTAGATCAGAATTGATTTAGTTTGCATTTCTCTAATCAATAATGATTAGAGTATGTTTACATGACTATAGATAACTTTAATTTCTTCATCTAAAAAGTAACTATTCATATTCTTTAATTATTTGTCTATTGGAGAATATCTTGCGTTCTTTAAATTTGAATCCTATATATTTTATATATATTTTAGAAATGAGTCCTATGGCACAAAACCCTTATAATCAAATGTAGAAAGCCAGAAATAATAAATATTCACTTCTCAGACTGAAATGCAATAAAAATTTTATGTAATAAAGGGTCATGGAAAGATAAACCAAGAACTAATTGGAAAATATCTTTATCTTAAATAATGGGTGGATCAAAGATCAAAGATCAAAGATCAAATAATAGAAATAATAATTATATCCAAGTAAATGATAATAATGAGACATCATACCAAAATTTATGGAAAGCTGCTAAGACAGTTTTGAGGGTAAACTTTATATCTCTAAATACCTATATGAATAAATAGAGAAAAAGGATCGCAAGGAATTGCATAGGAAATTAACAAAGTAGACAAAAAACAAATTAAAGGTCCTCAATTAAATATCAAATTAGAAATTCTGAAACTTAAAGGAGAGATTAATAAAATTGAAAGCAAGAAAAACCATTCATCTCATAAATAAACGAGTTGGTTTTAAGAAAAAGTGAATAAAGTAGACAAAATTTTGGTTAATCTAATTTTAAATATAGAAGGAAGAAAACCAAATTACCAGTACTAAAAATGAAAGGGGTGAACTAACCATCAATGAGATAACCACCAAAGAGATAACTCAGAGCTACTTTGCCAAACTGTATGGCAATAAACTGGATAGCCTGAGTGAAATGAATGAGTATTTACAAAAATACATACTGCTCAGATTAACAGAATCAAAAATAAATTATTTAAATAACACCATTTCAGAAAAAGAAAATGAATAAATTGTCAATAAACACCCTAAGAAAACATCTCCAGGTACAGAAGGATTTTCAAGTGAATTCTACCAACCATTTAAGGAATAATTAATTCCTATTCTACACAATTTATTTAAAAAAATAGAAGAGGATGGAGTTCTGGCAAACTGCTTTCATGACACCAACATGGTGCTGATATATAAAACAGGAAGAACTAAAACAGACAAAAAAATTATAGACAACCTCCCAAATGAATATTGATGCAAAAATCTTAAATAAAATTTTAGGGGCAGCTAGGTTGCACAGTGGATAGAGCAGTGGCCCTGGAGTCAGGAGGTCCGGAGCTCAAATCTGGACTCAGACACTTAATAATTACCTAGCTCTGTGACCTTAGGCAAGTCACTTAACCACATTGCCTTGCAAAAGCAAAACAAAACAAACCAAAGTAAAATGAAATAAAATTTTAACAATGACATTATAGCATGTTATTACTAGGATAATACACAATGATCAGGTAAGATTTATACCAGGTAGACAGAGGTAGTTCTACATTAGGAAAACAATATAATTAAAGATATCAATAGCAAAACTAACAGAAATCATATGATTATCTCAATAAATGTTGAAAAAGCCTTTGATAAAAAAACATACATTCCTGTTAAAAAAAATAAGAAATTTAGGAATAAATGGAATTTTCCTTAAAAATAATAAATAGTATTTATCTAAAAACCATCAACAAATCCTATATGTATTGGGAATAAACTTGGAGCATTTCCAATAAAATCAGGGGTGAAATAAGGATGCCCATTATGGCCAGTATTAGAAATGATAACTAGCATTGAGAAGAAAATTAAATTGAAGGAATCAGAATTGGCAATGAGGAAGCAAAGCTTTTACTCTTTGCAGATGATATGATGGTATACTTAGAGAACCCTAGAAAATCATCTAAAAAATTCCTTGATTTGATTAACAAATTCAGTAATGAAGCAGGATATAAAATAAACCCACATAAATAAATCAGCATTTCCATATATGAACAGCAAAGCCCAAGAATGAGAGATAAAAAGGGAAATTATTTAAAATAATTGTAGACAGCATTTAATAATTGGAAATCTAACTTGCAAAACAAACCCAGAAACTGTATGAAAACAATTATAGAGCACTTTTCACCCAAATAAAGTCAGATCTAAATAATTGGGAAAATGTCAAATGATCATGGTTAGTTTAAGCTAATATAATAAAAATGAAAATTCTACCCAACTTAAATTACTTATTCAGTACCATACCAATCAAACTACCAAATAACTATATTACTGAGCTTGAAAAAAACAGTAACAAAATTCATTTGGAACAACCAAAGGGAAGTAATAGCAAGGAAACTTATGAAAAAAAAATGAAAAGGAAGGTGGCCTAGCTCTACTGGATCTAAAACTGTACTATAAAACAGCAGTCATCAAAACTGCCTGGTACTGGTTAAGAAATAGAGCAATGGAGCATTGGATTAGGATAGTATCAAAAGAAGTCATAGAAAATGATGACCACAAGCTACTAAATAAACCTAAAGACATGACCTTCTTGTATAAGAATTTGCTGTTGGTCAAAAATTGCTGAGAAACTGAAAAATAGAATGGCAAAAATTAGGCATAGATCCACATCTCACATCATACACCAAAATAAGTTCAAAATGGATACAGGATTTAGACATAAAGAGTGACACCATAGAAAAAATAATAGACCCAGAAATTATCTACCAGATCTATGAAAAGGGTATAAATTTGTGATCACCAAGAATTAGAGCTCATAATAAACTGCAAAGTGAATGATTTTGACTAACATTAAATTTTTTAAAGTTTTGCACTAATAAGATCAATGCTGCTAAAATTAGAAGGAAAGTAGAAGAATTGGAAATAGATACTCTTCAATTGAGTAATGGTTAAATACGTTATGCTACATGAATACTATGAAATATTATTGCTCTATAAGAAACCAGAAATGGTTGGTTTCTAGGATAAGCATAGGAGCATTTAGGGAATTTGTTGCTAAGCAAAGGGAGCAAAATCAAGAAAACAAAGTATACATTAACAACGACAGTGTGAGATGAACAACCTTGATGGAACTAGCTCCTCTGAGCAGTTCAGAGAGCCAAAACAACTGTATTAGACCAACTAAGGACAATGTTATCCCCATCCAGAGGAAGAAAAACAAAACAAAACAAAATGAAACACAAACAACACACACACACACACACACACACACACACACACACACACACACACACACACTACTTGCATAGTGAGACCTTTTCATGCAGCCATAAAATTATATATCCATCTGTTTATTTTTTTTACCATTCCCTCACCCAAGGAAGTGTTCCTTTTTTTTGATAGCCACATAATCAAATATATTAAGTCCCTATTAAGTAAATATTGCTTCTAAACAAAGATAAATTAAATCAATAAATTCCACATCTCAGTTTTTCTTTTAATTCCAATGATCATTAATTAATGCAATTTGAAATAAAATAATTTATTTTGAAATAAAATAATGTCATTTGATCTTGATCTATGAACATATTAATATTATCTTTTTCCCAACTATAATTTTTTTTTTACTTTTCTTTAGCCTGTCAAATACCCTGCTAACTTCTCGGTTATTTATAGAGCTAAGAGATACCTTTAAATTCACCCCTCACATTTTTATGTGAAGAAATCGAGTCTAAAAATTGTTAAGTAATTTACTTGAGGTCATATCAATAGCAGTAGTCTGAGGCAGGATTTGAACTTTTCCTGACTTAATGTTTCATGTTATATCCACTAAACCACCTGGTTGTCAGAGTGGAAAATGTCAAACCAAATGTTTTACTTTAATTAGTTAATCCTACTTGTTGCACATTTTTTACATGTATTTATAAACATTCAACATTATGGTCATAGCTACTCACTCTTTTCTTATATTTTGTTTTCTATGAAGTTCTGGTCATATCTACTGCTACTCTTTCTGCAATTTCACTACTCTTTTCACTATTCTCTGTGTCATGAATTGTAAATTTTTTGATGGCTTTGGTTCATCAAAGACATTGGGCGATGTATATGACAATTTCCTAGAATGACATTTAAAATGTCTAAAATATATAAGATTTAAAAAGTGATTATATTGAAAAACAGATATAAAGAAGTTCAGTGACCTTAGGGTAAGAATTCCTGTTTTACAGTACATAACTTGCTGGATAAACAGTAGAAAAATGTCCCCATTTCTTTTTCTCTTCATTTTCAAGTGCATTTGTTTTTATTTGAAAAACTCAGGAAAATAAAGATATTTTAACCAGGTCATATTATGTTCATTCCATATATTAACAGGTATTCATAATTTTTTATAATGTCATGCTTCATAAGTCCAAGTTCTTAAAAATCATCTTTTCAATATCTGTTGTTTCTCTTCACCAACTTCCCTCCCCCCCATTTAAAAACAAAAAAAGTACAAAGTACAAAATGTATGAACATTTCAAACCATCCTGCTAAATATTCAAAATATCTATTACTAAAGGAGTCCTGCTATGTGAGGTGGTTTGCTAAAAAATTCAATGAATGGATAATATACTTAGGTAATAGTATAATGGGGTACACAGAATAGGAAGTTAATATTGTTTCATTTTTCCTTTTTATAATTTATTTATTTATTTTCATCCCTAGAAATAAGTATATTTTTAAGTAAAAAATTTCCTTCTACCCACCTCTCCTATCCTACTCTCAGCAACAGTAAGCTTAGTATTATTGAATATGCATATTTTAATAAACATGCTTACAGATTAGTAATTTTCAGTATGAGGAAATAGGATTAAGGGAAAGAGATATACAAGTGATAATTTTTATAAAGTGTTCATCAGATTCTGAAGGGTTCTTGTGCATGTGTGTGTGTGTGTGTGTGTGTGTGTGTGTGTGTTTTGTTTTTATTCCTCTTGATGGGGATAATATGGTTCATAGTCAGTTTGATAATAACTCTTTGGACTTCTGACAGTCACTGCTTCTTTCAAAGTTGTTCCTCTCACAATGTTGTTGATGTGTACATTGTTCTATTAGTTCTACTGCCTATGCTCTACATAAGACCCTACAAGTCATTCCTTGCTTCTCTAGAGTCTGACCATTTCTGGTTTCTTACAGAACAATAGTATTCTACAGTATTCATGTACCATAACTTGTTTAGCCAGCCCCCAGTTGATGGACATTACCTAAATTTCCAATTCTTTGCCTCTTCAAAAAGGAGCCACTAAGAATATTTTGGAACATATAGGACTTTTACTTGTTGTTGTAAATTCTTCTTGATGTAGACTTAGAATTAGAATTGTTTGGTCAAAAGGAATGAACATTTTTATTGATCTTAGGATATAATTGCATATTGCTCTCCAGAACAACTGGACCTATTGACAACTCCACTAGCAATGCATCAATGTACCAATCTACCCACAATCTCTCCAACATTGCTTATTTTCCATTTTTCTCATCTTCGCCAGTCTGGTAGTTGTGAAGTAAAGTAATACCTCATTGTTGTTTTACATTACATTTCTCTAATCCATAATGAGTTGGGAAAATTTTTCATATGATTTATATATATATATATATATTTAATTTCTTCATTTGAAAATGATCTATTGATATCCTTTGATCAATTATCAATAGAGAATGCTTTGTGACATTATGAATGTGATGCAAATCTCTATATATTTTAGAGATGAGACCTTTATAAAAAATCCTAGTTGTGGAAAATTGTTTCTTAGCTTTCTTGCTTTCCTCTTAATTTTGGCAGCATTGGTTTTATTAGTGCAAAAACTTTTTAATGTAATAGAGTCAAAATCATTCATTTGGCAGTTTGTAATGTACTCTAATTCATGTTTATCCCTTTTAGATAGTAAGAGTATTTCTTGGTCTATTAAGTTATCTATGGTATCCCTTTTTATGTCTAAATCCTATACCCAGTTTGGCCTTATTTTAGTACAGGGGGTGAGATGTGAATCTATGCCTAGTTTTTGCCATACTATTTTCCAGTTTTCCCCCAAATTTTTTTTCAAATAGTGAGTTCCTATCCCAGAGACTGATGCTTTTGAGTTTGCCAAATATGAGATTGCTGTAGTATTTACTGTGACTTCATTAGAACCTATCCAAATCCTCTGATCCTTTATGCTATTTCTCATCCAGAACCAGGCACTTCTGCAGACTGTCATTCTATAATATAGTTTTAGATCTGGTAGAGCTTTGCCACCTTCCTTTACATATTTTCAAAAGTCACCTTGCTATTTTTGTCCTTTTGAGGCTCCAGATGAATTTTACTACTATTTTTTCTAGTTTGGTAAAATTTGGTAGTTTGATTGGTATGGCACTGAACAAATAATTTATTTTGGATAGAATTGTCATATTTATTACATTATCTCATCCTAACCATGAGTATTTTACATTTTCCCAATTATATGGATCTCACTTTATATATGGGTGCTTTATAACTATGTTATAGTTACAGATTTCAAGGATTTATATACTGCTTTATATACTGCTACTTTACTGAATTTGTTAATTGTTTCAAGGAGTATTTTAGATATTCTTCTTGGGTTCTCTAAGTATACCATAATATCATCTGAAAAGAGTGAAAACTTTTCTTCCTTGTTGCTGATTTGATTCCTTCTATTTCTTTTTTTTCTCATTGCTATAGCTATAATTTCTAATACTATATTGAATAGTAATGGTGATAATGGACACCCTTGTTTCACCCCTGATTTTATTGGAAATGTTCTGGGTTTATTCCCGTTAAAGGTAATATTTGTTGATGGTCTTAGTTAGATACTATCTATTATTTAAGGAAAATCCATTTATTCCTAAACTTTCTAAAGTTTTTAATATGAATGTATGTTGTATTTTATCAAAGACATTTTTTTAGGTTTTATTTTTTTTCAAGGCAATGGGGTTAAGTGGCTTGCCCAGTGCCACACAGTTAGGTAATTATTAAGTGTCTGAGGCCACATTTGAACTCAGGTACCCCCTGATTCCAAGGCCCGTGTTCTAGCCACTGTACCACCCAGCCATACCTTCAAATACTTTTTAAGTATGTACTGAGATAATCATATGATTTCTTTTGGCTTTGCTATTGATATATTTGATTATATTGAGTGTTTTACTAATATGGAAACATTCCTACCTATCAGGTCTAAATCGTACCTAATCAGGGCATATTGTTCTAGTAATAACATACTGTATGCTCATTGCTAAAATGTTCTTTATGATTTTTGCATAAATATTCATTAGGGAGATTGGTCTATAATTTTCTTTGTCTTTTGTTTCTTCCTGGTTTTGGTATCAGCACCAAGTTGATGTCATAAAAGGAATTTGGCAGGATTCCTTCCTCTTCTATTTTTGAAAATATTGTGTAAAATTTCAATGAATTGTACCTTAAATGTTTGGTAGAATTCTTTTGTAAATGCATATAGACCTGGAGACTTTATGTGAAGTGGGGTTATTTAAGTAATTTATTTTGTTTTATGTTAATCTGGGCAGTTTTCATGGTTGTAAATATTCATACATTTCACTGAGGTTTTCCAATTTATTGGCATACAGTTTGGCAAAAATATCTCTGAATTATCTCTTTAATATCCTCTTCATTAGAGGTTATTTCATCCTTTTCATTTTTGATAATGGTAATTTGGTTATCTTCTTTCTTTTTTAAAATTGGATTAACCAAAAGTTTGTCTATTTTACAGGCTTTCCCATAAAACCAACTCTCAGTTTTATTTATGAGATCAATGTTTTTCTTGCTTTCAATTTCATTAATCACTCCCTTTATTTTCAGAATTTCCAATTTGGTATTTAATTGTGGATCTTTGGTTTGTTCTTTTCCCTAACTTTTTAGTTATATAATCAATACTTTGATCTCCTCTTTCTCTATTTTATTCATAGAGCATTTTTAGATAAAAAGTTTCCTCTCAAAAATGCCTTGGCTGCATCCCATGAATTTTGGTATGATGTCTCATTATTATTATTATTTCCTTGGATATAATTATTGATTATTTCAATTATTTGCCATTTGATCCACCCATTATTTAAGATAAAATTATTTAATTTCCAATTAGTTCTTTTATCTTTCCATGACACTTTATGACATGAATTTTTTATTGCATCATAGTCATTAGAAGTGTTTATTTTAATTATATTTTATTATATTATCATATTTATATATTATATATATATTATATTATATATCATATCATATCACATCGCATCATATCATATTATACTATATTTTTTGTATTGTATTGTATTGTATCATATTGTATTGTATCGTAGTGTATTATATTTTATTTTTTTTATTATATCTACCTTTCTGCATTTGTACCCTCGTACATGGTCAGTTTTATTGAAAGTGCCATGTACTGCTTTCTTTTCTATATCCCATTAAATTTTCTCCAGAGTTCTATCATATCTAAGTTTTCTAAGGTTTCATTTGCCTTCTTAACTTCCATATTGTTTATTTTGTTGCTAGAATTATCTAGCTCTGAAAGAGGGAGACTGAAATCTCCTGTTATTAAAGTTTTCCTGTCTATAACTCCTTGTAATTCATTCAACTTTTCTGCTAGGACTTTGGATGCTATGCTACTAGTGCATACATGTTTTGTAATGATATAGTTTGATTATTAATAGTGCCTTTCAAGAAGATATAGTCTCCTTCCTTATCCCTTTTAATGAGGTGGATTTTTGCTTTTACTTTATCTGGGATTAGGATCATTAACCCTGATTTTTTTACTTCAGCTGAAGCATAATGCATTTTGCTCCAACCTTTTATATTTACCCTGTATATATTTCTCTTCTTCAAATGTATTTCTTGTAAATAACATATTGTGAGATCCTGGTTTTTAATCCGTTCTGCTGTCTGCTTCCATTTTATGGGACAGTTCATCTTATTCACATTTACAATTAAGATTACTAATTCTATTTTTCTTTCTGTGCTTATATTTTTCTCTTTCTGTTTATCTTATTTCTCCTCACCAAAATTTTATTAGCTTTTCCTTTTGAATTTTCTTTTAAAAATTAAGTTTAAGTTTATTTTCACTTGTTACCTTCACCTTCCCTTTCATCAGTCCCTTTTCCCCTTATCTTTCTCTTATCAAGTCCACCTCCCCCCTCTTATTCCTTCTCTGGGCTAAATCTATCAAATAGAATTTACTCAGCATTAACATTCTCCCTTCTTTCCCACTAAATTATAATGCTTTGTGCCTCTTCCTTTGATTTTATTTATTGCACTAATACTGTTAATAAGGTATCATTATTCCCAGTTTATTTGATTGCTTGATAAGCTCACCTTGCTAAGTGAAGCAAGGACTATTCTCTTTTCCACTTTGTCCCCAACCACCCAAAGTACTTAACCCCTTGGTAAATGAAGTTAAGTCAAACCCTGATCTAATTTACTGAAAGAATCATGAGTTTTCTAAACATTGGGAGGCTCAGGAAGTCTCGCCTGAGAACTTTACAAATAATCTAAGTTGCAGAAGCTCTGACTGAGGTCCTCCTGGTTTATGATGCTTCAAGATATCTAAGTCCTGGGAAGTTCTGGAGGTCTCACCTGAAAACTTTCCAAATGACTCATGACCTTGCAATGTATGATGTCCTCATTAGACAAGGTGCTAAGCATAATAGGATCAAAGTGGGTCAAAGGATAATGAGACATTTAAGTTTAGAGTTAACACTCCTGCTTTTCTTCAGGGCTTTTTATCTCAAACATAGTGGTGTCGTCTTGGACTTCTTCATTGGAGAGATAAGATCAAATTATACCCATAACTATTAGGTTCATTCTCTTCAACTATGTTCTCCTCTTTAATTATCCTAAGAGAAGTAAAGTTCTAAAGAACTAAAACTTTTAGGGTTGTATACAATTTTATGGTCTTTACCAACATTTGTTTTGTTTTTGTTTTTTTTTGTTTTGCTTTTTCCTTCCCCTTTTCATTTATATATTTTATGCAAATTTTCATTCATGCATTTGGCAATTGAATTCTCTGTTCACTTCTTTGTGTCAAGAAATTCTGGTAGTCAACTTTTTCATTGAATATCTGTCTTTTTGCCTGACAGTATATGCTGAATTTTGCAGGATAGTACATTCTGGGTTGAAATTCCAGGTTCTTTGCTCTCTGAAAGATGCTATTCCAGTTCTTCTTATCCTTCAGTGTTGAGACTGATAGGTCTTGGGTGAATTCGACTGTTTACCCTTTGTATTTGAAATGTTTTCTTTTGGATGTTTGCAATATTGTCTTCTTTATTTGAGGGTTCTGGAATTTGGCTTTCTTAGCTCTTGAAATTTTTATCCTGGGGTCACTTTCTGGAGGAGTTCTGTGTTTTCTTTCAGTGGTTATATTGTTGTTTCATTCTAGTAGATTTGGTCAGTTTTCTCATATAATTTCCTACATGATATTTTCTGGGTTCTTTTGTTGGTCCAGATTTTCTAGTAGTCTGATGATTAATAGATTGTCTCCCATGGATCTATTTTTCTAGGTCATTCATTTTCCCTAAAATGTACTTTACATTTTCTTCAATTCTCTCAGCCTTTTGATTTTGTTTAATGGAATCTTATAATCATTGTTTTCTATTTGTTCAATTCTAATTTTTAGGGTTTTATTTTCTTCCATTATCTTCTGTGTTTCCTTTCCCAGTTGTTTATTTTAACTTTTTAACGGAGTTGATTACTTTGGTCATCTTTCCATAATTTTCCTGCATGGTTTTCATTTTTTTCCATTTTACTCCTTCAGTTTTTAAATATTTTAAGCTCTTTAATGAGTTTCTGTATTTGAGTACAATTTATAGACTTTCGATACTTCCCTTATGTATCATGTTTCACTGCTTTCTTCTTCAGACATGGCATTGCTGTCATCTTTGTCTATAAAGTGATTTTCTAAAGTGAGGGCTCTTTCAGATTTTTTGTTCGTATTTGTTGTTTTAGTTCTGCTTCCCTGGTATAGGGAGTACAGATCCAAGCTCTCATTTTTTTTTTGGAGGGGGGTTCTGATTCCTGGCTTGTTGTTGGATAAGATATTGCCTACGCAGTCCAGGCCTTGCTTTCACAGGGTTTTATTTTCCCTCCATTATATCTATAGTATGACTTAACTGTGGGTTGTCCCTATTCTAGTCCTGTCTTTTACCCCTGTATTTTCATGGTTCAGACCTTGGTGATGGTATCCTCCCTGCTAGCTTGCCATCTGGCTGCTGGGACTCCAACTATTGTTAAGCTGGGGGAACCTGGATTGCCTATAGCTAAAATATCCTGCTGGCTTTCCCTCTCTCCTGCCTCCTGAACTTTATTTTGCCTTTTTTCCTAAAGAGGCAGACTTTCACTAAAGGGGAAGTAAATATTGTTAAACTGAATTTTCTTGATAATAAAAATGTCAATTAATTGTGAATTTTTGTTATCTGATTTTTTTACAAAATTATAAGTTAATTGGTTTCTCTCACTTTTAAAAAAATTTCTATGTGAAAATATAAAGATCTACAGATGAGAGTCAGCTAGCTGTCATGGTGCATAAAGCAGGACACCTGGCATAAGAAAGAACTGATTTCAAATCTGACCTCAGACACTTAATAATTACCTAGCTGTGTGATCTTGGGCAAGTCACTTAATCCCATTGCCATGTAAAAAAACCCAACAACTAAGATCTACAGATCAATTTTGTTGCCATTATACTAATTACAACTTAGATTTATAGAATTCTTGAAAGCTTACAGTGTGCTTTATGCTAGGGGATATAATGTAGTGTCCAATATTGCTTGGATGATCAATCAAACAGATACAAGAGAAAGAGGGTAGTTTCCTAGCTGTTGTTTTATTACAGGACCAAATAATATTGTTAAGTGGTTTTAAATGTCCTAAAACAAATAACTTTATATAATTTGAATGTGCTATCAGTATACATTTCATACTTTTTATAAAACAACTTGACTTTTTTCTTTTAGAAGTCAAGTAAGAACTATTCTACCTTGTGTAATTCCACAGAATACATTTTTTAAAAGAAAGGATTTGAAAAATAGAATTACTGAGAGAAAAATTATAAGTCTATAAAAATACTCCACTTAATTTTATTAATTGATAAATTTGTTGAATAATCATTGATTCATTAGTCAAAATTATTTACTAACAGGCAAAAATTAAAACTGCTGATTGGGTGAATCTTATGCAATCTTTTATTGACCTTGTAAAATGTGTTTTTTATTTTAATTTAAGATAATGCATTTGCATAATTATTTTTTAAAATATTTGAAAAGTTAAAAAAAAGATTTTGAAAGTTAATTATTTTGCTTTAATCATCATCATATGGTTGGTCCTAATCAATGGTTGGTCCTAATGATCAATGTTGGAATGAATCTTGAAAATCTGGTAACTTATACACTGTTGGTGGAGTTGTGAACTCATCCAATCTTTCTGGAGAGCAGTTTGAAATTATGCCCAAAGGGCAATAAAAATATGCATACCCTTTGGTACAGCAATACCACTATTGGGTATATATCATGAAGAGATGATGAAAAAGCATAAAAACTTCACTTCTACAAAAATATTCATAGCAGCTCTGTTTATGGTGGCAAAAAAGCTGGAAATTGAATGAATGTTCATCAATTGGGGAATGGCTGAACCAATTGGACACATGCACATTATGGAACAGTATTCTTTTTTTTTTACTTTTTCTTTATTTATTCATATTTTGTACAAATAATATTTTTACACATTATTAAAATATTCTTATTTAAGAGTAAACATAATACCCCCTCCCCCCCAAGAAAATATAGACTCGCATAAATGATAAAGTAAAGGGGAGAGAAAAAATTAAAATAATAATAACAATAATAAAGATGATGATGATGATGATGATGATGATAATGATAATAATAATTGTAGGTATGAACACGTGGTGCAGTGGACAGAGCAACAGTCCTGGAACCAGGAACACCTGAGCCCAAATCTGGCCCTAGACTCCCAACAATCACCCAGCTGTGTGACCACATGCAAGCCACCCAAAACCCATTGCCCTACAAAAACCAAAAAAAAAAAAAGACCCAAAATAAAATAAAATAGTAATAATAATAATAATAATAATAATAATAATAATAATAATAATAATAATAATAATAGGGGTGGCTGGGTGGCAGACAGATCACTGGCCCTTGAGCCAGGAGCACCCAGGTCCAAATCCGGCCTCAGACAACCAACAATCACCCAGCTGTGCGACCCCAGGCAGACCACCCAGTAACATTTGCCCTGCAACACCTCCCCCCAGAAAATAATAATAATAAAAATGTGCTTCAGCTCTGTTGCAAGTGGATCACATTCTTTAGGATAAATACATCACAAAAGTTACTTCCATATTTCTCCACTGTTGCCATTGCTGATCGCAACTCCCTCCATTCGTACTTCTCTACTACCATGAATTATATTTTCTCTCTCCTTTCACTCTGTCTCTGCTATAGGGTAGTTGAGTGACACAGCAGACAAATCCCCAGCCCTGGGGACAAGAGGCCCTAAGCCCATATACCACCCTTACCCAGAATCCACCCGGCCCTATGGTCCCAAACAGACCATCCAATCCCAGCCCCTTGCAAGAAGTAAAAAAGAAAATATGTTATATCTGACCACTCTCCCCACATGGTGCATCCTCTCCTCCATCACTCACATTGCCCCTCTTCCCCTGTTTCCCTTCTTTCCTTCTTATTACAGATGTCTATACCCCATTGAGTATATATGCTGTTTCCTCTCCTAGCCACCTCTGATGAGAGCAAAGATTACCTCATTACCTTTGCCTTCCCCCATTCCATATCATTGCAAAAGCTCATTGTAATAAAGAAAAATCTTATTATATGAAATATCTTAGCCTATTCCTCCTCACCTTTTTCTTTGTCCCATTATATTTCCCTTTTATCTATTGACTCCATTTTTTACACCACAATATATCTTCAAATTCAGTTTTCTCCTGTGCTTCATCTACAAAGTTCCTTCTACCTGCTATATGAAATAAGAAGTTTCTTATGAGTATTACCAGTATCATTTTTCTATACAGGAATACATGTAGTTCATAATCAATAACTACATCATCATCCTACACTCTCTATGCTTCACCTGAGTATTGTATTTGAAAATCAAACCTTCTGTTCACCTCTGGCCATTTCAACAGGAACATTTGAAATTCCTCTGGTTCATTGAAAGTCCATCATTTTCTCTGGAAGAGGACATTCAGATTTGCTGGGTAGTTGATTCTCGGTTGAATTCTAAGCTCTTTTGTCTTCTGGAATATTATATTCCAAGCCCTACAAGCTTTTGATGTAGTTGCTGCTAAGTTCTGTGTGATCCTGATTGCAGCTCCATGATACTTGAATTGTGTCCTTCTGGCTTGTAATATTTTCTCTTTGACTTGGAAGTTCTGGAACGTGGCTATAATATTCCTGGGTGTTATTTTTTTTGGATCTCTTTCTCGGGGAGATCAGTGGATTCTCTCCATTTCTATTTTGCCCTCTGCTTCTAGGATATCAGGGCAATTTTCCTGTAATAATTCTTTGAAAATGATGTCAAGGTTTTTTGCCTGGTCATTACTTTCAGGTATTTCAATAAATTTTAAATTATCTTTCCTAAATCTGTTTTCCATATCTGTTGTTTTTTCAATGAGATGTTTCCCATTTTCTTCTAATTTTTCATTCTTTTGGTTTTGAAGTATTGAGTCCTGATTTATCGTAAAATCAGCAATGTCACTGAGTTCTATTCTTTGTCTGAAGGATTTGTTTGCCTCAGAGAGCTTTCTTATTTCTTTTTCCATCTGGCCAATTCTGCTTTTTAAAGCATTCTTCTCCTCAATAACTTTTTGAACTGTTTAATTCATTTGACCTATGCTGGTTTTTAACATGTTATTTTATTCAGCATTTTTTTTGGATCTCCTTGACTAAGCTGCTGAATTCATTTTCATGTTTTTCCTGCATCCCTCTCATTTCTTTTTCCAATTTTTCCTCTATCTCCCTCACTTGATTTTCAAAGTCTTTTTTGATCTCTGTCATGCCTGAGCCCAATTTTTGTTTTTCTTGGAGTCTTTAGATGCAAGAGCTTGTACTTCCTCATCTTCAAATTGAGTGTTTTGATCCTTCTTGGGATCACAGGCAAAGTATTTCTCAATGGTGTTCCTCTTTTTTCTCTACTTACTCATTTCCTCAGCCTGTGCCTGGTTTTAGGCTGCTTCCTAAGCTTCTGAGTATTAGTGGGATACCCCCACAAGAATCTCCATGTGTGAGGCTCTGTCTCTCCTCCTGGTCTGTGAATGACCACAAGCATACCCCTCTGCCACTGGGCTGAGGTGGGAGGAGGCCCTGCTGTTCTATGGAGGGGCCTAGACTCCAATCAGGATCTGATTGTGGTCAGAGCCCCAGAGTACTGTTCCAGAGACAGAGGATACAACTTGGCAGTCTCTCTTCACTCGCCCCCCCCAGGTTCAGTGCTCATGCCCTGGGGGCTCCTGCTTACCAGCTCTGCCTGCTTCTGGTTCCTGGATCTGGGCTGCCCTGGCCATGCTGCTTGTTGTGTACCTTGAGAGCTGGGCTTCATGTGCTCGCTTTGGCAGATGTCCCCCTGCTGTTTCCCCAAGTTGTGCTTGGTGCTCCTCAGGGAGTAAATCAGGAAACTGCCCCCGCTGCTGGGAGCTGCTTTGCTCATGGCGTGCCACCCCTCTGGTGGGCCACCTTTCTGACTCTGTGGAGCCTAGGCTTTCTGCTTTTTTCCAGGTTACCTTGGGTTGGAGAATTACCTTGCTGGATCCCTCTGTGGGTTCTGTCTCTTGAAAATGTAGTTAGTTTTATAAGTTTTGCTCCAGAGCAACTAAGAGACGATCCTCTCTTGTCACAATCTTGGCTCTGCCAAACATAATCAAAGAGTATTCTTCTATTAGAAACTAGGAGTCATGGGAATTCAGAGAAGCCTGGAAGGAATTACATGAACTGATGCTGTGCGAGATGAGCAGAACAAGAAGAACTTTGTACACCACAACAGCAACATGGGGCTGATGATTATTCTTAATGGACTTGCTCATTTCACAAATGCAACAATCAGGGACAATTTGAGAGTATCTGAAATGAAGAACAAAATCTGTATCCAGAGAAAGAGCTGTGGTATTTGAACAAAGACAAAAGACTATTACCTCTAATTTAATAAAAATTTATCTTGTATAATTTTGATATCTCTTATACTTTATTTTTTTTCCTTATGGATATGATTTCCCTCTCAACACATTCAATTTGGATCATTGCATAGCATGGAAACAATGTAAAGGCTATCAGATTGCCTTCTGTGAGGGGAGGGGAGAGGGAAGCAAGATTAGCGGGAAAATTTTTAAATACAAAAATAAATAAATGTAAAAAAATAATACTTGGTCCTGACGTTAACTACATTTAAATCATCCCACAGTCAAAGATATTTTATTCTTAAAAGACTATGGCAGAGGAAGGGGAGAAATATAAAATATCTCTTAAAAATTCAGTATATTTCCATGTGAATATTATTGTCTGTCCCAATAATATATTATTTTCTTCTGCTTTCTAAGCATTCATAGAAATTATTACTCATATGACCATTGAGGTTTCATGAATACATTCATAGACAATAAATTAGCATTTATTAAGTGCTTACTGTGTGATGTACTTACTGTGCTAAGTGCTGAAAATACAAAGAAATGGGAAGAAGAAAAAAAAAGACAGCCCTTACAGTTTAAGAGCTCACATTGTAATAGGAGAGATAATTTGAAAATAGCCATGTACAATTTAAGTTATATGCAAGATGAATTGAAGGGATTCACAGAAAAAAAGCATTGCTATTAAGACCACAGAAGATTTAAAGGAAACCAGGAAAGATAGGAAATCGAAAAGGAGGGGAGAGTCCAAAGCATAAGGGGACAGCCAATGAAAATGCTGAGCATCAAAAGATTCAGAGTCCCCCAAGAAGAACAGTGAGAAGGTCAGTGTTTTTGGCTCAAAGTGTATGTAGAGAAAAGTAAGAAGGAGGAAAACTGAAAGGGGAGGAAGGGGTCAAGTTATGAGAGGCTTTAGAAGACAAACAGAGGATTTATATTTGATAATGGAGGTAAATAGTTTACCACTGATTTTTATTGAACGAGGAGAGAAATGGAGAATGGGAGCAATATGGCCAGACCTGCATTGAAAGAAAATAATTTAAGAGTACTATGACATTTGAATTGAAGAGAGAGGAGACAAAGAAGAGATACCAAACAATAAGGTCTTGCAATAGTTTAAGCATAAGCTAATGAAAATTAAAACTGGGATGTTTTCAATGTCAGAGGGAAAAGGAAATTCATATGAGGCAGAAACAAGATTAGTTCCCTGATTGGATATAGGGGTAGAAAATGAAGACTCAAGAATGATTCCTAGATTACAAGTCTATATGACTTTTTGGTTGGTAGTACATTTGTTAGTTATAATGAACACAACACACATAAGTGTCCTTATTACTCCAATCCATAATGCAAAATTAATCACTGTCTTAACTTTTAATGTGTATCTTGCTAATGTTGCTATTAAAATTAGTTCCACATCATAATACTATTTTACTTTTACTAATAATTCAACATTTTAATTCATCTACTATATTGAAAATTTTGTTGTAGATATTATTTTGGTATTATATTTTATAATACTTTGAGATATTTAATTTTTTTTGAATTATAAGGATTTTATTTATTTTGAGTTTTAAAATTTTCCCCCAATCTTACTTCCCTCCCCGGGCTCTCCACAAAAGGCAATTTGCTATTCTTTACATTTTTTTCATGGTATTCATTGATCCAAATTAAATGTGATGAGAGAGAAATAATATCCGTAAAGAAGAAACATAAAGTATAAGAGACAGCAAGATCAGACAATAAGATATCACTTTTTTTTTCAAAATTAAAGATAACAGTCCTTGGTCTTTGTTCAAACTCCAAAGTTCTTTCTCTGGATACAGATGGTATTCTCCATTGGAGACAGCCCCAAATTGTCCCTGATTGTTGCACTGATGGAATGAATGAGTCCATAAAGTTTGATCATCATCCACATGTTACTGTTAGGGTGTACAGTGTTTTTCTGGTTCTGCTCATCTCACTCAGCATCGGTTCATGCAAATCCCTCCAGGCTTCCCTGAATTCTTATCCCTCCTGGTTTCTACCAGGACAATAGTGTTACATGACATATATATATCACAGTTTGCTAAGCCATTCCCCAATTGAAGGACATTTACTGGATTTCCAATTCTTTGCCACCACAAAAGGGATGCTATGAATATTTTTGTACAAGTAATGTTTTTACCCTTTTTCCATTATCTCTTCAGGGTATAGACCCAGTAGTGGTATTGCTGGATCAAAAGGGTATGCACATTTTTGTTGCCCTTTGGGCGTAGTTCCAAATTTCTCTCCAGGAAGGTTGGATGAGGTCACAGCTCCACCAACAATGTAATAGTGTCCCTGATTTCCCACAACCCTTCCACCAATGATTATTATCCTTTCTGGTCATATTGGCCAGTCTGAGAGGTGTGAGGTGGTACTTCAGAGAAGCTTTAATTTGAATTACTCTAATAAGTAATGATTTAGAACAATTTTTCATATGACTATGGATTGCTTTGATCTATTCATCTGTAAATTGCATTTGCAAATCCTTTGACCATTTATCAATTGGGAAATGGCTTTTTTTTAAATTGACTCATTTCTCTGTATATTTTAAAAATGAGTCTTTTGCCAGAAACATTACTGGTAAAAATTGTTTCCCAGTTGACTACATTTTTTTGATATTGCTTACAGTGGTTTTGTCTGCACAAAAGCTTTTTAATTTAATGCAATCAAAATCATCTAGTTTATTTTTATTGATGTTCTCAATCTCTTCCTTAGGTAAACTATTTCCCTTTCCATAGATCTGATGGGTAAACTAGTGTTTGATCTTCTGGTTTACTTAAAATATAGTATTTTATGTCTAATTCCTGTATCCATTTGGATCTTATCTTGGTATAGGGTGTGAGGTGTTGGTCTAATCTAAGATTCTTCCACATTTACTTCCAATTTTCCCTGCAGTATTTATTAAAGAGAGAGTTTTTAATCCCAAAAGCTGGACTCTTTGGGTTTATCAAACATCAGATTACTATAATCATTTCCTGCTATTGCACCTAGTCTTTTCCACAGGTCCACCAGTCTATTTCTTAGCCAGTAGCAGACAGTTCTGATGACTGATGCTTTATAATATAGTTTTGGATAAGGTAGGGCTAAGCCATCTTTTTTTTCCACTTTTTTTCCATTGAATCTCTGGAAATGGTTGACATTTTATTTCTCCATATGAATTTACTTACCACTCTTTCTAATTCATTAAAGTAATTTTTTTGGAATTTTGATTGGTAGGGCACTAAACAGGTAGTTTACTTTTGGTAGATTTGTCATTTTTATTATATTAGCTCTACCTATCCATGAGCAGTTGATGTTTGCCCAGTTATATAAATTTGATTTTATTTGTGGGAGAAGTGTTTTGTAATTGTTTTCAAAAAGTTCCTGTGTCTGCCTTGGCAAATAGACTCCCAGGTATTGCATATTGTCTGAGGTTACTTTGAATGGAATTTCTCTTTCTAACTCTTCCTGCTGTATCTTGCTAGTCATATATAGAAAAGTTGAAGATTTATGAAGGTTTATTTTATATCCTGCAACTTTGCTAAAATTGTTAATTGTTTCCAGTGCTTCTTTAGATGATTTCTTCGGATGATTTAGCTATACCTTCATGCCATCTGCAAAGAGAGTTTTGTCTCTTTCTTCCCAATTCTAATTCCTTCAGTTTCTTTTTCTTCTATAGTTGCTGAAGCTAACATTTCTAACGTGATATTGAATAGTGGTGATGATAGTGGGCATTCTTGTTTCACTCCTGATCTTATTGAAAATGCCTCTAGCCTCTCCCCATTGAATATAATCCTTGTTGATGGTTTCAGATAGATAATGTGTATTATTCTAAGGAACAGTCCATTCATTCCTACACTCTCTAGTGTTTTAGTAGGAATGGGTGCTGTATTTTGTAAAAAGGTTTTTCAGCATGCATTGACATAATAATATAATTTCTTATAGGTTTGCTTTTGATTTAATTAATTATATTAACAGTTTTCCTAATAGTGAACTGACCCTGAATTCCTGAGATAAATCCTACTTGGTTAAAATGTATTTTCCTAGTGATAACTTGTTGTAATTGTTTTGCTAAGATACTATTTAAGATTTTTGCATCTATATTCATCAGGGAGATAGGTCTTTACTTTTCTTTCTCTGTTTTAGCTCTTCCTGGTTTAGGTATCAGCACCATATTGGTGTCATAGAAAGAGGTAGGCAGAGTTCAGTCTTCCCCTATTTTTCCAGAGAGTTTATATAGAATGGGAACCAATTGTTCCTTAAGTGTTTGGTAGAATCCACTTGTGAATCCATCAGGCCCTGGAGATTTTTTCTTAAGGAGTACAACGATGGCTTGTTGAATTTCTTTTTTTCTGAGATAGGTTTCTTTGGGTATTTAATTTCTTCATTTAACCTGGGCAACTTATATTTTTGAAAATATTCATCCATTTCACTTAAATTGTCAAATTTATTGGCATAGAGTTGGGCAAAATAATACAGAGTTATTACTCTAATTTCCTCCTCATTGGTGGTGAATTCACCTTTTTTATTTGTGATACTAGCAATTTGGTTTTCTTCTTTGTTTTTTTTAATCATATTGAGCAGAGTTTTATCAATTTTATTGGTTGACATATTTCAATTTACAGCAAAGGATGAATGAATTCACTGATATAGGTAGCCCCCTGCCCACCATCAGTATAAATCGCAACTTATGCTTACTTGTGTATCTTGCATAATTATTATGCCTGTTATTCCATATATACACCACATAAGATAGATACAGTGTGTGTGTGTGTCTAAAGGCATTCATGATATTGTTGTTGTTATTCTTGTTTGCATTCTACAATATAGATTCCAACAAAGCATTCTTTCTAACTATCTATTATCTCCTTCATCTGATCTTTAACTGTCCTATGCGAGTTTCTAAATATATTTCCTAGAAAAATGCTTTATGCCACTTCTTGAATATATCATCCTTAGAGATAGGTCACATTATCTTTTGTTATGCTCAAAATATAGATCCCTAAAGTCCAAAATTGGTAATTCTAAAATATCATCTAGAGTACATTTTTCCTGCAGAATGTATATTTGTAATCAAGAAATAATAATGCCAGGAGAATATACGAGAAGAAAAGAACAATTCTTTAGCAAATAAAATTAGATCCTCAGAAAAGAGAAAAGAATGAGTCTCCCAAGCTCCCAAAGTTCTCATTAAAAATAGAATCATGAGATAAGAAGTATGGTACATAATTTAAAAATTCTGAAAACTATATAATAAGGTTAGTGAAGGGAGATGCTTCTGTCCTAGAAAGGAAAGTAAAAACATATCATTGAAGAATTAAAACACAGGTCATGATTAGAATTGGCACAGTCCCCAAAATGTAATTTTAGATAATTTAATGAAAATTATTAGTGAGGACTAGGTTCAAGTGTAGTTCTTTCTAGAGTTTTATGCCAACCCAGGATTCAAGGAGTAGCCTGTATTTGGTTTAGAAGGCAGGGAGAAGAAGGGTCATAGATTCAGAGATAGTATGTATTAGTATTAGGAGAAAGAGTGGTAATTTAAGATAAGGGGAGAAGATAACTGTATGATTCAGAAAACAAAAAGAAAATATATCCATGCTAGATGTATCTCTAACAGGCCTTTTGTGGTAGCAAAAACAAAGAAACTAAGAAAAAACTAGAATAAATGCTATAAAATATTTGAATATTATCATGCCAAAAGAGATGATGAATATGAACAATTCGATAAATGCATGGAGATATGTATGAAATGATGTAGAAGAAAATAAATAGAACAAAGAAAATGGAATAACACATTGAGTAAAATAATATAATTGAATATGATACTAAAATGAAGTCAAATTTGCTCCAAGAGAAGTAATGGGGAATTGTAATTATACCTATACTGAGTTTGAAGGGACAATTATAGGAGTTATTGAGGTTAGCAGTCCTTCTCATTGACAAATGAATATTTTTAAAAGAGTTATGCTGTAAACAATGCCACCAAGCTACTGAAAGATGAAAACAGAATCCAACATATATAGTTTAAATATAAACTAATTTTATTTAAAGATATAGTAAAACTGTCTGAATCTGAGATGGGTACAAATATGTGAAATAAAAAGGTTGTCAGAGTCCTTTTGAGTTCACCCAGTCAAGGAAAGAAGATGTCACAAAGGGTTTAGGATTGAGTTTGCAATCAGGAAAATGTAAGTTCAAATTTTCCCTAAAGGCAATAATGTCAAGAATTTTTCCTCCTTTTTAATAATTACAGAAAAATTCACTATTTTTTGGCTGCTCTGGATCCAGATTTCAATGTTTCTTCTAACAATATTCCTAAAGTCATCCTTAGCACTTATGTAGGCTTCCTATTCTGACATGACACAAAAATTCTAAAGATTTTAAAACTTTTGAACCTGCATCATTTTTAGTCTACACACACACACACACACACACACACACACACACGGACATATATGTATGTATGTATGCATATATATATGAACTATATATTGACATGCCATTTACAAAACAAGTCACTTCTGTGCTTAAAAAATGCTAAAGCAGAATTGTCCAAAATTCCAATCATCCCAATCATGACTTAAAATTATCTACAATCTCAAACACAATGCCTTTGCCTATCAGTAGTCTCCAATCCTTCTCAACCATTTCAGAAACTGAAACTGGGGCAGAGTGAAAAGAGCACTGGATTTAGAAGCAGAGCCTCAGATCTCTGTAGATTACTATTTACTTTACCTTAAGTAAGATATTTAATCTTCTGAAGAGCTCAATTTCTTCATCTGTAAAGTGAGGGGTTTGAACAAGTTGCTCTGCCTTCTAGCCTTAGATCTCTGGTAAACTAAATGAGTTGCTCTTTCTTTGTAAGCAGAATAAAACCAGCCTAAAATTTCTTTGTTATACAAAATTTCTCCACCTCTTGCAAATGTTAATGTGTGTATTAACCTTTCCATAGTTTGTATGGGAACTAAGATAAGCAAGTCTTATAATAATAATAATAATAATAATAATAATAATAATAATAATAATAAATAATCCCTGACATTTATTTAGTGCCTCCAGGTTTACAAAATTGTCCATGAATGTCATCCCTTTTGATCTTCACAGAATTCAGGTTCAGTAATCCCCTTATTATCCCCATTTAACAGATGGAAAAACTGAGGGGGAGAGTAATGGAGTATAAATTGTCTGGGTGCTTTGAAGTTTAATCACATGAATTATGAGGATGCCAATGATCAAAATTCAAAGTAATTAACTTAGATTCAGTGCTTCAGTTTAACTCAAAAGGAACAAAAGGGAGATAATTGAGAGAGAAATAATTCTAGAGAGATGTAGAAGGTATTTATTTACAGTTTATATAGGGAGTTGCCAAGCTCCAAAACTTTTATTAGAACATTATATGATCCTGGACCATTTATAGCACTAACATTCTCTCTCTTCTCTAAATTTGTGAATACTTAAAGGAAGAAGAAACATCCTGATAATGGTAAAAATATCTACTTGAAGTTAGAGTCAATGGTTTAATACAGAGTTACTGAAAACTTCGACATATGAACAGTATTCTATAACCTAAAAGATTAGTCAAGGTAAAGTGCTTTCATTACTCTGACTAATGTTTACCAAATATTTCTTGAAAGAGGCCAGTGTGAGAAAATAATAGCAGTATTGAGGACTGGTGGGAAGCACCATAAATTACTTCTTTTGAAGTTGGGAGCTTTAATGTAGTGTGAGGAAGCCATTAAAATATATTAGGACTTATACTTCTCTATGGCAACAACTTCAGTGACTTGGTGATTACATTAGAGCTTATTCTCCCTTCTAATAAATCTCAAAACCTCTTTAATCTGTATTATACTTCATTACTACCCTATATTCTGATATTTAGGTCCACTTGATGCAGGGTTTCTTTCTGGCAAGAACAGATATAGAAAGATGTTTCCTAGGAACCAAGAACTCTAGCAGAAAAGTAAAATTTAAAATGTGACAGATTTAATTAGGTGGTACAGTGAATAGGGTACCAGACATGTAGTCAGGAGAACCTGAGTTCAAATCCTCAGTCTCAGATACTTAATAATTACCTGGCCTATTGCCTTGTTAATCCCCCTCCCCACAAAAAATATGTGACAGTTTTATCTCTAAATGGTATCAGAAACCAGGGATGAATGAAATATGACTATAAAATTGATCATTGTTAAATAATTATGAGATTAGGCCATTCAAGTTGAATCTTAGGTAGTAAGATATTTCTGCCCTCAAAGATGTCATATTGCAACATCAATCCTTTCATGAAAGCATAGTTTTCCTGAACATTTTTCCCAGTCTTTCCATAATTTCTTATTATATAACTTCACTGGAAAGCAATCACTGAAATATTTATAAAAGTTATAAGCATCTCTACAGGAATAGACCTTTTGAAAATCTGTGGAGCGGGGGCAGATTGGGGGAAAGAAGGGTGGAGGTAAATGTGATAACCTGGAAATATGCACATGCATATGGATGAAAATAAATAAATAAATTTAAATAAATAGATGAAAGAGAAAGAAAGAAAAAAGAAAGAAGGAAGGATGGAAGGAAGGAAGGAAGGAAGGAAGGAAGGAAGGAAGGAAGGAAGGAAGGAAGGAAGGAAGGAAGGAAGAAAATCTGTGAGGCAATATGGAGAAGTATAATATAGCCATGAGGGGTTTTGATATTTATTGAAAGAGGGAGCAAGATCTAATGTAATCACAGATTCATTGAAGTTGTTGTTATAGAGGGACAAAACCCTAATATATTTTAATGGCCACCTCACATTACATTGAATCTCTTAACTTCAATAGAATTACTTCATGGTTCTTCCCACCATTCTTTAATATTGCTAATCTTTGCAATCCATCCCAGAGACAGTTCTGATAGTAACTGAAGCACAATTTTTTTCCTTTTTCTCTCACTTTATTTTTTGTGAAGTTTTTCTATTTTTGTAGGGGAAAGGGTATTATATTTGTTCCTATAACAAGACTATTTTATTAACATGTAAATAAATAACTACTGTTATTTTTTTTCTCATACTGTTTGCTTTCCAGGGATTTTTGGTACACAGCAGCAAAACTGAATATGCTCAGCAGAGGAGCTACAAATTTGAACTGTGAAGTATGTGCACTGAAGGTGAAGTGAATTGATTGTAGAACAGGGTGGGATCACAACTACTGTAGTAGATGATTTCATAAATTAAATGTCTTCCATTTTTTGAGAGGGTTTAGTCCTTCCAGAAATCTTGGGACAGAATCTTTGGAATGATTTTCAATATTTGGTTCTGGATGCCTGCACAAAGTCCGTTCTTGTAGCAAGTTTTATGATTCATTTTTTTCTCCTTCTATTTGCTTGCTACGGCAGTAATCCTAGAATTTTTTTCTTGGGAAGAATATCTGAGTTTTTAGTCCATTCTCATTGAGGCATAACTTTTCTATATGACATCCAAACAAAAGATCAGGAAATAGTACTGGTAACATTAATCCATCACCTGACATTTATTATTTTTCATGGCATGTGAGCAGTTTTTTAATTAATTAATTAATTAATTTTCGTCCATATGCATACATATATTTTAAATTTCCTTCCACACTCCCTTCCCACCGCCCCCCCCAGTGGCAAACAGTCAGGTTAGCATTGTAAATGCATATTTGATAAACATGTTAACAGATTAGTAAATTTTACTATGAGGAATTAATTAAGGGAAAGAGATACATAAGAGATCATTTTTAAAGTGTTCGTCAGATTCAGAAGGGTTCTTTTTTTCTGTGTGTTTTGTTTTGTTTTGTTTTGTTTTTCTTCCTCTGAATGGGGATAACATAGTCCATAGCCAGTTTAAACTAGTTGCCCTAGCTCTCTGGACTGCTAAAAGGAATTGCTTCTATCACGGTTGATCATCTCACAGTGTTGTTGTTGACGTGCACATTGTTCTCTTAGTTCTACTCCCTTTGCCCAGGATCAGATCCCTTAAATTATTCCATGCTACCATTTAAAAAGTAAGGGAAATTAAAAATTAAGTTTGTAGTGGCAAAAAAAATGAAATTAAGGGAATGACAACATGTTATGGGAGATAAATGTTATGGAGAACTAGTGTTTTGTAAGAACTCATGAGCAGCCAGACATTAAAGTAACATAGAAAGAATTACATAAACGCATGCTGAGAGAAGTGAGCAAAATTAAGAGAATATTCTGCACATGTAAAAAAAAAAAACATTTTGAGATGACCATTTGTGATGGATGCAGGTTCTCCCAACAGTTCAGTGATCAAGGACAATCCTGAAAGACCTGTTATGGAAAATGCACTATGGAGGATGAATACAGAGTTTTAAATCATGTTATGTTCACTTTTTGAAACTTCTTTATGTTTTTATTCTTTCCTTCTCATGATCCCCCCTAGCCCCTTAATCTCTCTTTCACAATATTATTTATACAGAAATATATTAAAATGATTGTACTTGTACAACTTTTATAGGAATGTTTTATGCCAGGGGGAAGGGAAGGTGGTAGAAAAAAGTGGAACATAAATTTTCAAATGGATGAATTTTGAAACTGCCTTTGCATGTAATTGGAAAAATAAACTAAAATTAACAGAAAGATTTCTGTTATTTTCTTTAACTTTGTTCTTGATTTTTTTCATTATATTTATCGAGTTGATTTGCTTTTGATTTCCTCCTGTAACTCTTATAACTTCCTTAAAATTTTATAAGATATATGCTGTGTATACCTGTTTAATATTGATATTACTTCACTGTCCATGGTAACTTTGAGCAAGAAGTAGTTTCCTTATTAAATTTTTTTTAAAAAATTAGATATGCTTTTATTTTGCTTTGTCTGAGTGTGATTGCTACTCCATTTTTTCCTTCAATTTAATCATAATGATTCTAAATTAAGACTTTATCTATCTCTGCTTCTCTCTTTACTACTCTCTATTTCCTTACTTCATTTATATTTTTTGTAAACATATTGTAGGATTCTAGTTTTTAATTTTCTGCCTGCTTCCCTTAAATTGATGAATTTATTCCATTCTCATTCACAATTATGATTGCTAAATGTTTATTTTCCCATATTCTATTTCCTATTTATTATCCTTCATTGTCTTTGTCTTTGTCTCTGTCTCTCGGTCTCTGTCTCTCTGAAAGTGTCTGTTCTTTGTATATCTCTCTGTTTCTGTCTGTCTCTCTGTTTCTCTGTCTCCCTGCATTGGTCTCTCTGTCTATCTGCCTGTGTTTGTGTCTGTGTGACTAATTCTGTCTCTCTTTCTTTGTGTCTCTACTGTCTGTGTGTCTGTCTCTCTCTCTCTCTCTCTCTTTGTCCCTGTCTCTCTGTCTCTGTCTTTGTCTCTGTCTCTGTCTATGTGTCTGTCTCTTTTCCACTATGGTTGCTCCTCTCAATGTTGGAAGTACAGACCCCCCCACCCAGGATCAAGGTGCTCTCATGTCATACTGCACATGATATTGTCTTAGTTTTGGATTCCATTCTTTACCACTATATGCCTAGGGGGATGAATGGGCAGTAGTTGTTTCTTTGTTTTTCAATCCATACTCTCTTTCAACTCCAGTACCATGTAACAATAGGAGATTAATCAATATTTGCTAATGAACTGACCTTGTGTAATGCACTTACTCCCCTAACTGCATTTCTCTTCAAACTTATTCTTAAGCATTTTTGGTGAGGAATATGAGATACTAGTTTGAAAATGGATGGGCTGAATGGACTTGGCTGTGGTTTCCATGTCCAAAGACTTACAATCCTGAAAAAAGAATTAATGGAGGTGCTGGCAATGATTGAAGGAAGCACGAGAGAACTTCACAGGGTACTTCCACAAACAGGGAGAAACAGACAGAGAGGAGGGCAAAAGGAAGGAGGAGTGAGGAAAGGGAGAGTCAATTCTAATTTTTATGGATTCATTTTCTTCAAAGAACTGAACTCTTTGACCTCCTTTTCATTTGGGCAATTCTACTTTTTAAGGAGTTGTTTTCTTCAGTACATTTTTGTACATCATTTCTTTCCATATTTTTGTGCTTCCTTTACTACACTGTTGAATCTTATTTTTATGATTTCCTTCTTCTACTTCTCAGATTTGGTTTTTAAAATCCTTTATTTCTTTCAGAGCCTCAGATACATTTCCATTTTTATTTTGAGCATTGGCATTTCATCATTTTGACATTTTTGTTCTCTCCTGAGTTTTTATTTTGATCTTTCCTGTAGTAAATTTCTTTGCTGGTTTTTTAAAAGGTTTTTAGGTCATCTTAACCTATTTTTAAACTTTTGCATTCTGTTCTTGAAGTAGAGGGTACACTGTCAAAAGCTCCTTGAACTGGAGGCACAAGGCTTTACTCCTGATTTACACTGGGAGTGCTGGGCTTCACTGTTGGCTGGGCTTCACAGTCTGCATTGCTGACCTGTCCCAGAGTTGCAGGGTCTCTCCCTGTAGAACTGTCCTCAGGTCTGATTTCACCTCTAGTTTGTTGGGGCATAGCCTGCTGCTGGCTTACCTGAATGATACCTGTTCTAGACTGTGGTCCTTTTCTAACCTTATTCAGACAAACTTTTTCCCTTTTTCCGTTGACCTTCTAAGTAGTCTTGGGTGGGAAATTGTTTTACTATGTCCTTTTATTGGTTTTGTTGCTCCAGAATTCATTTTAAGGCTGTATTTTATATTTGTTTAGAACTGGATTTTGGAACTTCAACCATCTTGACTCTGTCCTCCCTACTCTGTGGACCTGAGAGAACTAGGTAATAGTTTTATTTTTGTTTTTCTTAATGATTTATTGAAATATGATATCTTAGCTCTTTTAGTAAATAGAATTTAGATTCAGGAATTTCAGGTAGTCAAATAATTCCTAATTTTTTTCTTTGAAATCATTCTTAGAAATGTTCTTCTGTTGCTGCTTCCTGTGCTGCCTCTATCCATAGCTCTTTGGGTACTCTATCTACTGGATCTAATCTCTTAAATCTATTCATCATTTCCACTTCCACTTCATCACTTCTACTTCATTTTCATAATGGTTGCTATTTTTGTCTTAGCTATATAGTCTGCCTGCTTTCTCCATTTTCTTCAATTTAAGTCTAAATTTTTCAATAAGAAGTTCATGTTCTGAGTTGGGTATTGTTTTAACTGAAAGCATCGAGTTTTCTATCTTTTGTTGCAAAGTATATATTCAATCTGATTTTGATATTGACAATCTGCTGACGTACATATGTAGAGTCAACATTTGAGTTGTCGAAAAATGAAAATTCTGCTTCACTGTATACGTTTCTCTCTTCACTGTTTCCCCTCAACTCCCACCCAGTCTGTGGGACTTTTTAAAAATCTTCTCAGTTGATAGAAATCTTTTTCTTATTAAATTTGAATGAAATTTCTTGAGAGCATAAAATATTTTCTTTATGTTTTCATATTTCTTTTATTCAGGTGCTTACCAAAAGTACATTAAGTTAGTTGAATTTTAATTGAGTCAAATACAAGAGCATGAGATAGGATTTTGAAATGCTGATGATTGGGTGAATTTTTACCTTATAATTGTGCTGAATTTCAGAGTTGGAACGTATCATAGCAGTCCTATAGTCCCTCATAAATCTTAGTAGAAATCTGTTTTAAATATACCTGAATAGAGATCATCCAGGTTCTCCTTGTATTATTATATTTCTGTTTAAACCTGTGACCCAAGGGAAGATAAATGCCTTCATTTCATACACATAATCATGTGACTTTTTGCAAGAACTCATTCTGAAATAATGAAGGATAATGGATCTCAATGTAAAATAGCAATTAGTTTCTATTCATTCATGGTAGAGAGAGATCATTAATAAGTATCTAATGAGATAATATAGGCAAATCATTTTGTACAATCTATTGTGTTATTTAAAATTTATATATTAATATTATAAATATCAACTGTTAATAAAGAAGAAAATGAGCCCTGGAAAATTGAAACAGATAAGATTTTTCCAAAGCTTATTGCATTCTCTCAAAGAATGTGTACTATAGAGAATAATTATTAATTAGAAGTTTTCCCTTAAATCTTAGTCATTTTGATAAAATTAAAATCAGTTGCAATGATGTGAAAACTTTTCCATGCATATGACAGATTTCACTAAATACAAATTATATGATTTCAGTATTTACCAGTCTACTAAGTGATATTGTCCTAGATAGATAATCTTAATAAACAACATTTTCATTTCAACTTGATTGATTAACAATTAACCTGGATCTACCTATAATCAATTTCTAGAGTTACTTAACTGATTTTGACAAAGTTTCATAAGATACTCTTTGAATTGATATGCATTGTTTTATTTCAAACTGTAGAAATTTATGTTGACAAAAACATGACTAATAAATTTTCATTAGGATGAGTATTATTTATTACATATTATATATGCATATACACATATATTTATATAAATGCATATTTAGGCAGAACAATTGGAAAATAATGATTGTATCACTATTGATAATATACTTACATATATAGATAAAATATCATATATGACTAAGACAAATATACATAATATTTTCAAATGGAGTAGCAAACCATCATGATTCCTGACACATATCACCTCCTGTCCATAACTCTCCCTGATAAGAAATAAATACAGCTAAATAAAAGTAATCAGCAAAGTATTAACATATAGATAATGCACAACTCACTTTATACTTGTAGATACCATTTCTCTTCTATAAGTCAAGAGGCAACCTTTGCAATCATATGGCTTGCTTGTTACTACATTTTGCATCAACTGATATTCCCTTCAGAAATCTTCATTTCCATCACTTCTTTTGGCACAAAACTATTCCCTTATATTCATATGTCATTTGTTATGTTTGATAGTTATTACTTTGGACAAATGGAAGGTATAGAGTGGGAGAGAAGAGTTTGATTTCATTTTAAATCTTCTAGAACACTATATAAACACATTAAATTACATATTTAATTTCAAGTTTTTAAATAAAATTAATCTTACTTTGTGATATAAATCAAAGATAAGATTATTTGGTCAAGTTATGAAATCTACACACATATGCATATAAATTTCCTTAAAATTTAGAAGGTGTTTGAGCCTCATTTTTTTAAAATTGTAAAATTTATATGTACCTTATATATATATATATATATATATATATGCATATATATAAAGTTTTTCAAACATTAATTTATTTGGAGCATGTTATTTTGATAACAACCAATTGGAATATTTCAAATACATTAATATAAGCATATATTTGGTTTTTCAATAGAAATTGAATTATTGAATTTGTCCTCTATTGTGAATTGCCAGTTTTAAAAACAATTTAGTATTCTTAGATTGTACCTTCTTGTTTGTTTCCAGTATGTATTACCCATAGTATAATAATATAATTTTAGTCACCAAAAATGATAGTCAAATAAAATACCTGAACGTAAATTTGAAATTTTGATTTTCTTTCTTTTAATCTAATGATCATAACTTGTTTCCATTAAAAATGCATTCAAATAAAGTTGATGAAAATGAGAATTACTGCAAATCAATTCACTTTTCTAATTAATTTTCATTGCAAAATTAGAGAAAACAAGCCCATAAATAAATATTGTTCTAGCAGAGTGAATGGCAAATGGAATCTAGGGAAACAGAATATTGTACTTAGAGTCAGGAAGACTTGAGTTCAAATTTGTCCAGTGATGAGATTCAGTCAGTTCACACCAGTTTGGCAGAACCAATACCTAATTTAATGATGAGTTCAGCAAACTAGTTGTTCAAATGACTTGTAATCAGGATTCTAGCTGAGTATCTAGACAACATTCCAATGTAGAAATTACAAATTTACATTCCTTACTCTTTTTTAACATTCAAATGAGCAACATCATTTTCTAAGTGTCCATAGTAATATTCATTCCATTCATAGGTGAAAAAAATGTTAACATAACTATACTTATAATATTTATTTGTTCATTTCTTAAAATCCATTATACTTTTGATGAAAGATTGCATTTAAATTCCCTCATTTTTTTTTCTACAATAAACAAACAGACAATGCAAAGAAATTACAAAGTAAAAATGCTAATGAATATTGTAGTTAATTTTCTGAATTTTCAGCAAAAGAAGAAAATTCTGAAAATAGTCCAAAAGAAACAATTTAAATACCAGAAAACCATGGTCAGAATTATATAGGATTTATCAGCTGCAACATTAAAAGATATGAGTGTCTGGAATATGATATTCTGGAGGGCAAAAGACCTAGGATTACAACCAAGAATTAACTACTATTAAAAATTCAGCATATTTTTTCAGGGGAAAAGATGAGTTTTCAGCAAAATAGAGAACTTTCCAAGTTACCTGATTAAAAAAACTCAAACTAAATAACATGATTTGATGTTGAAAGACAAGACTCAAAAGACTCATAAAAAGAAAATGGAGGGACAGCTAGGTGGTATAGTGGATAAAGCACCAGCCCTAGAGTCAGGAGTACCTGGGTTCAAATTGGGTCCCATACATTTAATAATTACCTAGCTGAGTGGCCTTGGGCAAGCCACTTAACCCCATTTGCCTTGCAAAAAAGCAAAAAAAAAGCACATGGAAAGAAAAAATGGAAGTAAATAAAACTGAATTATTTACATCTCTACAGAGGAAGAAAATACTTGGATCTTTTGAAAATTGCATTTCTATTAGGACAGTGGGACAGAGCAAATTTAGTCAGAGGATATAGGTATAAATTGATTATGATGCTTTGTTACTTAAAATTCAAGGTGAAAGGTGTGTACATAGACAGAAGATGTGAGGATAAAATATATATAAAACAACTAAAATAAGAAAAAAGTATTATACCAGGAAAATGAAGATGGAAGCAGAAGAAAGTAAATTACATTACATGAATAGGCACAACAGACCTACCATAGAAGGAAAGAAGGGAGGGAGTGATCATTGATTGAATCTTGCTCTCAGTCTATTTGTGTCAATGAAGGAAGAACATACATTACCAGATGCCTTTAGAAAATTTTCCTATAGTAAAGGAAATTAGGAGGGGAAATGCGAAAGAAAGAGAAAGGGGGAGGGGGCAGATATGAATCAGGGGGCAAAAAGAGCAAAAGTAAAAGGGGTAAGGGGAACAAAAGAGATTGGGGTTATTAGAACTGAGGGTAGATTGAGGGAAGTAATGATAACAAGCAATATACTGGTGAGGAGGGTTAGAGTCAAAACAGAGAAAAATATAAAAAAGGGGAAGACAGGATAGAGGGAAATAGTAATCTTAACAGTGAATGCAAATGAAGTAGATAGCAGACAAGATTTTAAAAAAAGAAATTCCTGCAGTATGTGGTTTACAAGAAACTCATTTGAAGCAAACAGCTACACATAGTGTAAAGACAAATAGCTGGAGCATAATATATTAAACTTTAGCTGAAGGCAGGGGAAGCAATCCTTATCTCAGAAAAAATAAAAAATTAGGACAGTTAGGTGCTGCAGTGGATAGAGCACCAGTCTTGAAGTTAAAAAGACCTGAGTTCAAATCTGACTTCAGACATTTAATGCTCTCTCTGATCTTGGGCAAGTCACATAACCCCATTGCCTTACAAAAATCAAAAACAATCCCCCAAAAAGGACGAGGAAGGAAACTACATCTTCTTTAAAGTTGCCATAGAGGGCAGCTAGGTGGCGCAGTGGATAGAGCACCAAACCTGGAGACAGGAGTACCTGAGTTTAAATCCGCCCCCAGACACTTAACAAGCTAGCTGTGTGGCCTTTGGCAAGCCACTTAACCCCATTGCCTTGCAAAAAATAAAAAATAAAAAATAAAAAATAAAGTTGCCATAGACAATGAAGTAATATGAATATTAAATGTATATGGGGCAACTAGGTGGCGTAGTGCATAAAGCACAGGCCTTGGAGTCAGGAGTACCTGGATTCAAATCCAGTCTCAGACATTTAATAATTACCTAGCTGTGTGGCCTTGGGAAAGCCACTTAACCCCATTTGCCTTGCAAAAGCCTCAAAAAATATTAAATGTATATGCACCAAGTGATATAGCATCCAAATTCTTTGAAGAGAAACTAAATGAGTTACAGAAAGACATAGATGTTAGAACTATAATAGTGGGGGAGCCTCAACCTTCCACTCTCAGAATTAGATACATCTAACCATAAAATAAACAAGAAGGAAGTTAGGGAGATGAATTGAATTATAGAGTATTTGAATATGATAGACCCCTGGAGAGAATTAATTGGAGGAAGAAAGGAATAGACTTTATTGTACATAGCACCCACACAAAAACTGACCAAATACTAGAGTAAAAAAAAAAAACTCACAATCAAATGCAGAAACATAAAAATAATGAAAACATCATTTTCAGATCATGATGAAATTAAAGTACCTGTAATAAAAGGTCACAGAAAGATAGATTAAAAATTAATTGGAAACTAAATAGCCTAATTTTAAAGGAGTAGATCAAGCTACAAATCATAGAAATAATAACTTCATCAAAGCAAGTGATGAGACATCATACAAAACTTTTTGGAATGTAGACAAAACAGGTTTAGAGGGAAATTTTGTATTTCTTAATGAAGATATAAATAAAATAGAGAAAGAAGAGGTTAATTGGGTATGCAACTAAAAGTTAGAAAATAAGAAATTAGTAATACATAATTAAATACTAAATAAAAAATTCTGAGAATCAAAGGAGAACTTAATAAAATTGAAAGAAACCTATTGAACTAATAAGCAAATCCAAGAGTAGGTTTTAGAAAAAAAAATAAGTAGATTAAACATATAATTGTTTAATTTGATTTAAAAAAAGAAAAAAGAAAGCAAATCATTAGTATAAAAAATAATAGAGTAAACTGAGTATCAATGAGAAAGAAATAAAAGAAATAATTCAGAGCTAATATAGCCAACTGTATTACCTAAATCTGACAATTTAAGTATTTGCAAAAATATAAATTGTCCAGTTTAACAATAGAGAAAATTAAATACTTAAACACATTTCAGTAAAAGAAATTGAAAAAAAATCGATAAACTTCCTAATGAAAAATTCTCCCGGAACCAGATGCATTTGCAAAGAAATTCTTCCAATTATTTAAGGACCAATTCATTTCCATTCTACTTGGAAAAAAAATAGGTGAAAAGTTGTCCCAGATTTCTTTTATGATACCAATATGATGCTGATAACTAAACCAAGAGTCAAAACAGGCAAAGAAATGTATGAGCAGGCAGCTAGGTGGAGCACTGGATAGAGCACAGGCCTTAGAGTCAGAAGGACCTGAGTTCAAATATGACCTCAGACACTAAATAATTACCTTGCTGTGTAACCTTGGACAATTGCCTCATTAGCCCCATTGCTTTCTAAACCCCACCACACACAAAAAAATAAATTATAGAACAATCTACCTAATGAATAATGATGCAAAAAATCAAAATAGATATTAACAATATAAGAAGTTATTCCTAGGGCAATACATTATAGCCAGATAGGACTTGTACCAGAAGAGTAGGGTTGGTTCAATATTAGGAAAACAATTAGGATAACTTGGTATATCTATATCAAGATTAAAAGAAATCATATAATTAACTCAATAGATACTGAAAAAGCTTTTGACAAAATATGGCATCCATTCCTATCAAAAACCACTAGAGAACATAGGAATAAATGGAGTTTTCTCTAAAATTATAAGACATTGTCTATGTAAAACCATCAGCAAACATTATGTATAATAGGGATAAGTTAGAAGCATTCAAGTAAGATCATTAGTGAAACAAGGATGTACAAAATCCTCACTATTATTCAATATTGTATTGGAAATGGCAACATTAATAAAAATAAAAGAAAAGGAAATTAAATAAATTAGAATAGAAAATAAGGAAATAAAGCTCTCACCCTTCAAAGTTAATGATGGTATACATCAAGAACCCTGGTAAAACAGTTTAAAAAACTACTTGAAAATATTAGCAAATTTAGCAGAGTTGTAAGATATAAAATAAACCCATGTTAATCCCCAGTTTATCCATATACTATGAGCAAAGTCTAGCAGCAAGAGGTAGAAGGACAATATAAAATACTTGGGAATCTAACTCCCACACCAAACACAGAAACTATGTGAACACAATTTCAAACCATTTTTCACACAAATATAGTCAGACCTAAACAATTGGGAAAATCTCAAATGCTCATGGGTTGACCAAGTTAATATAATAAAAATGTCAATTCTACCTGAATTGAATTACTTATTCAGTGCCATACCTCATTGCACCAAAGAAGTATTTTAAAGAGTTAAAGACATAGTAACAAAATTCATCTGGAGCAAGAAAAATTAAAGAATATCAATGGAATTAATAAATAAAAAATATTCAAAGGTGGCCTAACTGTACCAGATCTAAAGCAGAAGTCCTCAAAACTGTCTGGTACTAAGAAATAAAGAAATGGATCAGTGAAATAGATTACATACAAAGAAAACAGTAGTAAATGACTATGGTAATATACTATTTGATAAATCAAAAATCTCCTGCTTCAGCATCAAGAACATGGTTGAAAGGAGTACAGTATTTGAACATAAAGGTTGACACTATAAGTCAATTAGGGAAATAAGAAACACTTTATCTGTCAGATCTATGGAGAGAGGAGGAGTATATGACAAAACAAGAGTTAGAAAATATATATTCCAAAATGAATAATTGTGATTACATTGAAATGTTTTTGTACAAATTAAACCAATGCAACCATGATTAGAAGGAATACAGAAAACTGGGAAACAATTTTCATAGTTAATGTTTCTGATAAAGAGCTAATTTCTAAAATATATAGAGAACTGAGAGAAATTTAAAATAATAGAAATCATTTTCCAATTGATAAATAACAAAGGATATGAAAAGGTAGTTTTCAGATGAAGAAATATAAGTTATCTATACTCATATAAAAAATGTCCTAAATCATTACCAGTTAGGGAAATACAAATGAAAACAACTCACCTCGAACTTATCATATTGATTAACATAAAAAGGATAATATTTAATGTTAGAGAAGTGGAAAAATTAGCACACTGATGCATTGTTGGTGGAGTGGTAACCAGATCCAAACTTTCTGGAGAGTAATTTCCTCTAGAGAGGAACTTTGCCCAAAGGAAAACAAAACTGTGCATACTCTGATTCCAATGAGATCACAAAAGGAGAAAATATCCACCAGTACAAAAATATTTGTAGCAGCTCTTTTTGTAGTGGCAAACAATTGAAATTTGAAGGAATGCTCATCAGCTGAGGAATGGCTGAACAAGTTTATGTTATATAAAAATGATGGAGTACTGTCTTTCTGTAAGAAAGCAAGATTGACCATCTTTCAGAAAAACCTAGATATATATTTACACAAAGTGATGAGATGATCAACTGTGATGGACTCAACTACTCCACAATTTAACGATCAAGGACAATTATAAAAGACTTGTCACGGAAAATGCCATCTTCATGCAGAGAAACAACTATATATTCTGAATGCAGAGCAAAACATACTATATTCACTTTTAAACTTTTTATGATTTTTTTTTATTCCTTAAGATTTTTTCCCCATTAGTTTTAATTCTTCTCTCAATACATGACTTATACGGAAATAAGATGGACACAACTACACATATATACTTATATCAGATTGCTCAATGTCATTGGTGATAGAAAAAATGTAGAAATCAAAAGATGAAAGTTGAAAATTATTTTCTGATGTAACTGGGAACAATAAATGACAATAAATGGCAATTCGGAAAAAACAAACATGACAGTAGAAAAGTAAGGAAAGACCTTACTCCATATTATTCATATTTTTTTCTCCATTAGATTGATAGAGGTATAGGGAAGAGGGTAAATAAAAGACTCTCCAAAGGGAAAAAGAGAAACTCCACAGTGTCAAAAAAAGAAAAAAGAATTTCTGATTAGTCTTATTTTGTAATAAAGGAATGTCTGAGTTTCAGGTTTTGCTTTTGTTTTAATTTTATTTATTTAAGGCAATGGGGTTAAGGGATTTGTACAAGGCCACACAGCAAAACAATTATTCTTTAATTATTTTTATTTTTTCATCCATATGCACATATATCTTTTTAATTTACAACATTTCCTTCCATCCTCCCTTCCCACCCCCTCTCCTCAGTGGCTAATGCTCAGGGTAGCATTGTACATACATATTTTTAATAAACACTTTTGCAGATTAGTCATTTTTAGTATGAGGAAATAGGATTAAGAGAAATAGAGAGACACATAAAAGATAATTTTTTAAAAAGTGATTATCAGATTTAGAATGGTTATTTTTTAATGTGTGTGTTTTGTTTTGTTTTGTTATTCTTCCTGTGGATGGGTATAACACAATCAGTCTATAGCCAGTCTAAAATGGTTATCCTGGATCTCTGGACTGCTGAGAGGAGCTTCCATCAATGTTGTTCATCTCACAATGTTGTTGTTAATGTGTATATTGTTCTCATGGTTCTACTCCCTTTGCTCAGCAAGAGATCCTATAAGCCATTATTTCATGCATCTCTAGAGTTTTATCATTTATGGTTTCTTATATAACAATAATATTCCATAGTATTCATGTACCATCCCAAGTTCAGCCATTCCTCAATTCATGGTCATCCCCTCAACTTCCAATTCTTTGCTACTACAAAGAGAGCTGCTATGAATATTTTGGAACATGTGGGACTTTTCTCAGTTTTTTTATGATTTCTTCTGGATATAGACCTAGAGTTATTAAGTTTCTGAGGCTGGATTTGAACTCAAGTCCTTTGGATTCCAGGACCGGTGCTATATCTACTGTGCCACCTAGCTGCCCCCCCTCTTTTTTAATTTAAGGTATGTCTAATTAAAGAATAACAGACCTCAGCAGTTGAAGGATGGAGCAAGCTCTCCCATTGAGATAATAGCAATAAAGGCCTTTTCTGGAGTTATTGATGAAACCAACAGAATAAATAATAATGTGATGGCTTAAAGGGCCAGAAACCTTGACAAAATCTCTGAGATCATAGAATCCTAAATAAATGAACCATACCAAGATCTAAAATCCCTGAGAGTAAAAGAAGTTAGATTGAGAGAACAAAATCGCAAAAGTAAAGCTTTTGAGGTAAGAGGAGGCTGAATGAAAACAATCATTGAGTAACAATATCTATAGCAAAGGAAAGTAGATTATTTTATGTACTCTGCCTGTAAGTAAAATGAGGACTGCTGGATTGATAGGAATTTTTTTTAAAGTTAAAGAGAAGAGAGCTTTGCTATTTTCAAAAGAATGGTCCTTCGTTTTTAAATTTTTAAAGCTAAAATTAAGAGGCAATTTGAAACTACAGAGTAACAATTTCAGACCTAAAGAAAACAAAACAAAATAATGCAAAACAAAATAGGGAACTCAAACCTAGACATTGGTCTCATTTCAAAATTTTATTTTTTTTAGGTTTTTGCAAGGCAAATGGAGTTAAGTGGCTTGCCCAAGGCCACACAGCTAGGTAATTATTAAGTGTCTGAGGCTGCATTTGAACTCAGTTACTCCTGACTCCAGGGCCGGTGCTCTATCCACTGCGCCATGTAGCTGCCCCCCCCCCAATTTTTTTTCAGTTGTTTCATTGAAGTTAAACATTTTCTTCTAAAACTTCGTAGGAATATGTATCCCTCTGTTAATTATCTGGTATTTCTAATGACTACTGAAATTTAACTTGAACTCAGGTGTATCAAATTTTAGTAAGTAAAATTGATCATAGTTATATTACTTTTAATCATTAGCAATACTATGAAACATCAAATCAAATTAGAGTGCATCAAAAGGACATACCTGATATCGGTGGTACCTCTGAGAAAAAGAAATTAGTGGAGAAATCTGAAGTCTGCCTTTATTGCTTTTCTAATATCTGTAGCTTCATGGCAAAGTCAGAGGTTTTGCCATTCAAATCCATTATAATTACACTGTGTATCATAGCTATGTGACTCTGAGCAGGTTATTTAACCTTTGTCTCAGTTTTCTCAATTGTATAATGTGGAAAATAATAATAATGTCTTATCAGCATTTATGAAATAAATATATAATGTGCTTAGCATAGTATCTGGCATTACATACAAGTTTATTTCCTTCCTTTCTTCCTTTTTACTGGACTATGGTGTCTCTTTTGGAAACAGTTGGCATAAATATGTAAATATAAATATATATATATATATATTTATATACATGCATACATATATTCATAAATGAAAAATGACATTCTACACTTTCTGCTTTCACTTACTGCTCATAAACTTGCTATCCTATATATCTCTGTATCTTTTCTGTATCTATATCTTATTATTTTCTTTAGGAGGGAGACACTATAGGGAGAAAAAGGTAGAGACAACAAAAGAATAATGGTGGGAACAAGGCAAGATTAGTCTCACATATGTCAGAGGGCACATGTATGAAGAGATATGCTTGTAGGGAGCATGTGTAATCAGTGTAGACTCGAGTCAACTCAAATTTCCAAAGGTAAGGGCCAAATTTATCTTCTATTGATGTAATTGCCCTATTTTCCAATGCTGATCTCAAGCATTAATTCGCTGCCAGATCTGTAATTTATGCCAAGTCTATGGGCATGCAGTGTAATTTTTGCCAGGTGTTACTCATTGTTGTCCCCATGGATGCTGTTGGTCACTGCCAAATACAGGTCAATTCAGCATATAATTTTGAAGCTTCTCTCTGTCCTCAAATTTTTATTTCAGTCAGTTTTTAGTTGTATTCCTCAGAACAGTGTTGGCTCTGGCTTTTCTTTTTAACAGTAACTTAAAGCCCACAGATCTAAGCTACAGTTCTATTGGAAACAAAAGAATCTCATACACTCTCATCATAATAAGGAAAAAAAATCTCCATTGTTGTTGTTTTGCTTTAATAGGTACTTTATTAGGTTGTTCATAGAATTTCATATACACATGTTCTAATTGGTGTGGAGGAAAGAGTCTGGTAACTAAGGGAATACTATTCACACACACACGTGTGTGTGTGTTTGTGAGTGTGTATGAAAGAGACAGAGATAGAGACAGAGAGACACAATCAGAGACAGAGAGATAGAAAGTATTTTTCTTTTATTTAATGGTTTTCACTGAAGTTTTATATCACCCTATTTTTCTGTCATTGATTAAGAATCAGTGAAAAGTTGTCAAGAGATTTTGGGGGTCGGCAGAATAAAAGAGTTATTTTTTTTTCCTTTCTGAGTGTGATGTTCAAAATAATGTTTGATTTTTAGTTTAAGGGATTATGAGTGTAAATTCACGAATAGGTTCAGATATAAAAGTTCTCCTAAAGTTAAATATAAAATATTTTATTTCACTTATTAAATCTTACCTAGATCATAAGTTTAGTGCCTAAATGTAATATAGGGTTTAAAAATTTATTGAAGGTAAGTCCAATAATATTTTTAAAGAATAAAATATATATGAATATAGACATGGTGACATGCACTTATAATTCCTATGGGGGGGGGTCTGCAGGAGGCAGATCTTTTGAGTATCAGGAGTTCTGAACTGCAGTAGGACTGAATCCAATCTTCTGTCGTATCACAAACACATCCAGTACCAATATGGATTATTCCCATTTACTAGACTGTCTAAGGAGGGGAGAACTAACCCAGGGCAGAAAAATGAAGTAGATTAAACATTCTATGCCAGTTACTACTGGTATCAAGCAAGTGACTTGCTTCTGTACTTCCAGCTTTGGCAAGAGAGAGAGAGAGAGAGAGAGAGAGAGAGAGAGAGAGAGAGAGAGAGAGAGAGAGAAGAACAATTTCAAAAATCTTTCTATCATTGCTCCAGATGAATTTTGTTTCTATATTTTTCGGCTTTTTAAAATAGTTTTTGGTAGTTTGATTGTTATGGCAGTGAATAAGAAGATTGATTTAGGTAGAATTGTTATTTTTATTATACGAAATTGAGCTACATAGAAACAAAATGACATTTTTTTCAGTTTTTAGATCTGACCTTATTTGTATGAAAAGTGCTTTGTTACTGTTCTCATATAGTTTCTGAGTTTGTCTTGGCAGATAGGTTCCCAAGGATTGTATTCTGTTTAAAATTATGTTAAATGGATTTTGTCTTTTTAGCTCTTGCTATTGGTCTGTGTTGGTAATATACAGAAAAGCTGATGATCTATGTAATTTTATTTTATATTTTGCAACTTTATTAAAGTTGATAATTGTTTGAAGTGATTTTTTTTAGTATTTAGTATGCCCTTATTTTCAGTCATCTGCTAGGAGTAAGAGTTTTATTTCCTTGTTGCCTATTCTAATTGCATCAATTTTATTTTCTTCTCTTATTGTTAAAGCTAACATTTCTAATACAGTACTGAATAATAGAGCTGATAATGGTCATCCTTGATTCACCCTTGATCTTATTAGGAATGCCCCTAGTTTATCTCCATTACATATAATGCTTGCTAATGATTTTAGATAGATAAAGCTTATAAATTTTTCAACTGATATTTTATTTTTCCATTTATATATTATGGAAGGTTTTGAATATTCATCCACAAGCATATATATATTCTGAAGTTACATAATTTCCTTCCATCCTCCTTTCCCACTGCCTTCCCTGAGGTGACAAACATTCAGGTAAATATTGTACATATACATTTGTGCTTAACATGTTTATAGATTAGTCATTTTGGATATGAGGAATTAGGAATAAGGGAAATAAAAACAAATTATGGAATAGGAAAGAAATAGGTAAGAGAAATTTTTAAAAACTGAATTCAGTGTTCGTTCAGATTCTGTTTAGTTTTTTGTGTGTTTTGTTTGATTTTGCTTTGTTTTCCTCTGGATAGGGATATCACTGTCGATAGCAGGTCTCCGAGGGTTGTCTTAGCTCTCTAAACTTCTGAGGGGAGCTGCATCCATCAAGGCTGATCAACTCACAATGTTGCTGGTAATGTGTACAATATTCTCTTGATTCTGTTCCCTCCACTCAGCATCAGAACCTATAATTCGCTTGATGCTTCTACAGAGACTGACTATTCATGTTCTTATAGAACAAAAATAATCCAGATAAAGATTATAAATTTTAGGAAAACTCCATTTATTCCTAATCTGACTAGACTTTTTAGTTGGAAGACTGGGCTGCATTTTGTCAAATGCTTTTGCAGCATCTTTTAAGGTAATTATATAATTTCTATTAACTTTTTTATTGATATTGCCAATTATTCTGATGGTTTTACTAATATGAACCAATTCTGCACTTCTGGTTAAAAATCCTACCTGACAATAGTGTATTATACTAGCAATAATTTCTTTTCTCTTTGATTAAATTTTAATTAAAATTTTGGCATCCGTGTTCATAAGGGATATTTATCTATAATTTTCTTCAATTTGGCATTTCCTGATTTAGCTATCAGCACCATGTTGGTAACATAAAATGAATTTGGCAGAACTCCTTCACCTTTTTATCAAATAGTTTATATAGAATTAGAATGAATTGTGTTTTAAATGTTTGGTAGAATTCAATTGTAAGCCCATCTGGTGCTTGGGATTTTTTAGGGGGGTTATTGATAGATTCTTCAATTTCTGTTTTTGTAAATGGAGTTATTTAAGTATTTTATTATTTCTTCTGTTAATCTGGGCAGTAAATATCCATGCATTTCACTTATGTTGTCAGGTTTGTTGGCATACAGTCAGGCAAAAAGCTCCAAATTTTGCTTTAATATCTTCTTCATTGGTGGTAGAACCACCCTTTTTATTTTTGATACTGGTAATTCATTTTTCTTTTCTCTTTTTTAAAATCAGATTAACCAAGGGTTCATATATTTTATTAATTTTTTAAATAAAACCAACTCAGAGCTTTAAAATGACAGAAACTATTGAAACGTTTCCTTAATTTCAATGTTATAAATTTCACCTTTGATTTTCATCATTTCTAAATTGTTCTTTAAATGGAAATTTTTAATTCATTCTTTTTCAGACTTTCTTAATTGCATCTTCAATTCTTTGCTCTCCTTTTTTCTATTTTATTAATTTAAGTATTTAGAAATAAAAATTTCTTATAACATCTACTTTGACTGCAACCTACAAGTTTTTGTATGATGTCTCATCATTGACTTGGATAAAATTATTATTTTATGATTTATAGTTTGATACACTCATTTTTTTATGGTTTTGCAAGGCAAAAGGAGTTAAGTGATTTGCCTAAGGACATGCAGCTAGGTAATTATTAAGTGTCTGAAGCCACATTTGAACTCAGGTACTCCTCACACTAGGGCAGGTGCTCTATCTACTGCATCACCTAGTCACCCCTACACTCATTCTTTATATTCCTTTCTATACCCAATGAATTTTCTTCAAAGGTATTTCATATCTAACTTTTCTAAACCTCTATTCACCTTCTTAACTTCCTTCTTTCTTATTATGTGGTTAGATTTTTCTAATTCTGAGAGAACAAAGTTGAAGTCCACCTAGAACAATTTTGTTTTTTTTTTGTTTTCCTGTAACTCATTTAGCTTCTGTTCTACGTATTTGGATGTCATATCACTTGATGCATATATGCTTAATATTGATATTCTTTATCTTTTGCATGTTTTAAGAAACTCCCTTTCTTATCATTTTTAATTAGCTCTATTTTTTTCTCTGCTTTGTCTGAAATAAGGCTTGCCACCTTGCATTTCTTTTGGTTCAGATGAAACATAATATATTTTGCTCCAAGATTACCTCTACCTTTTGTGCATCTACTTCAAATGTGTATCTTGTAAACCACATATTGTAAAATTCTTGTTTTTAATCTTCTCTCTTGTCCTCTTCCATTTTAATGAATTTTTATACACATTTATACTTATGATTGCTAACTCTGTATTTCCCTCCATTCTATTTTTCCTCTTTTTGTAATTTTCTTTCTTTCTCCTTATCATTCCTACCAGAGTTTTACTTCTAAATTCTGCCACTTGACTAGCCCTCTATTAAATCATTGCTCTTCACTTTCTCTCTCCTTTTCCCCTTTTACTTTGTGTGAACTTTTATTTTAACTTCACCCTTACTTTTACATTCCCCCATTTTATTTATTTTGAAAATTACATTTTTTCCCCTAATCTTGCTTCCCACCTCCCTCCCCCACAGAAGGCAGTCTGTTATTCTTTACATTGTTTCCATGGTATATGTTGATCTAAGTAGAATGTGATGAGAGAGAAATCATATCCTTAAGAAAGAAAAATAATGTATAAGGGATAGCAAAACTACATAACTTTTTTAAAGTAAAGGTAATAGTCTTTATTCTTTGTTAAAGCTCCACAATTCTTCCTCTGGATACCTATGGCATTCTTCATTGCAGATAGCACAAAATTGTGCCTGATTGTTGCACTAATGGAATGAGCAAGTCCAACAAGATTGATTGTCACCCCATGTTGCTATTAGGGTGTACAATGTTCTTCTGGTTCTGCTCATCTCACTCAACATCAGTTCATGCAAATCCCTCCAGGCTTCCCTGAATTCCTATCCTTATGGGTTTCTAACAGAAAAATAATGTTTCATGACATACATATACCACAGTTTATTAAGCCATATCCCAATTGAAGTACCTTCACTTAATTTCCAATTCTTTGCCACCACAAACAGGTCTGCTATGAATATTTTTATGCAAGTGATGATTCTACTGTTTTTCATAATCTCTTCAGGGTATAGACCCAGTAGTGGTATTGCTGGATCAAAGGGTATGCAACATTTTCCGCCTCTATTTTATCCACTCCCATATTCCCCTTTCTTTCCCCCCTCCACTTCCTTGTAGGGTTATATAAATTTCTAAACTCAATTGGAAATTTGGATCAAGTTTATTAAGAGTAATACTTCCTCAGTGCTAAGACGTTTCTTTCCTTCTCTCTAGTATAGTAGGTACTTTTTGCCTCTTCATATGGTGTTATTTATCCTCTACTTCATTGACTTCTAGTTTCTCCTAGTACAAGCCTTCTTTTCATGTTAGGGGCAGCTAGGTGGTGCAGTGGATAGAGGATCATCCCTGAATCAGGAGGATCTGAGTTCAAATCCAAGTTCTGACACTTGATATTTATTAATTGTGTGACCTTAAAGAAATCACTTAAGCCCAATGCCTGGCAAAAAAAAAAAATAGACATGGCGGGACAGCTAGGTAGCACAGTGGATAGAGCACTGGCACTGGAGTCAGGAGGGTCTGAGTTCAAATCTGGCCTCAGACACTTAACAATTACCTAGCTGTGTGACCTTCTGCAAGTCACTCAATCCCATTGCCTTGCAAAAACTAAAAGTAACAATTTAAAAAGTAGAAGTACAATTCTCAAGATTTAATTGATTGATAACTGTCATTGACTCACAACCATTTCATTTTCATAGCCTCTGACCAAAACTGTCCCTAAACTGTCCCATTAGAAATATAATTCTCAAGAATTATAAACATCATCAAATTATAATTAATTTTTATCCTATCCTCTTTCCACATACACTCCTTCCAACTATTCTTATAGAAATATGAGCTAAAGTATCTGGTAAAGCATCATCATTTTCATGATCAATCTATATCTGCATCCTCTGTGTAAGTCTGCTTCTTTTAACTAATCTAAAAGAAACACAATTCCAAAGAGTTACAAATATTTTCTTCCCAGGTAAGGATTACTTAGATTAAAATTATTGATGAACATAGTTTCCCCTTTCCATATGCCTTTCTATTCAATTCTTATAAAAGTGTGTCCTCTATTTTGTTGAAAATCCACATTTTTTTCCCAGAATGAATTTGCTGGATTTTGCAGGAGAGATGATTCATGCTTGTAACCAAGCTCCTTTGGTATCCAAAATCTACTATTACATACCCTCCTATTCTTTAAATGTTGAGCTTGGTAAGCCCTCAATAATCCTGGTAGCTCCCTAGTATTTAAATTGCCTTTGTTTAACTGTTTGCTATATTTTCTTATTTAACTGAGAATTCTGAAATTTGGCTACAACATTCCTTAGTTTTTTGGGGGGGATCTCTGAGAGTGATCTATGGATTCCTTCAAGTACTATTGTGTCTTCTTGTTCTAGGACAGTAGTTCAGTTTTCCATAATCATTTCCTGAAAGATAATGTCTAGGTTCTTTTTATGATTGTGATTTTTCAGTCATATTCAGTAATAATTCTTAAATTATATCTCCTCAGTCTATTTTCCAGTTTGATCATTTTTCTTGAGAGGTACTTTATATTTCCTTCTATTTTTTCAAACTTTGGTTTTCTTTGATGGAATCTTGTTGACTCATAAATTCATCAGTTTCTACTTGTTCAATTTTAGTTTTTAGGGTTTTATTTTCAGTTCATTTTTATGTTTCCTTTTATAATTAATTTTACTTTTTCATGAATTATATTTTTGCAATTGGTAGATTTTACTTTTTAATGAGTTACATTCCTTTTCCCACTGTTAATTTTCATTTTTAAAGATTTCCTTTTTCATTTGTTCAATTATACTTTAAAAGGTATGATTTCTTTTTCCATTGGACTAATTTTACTTTTGAAGATATTGTTTTCTTCAGTCAATTTTCCGTAATTATCAAGAATGACTCATATTTTTCCTCCATTTCCTCCTTCTTTGGTGTTTTAAAATTCTTTTAAAATTCTTTCAAGAGGTCTTTCATATTCATGAACCCCTCTGAACTTCACAAGTAGGCCTTTTGTTATTGTTCTCCTTAGATGGCATTCTTATTGCCTAATCAAAATACTATCTATCTTTGTTTAGTGTCATTCTGCTTCTGGAGCATAGGGGATATAGTCCCAAAGCTTTTGTCCTGGGGTCAGGGCTCCCTAGCTTACCACAGAACAGTCATGTTGTTTATGGCTTTTTTAAGTGCTCACAGTTTACTGGGGTTGTCCCACACAGTCCACCTTTTCCAGTTAGCATTCCTGAGCTAGAACCTTGCCTTCTGAATTGGGTTTAGGACCCTTAGGGCTGGGCCACTATAACACTGGGACCTTACAGGCCCTATGTCTAAGACTCTCACCATCCCCTACTATATTCCCAGCTCTCCCACCTACCCTGGGCTATATCCTCTTTTGCCCACTTGAGACTGACCTTTTCTGAAATTCTTCCACTATATCTTAAGTTGAGAACTTCCTGTACTCTTGTTTTGTTTTGTTTTGGGGGCTTTTTCTGGCTTCTTTCATTTAAAATCTGTTTAGAGGCATCACTAAAAGTTGTTTTGGAAAGAATTCCATGAGCTTCCTAGCCCAGTAAGCAACAAAATTAATCTGGGATGGAAGACATGCGTTTTGAACTGAATTAAGATGTTAAGCAGTTTCTTTACCAGAAGACAAATAGTCACCAGAGCTGGAGAGGACTTTTCGGGAACAAATTCAGAGGATGCTGAAGGACATTGGATGCCTCTGAGGGAGAAGAGAAAGGATAAGAGAGGAGAGATACTGAAGCAGTTCCATCTCCACCATCTCTCACCTATGTGTACATTGTTTATCTGTAACTAACCCTTGACTCTGTAAGGGTGACACCCCTACTTGTGCCCTTCTCCTTATGGAAAGGACGAGGGGAGGCAGGGTTAAAATTATCTCCATTGAGAGAGAAAGAGAGATTAGTGGGTGGCAGTACCCCTGGGTCTGACCTAGATTCTCAGTCCCTGATTAGAGGTGCACTGTGGCACAGGATTCTGATCCAGAAGAGAGAAACACCAGTGGCATATGACTGAGTCAGTTCAGGGTGAATATTGTTTATAACTTGACTGGGCAGGATATTTACCTGGGGAGTAGAATATGTCTGAATATGTCCAGAAGTGGGGTGCATATATTCTGGATTGTACAACTTAGAGATAGGTGGCCTCAGACTCATGTGAGATTAATGATGGTACCTGGATCCTTTGTAAAGATGTGCAAACTGGGGCATTTATTAAGGGAAACTGATTGTGACTTAGTATGGACTTGCAAGGAAAGTGCAGAAATGACCATTTGCAAGAAAAATAATTTAAGGAACAATGCTAGGTATATTAGCTCTTCTTGGGGTTGATCCAAAGACACAAAATCAGGAATTTAGCTTGATCAATTTTGGAGCCAGGAAGACCTTTCTAAAGACATTGGTATAAAAACTTGCAGTGGAAAGAGATGCAGTAACTTTGGAAATGTACCTATTAGCATGATGATTATAGGGCTTATTTGAAAGGGTGCCTGGGAAGTAAGGAGGTGATCAGGGAGTTGTTATTTAGACTTAAGGGCCAACTCAGAAATTTGAAGAAATCTCATCAAAATAAAAGAGGAGGGATTGAGTGGAATAAAGTCTGAGATTTCTTCAGTAAAATATTATAGATTGAATCTGGTTAGCAATTTGCCCCTCCTTGACAAAGCAAACTCCTGGGATATTGATAAGGAGTCAACTGACTTCATCTTATCTGTTGATGTCTGGAGAATCATTCAATTCCTGGGACTAAAGAGATAATCTGGTTTCACTTTGAATTTTATGTTCTTTTCCCTAGATTAGTTTGCTTTTTTTGAATTCTATGCCCCTTTCCCTAGGGTAGTTTTCAAGTTTAGATTATAAGACCACATTCCTCATTAATGAGGGTGGGTCAGTTGGGGGGGGGCGGGGAATCCAGTTAGGATAAATGTGATTCTTGGGCCTTTTTCTTTTGCCTCAATTTCTCTAATTGATTATGGCCCATTTCTTAAGAAATGAATAAAGCCTTCTCTTCATAAAAAAAATATATGAAACTCATTAACATGCAAATGGATGAATGTTGAAAACTATCTTTTCATGTAATTGAAAAAATTAAATTAAGTAACTATAATTGAATGAATGAGTAAATAAATAGATGAATAAATAAAATATAATTAAACAAGAATTATTTATGATTTCATATATTCCAGTTTATAATCAAAGGCTATTATTTTTTCTGAAATATCAATATTAATAAGTGAAATAGTATTGTATCTGAAGAACTGAACTTTGTTTTTAAATCATGTGGTATTATCTATCACTAAAAGAAATTAACATTATCATTTCAATTTGATTTAGTTTCATGGATTAAGCAAAATTATGTGACTTTGGTTTGATGCATTTTTCCTTTAAATTAGAACAATTAAAATTAGAAACATTATTTCAAGAAAACTATTTCCATCTTGATGAACCATTGAGAGTAAATCTTGCCAATAAGTCTCATAATTCATCATAATATTGATTTTGATCACTGTGCAGTCATTCCAACACTGGGACAATCAACATTTAATAAGATAAAACAGAGTAAATTTTCCAGCAGTGATTAAATATGACTGGTATCCATATTCAAACGATGTCCTTTGAATGCAATAGAAATAGATTTGCTTTCCAAATTTGGATTCCCCTCATCTGAATGTGGTAAAAAAAAAATATTCCCTTTAAATGATTCTTTCCTATTGCTTATTTTAGCAAGTTCTATTAAGTAAAAGCAAAGAATATATACCAAATGTAGCATCATTTTGGTTTCAGTGTAGAACTTTTATAGGATTTCACTTAATTTCTTCTCCAATGCCTAATTATGGTATAATGGTGACCTGAACAAAGAACAAAACATAACCTGTAAGTAGCTGTACCAGCTGTCCCACTGGGGACCCAACTAGAACTGACCAAGTGAACAACACAGTTCTCTCCATTTTTACCCTTTCCTTGTCTTCCTTTCCCTTCCCTTCCCTCCCCAATCCTTTTCTTATTTTTCCTTCCCTTCCATTCCCTTACCTTTTATTTTTCTTCTCTTCTTTTCCTCCCCCCAGTCCTCTGTCCACCCAAGGTTTCATAATCATATATGTGATGTTCTGCTCAAAGAAATGTATCTTTTTTCCTGAAAGATATCTTGTGGTTTCCAATCTAGATTTCTTTTTTTTTTAACAATCACACTTTTAACCCAAATCATTTTGGCTCTCATTGATTGACTAACATTCTTCCCCAGCCCAAAGCCACAGGGTCATTTATTAGTCATGATTGTTCAGAGGAAATGTGAATACCAATTGTTTCTGTTTTAGCCAGAAAACCCTGATTTTCTTTCCAGAATTCATGTTTTGTGTTTAGGTAAACAAGGCCATTCTTTGCCTCAGTTCTTATCTAACCTTAGTCACAGATTAGACATTGCCTCAATTAAACTGACACCTGGGAAAGACCTTAGCTTAAAAGGGTCAAAGTCTCCCACTACATCCAGGAATATCTCTAGTTGTTCTGAACCATATCTTGCCACTGGATCCAGCTGGCCCCTGAGGAGAGAGTGTCTGTTGACTTTGCTCACCCTTCCTTCACTTACATTCAATTTATTTGCAAGTCTTGACTTCACCTTCTTGATGTCCTTGTTTTCTTTGAGAATGAAAGATAAACAAAACAGGTACATAAACTTAGAACCAGAAGCTACCATAAATATCACATGGTCCAATTCCATTATTTCATCATTTAGAAAAGAGAGTCATCAGGGGAATAAATGAATTCACTAGATCACAAAACCACTAAAGGTCCAAGAAGTGACCTTAGGAATGAGATTATTAACTTCATGTCTAGCGCTTTGTCTAGTAAACCATAAGTGTTTTGTAAAATTCCCCCTGTTTAATTATAGATATGTGATTGACCATAATATGATGACTTTTTAATAACAATGACAAAAAATTGTGATCCACTGAGGTATAGGGAAGTTTTAATCAGGAATAACCTACACACTGATTTTACTGATCCTTGAAGACTTTTATTATTATATGCTACAGTAATGCCAGAATTATACTCTATACATAATTGAATGATGTTTGAAGTCACAGGTGTGGAGCATAGGTAAATCCAAGTACTGTAATGCTCCTCAGCAGTCATCTACACCAACCCAAAAGTGAGCAAAATCTAGTTGACAAGTGGTCATGAAGCTTTTGCTCAAAGAATTTAACTAAAGGGGGTACTATTCCTTGCCAAGATTGCCCATTCAACTTAGATTAGCATATATTTGTATGTCATATTTTGATAAACTAGCCTAAAATTCCTCTGTTTGAACTCTCTATCTATCTATTCCTTTAGCTTTGACTTCTAAGAATAAGAAAAAAATATTATCCCTTTGGATATGGTAGTTCCTCATACTCTAACCATAAATCTTTTGTTCTCCATATGAACATCACTCATTTTTTCAAATCATTCTCATGTGGCATGGATTAAACACCTTTGACCAGTTTGATTGCTTGTCCCATAAATATTCAGAATTTTTAATAATTTTTCCCATATTGGGATATAGAGAACTATATATGGTATTTCACATGTAAACAGAAGAGAAAGGTTTACTAGTCTTTCAAGTTTTTAGCCTTGGTTATTATACTTTTCAATGCAGCTTAGATTCACATTTATTTATTTTTAATTCATTTCACACTATTCACTTATATTAATTTAAATTCACAAGACAATTATTAGGTAACTCTAGAAAACTTACTTAAACTCGGTTTCCACTTCGGTAAAATGGAATAATAATGTGGCTACCTCCCAGAGCTATTGAGATGCTCAAATGAAATAATATTTATAAAAAAAACCTTACCAAAATGTCTGGTTCATTATGGGTACCTTTTAAGTGTTATTACTACTACTAATATTACTATGACTATTACTACTACTAGTACATCCTATAGATGACAGGCATCAGAGCAAGAGTCCGTAATATGAGATCATATAGGAAATCATCAATTCCATATGGGAACAAAATTAAGGAAATGATCAAATAGAGCTACTATTCATATTTCTTAAAAAGCTTTACAAGTTAAGTTCCTTTCAATTCTGACATTAACTATCGTTAGTGTAAACTATTCTACTGAAAATCAATGAAAATTAGATAATTCAGACATTCTAAATAGCATGACATTTACTGAGTGTTAAGGAAGTGAGTAGGTGGAGCAGTGAATTATGCCTGTGGAAAGGAAATACTGTTCATTGAGAAGATAGGGATAGGAAATTCAAGTTTTCATTTGGATTAAAGGTTTTTTTCCAAGGTAAGCCCTTTCAATTTTTATTAGGTGATATCTTCATCAAGTCACTTATTTTCTTTTCAATCATCAGATATGGTTCAGTCATGCCAACTTGTTATCTGCCCTACCAGTGTCCTTTTCCTCTATACCTAGGTCACTACTATCTTCCATATTCAAACTCCAGACAACATATCTCAAGGGAATGTTAATATACTCAGAATTTGAGTTCCTACCCTGGAAATAAATCATCATCTTGCTTGGGAAAGAAAAGAGCACAAACACATATTCTATAATATCTCAGTACAGAACATAGCTCAGAACATTCATTTTAGGTCAGTGCAAATGCTTAGCCTGGCTGCATTACTTTAGGACTTTTTTAACTTTTCTATCATTCTCCAAGTTAGGTATTTTCCCTAATCTCTCTTTCCACTCCTAACCTTCACATTCAGTTTCACTTTTCTATGTTGTTTTTAATTTCCTTTTTATTCTGTCATTCCCCTATTAGATTATAAACTCATTGAGGGCAAGAGTTGTCTTTTTTTTAATAATTTCCAGCATGTTGCACTATCTGTCATATAATAATCAGCTAATAAATTATTATTGACTAATCGATTAGCTATCTAGCTAGTCTCAAAGTGCTCTAATATCTGTCTTGTCATCATTGCCTTATTCTCTTGCTTTGCTTCCTCTGCACACTATAATCATGTCAATAGTAGATTAGTGCAGTTAACTTTCCTATAACTCCCTATACCTTCCCTGAGATATTTCAGATTGACCACCTTTCTACCACATGAATTGTTTCTCCTTATTAGAAAGCATGCTCATTGAGAACAGGGATTGCCTCACTTTTGTATTTGTAACAGCAATGATTACTACAGTGCTGGATATATAGTAAGAGCTAAATATTTTTTTTTCATCTTTATTCATTCTTTATTCATCTCTCAACTTCTATTTTCAGTGCCAGGTAATCATGTTTTTAGATTTATATTGTTTACTCATGAATGGACTTCGTGTTTTTGGTTTCTTACTTAAATCATCTGCATGCTGGATCCAAGATATTCTAAAATTTATGCTTTTATAATACTCAAATTGCTCAAATTGCCCACACTGGCAAGTACAAACATTTCATCCTTCTACTTCAAACTATTCATGATATAATCCAGATAAATGTAAACTCCTTGAAATAGGAGAGTATTTTTTTCTTTTCTGTTTTTTAAATGTTTGGTAACTAGATTAGTGACTGGAATATAAAAAGTGGTTAACAAAAATCAATTAGATTTTCTGAATTGCTGTAATACTTACTGTTTCTCACTTCTGTTGTCCTCTGTCCATCTCAGTACCCTAGTCAACTAAATTGTAACATCCATTAGATGTTTTTACTTCCTTTAAGTCAACACTTTTACTCATGTTCTGATCAAGACAGAAAGGAACAGAATGGAAAAGTTCAGTGTCTGAAAAAAATTTCTCTTCTTCAGTATTGTCTCTAGATCTTATCCATTTCATCATATTATAAAATTTTTCTAATTCTCTGGACAGTAGTTTGTACCCTATGGATATTAGGGTAAGATGAAGTCCACTAAAATTTCATCTACTTCTTCCTAGTATCGAGGTGAACATAAGTTTTTTTTTTCCTTATGAGACCCTTGACTGTTGTCGTAACAAACCACAAAGACTTGGAGTATAATCTTAATATAATCAGCTGACTAAAGAATGGTCTAGCTTAGTTAGTAGAGACTTATTATCTAAAGGTAGGCCACCAGGAAGCATGTGAATTTATGTGTGCATAAGTACACACATAAACTTACATCTATACATATATAGCCATACTTTAGTTGTATCGCCTCTGTTGTAACTCATGGAGTAAGTGTGTATCTCTCTCTCTCTCTCTCTCTCTCTCTCTCTCTCTCTCTCTCTCTCTTTCTCTCTCTCTCACTATATATATATATTATATATATATATATATATATATAATACATGCATACTTATACCTTCAAATGTACATATATACATGTAAATACATTTACATGTGTATGGATTATATATAGATAGAGACATATACAAATGGGTATACTATGTACACATGTAGCTCCATTTATGTATGTATGTGAGTGTATGAATGTTTATATCTATATAAGAATATATATTTCATAGAATTATCTGTATAATATAATTGCTCATCAATAACATGTACATATATGTGCACATGCATACATGGAGATTTTTACTTTTGCACACAGAAATAATAACTTTAAGTTTTGCAAAGTGTTTGATTTATATCATTTAATTCAATCATTCTTAAAACCCCATAAAGTAGGTGCTATTAAAGTCTTTTTATAGTTAAGGAATATGGAACTTAGAGAGGTTAAAGGTAATTCCAAGAGTACATAGTTGTCCACAGATATAATACAGCAAGACTTTTAAGTCAGAATCAAAATCTTATCTTCTTAATTCAAAGTCCAAAACTCTAAGGCAAGGAAGAGTTTCTATATTTATAAAGTTTTGTAGGTGGATGAAATATACAGCACAGATGAAATAACAGGTATTTTCAAGTCTTGAACCATGATTTTCCAGTCAGTATGATTGCTCCCATTGAATCCCTTTTTTTTTGTACATATGACATGTGCTAAATATAAAAGAAGCTAAACCAAATGACATAAATATCCTAACCCTCAGTGATGAAGAATGAATTTTTTTCTGCTCTTTACTTGTATTCAATGGGTAATGATGCAGCAATGATTATACACAAGAGCAAACCAGGGCTAAAAGAGCACAGCAAATGAGAACTGTAATACCGTTCTAAGTGGATTCTATTCAGGCAGAATTGAAAGAGAATAAAATTAAGTGCTTTACCATATTTTAGTTTTTCCTCATTTTTTCTCCTATCCTTCTTGGCTATAAATTAATCTTTCTTGTTCTTTTAAAGTTTACTTCCCGTAACCACCATCTTTTCACATAATAATTAGAACTGCTTGGTGAAAAGCAAACTAAACAGAAAATGTGAAGAAAGAATACTGGCCTGGGAGTCAGAAGACCTAGGTTCTACCCCTGACTCTGTCTTTAAATCCCCATGAGTTGATGTGACTCTATCACTTTTATGATCTTCCATTTCCCCTTTGCAAAATAGAGGTTGGACAAACCTTCCAACTCCAACATTTTCTTGTCCTATGATTCTCTGAGTCAATGAATCATATTTCTTGTCATTTTGTGGCAACTAAATAATATATACACTGGAATCAAAAGACATCACCCTTTTACCTATCTCAAAGTCCCATTTATACCTATCTCAAAGTCCCATTTTTACCTAACTCAAAGTCCCAGTTTTACCTATCTCAAAATGACAGACAAGTGTCAAACCATCTAATACAGATACACTGGGTATCATATATCATATCATATCATATCATATCCATATCCTGTACACAAGAAGCCCAAGCCATAGAGTTGTCATCTCAATAGAAGAAGCAGTGATATTCCACAATTCATTCCCTCTATGTCTGGGGTGGGGGGAGGGAAGCAAGAATGGGGGAAAATTTTAAAACTCAAAATAAATAAAATCTTTCTTTAAAAAGGATCACATTGCTCCCCTCCTAGACTGAGAAAGGGGCAATAAAAGGGGCCCTAAAAGATGTCTGCTTGGTCAATGTTTTTTTTTTGTGTACCAGGCAGGGATCCTAACCTGCAGTTGAAAAATAATATTTATAAAACCTTCTTCAAAGAGAATTTTACTCACCATTGATATATGGAATGTGCACACATTTACATACAATCAAAATTCATATGACCTGAAAGATGAACAGCTCTTGCTACAAGGGAACTCAACAGGTATCACATCCAAAAAACAATTCTTAGTGAAACAAATCTGGTAAATGAAGACCAGGTTACTCAAGTGAGAGACCAAGATACATTTTTTTTTCCTGGAGTGGCTCCAGTAAAGGGGAGCTCTGTGAATGTGAGGCTTGTTTTACAACCAGAACTAATCTACCATAAACATACCAACTTGTATGTCTACCAAGAGAAGTGAATGGCAGGCTCATGACAATGTGATTGCCACTTGCAGGAAAATATCATTCCACCATCATCAATGCCTATACTCCCACCATGATGAGCTCTCATGAGATTAAAGGAAAATTTTATGAAGACACAGAGACCAATATCATAAATTTGCCAGAGGAGGATAAGTTTATAATTCCAGGTGACTTTAATGATAGAATAGACTCAGACTATCAGACATGAGAAGGAGGCCCTAGGGAAAAAGGAGTTGGAAACAGCAACAGTAGTGGTGACTTCCTACATGACCCTCTCATTGCCTACACTGTTTTCCATCCATTCTTTAAGCACAATAAAATTTCATGGATGTACTAGCATATAAAACATTGACTTTTAATTGACTATGTGATTATAGGGAGAAGAAACAAACAATGTATGAGATAAACAGACAATATGCAGTGCAGAGTGTTGGACTAATCATAGTCTTATTCTCTTCAAACCGAAATGACTACCAACAGATTACAGTACTTTTCTGAGAGGAAACAGTTTATTGCTAACTTGGAGAGAAAGTTAAGCCGAGTCAGTTGACAATAGTTTTGTAGCTCTGACGAAGGCATTTCTACTCTCTTTTGTAAGGGTTTATAGAAAATTACCAGTATCATACATCAACTTCGTCATGGCATGTTTTTCTGGCTTCTGGATAATGGATGGTGCTCCCAGTCACAATGAAGTATAAGTAAACTGTATGTTTGCTCCCATGCAATGGATGGTGCTCCCAGTCACAATGAAGTATAAATAAACTGTATGTTTGCTCTCATGTTTTGTGGCATGATATTTTCAGCCGTGTTTACCAATGTCTTTAATGAGGATAAACACATCAAGTTGAAGTCTATATATTTTTAACTTCTATAATTTGCTACTTGTTTTCATCTGCACCCAAGTGAAAAAAACTCTACTCTCCTATTTGAAATCTGGTAGAAGCAAATATATGTAAATCTTTGGATGATCTGAATTGTTCTGAAATATTAACATTGATTAATATATCCTGACTCATTTATGGTATGGTTTGCCCTGAGGATCAAATAATATGCCATATGAAAAGACAAAAAATTAAGATTTCATTTTATATTTTGTCACTAACTTTCTTTTGAAAAATCTGTGAGCTCACCATTGGAGGTATGCTCTCAAAAAATGCAGCCTGCATTCAATCCCTACATATATATATATATATATACATATATATATATACATATATATATATATGTATATATATATATATACTCTTTTTTATATAGTTTCTGTGGCATGTCCACAAATTTTTCAGTTTTTACTAAACATAGTACAAGAGTTTCTCCATTCTTTTTTGTGAATGTATGTGATTTGTCCCAACTAGAGATATGCTGGTTGGTGTTTATTATTCATATTCAAAGAGGACCAATAACATCTTGCTTTGCTCATAAATTGGATGTGAATGAGGTAGAACTTTACAAAAATCATCAACTTCAATCTCTCTTCTAGAGCCATTAGCAGCAAATGGCAAGACAGTGGTAAAGACAACTAGTGATACCCCACAATTCACTGGTTTACCTCACTTTAATAAATTATGTTCTTTTCCAAGTTCCAGTTTGTCTGAGGCAATTCCTTAGCTAATTAAGGATTAAGTAGGAATTGAGGCCCAAATTCCTATTTTAAATATGTCAATCTCATGAGTGTGAGTTTTTCATTTATGGGTAAATTGTATTCTCTCCTTCAGAGTCATAAGTGTTTAGTGGCAAGACAAAGGTCTAGATGATTGGCAATGGCCCAGGATGCAGTGTGATCATGACCTTGGAATGATGTTAAATGTTTAACTAATGACTCGGCAAGGGGAAAAAAGATGTTCATGATACCCATTTAAGTTTAATCTGCATTGTAAACATTTTTTAATCCTTTTCTTGAATCTAAACAATCAAGAATATAGCAGGTCAATTTAATTTGTAGCATTTGATGATTTCTAGAGGCAAACACTCAGGAAGAAAATTTAACAATCAGCTCTTTTTAATCTTTATGATCTGGTTTCAGCACATCTCTCCACTCAACTTATAGCAGTTGTTCCCATGAGCTCAATCAAAAGCTTTTATCATATATTTTATCTCCATTTTAGAAAAAAATAAGACTTTCAATTCAAATTTTATTAATTTTTGAATTATTTCAAAAGGGGAATTCCTAAAAGAAACTCATTTCTTATTATTACCTTAAATGTTTAAATGATATATTTTTCTAATGATCTAGGTCTTTAAAAATTAGCTCATTTTAATTAATTGTTAATTTGATCTTTAATAGAGACCATTTGGAAAAGTGGAGAAGTTTGAAAAAAATCAGTTTTTGCTGTACTTGTATCTTCTAGGAATGCTTTTATAAGAGTTGCAGAATGCTCTCCTTCTGAAAGCTATCCATGGAGTGATGTGCAAGAGAAAGAAAGACAGGGGATCTAAATTTTTGTCTTAACTGTTTTTTTTTTACTTATGTAGCTTTTGGTATTTTTTTTGCTGGACTATAAAGCTTGTCAAAAAGTTAGACAAGGCGTCTATTGCTGAAAAAAGTGGATTTTTTTTTCCCCTTGGCAGGATTTAAGATTAAGGTTAATTGGATTAGCAGGAGAAATTCTATTGAATAGAAAGTAGAGACAAGAAGGAAGAATAGTCAGATATCTCAATGATTTCACACCTTGGTTGTATGACCTGTACTTTTAAACATAGAATTGGAAAAAAAAAGTAAGATATACAATATGGATATTCCAAGGAATATTTGAAAGCCATGAGTACCCAGAAGAAAAAATAGTCTTGTATGAAGTTACTTATGATATTTGTTGCTTGATTAGTCCAATCTTTCAGAAGATTTTTGGGTTGATGTTTCAAGGTACCATACTATTCTGAGTAAAGGAAAACTCCACAATCATAAACTCTAGTGTTTTATTAAAAGAGATGAATTCCTACTCAGATATCTCTGATTATAATACCACTCTGATTTCATAGGTAGGAATATTAGACAATTGTGAATTTGAAAATTATTAGTCCAAATCAGAAGATTACAGATTAAAAAAGAGAGATTGAAGACATCAGTTAGAAGAAGATATAGTAGATATGGGGGCTGGCGGCATCTTGGTCCCAGGGCCAGGGATCTATCTGCTGTGCCACTCAGCTACCCTACAGCAGAGTCAAATTGAAAGGAGAGAGAAAATATAGTACATGGTAGTGGAGAAATACCAAAGGAGGGAGTTGTGATCAGCAATGGCAACAGTGGAAAAATATGGAAATAACCTTTGTGATGGACTTATCATAAAGAATGTGATCCACCCAAGACAGAGTTGATGGTGTTGGAACAAAGACTGAAGCACATTTTTATTATTATTATTTTAGGGGTCTGCAGGGCAAATGGGGCTGGGTGGCCTGCCTGGGGCTGTATAGCAGGGTGACCATTGGGTGTCTGAGGCTAGATTTGGACCCAGGTGCTCCAGGCTCAAGGGCCAGTGCTCTGTCCACCACCCAACCACCCCTACTATTATTACTATTTTTATTTTATTTTGGGTCTTTTTTTTCTTTTTTTGGTTTTTGCAGGGCAGTGGGGTAGGAGTGCCTTGCATGTCACACAGCTGGGTGATTGTTGGGTGTATGGGGCCGGATGTGGGCTCAGGTGCTCATGGCTCCAGGGCTGGTGCCACCTGGCCATACCTACAATTATTACTATAATTTTTTTTAATTTTAATTTTTTTCTTTCCCCTTTACTTTATTGCACAAACAAGTCTGTATTTTTTTGGGAGAGGGGGTATTTTGTTTACTCTTAAACAAGAATATTTTATTAATGTATAAAAAACATTATTTGTAGAAAAGGAGAATAAATAAATATTAAATTAAAAAAGAATAAAGTAGATATGGTTAGAACATAAGCTTAACTTGAAAAAGACTAATATTGGAAAATAGAAGATGGATTTTCAAGATTAGAACAGTGATTCTGGCAAAGTTAATTGATTACCCTAGGATTTCTGTTCTCTTTCTTTCTTTCTTTCTTTTTTTAGGTTTTTTGCAAGGCAAATGGGGTTAAGTGGCCACACAGCTAGTCTGTTCTCTTTCAATAAATTTAAGTGGTGAGGCTATATATTACCTTGATTTCCTCCTAAAACTATTTGCCATGATTATATTATCTTTAGTTTTATATCTGTCCTCCCTTCCCTTTTATTGGGATCAGTGATGAAGTAAAAATTAGAAATGGTTTTGGTAAATTATGGGGGACACTGAAATGAGGACTCCACTTATAATGTCTATAATCTTAGCAACCACTGTTATATTAAAGAAAAAAGAAAACTTGCTCTGTATTAAGATTTGAGGAGATTATAGACAATGTACTCTGTCAAATATCAACACTGAAATTTTATATTAACTTCCTCTTTTTGATTTTCCAAGGTTCGTATCTCTAACAGAATCTTTTTAAATTTTTTTTTCAATTAAAAAAGATAAAGCTACAATTCTCATGATATACTGGTAAATGTTTAACATTTGGATTCTTTAAAATAATAAGTATACATAACATTTAATTTTAACATGCATTGGATCAATTTTATTATATTTGGACCATAAAAAACTAAAATTTAATTTGTAGTATTATCAATTCCAGAATTATATGTGTTCACTCTGAAAACTTAATGGTTAACTCTTGTGAGTCGGTATGAGATGGCTTGATTACTTAAATAGGTTATGCCTTCTGGATTTTGAGTGAGAAACTTTTTGATTCTTTATTCTTTCTCTGAGATATTTCGGAGAAGATTGCAATGAAACTGTACACTTGATCAGGAATAAGAAGGGAAGAGTGAAAGAGAATCACTACTGAAGAAAAGAATAAAATATGAAAAACTTAAAATGCTAAGATTGGGTAGAAGTATCACTAAACAAGAAAAAAAAAGCAAAAACACACATATGAATTGATTAATGATGAAAAATTGCATTACATTTTCACAGAGTCTAAGTTTGGAATGAAGGTTAATTTTTTTCAAATGTAACTTTCCTTTTAATGGTGGAATCTTGATTAGAGAGTGATCTTAAGGAAAAGCATTTTATAAATATTCTTTAAAACTTTTATTCCACAAAACATATTTTGGATTGTTCAGAAATGAAAACAGGAACTCTTATAGCCCAAATTTAAAGAAGCTCATGAAAATGCAAGTCTCACAAAAACAGGAATCTCCTTACATGTGAAAAGTTTGCTCTATCAAATTTAGGGAGGAAATGGCAAAAGCAAAGAATTGATTATAAATTTAGAAAGGGGAGATGATTGGGATTCCTAATAGTGGAAATTTAATCACCTAGACATCTGAATACATGGATATGCACTATATCATGTTTAAGTTTTGCCAGTTGTGAGTCCTGAATTATATTAATCTAAGATTTACAAAATGCAAGGAACAAATTCAGATTATTTTAATCATTCTCTTTAGAAGAAAAACCCAGGAGCTCCAGTGAATAAAGCAATGGTCCTGAAGTCAGAAGGACTTGAGTTCAGTTCTGTCATTAAACATTTTCTATCCATTCAAACATGGGCAAACCATTTAAACTCAAATATATGTATATTATGTGTATATATAGACATATATATATATATATATATGTTTAAAAGAAGAAGAAAAAAGTCAGCTAAAATAGCTAGATAATGAACCTTAATTCCTTGACTATCATTTTTCAGAGAAGGAAGTTGAAGTTTGAACTATCTACTTGTTTTGTTCAAGATTCATGGCTTTAGAAAGTAATGTAGTAAGGGAGGGAATACAGGACCTAGAATCATCACATTCAGATGAACTGCCTGATTCCAAGAAGAGTTGATTGTATTACCATGGTCAAATCTTGTAATTCTTCAAAGTCTTCATATTAGATAGATAGATAGATAGATATCTTGAATAATAATATTTAATATGTATATTAAAGGATCATGGAAAATATACTTTGTAAAAAGGGAAATAATTATATATTTCAATTACCATAATTATTTTTCATTCCTGGAGAAGATATCAGTCAAGGGGTATCTTTGAAATATTGCATATCTATGTACTATACACATACATGTATATCTGCAGGCATATATATATATATATATATGTTATGTATGTAAATATACATTTATTTGTTTGTTGAAGTCTAAATATTAAGTTTATTGACATAAGGTACCAATGAAGCCTGAGTTCTATGGTCAATTTTTCCCAGGCAAGATCACAATGTTTGTTCCACTGTTATTGATCAGTTCATAATGGCCAATCAATTATGCTAATGCTCTCTAGGTCACAGAAGGACTGAACCAAAGATTGTGGATATTTCATCTGTGGCAACACAGTAGTTCCCTAACCCATTGTCATAGCTTTCTTCCCACACAAAACTTCCACACAATTTCCCTGGATCCTGGCTTCTGTTAGCAGCTTTCCTGGTGAAATTTCTTGAACATCCTTTTTGAAGTGTGATCAACCCCAAATTCTCTAACATAGCTTCCTGGCATAGGACTAATTGAAAACAAGCAAACAAACAAAAATTTAGCTCAAGGGGGTTACAGACCTAGAAATTAAATGCCATTATATTCTTCTTGTAGTACTTGGCTATTACATTAAAGTAAATCTTATCCAATGATAAATATTCAATACCTTGCGAATAACTCATTTTGTCCCAACATTAAATATAAACAAAGGCATGATGGCATTAAAGTCATATCTAGAACATTAGTCCAGATCTATAATCACTATTGAAGGTGGGTGGGGGAAAGATTGTGTGTCAAATTAATCGTGAATCAAAAAGAGAATTTTCATGCCATGAACAACACATTATTAAAATACAATTGACAATATAATCCTATATTATTTTTATTCCAAAAAATTAATCTTTTTAATCAAAGATGTAAATTATCAAAACTACTTGATGAAAATTTGTTAAAATTCATTTCAAGTACTGTTAATGGTTCATTAAATTTAGAGTGTTTTTAGTAGTTTAGGGCTTTTTGTAACTGTTTTCTTTTCACTAGTCTTTTTGACTACTGAACTATAATCACATCCCCCAAATTGGCTTGAATACATACAAACTAAGAACCTACTGCCATATAATAATAATAATGCCCTCTTTCCCAGGGAAAAAAAGCTTCAAAGCATTTGACTGAAATACCTTTCTTACTGTGATTTAATTCTGTCACAAAGTGATACAATAGAGAAACTGGAAGAACATATTTTGGCAAATAATGAATAAGGTGCTTTGCACAATGCAGATGTCATTTCATGAAATGCAAATGGCTTAAATGCTTAGCCTCTCTATTTACACACACTGTGTACTCAAGTACATCCAAATACCATTACATTTGTTAATAGGTTTTTGCTTCTTTTCTGTGAAAAAATTCACACAGATGGATTTAAATGAAATCAAGGAATATAGTGACTTATTCATATGCCATTTTATTTGTGTTCTAATACTTCTTCACTGACTTTTGGTTCTGTAAAGCTTTCAATTGAAAGAGATGCTACAGTATGAGCTTTCCAAAGTTTCTTTTTGGCCTAAAAATACCTTTTGAGGGAAGCTTTAGAAATACCATAGGAAAAATGACTAAAAGGAAAGAAAATTCCATATAGTGTTATTAGGATACTTTGGAAAATAAAAGGAAACCAGTGTAAACAAAACAATCATCACTGATGATTTTTAATGCTGATGAATGTACAACAGCTAACTAGAGTATAACTTCTAGAATAAGTCTTGACAACCCTTCCTTCCTTGTATTTGTAATGAAGTTTATATACTTCAGAAGGACTGAGAAAAAAAATCATAGGATCATTGATTTAAAGCTAAAAGGGATCTTAAATGGGTCCACTCATAAAAGGTGGATACTAAAAAAGAAATAGATTACTGAATATGGAATCAGAAAACCTGAGTCTAAGTGAAATATTCTATTGCTAACTATGTGATTATTAGCAAATCAGCAATCGTTCCTGAGTTCCAATTTAATTGGTTACATGGGAATAACAAAATTTATACCACCAACCAAGGCAGAGTTATGGTAAGAAAACTTTGGTAAACTATTTTTATAAATACAAGTAATTGCTTATTATCTCCAGTAAATCCCTATTGATATTTCCTCTAGGCATATGATGTTAGAGACTATTCCAGTAGAATGAAACATATATAGGTGCTACCAAGATTTTAAGGCTTTAAGGATGGTCCCGGCAAGAGTTCTAAATTTGTCTTGATATGGTCAGACTTTCTAATTTAATAGAATTTTGTTAAAGCATTGGAAAAAGGTAGGTAAGGTAGTGAGGATGAACTCGGTTGTGAGCCTGGCTGACTGGAAGGATAGTTATGTCTTCACCAGTAATAAGTATCTTATGAAGAGTATAGAGTTCAAGGTTAAATAGTTTAGTTTATCATGTTGAGCTTTGAGAGGTCCAAAAAAGAATCAGATACTGCAGAGATGTGCAATAAGGTTTAAGGTTGTATAAATAGATCTAAAAATCATTTGCATAGAGATGATGATTGAATCTAAGAGAGCCTATATGATTATCAAAAGAAATTTTAAGAGAAGAAAGAAATATTAAAAGAAGAGGAGAGAAGATAAAAGGAGATGAAAGGAGGGGAGGGTAAAGAAATACTGAAAAGGGAGGAGAAGGGAAAGGAAGTGAGGGGAGAGAAGAGGCAAGACAATATCCAAAATACCAGAGAATTGGGAGACATCCCAGATAAGTGAGTAGGACCTGAATAAAGGAAAGAGGAATGAGAAAGAATAGCCCAACAGGTATAAGGAAAAACAGAAGAGATAAGAATCATGAAAACACAGCAAAAATAGCAATTGGTACCTATAATTTGCTATAAAAATTTCAAGTGTTTTAACACTATTATTTTATATGTTGTCAACTATTAATATACTTTATAAGAGTACATATAAAATTTTTACTTATGTGTTCACTTTTTTTAATCGGCAATTTTGGTTTCATCCTTTGATGTTCTTCCAATAACAATAATTTATTAATTATTATTGTCTTTTTTCTTTTTTCTTTATTATAATTATTTTTATTTTTGTACAAATGTTTTTATATATTACTAAAACATTCTTATTTAAGAATAAACATAATACCCCACTCCCCCAAAAAATATATACCCTCATGAGCAATAGAGTAAAGGAAAGAGAAAAAAATAAAATGAAAATGAAAAAAAATAATATTGGGCAGCTAGGTGGTATAGTGGACAGAGCACCCACCCTGGACTCAGGAGCACCAGAGGTTCAAATCTGGCCCCAGGCACCCAACAATCACCCAGCTATGTGACCCCAGGCAAGACTCCCCAACCCCATTACCCTGCAATAATGATAATGACAATAATAATAATAATAATAATAATAGTAATAAATGTGCTTCAACTTGTGTTCCAACACCACCAACTCTGTCATGGGTGGATCACATTCTTTATGATAAGTCCGACACAAAAACTACTTCCATATTTTTCAACAGCTCTCAATGCTGATTGTGATTTCCTCTATTCGTATTTGCCCACTACCATACACTATACTTTCTGTCTCATTTCACTCTATCCCTCATCTTAAATGTTCTGTAAGGTAGCTGAGTATTTCAGCAGACTGATTACCAGCCCTGGGACAAAGAGGCACTGAGCCTACATACCACCCCTAAGGCCCAGCAACCACCTAGCCCTGTCGTCGGGGACAGGCCATACAATCCCAGCCCCTTGCAAGAAGTGAAAAAGAAAATGTGTTATATCTGACCACTCTCCTCCTTCTCCTCTATCCCCCACATCCCCTCCTTCCCCCTGTCCCCCTTCTCTTCTTCTTACTCTAGATGTCTATAACCCATTGAGTACATTATACTGTTTCATCTCCAAGCCACCTCTGATGAGAGTAAAGGTTCCCTCATTCCCCCTCACCTTCCCCCCTTCCCTATTATTGCAATAGCTCATTGTAATAAAAAAATCTTATTATATGAAATAGCTTAGCCTTTTCCACCTCTCCTTTCTCTTACTGCCAATACATTTCCCTTTTAGCCATTGACTCTATTTTTACAATATATTATATCTTCAAATTAAGCTCTTTCCTATGCTTCATCTACAAAAGCTCTTTCTACCTGCTCTATCAAATAAGAAGTTTTTCATGAGTATTATCAGTAGCATTTTTCTATGCACGAATACATGCAGTTCATCATCATTAAGTCCCTCATATTTTACCCTTCTCCTCCACTCTCTCTGTGCTTAATCTGAGTCCTGTATTTGAAGATAAGACTTTCTGTTCAGTTCTGGACAATTTAACATGAACCTTTGAAATTACCCTGGTTCAGTGAAAGTCCATCTTCTTCCCTGGAAGAGGATGTTCAGTTTTGCTGGGTAGTTGATTCTTGGTTGCATTCTGAGCTCTTTTGCCTTCTGGAATATTATATTCCAAGCCTGGCAAGCCCTTAACGTAGTTGCTAGTAAGTCCTGTGTGATCCTGTCTGCAGCTCCATGATATTTGAATTGTGTCCTTCAGGCTGCTTGTAATATTTTCTCCTTGACTTGGGAGTTCTAGAACTTGGCTATAATATTCCTGGGTTGGGGTTTTCTTGCATCTCTTTCCAGGGGAGATTGGTAGATTCTCTCAATTTCTATTTTGCCCTCTGCTTCTAAAATATTGGGAATTTTCCTGTAAGAATTCTTTAAAAATAATGTCAAGGCTCTTTTCCTGATCATTGCTTTCAGGTATCCTAATAATTTTTAAATTATCTTTCCTGAATCTGTTTTTTCCAGATCAGTTTTTTTTTCAATTACATGTTTCACATTTTCTTCTAATTTTTCATTTTTTGGTTTTGAAGTATTGTGTCTTGACTTCTCATAAAGTCAGCAGCTTCCTTTCGTCCCATTCTAGATCTGAAGCATTTGTTTTCCTTGGAGAGAGCTTTCTTATCTCTTTTTCCATCTGTTCAATTCTGCTTTTTAATGCATTCTACTCCTCAATAACTTTTTTAACTGTTTTATCCATTTGACCTATGCTGGTTTTTAACATGTTTTTTTCTCCAGCATTTTTTGGATCTCCTTTACTAAGCTGCTGACTTCTTTCTCATGTTTTTCCTGCATCTCTCTCATTTCTTTTCCCAATTTTTCTACCATCTCCCTTCCATGATTTTCAAAATATTTTTTGAACTCTGTCATAGTCTGAACCCAATTTACATTTTTTCTTTTAGTATTTAGATTCAGGAGCTTGTACTTCCTCATCTTCACATTGAGTATTTTGATCCTTCTTGGGATCATAGTCAATGTATTTCTCAATGGTGTTCCTCTTTTATCTCTGTTTCCTCATTTCCCCAGCCTGTGCCTGGTTTTGCGTGTTTCCTGAGCTTTTGAGTATTATTGGGAGACCCCCTTCCCCCACAAGGATCTTTGTGTGTGAGGCTCTGTCTTCCCTCCTTGTGTCTGAATGACCACAAGTGCACCCCTCTGTCACAGGGATGAGGTGGGGGGATGCTCTTCTATTGGGTGGGCCTAGACTGTGATCAGGACCTGAATGTGGTCAGAGCCCCAGAGTCCTTTTCCAGGTACAACAGAGGACAGACCTTGGAAGTCTCTCTCCACTCTCCTACCTTTAGTAGGCTGAGCCCTCAGACCTCAGTTGCCTGGGGGCTCCTGCTTACAGGCTCCACATGCTTCTGTTTCCTGGATCTGGGCTGCTGTGGGCCCCTGCTACTTGCTAAGTGCCCTGAGGGCTGGGCTTCTTGAGCTTGCTCTGACAGAAGCTCCTTGGCTGATCTTCCAAGTTGTGCCTGGTTCTTCCCTGGGGTGTAGGTCAGGAAACTACCACAGCTGCCTTAAGTAGTGGCTCCCAGGCAGCCTGGGGCTGGCTCCAGGAGGCTGAAATTCCTTCACTCTGATGGGAGCCCCTCTAAACCCATGGAGTGGAGCCTTTCCACTATTTTCCAGGTTACCTTGGGCTGGAGAACTGCCTCACTGTTTCCCTCTGTGGGTTCTGTCTCAAAAATTTAGTTAGAGTCATTATTTTATAAGTTTTGAAATATTATAGAGAAAGAGCACCTAGGAGAGGCTCTTCTCCTGTCACGATCTTGGCTCTGCCCCCTAATTATTATTTCCTTAAAACAGCTCTTAATTTTGTTTATCTTTTATATATTATTTTATACTTCAACTGTATTTTAAGATTCTCTATTTCTTAAATTACAATTTCCTATTTCTTCCTTTTTTCTATTTGGCTATTACATATTTACAAATATATTTGTATTTCTCTGGGTGCTGCTTGTCACTCTTAAATAGTTGTTATTTCTGAGTTGTACTTACTACTCTTAATTGTGTAATTACTACTAGGTTTTCATTTGATTATGCATTTTTTTCCTTATTCTGGATGCACAAAATAAAAGGAAGGAATTAAATATATCCTTCTTTTTCAAGGCTTGTTCTCCTTTCACTAAATGATTTCAGGTGAACAGAAGGAAAATTTTCTAAAAACAATTTTTAAAACTTGAATGCACAGTACAAGAAGAAATTGAGTTCCCATTTTTGGAGGTCTCCTAATCATGCGTGGATAACCATATATTTGGATGTTGTTTGGGAGAATTCCAGATCAGGAACAGATTAAACTTCTTTCCAATTTAAGATTTTATCGAAAGATGAAGAGCATATTAGAAAATTGAAAGGATTTTTAAAATAAAATAATCATTTCATTTATAAGGAATTTCTGAAAATTGAATTTTCTCAATTTTTTATGTTTTAGAGATTTACTTGCTGCACAAAGAAATAATTTTTTTTTGTATTTTAAAGATGTTGCACATCTTTCTGGAAGTATTTCTTAGTAAAAGAAACAAAAGGTTTATAGAAAAGCATCCATTAAGGAATTATCATTAAAACAAAGTATTTCTTATAATTTACTAATTAATAGCTTACAATAGACTAAAGAGAATATGTATTCTTTAATGAAATTGGACAATAAATCTATTTACGATTTGCCAACTGAAGCAGGTAAAACAAAATGTTAATATAGGGTTAGGGAAATGAAAAAAAATATCAAATAAATCTAATCAAACTTGTGTGTATGTTTTTTCTTAATGAATTATTCTGGATTTTTATTTTTACATAGTATCACCTACTGATGGAAAGATAGAATTACATATTTTACAAATGAAAAGATCCCAGAAGTAATATGTCCCAAACCCCTTATTTTACTTACAATGCAACAAAACCACAGATAGTGAATTATCCCATGTCAAATTCTTTGAAAAGGTCAACTCCCCAGTGTGAACATTTAATCCCACCCTCTCCTTTTTTTCTTTAACTGCTACATATTTATGTTACCCAATATATTAAAAAAAATTCTTGCTCCTTGGTAGCTATCAACTGTTATCTCCTCTCACTATCTCAGCTAAAGTTTTTGAAAAGGTTACCTATTATCACTACACTTCATTTCATATCATTGTCTTTCAGACAGACATTCTGTGACTGGGATTCCTACTTGGTCATTCATCTGAAACTGAGGTTTCAAAAGATATTATCTATCTAATTACCAAATCCAGTGATTTTTTTCTAAACATCATTCTTAATTTCTTTGCAGCTTTTTCATTCTTGCTAATTGTAGGGTACTTTTTTGGTTGTTTTGGAGGGTTTTTTTAATGTGTGTATATTTGTGAGTTTCTGTTCTTTCTTGATTCTCCTCCTATCAGTCCAATCAATTCTAATTTTCTTTTCCTGAATCTTCATCCATTTCTTACCCATTATTATATGTGTGTCATCCAAGGTTTCCTGCTGAGTCCCCTTTCCTTTCCAAACTTTACTTTTTTCACTTGGGCAGCTAGGTATTGAAGTGAATAGAGTGGCAGGTTTCAAATCAGGAAGACTCATCCTTCTGAATTCAAATCTGACCTCAAACATTTACAACTTACAAAACCTATGGCAAATAATTTTAGCCTGTTTGCCTTATTTCAGGAGTGGGGAAACTATTTTCTGACAAGTTCTACTTGGAAAGCTATGACATCATTTGCAGACCATGCAAAACTATCAACTTAAACATTAGCCTGTTATATTTGATCAAACATTTAATTAATTCATTCCTTAAAATCTCCTATATGTAAGGAATTTCCAATATCACTTCCAGTTGCCATGGTAGCACCATACAAAATGATTTTGAGGACATTTTATGGTCTTTGGTGTGATATTCCTATCCCCTACCTTAGTTCGTTATCTGTAAAATTATCTGGAGAAGAAAATAGTAATCCATTTCAATATTTTTGCCAATAAAATACCAAATAGGGTCACAAAGATTCAGACATTTCTAAACAACAATTTTTCCCATAGTGATAATATTAATATAGGTTCAATTATTATTTCTGATAATTTCTAGGTGTTTATGGTCATCCCAAGACTCTCTTCTGGGCTTCAGTACTCCAATACAAACTGCTCACCAGAAATTTCAAATGTCCCTATAGGTATCTCAAATTCAAAATATGTAAAACGGAATTTTTTATATATACCCTTCCCTATTATTTCCTCTATTGCTTCCCTATAACTCTTTATCTATATTCTCTGTATATAACTTCTCTATTACCCTCTCAGAAATCACTAGCCTCATAGTCACCTATATTCAAAAACTTCTTTGTTATCCTAGATTTGTCATTGTCATTAATCCCATATCAAGACACAGTCTTCATACCTTGTCATGTTATATTCACAATATAATTTGAATCCCTAAAGATAAAGATAAAATATTTTATTCATCATAGTAAGCAAACAAAAGATATTTAATAAATCATTTTGAATAAATGTAGAAATATCAATAATATCAATATTTTTCTGAGAAAAACTCTTAATGGTATTATTTTTCTTTGAAAATGCAAATGTAATTCATGATAAAGAAGTTCTACTTTTTCCTGATAAAATTCAACGAGTTTGTAGAAGAGCAAGGCTAAGAAAAAAAATCAAGAATGAACAGTTTAAAATAGTTTCTAAGCACGTACTAAGGCATAAAAAAATTTCCATTTCATGTATTTTGTTGAAATCCATTAAATTTCAGTTGGAGATTATTTCAAAGTATTTAGTGAAAAGTTATTTTGACACTATACATCTAATATTGTATAAAATGTATGATATAATGGGTCTCCCTGTGCAACTCAAGTATAAAATCAACTCAGATCTCAGGTCTGTACTAAGTCCTCAATTAATTTCATACTGTTGATTAACTAAAAATAGTGAGGTCTTATATAAAAAGGCCAAGGAAAAAATAGTTTTCTTTAATTTTCTTAATATACTACACAGATAATGAGAATCTGCATTCACTTCACAAAAAATTACATTCCCTACATGGTCTAATTAAGATACTATAGAAGAGAGAGCAATATATTGTATTTAGCCATGTATACCACACACCCTTTTTCAAAAACTTTGGGGTCTAAAAATAGGAGCGTCTTATACAATGGTTGTGTATTTTTTTACTTTTATCTCCCTCTTTTTTGCTTTTGTTTTTGCCCTCATTGTAGTAGATTATTTTATTTGCATTTCCCACTTTTTCATTCTTGTCTTTGCGACTCATTGCTTCACATTTGTTACTGCCCAGAAATGGCTCAGAAAAGATTTTCATATAATGTTGAATTCAAGTTCAAAGTGATCCAGTTTGCAAAAGTGAATGGAAATCATGCTGTTGACCATAGGTTTGGTCCTCCTTCAATTGAGAAAATGACCTCAGACTGGCTACTGGAAGAAGAAACCCTTCTGAATAAAAGCCCTGACAGAAGAGGGCCATGAGAGGCAAGTCAGCAAAATGGCCTGATTTAGAGAGGGAATGGAAGAGCTGGATTGAGGAGCAAAGAGACATTGGAATTCCTGTGTTTACAAAGATGGTTCAGCCACAGGGAAGAAGAATTGCTGATGAAAAATAAGAGGCTGATTTCAAAGGAAGACAGAACTGATACTTCAGGTTCATGAACCAGAATGGACTGAGCATGCGTCCACCCACCAGACTTGCCCAGGGAGTGCTTGTGGTCAACCACACACCAGAGCACAGTCAGGAGAGCATTCAGAACCTCTCCTAAGACAGTGATTCTTCATTCAACACAGATGAGGATGAGCTAATTGAGGGGAGTTTTGCCAGTGATGAGGTGTTATATGAATTTTATGATAAATAAAGCTTGAGTTCAATAACTTTATGGAATACATTTTTTTAGGTTTTTTTTTGAAAGGCATTGGGGTTAAGTGACTTGCCCAAGGTTACACAGCTAGGTAATTAGTAAGTGTCTGAAGTCGGATTTGAATTCAGGTCCTCCTGACTCCAGGACTGGTGTTCTATCCACTGTACCACCTAGCTGCCCTACTGTACCAATTTTTTTTTCAAATTTCGGTTCCCAAAATTAAAGTGCACATTATACATTGGGAAATACGATAGCAATGAATAGGCATTTGTTTTAAGTCAGAAAGAATTGTTGTTTTGCAATGTCTTATACTATATCATCAGTCAACAATTTATTTATACTCTAGGGGCCCTTGTTGCATGCCTGCCAGCTAACTTATCCATTACTCATAACTAATACTTGTCTCAGGCCAACCTTGAAGAGGCTGGAGACAAAGGTGAAAAGTTCTCCATTTATTTTACAGAATGCAAGAGCTTAAATATCCTTTTAGACCCTGGTTTACTCCCAAATCACATGGAGTTCTCCAATTAGCAAATTAAACAAAAGCCTCTATGCTCCTGGACAGCAGGTGATAAAGTTTACTTCCTCAGGCTAGTACTTCTCACGCAATGTTGTTGTCACCTGCTTAGGGTTTAACAGTAAGGAAGTACCAAAACATATGGAACAGATGAGAAGATCCAAAGAGCCAACCCAGGTGATCAGGCCATTGAATGTACCTGGGCAAGAGGACCTTTAAGTCATTCCCAGTCATACAATGACATTCCTGTGACCCTTAACAGTCTCTTACAGGAGTTCTGAGTCTATTTGCTGGAGAACATGTCTTCAAGAGTTTCCTTCATGATTTGCATGAACTGATGCTGAGGGAGATGAGCAGAACCAGAAAAACATTGTAACCCTAACAGCAACATGGGGGTGATGATCAACCTTGATGGACATGTGCATTCCATCAGTGCAACAATCAGGACAAATTTAGGGTTATCTTCGATGGAGAAATCCATCTGTATCTAGAGAAAAAACTGAAGTTTGAACAAAGACCAAAGACTATTACCTTTAACTGAGGGGAAAAAATAACTTATCTTATTATGTAATTTTACTATTTCTTATACTTTAGTTTTCCTTCCTTAAGGATATGATTTCTCTCTCATCACATTTAACTTACATCAACTTAGATTATACCATGGAAATAATATAAAGACTAACAGACTGCCTTCTGTGAGGGGTGGGGGGAGGGAAGCAAAAAAGGGGGAAAATTGCAGAACTTAAAATAAATAAAATCTTTCTTTAAAAAAAAGGAGTTGGTGCAGTGGATAAAGCACTGGCCCTTGAGTCAAGAGTACCTGAGTTCAAATCCTGCCTCAGACACTTAATAATTACCTAGCTGTGTGGCCTTGGACAAACCACTTAACCCCATTGCCTTGCAAAAATAAATAAATGAATGAATAAATAAATAGATAAATGAATGAATGAATGTATAAATAAATAAGAATTTAAAAAGTTTCCTTCATGAATGAAATAAAAAATCCATTATTATTAATCCTGGATAGTCAGAAAGCAGTAATATTGGGTATTTACAAACTTTATAACCAAACATTATTTCAGGGAACTGAAAACAAAGAATACTATCTACCCTCCTGCCACAAAAGAAGGAATTGGACTAAATGTAGAGGACAATATATCAATTGTCATTGTCATTTCCAGTGATAGTAAAATTGATATGAATGAAAATAAATTCTTGCTGATTTAAAATAACTTAATTTAATATAATAATAATAATTTTAATAATAATAAATTGATGCATAGGGGCTGAATTGGGACTTTTATGTCACAAATTTGATTTTCAGGCCTCCTTCTTGTAACAGTCATCCAATATATCTTAATTGAGTACCTACATAATCTTATGATGAAGGTGGGAAAACTGTTTTTTTGTTTATTCTTTCATTCCCTCAAACTTTATCAAGTTACTAGATGCAAATCAATATGTTAGCTGCAAGGGATACTAAGAATAAAACAAATATAAAAACACTTCTCTACTTAGAACTTAGAATGGTAATCAAATATAAAAAATGTAAATATAAAGAAAATTATAAAATTCAAAATTTTAACAAGAACATGAACAAGTAGTTAGCATTGCAGGATTCTGAATGTGGAAAGGTCCTTAGAGATTATCTAGTTAAATATGCTCCTTTTTCTCAGAAAAGATAATAAGGTTCAGAGAAAATGTCCTATGCAAGAAGTTATGAGGCTGATAAATGGCAAATATATATATATATATATATATATATATATATGAACCAATGTTTTCTTATTTTAGATATTACTTTATTCAACATGTTATTTTTGAGGCAACAAATGATTCATTTACAAAAATAGCTTTATTTTTAAATATTTTAATGCATTCATAGCCTCAAAAATTCTTTCTTTCATATATGCAGATAATTTTTATGCTGTTTAATTACTCAACAATGCAATAGACATGTGAGGGACTCATATTTAGGGAAATTTCCACTCCAATTGCTCTCATGGTCTATTCATGCAAAATCTGGAGTAGAGTTCATATTGCTCTGGTCTCAAAACAATTATCTCTTTTTTTGGTCTTCTTTTTAGCACAAAGGACAACATGTGCATATGTCCTAACATAGACATTTGAGTGTGAATGTATGCCCATATCATGAATTATGGATTATAGATAGATGGATAGATGAATGTAAGAAAGGAGTGATATGCATGTGTATTGCATATATTTATATGTGTGTAGATAGATAGATAGATAGATAGATAGATAGATAGATAGATAGATAGATAGATAGTAATGACTCAGTGTTTTCAATCATTTAATTTCAATAGAAGATTGAACATGGTTATGAAAATAATATGCTACGGAAAGTTTACAGCTCATAAATATATCAGCCATTTTACCCAAATAGAAGATATTTTTTTAGGTTTTTATTTTCAAAGCAATGGGGTTAAGTGGCTTGCCCAAGGCCACACAGCTAGGTAATTATTAAGTGTCTGAGACCAGATTTGTACACAGGTACTCCTGACTCCATTACGCCACCTAGCCGCCCCCCAATAGAAGACTAAGAAATGAAATATAGTAAATTAAAATGAAATGAGGGGTTTTCTTACTTTAAAATCATTTAAGTCATATTTGATGCTTTATTACCCTATTTGACATTTTCTTGGGAAAGATGCTAGGTGATTTGTCACTTCCTTCTCTAGAATATTTTACATATGAGGAAACATGAAGCGAACATGGTTAAGTGATTTGTCTAGGATCATAAAGCTAGTTTCTAAGGCTGGATTTCAACTTAGATCTCCCTTACTCCAGGTCCAGTGTTTTATTCACCGGGCCACTTTTGTTGATTGATTCTACACACACACACACACACACACACACACACACACACACACACATTCTGTTTCTCTATGTGTAATACCTATATACAAGTCCATATATGCTATACATATATACATATTATAATTGAAACTGTCACATGTACATATATGTGTGTGAACATATATGCGTACATGTGTGTATTGTTTATATAAACATGAATGTGTGAGCATATGTAGGGTAATAAAATATAATATTTTGTATAGAGTAAACAACTCTGGTGCTAACCAAAAGTCAAACTTCAAATATTGGTGGGCAAGTCGGTGACAATTTCTGAGGATCGTTTAAACTCATATTTTCTCTTGTCTTTACTTTTCTCTGTTGGTAACACTAAGTGGACATGAACAGCAATTCACAAGTGTCATAGAAATATGAGTTATTACTATTATTAAAGTATCCATTGTACCTTATCTTGTAGAGAAAAATCAGATTAGAAAGAATAAAGCTATGTAATAGTACCATCTTTGTTAAGAAATGTAACTCATCATGCTGAAATTTTTCTGAATAAAAAATTTCTAAACAAGCAACATAAGTATAAGATAGTTTAAGATAAATAGAAGCTATAGGTAAAACTAAGCATTTCTATAAGATAATTATATATCTCTTCTGTGTTCTATATTTAATGTCATCTATCTTTCAGAAACTACTTTTAAAATTTGAATCCAATTGCTCAGTATAAATTCAACACTGATCATTTGTACAATAGATGAGTAATAGAGAAATTTTATATTGCCAGATATATGGAATTCAGTGTTGCTAAGTAACAAACACTGACTTAAATGTAAATGCCATGGTGATGAAATTACAACACTGACTACACAGGGAACACAGATTCATAGTTAATTTGTCTTATTTAACAGTGAACATCAGGGATTGGCATGGTTACACGAGGTGACCATAATATTGCCAATCCCCAGTCTTCACTGGTACATACATATATGTATATCATTACGAATTAAAAACCATTTGACCATAAAAGCAAGGAGAGTAATCAAAAATTTAAAAGAAAAAGGAAAAAAACTAATGGGTAGACTATGATCTAGTTACTTCTTTCAGTTTTCAGTCAGCTCCAGACACATGATTTCCCAGAATTCACATACTTCCCTAACCAGGTACAAATAAGCATTGGACATCCTCATTTATAGTCAGAATCTTTTTCTTTATTATTTGTTTTTCCATTCAAAGTACTCCTAGAAGGGGATCTGAAGTACTGATTTTTCCTCTGGCTGCTTTTCCTGGCCTACCACTCTTTCATTAACTGAGAACTCTCTTCTAACCTTCTGACTCCCTCCATATAGTGTTATTCATTGACTAGGCTATATAGGATGATTGTATATGAAATCATAAATATGGTACATAGAGATATTTTAAAATTTTAATTTTAGGAAAAATTATAATTGATATGGTAGTATCCAAGAGTGCCCTGCTTTTTGGTATCCACTTCTTGACTTCATCTTTCTTCTATTGATTTTAAATATTTTATTTGCACTTTTCTTTTACATTTTTGTTTTATTATTTTTCCAATCCCCTATACCTACAATAGAATAAAAAGTACTATCTTTTAACTCATAAGTATTTTCCAACAAAATAAATTCATGCCTAGCTCTCATGTACATTTTATTCTGAGAATTCTACTTTGTCACAATGGTAAGATATATTGGATCAGCAATCTTTTAAAGCTATACCTGGAAATTTCTTTGATCATCATTCTTAAAGTTTTTAAGGGTTTTTTTTTCCTTTACAATATGTAATCTTTGCATATCTTATATTGAACAAGTTCATAAAAGTTTTTTATACTTCTTGAAATTTTTTCTGTTTAAGAGGTGTTTTGAGCACAATAATATTTTATTTTGTTGATTTAACATAATCTTTGGTGATTCCCTAAATAAGGGATATCCATAATTCTTTGATATAAGAAAAATAGTACTATCATAAATATCTATTCTTGTAGATGAACTTTTTCCCTTTGTGTGATCTAAAGAATTTCTTAAGAATGTGGATTATTTCACTGATTTGTTTTTGATATCCGAGAAAATAATATTATGAATGTGCGTAAATAGATAGTTGTTCTTCGAATGATAATAGTAGGTACAGATTAAGGACTTCTAAACTTTTTTCAAAGTGTTTGAACAAATTTAGAGTTTACCATTAGCATAATATTGTGTCTGATCTCCTGCAGTTTAGGCAGATTATATTTAGTGATTGTAAACTCCTTGAAGAATTCTACATGTTTTGGGAATGTTATTTTTTTTAAATATAATATAGCCTCTCACTTGGATGAGAAGGAATAGAAAGGGAAGGATCTCAATCCACATGTTCCTTTACCTCTTCACTAAATCTGATACTGTTAATCACTATTGTGGATCAGGTCTCAAACTAAATATCTAGTTTAAAAAGGCTGTTAGACAAAAAAAGGCATGATCAAAAGTCAGTTAATAGTTATCAAGAAGTGTTAACATTTTCCCTTACTTAGCCATAGTCAGTTATGGAGATTCAACAAGAAAAGACATTGAGAAAAGCTTGAATTGCTTTAGGGGAGCAAAGAACTTTGTGTTTTCCATTGTGATCTACCAAATAAGATTCAGAGTGCCTCTAGAGCTCCACAGGGCTACTTTGTTCTCAGGAAATGGAGAAGTGAAGCCAAGAGTCTGAGCCTTTGGTTTGAAGAAAAAGTGGGAACTTTCTTGGGAATGTTTGCTATATAGGCATATATATGCCTATATAGCAAACATTCTCTGAACTCAAAATATTCTCCTATTCTGATTTCCATAAGAATGCATTTTCTTTTTTGTTTTCATCTGACCTGTAGATATTAGGGAAACTCGGAGTTCTGTTGTGATAAAATTACTTGTGAATTTATCTAACTAGATGTGACTCAGTTTTAAATTAATATGGTTTTTATGGTATAAGCTCCTGCATCCATTATTCTATCACTGAGGATACTATCATGGATGTAAAATATTCCCTCCTAACTCCCTCAATTTAGTTCTTGGCAAACAACTCCAGGCTACAAACAAGAGTATAAATCAATGGAACATATACTGAGTTGGGAAAAAAGAAGTATGGATCAACTATAGATTCTTGACAGCTGCATTATTTTCTAAAGAAGAGAAAGCTGTATTTCCTAACAAATGAGAGACTATTTCTTTATATTTACATGAGGAACATACAACTTTGCTTCTTGAATTTTATTTAATCTTTTTTACTAAGGGTGAGTGTTGATTATTTACCAGGACTAACAGTACACATTCTCTCATGGACCTTGATAACCTGTTTCCCATTAAAAGCTCATATCACTGAAAAAACTGACTTAAGCCTGACACCATTATGAAATAGATTGCCACATTTAACCAACATGAATGGATGTCCTTGTCACCTAAATCTTATTTAGGATCTGGGACTTTCTTAATTTCAACTCCAATTCTATATCCTTAGAAGCATTCTTCCTTAATATTTATGACACACACTGCTTTGTCTCCCAATGCTAGTATTTCCATTTACTGTCTGTCCCCAAGGAGGGCACCTCTTTCCTACATCCCACATCCCCATCCTGGCTTCCCTGACTTGCTTAAGTCTTGCCAAAAGTCCCATTATCTACAGAAAAAAATTTTCCTAGTCCACCTTCTATTCTCAGCTCTCAGAACACAGCCAGGCCTGTAATGACCAATTAATGAAGGCCTTTTGAGTTGTTTTCTCTCACTATCAATAAAAACCAGAGAAAGTGAAAGAGATTTCAGGCAAAGATAAAGATCTAAAGGTTCCCAGTAAACCCACTTTCTTCTAGAACAGGGATTATTTACTTTAGATACAAGAAGTATTCCCTTAATTAAAAGGCTTAAGAAATAAGAAAACAAGAAAATTAATATGATGAAATCATATTAATAGTTAGTAATTTGAGGAAATTTGAGAAATTTGAGAAAAGGAAAATAATTTCACAAGAGTTTTAAGTAGAATACCAGAAAAATACATCGATTTTTCTAAAAGGGTTCTAAGAGCTATGCCCAAAGGGCAATAAAAATGTACATATCCTTTGATCCAGCAACACCACTATTGGGTCTATACCCTGAAAATATGATGAAAAAAGGAAAAAATATCACTTGTACAAAAATATTCAAAGCAGCCCTGTTTGTGGTGGCAAAGAATTGGCAAAGTAAATGTCCTTCAATTGGGGAATGGCTTAGTAAACTGTGGTATATGTATGTCATGGACCACTATTGTTCTATTAGAAACCAGAAGGGATGGGAATTCAGGGAAGCCTGGGGGGATTTGCATGAACTGATTTTGAGTAAAATGAGCAGAATCAGAAAAACATTGTACACTCTAACAGCAACATGGGGGGTGATGATCAACTTGATGAACTCCCTCATTCCATCATTGCACCAATAAGGGACAATTTGGAGCTCTCTGCAATGGAGAATACCATCGGTATCCAGAGAAAGAATTGCGGAGTTTGAACAAAGATCAAGGACTATTACCTTTAATTTAGGGGAAAAAAAATTGATATCTTATTATCTGATCTTGTTGTCTCTTATACTTTATGTTTCTTCCTTAAGGATATGATTTCCCTCTCATCACATTCAATTTGGATCAATGTGTGCCATGGAAACAATATAAAAACTGGGAAATTGCCTTCTGTGGGGGGGGGTAGGGGGAGGGAAGTAAGAATAGGGGAAAACTGTAAAACTGAAAATAAATGAAATCTTTATAATTCAAAAAAATAAAATGGTTCTAAGAGTATTTGGAAGGAATTAGGAAAAACATAAAGAATAAATGAAGTATTTGAAATAAAAATAATGAAATTTGATGGAGTACTTTTGTTCTTTAAGAAATCAAGGGGAGGGGCCCACTAGGTGGCAAATGGATAGAGACTCAGGCCTGGAGTCAGTATGATCTGAGTTTAAATTTGACCTCAGAACTTAATACTTACATAGCTGTGTGAACTTGGGCAAGTCACTTAACTTCATTGCTTTACAAAAATCTGAAGAAGAAGAAGAAGAACAAGAACAAGAAGAACAAGAAAAACAAGAAGAACAAGAAGAACAAGAAGACAAAGAAGACAAAGAAGAAAAGAAAAAACAAACAATCAAACAAACAAACAAACAAAGAGAAAGAAAGAAATTATGAGGGATGGGACTTCAGAAAGGTCAGGAAAGAAATGCATGAATTGATCCTGAGTAAAATGAGCAGAATCAGAAGAATATTGTATATGCTAAAAGAAATCTTATGTGATTATCAACAGTGAAAGACTTACTCTTTTCAGCAATACTCTAATCAAAGAAAATTCTAAAGGACTTGTGATGAAAAATACCATCTATATTTAGAGAAGGAACTATGGAGTCTGAATGCAGTCCAAAGCTTTACTATTTTCAATTGTTAAAATTAGTTTGATAAATTTTATGTTTTCTTTCTTTTCTCATGGTTGTTTTTTACTTTTTGATTTGATTCTTCTTTCACAATATGATTAATATGGATATATGTTTGACATAGTTATTAGATAGCTTGCTGTTGGGGAAGGGAGGAAGGTTGGAAAGGAGAGAGAAAAATTTGAAACCAAATGATAGTTAAAAATTATATTTGCATGTAATCAGAAAAATAAATAAATATTTTTTAAAAATTATAATTTTTTAAATAAAAAAGAAATGAGAATAAGTTCAGATAGGCTGATAGATGACCTGAAAAATGGAATGAAGGAAACAGGACTCAAAAATTCAATGAAAGAATAATCATTGCATCAAAAGATGCCTTGAATTTTATTAAAATAGTGAGCTTAATTAGTAAAGGTATACCTTACCTTAGACTGCTTTCTATACTGAGATTATTTTCCTACATATTTCATTTTCATTAAGAACCACTATCCTGTCTCAACAATCTAATCTCAGATGAGACTCACTGAATAAAATACAATATATATTCAGTATATCTGCAACTATGACTTAAATGTTTTTGTCTATTTCTCACAGTCTGGTTTTAGAATGCATGAACTGATCCTGAGTGAAATGAGCAGAACCAAACCAGAAGAATATTGCACATGCTAAAAGAAATGAAAAGACAAATGAAAGCAAAAAAAAATGACTTACAGATCTGAATGAATGAATCTGAATGAATACTGCCCCTTGGTAACAATAAGTCAGAGGTTACTATCTGAATTGTGTGCAAACTGTTGAAAAGGAAGTGGTAGAAGTAACCAAATACCATAAGTAATTAAATTGAAAATAAATCTGATAAAAATGGAAGCAACACAAAGCATGTAAAAAAGAATTCTTCAGTCAGTGAAATTCTAAAAGAAGAAAAGAAAGATATGATGGGGTTTTTTTTCCTGAATTCAGAGGCTTATATAAACACTTCTGTAATATAAAGATGAAATTTCTTTTACAAAACCAAAATCACATGGTATATAAGTATTGCATTTTGTTATTTGTTATGTTTAACCCCTTTTCTTGAACAAATGAAGCTATCAGTTTAATTCCTCTTTGAGCAAACAGAGAAACCAAACCCAAATGGGTTTTCTGGCAGCATCATGCATTTTATGATACAATACCTGCCTCAATCTATTTCATATGTAGGTTATTTGATAGAATCTAATTTGTGACTAGTTTTAGAAGCCTATAAAACAATATTCATCAAAATGATCAGAATGCTCATTATTGCTATGTCCTATCACAGAGAAATCTAAGATGTATTTCTCTAAACATATTGAAATATTTTATTGTTTTGGTTTCTCCTATATTTTTCCTTTAAGTTTGAAAATCATTTTCTGTTCACAAAGAATTTTTAGTATTTATCAATTTATTTATTTATTTGTTTGTTTTTGTGACACAGACCGAGAGCCAAAAATAAGCAATTTAACTCATTTATGCCAAATAAGTTAAACATCCTAGGACAGTTGCTATACAATTTAGCAGAGATATGGGATGTTGAGCCATGTTATACAAAATGTATTATATGTATGGGAAAGAGTAGGAAACCTGAACTGAGTCAAAGAAAGCCAGAATTGAGTGAAAACTAAGACTTTTGAAAAGACAAGATAAATTGTGAGTGATTTTTTAAATGGATCTTGTTTTCTCTTCATCAACCAAAACAGTTATCTAGGATTCTATAAAAATCCATGAAATATTTAATTTTTGCTTCATGTTTAATACTCATCAGGTATAAATCTGTCTTGAAAAATTTTGGAATTAATGATTGTATGCAGATTAACAATCCTGCATATCTATAATTTTAACCATCTGGATGATAAGTTTAAAGTAGAAATTTGTGAGAACTTCTGATTCAGTCTTTTCATTTTATAGGAAGCCAGCATCCTGATAGGTTTTGATGCCCTTACAAATATATGGGTACTAAGGGACAGAAATGAAATTTGAATCCAGATACTCTGACTCCAGATATAATACTTTCCATTTTAGCAGATTATCTCATAATGTTGATATATACACAATTGCTAAGCACAAATTGTTTTTGTTATTTTTAGAAACTCATTCATGTCTGAAGCTCTATGATCCCATTTTATGTTTTCTTGGCAAAGATATTGGAGTTGTTTTGCATTTCTTTCCCAGCTCATTTTATAGATGAGTAAACTTAGAGAACATGTGCTAATTGACTTTCCAAGGTAGCATACCTAGTACCTTTAGGTACTCCTCCAATTCTGGCCTTCTATTCACTATGCCAACTAGCTGACCATAATTAGAAGTCTTAATTTTTCTGGAGATAGAATACAGATAATTTCAAACATTTTCAATTTGAACATGTCATAAGAGTATCAAAGCTGTAAAAATATAACTTGGAGAATGTGTTAGTTAGTAAATAAATCACTGGAATTTCATGACCTAAGTTTGAATACTGCCTCAGGAACTTGCCCTGGGACATTGTACAATTCACATAACCTTTTTCAGACTCATTTTCCTTTGTTGTGAGACAAGGACAATGATAGTACCTTTATGGCACACATACAAACTCATTTGAATTTGATTGCAAACTGTCATGTGTATTTATGCATATATGTATATTTGTGTTTGCATATATTCATATATATATATATATACTCTAATAGTGATGATAATCGTAATAAGGCCCTAATTCATAATTATACACTCTCAGTAGAAAAAAAGTTTAGAAATGTTTGTTTTTGTATTTTTCTACCTCCCTTTTCACCACCTTTTGGATCATTTTTTACTAGTCTTTTCCTTCTTGGGTTCCTTATATTTTTATGGGACACTCTAGCTACCAATACTGTCCCTTCCCTAAATTACTCCACATATATTCACATTCAGCTTTAGGCAGCATTTGAGCAACCCTTCAACATAGTTCATAAATAACTTATCACTTTGGAAATGGAAGAGATTTAGGGATCAACTGCCCAAAGCATTCAGGATTCCCACTATAGTTTCTCGAACAAGTTTCCATCCAACTTTAGTTTGATAACTTTCAATGATGGAAAACTAATTAACTTCTGAGACAATGCATTATTCTTGAAATATCATTGCCTTCCAGAAATTTCTTCTTCACATTGGACAAAATCTGTTTCTTTGTAACTATTACCCATTAGTCTAAATTCTTTTCTCTGGAGCTATGCAAAAAACAAAATTATGTTTCAATGTAACAACTTAAAAATGTAAGGCAGTCATCAACCATTGTCTTCCTACTATCTGTCTATCTATCTATCTGTCTATCTATCTATCTATCTATCTATCTATCTATACCTTTCAAGGCTAATTATTTTGTATTTCTTTGTTACTTCAGGTTTTAAGATTGTTTTGACCTTAATCATCATATTATTTAGCTATCTTTGTAAATATTTCAGAATATTAATCAGGAAAGTTTTAAGTGAGCTCTTAAGCATGGTTTTGAAGACAGAGGATTGGTTATCAGTCCCAATGTTTTTATTTCTTATCTTTTTGATTATGGAGAAATTATTTAACTTATTGATTCTCAGTAACCTCAGCTGAACAATGGTACTAGACTTAATGATCTCTAAGATATATTTTTTTTTATTTTCTATTTATGGATGATGGCAGAGTAGGAGAATATAACTAACTACATGATCTTGCTTTGAACACTGTGTATATTAATTCAGTCAATTATTTCTATTAACTTTTTATCTGATATATCACACTACTGGCTTTGTTTAAACTTGAAATTTAAAAATTCTAAAGTCTTATTCACAAGACTGACTGCTAAGCCAAGGTACTCTGATCTAGTATTTACCGCATTGATGATGTTGTTTTTTTTTACATACAAAGGAGGTATTGTAGAGTTATCTTTATTAAATTCTGCTTTATTAAATTTACCCCATTTTCCTGGGTATGAGTAATTTTAAGGCCTATTTTGCAGTCTAGAATACTAGTAATTCCTCCTAGTACTCAGTGCCATCTAAAAATTTAATAAACTTGACATCAATGTTATTATTGACATAGTGATAAAAAATGTTGAACTGGACATTATTATAAAGATAAAAATCTTTTCCCATTCCACAAATTATCCTTCCAATTTTATATTGATCCAGACTGGCATAATTTGGATACATTCACCTAGTTAATAATTAACCTAATTTTATCAGTAGCTAGCTTACATTTATCCAGGCTGCTTACAAGTACATTAAGGATGCCTTTGTAAAATGCATTCCTGATATCCAAATATAATGTCTCCATGATAATGATCCTATTAGAAAAGAAATAAGATGTTAAGCATGATTTGCTTGAGGTGTTTATATGCTGGCTCCTATTGACGAGTGCATTTACTTTTAGGATCTTACAAAATATTCATTCAAAATTGCAGTTTAGAGTTTTGGCAATAGAGTCTGTCCAGTTCAGGGACTCGTCTCTCTTTTTCAAAAATCAACTTAGATTGCAATCCTCTCTACTGTCTTCTGGTACTTTTCCAGGTGTATGTAATTTCTCAAAGATTACTGACAGCAATTTTGCAAACATATTTGAAAGTTCCTTCATCACCTATAAGGTGCCATTTATTTTTTCTGGGCCAGGGAACACACTCAGACCAGCTGTCTCGGTATTATATAATTTGAACTATATTTTCGACCATTATAAGATATTTAAGGGCAGGATTTTTTGTACCCCTAGTTCCTAATAGAATCTTTCACATATAAAAGGCTTTTAATGAAAGACTGTTAAAGTGAATTAAATGATAAAAATTTAAATATCATTATTATTGATAGAATCAATAATAGTTTTATAGTGCTTTAAAATATATAAAACTTACAAAAACCTATGAGATAGATATTTTCTCATCCATTTAGATTTCAATTCCCTCATGACTACTTAGATTGTCTATTGACTGTCACTGAGCAACACTTCTCAAACTCTTTCATCTTAAGCTTTAACCCTTAAAAATTATTGAGAACACCAGTGACTGTTTGTTTATATCTATTGATTTTTGTTGCTGCTATTGAGTCATTTCAATCATGTCCCACTCTTCATGATCCCATTTAGGTCTTCTTGGCAAAGATAAAGGAGTGGCTTACTATTTCCTTTTTCAGAGATGAGGAACTGAGGCAACCAGGGTTACATAACTTGCTCAGAGTCACAAAGCTGGTAAATATCTGAGGCTAGGTTTGACCTCAGATCCTCCTAACTCTAAGTCTGGTACTCTATCTTCTAAAGCACCTAGCTGCTCCTCTATTGATATTTGCCATATGCCAAATGTAAAATAATCTTTAAAAGCCAATCATATTCTTTTCTGTCTTTGCTGCATCTCCTCAGCACCTACTATCTGCTACACTCAACCTTGATGTCATGAACTGAATCTGCTGGTGGGAAGGAATTTACTTTCTTCTATTCTATCTTTTTTTTTTACTTTGACACCAAGAAGTGAACCTACTTTGGGACATGTGTGAATCTATTCTGGGTTACTCCTCAATGTGACTGTTAGGAGGTGATCTTCTCCTTCTAAATGTCTGAATCATGATGAACTTGTAGTCAGATTTGTTAATGAGATGGTGTAACCAGTTATTCTGGCATGGGAGCCCTGAAAAGTTTGAGAATGAGGCTCAGGAGGATTTTGACTTGGAGCTGAAATTGTGCTCTGAACTGAATTAAACCATGAAACTAATCCACTTGTCCACTTCAGAGACTGAATTGGTGGAAGGGAAAGTGGTATATGTACATTTATGAATTTATCTTTCTGAAGTAAGTAAATTACTTTGTAAAATATATACTGTTTTATATATAAATAAATTTTATGGAAAATATGATATTCTTCAAAACAAAATAAAAACTAGTGTACTGCTTTGCATGTTTTCACAAATCTCTTTAATGTCTAGCTTAATAGAAGACAGACAATTTCTTATATCGGCTTCTGAATTCAATATGTTTTTATATGTTGCTTTGGTTGAAATATGTAAAGAAAACCCAACTTTAAACAGCTATGTAGCTAGAAAAGGGAAGGATAGTTTTAGTAGTCAAATAACATCTTTTCCAAGGTCTCTGATAAGGTAATTTCCTCAGAAAATTTTAGAAAAGTTTTTCTCCTTGATGGCCTTGAGTAAAAATTATATTCCTGGAAATGAAAAATGTGCATAATAATAATAATAATAATAATAATAATAATAATAACATACTAATTGTTAAGTAACATATATGAAATATAAAGATATTTTGATATTTTTTACTATTTACTTGACATTTTTGGGACTAAGATTGTATACCTGACACTTTGTACTACAATAAATTAATGTAATTTTAAGTACTTGTGAAGAGAATGTAAAATATCAGTAAGCAATATAATCAAATTAGACAAGTCACCAAACAATTCATTTAATCATTATAAGAGAAACTTTTTGTTACATTCTAGTTATCTGACACTATTTTGGGGCTACATTACTTCCAATTCACTTTTTAATATAAATCTTAAAAATCTTAATAATCTTTAATATAAATATTAAAAATAATCTTTCCTTTTAGTAAGAATGGAAGGGCTGGGGTATATAGCGCTTAGAATCCTGCATGAATAGAACATTGCATCTATTCATATTTAAGTACATAAATTTACAAAATACTTGAACTTTTAATAATGTAAAATAATATATCATATTTTTCAATGGAAACCAGTTTTCTTTTAATCAGACTCTTCCCTTTCCTTAAAAACACAGAACAACTTTCTCCATTTTTCTTTTAAAAAATAATCTTAATTTTAATTGTATCTAATTAATGTCCTGATTAAGGTTGTTTGAATGAAAGAAAAGCCAATAAGATATGTCATTCTTAAATTTAAACTTTAATTTTTTTACCTATCTTGTCAATACCAACAGCATCCCCAAGTTCACTTTATTTCAGGCTAAATCATGCACATCAAAGTGATCTCAGAAGCCAGGTGAAATATGAAATATCTTGGGAAATATTCAAGAGGATCATAAAAGGTCTCTGGACTATAGGAGGAAAAGGTAGTGATAAGTCATTAAATGAGTATCTTTCTTCCTTTTAAAATTCTTAATTGATAAAGGGAAGGTAAGTGAAGTGAGAAGCAGAAGAAGGAAACATAAGCTGATATTGAGATCCCTAGATAGGCTCTAAATACTGAGTAGCTCCACTGAGAATAGATGACTACTGGCATTTTAGTCTTTATTATTGATATAATAATAATAATAGTTATTATTATTATTATTACAGTTTTCTCTAAAAGGCAATACATCTATCCCTAGGAGGGATCTAATTTGGTCCTGCCTCCTTTTTTCTGCTTACTTGTCATCAGTAGGCATAACATGTCCCACCATATGATTTTGAGATGCCATTGATTAAGTGGATGCTTGAAGACTACAGAAAACTTCACAATTTACCCTGCTGATAAGACATTTTTATATGGAAAGGGTAAGTGATTCTCTGTTTCTTTGTGTAAATCCTTAATGATTTAGGACAAATTAAACCTATTTATGCTAGCTGTTTAATGGTTTATGAGTACCTTATTTCCTTCCAACATTGTTCCTGAAATAAGAGATGCTAATATCAGGTGTTGTCCTAACTTTTGGCATAATCAGTAATTGGTACAAGATGAGGATTTTGGGGGGCAATATGATTGATTTTGGGTTAAGATTACTACAAAAATATGATAGTTTGGTCAAATGTCAAGACATATAGCTCTTGGTAGCATGGAGCATTCAGTTATTGCCCAAGAAGGCTAATCAGGAAGACCAAGGATTGCCAAGTTCAGCATTCCTTAGCATTCCTTAGGTTACAGTTAATGATCCTATAGAAGTTGAGTGACTATCCTGAAGGAGCAAGAAATGAGTAGACTAGTTCCACCAAGAAGACTGGGTGTTTTTAAGAGAAATTCAAACAGAAATCTGATGAGTCACTAGAGTCATGGCTCTTAAGGCTCTTAATGAATTAATTGCTGACATACTTTCCACAATTAACTTCCATAGGCAAAGTTAGATTTCCTCAAATTTACTTTTACAGACTCAACTAACCTTATCAAAGTCTAGATAAGGGGATTTTTCTTTATATATTTTTTTTTTATTTTGGATGAGTGATAAAGATGGAAAGTTGTTTTTATATGACTCTATAAAAGATAAAGTCATTTTGCAGCCAATAACCAGTGGGCATCTACAATTGAAAGCATAAAGATACTAAAGGAAATGGGTGTGAAGTTTGGGATTTATGTCCCACCACTACCATCTGTCCCAGACCAATCACATCCTATCCCTAGCCTGCTTGGAGGGCAATTAGATATGTCCTTCTAGAAGGAGTTTCAAGTATGTTACTTTAAACTTTTGCTATGAATCTCTCATATACACACTTTACTGGTGAAACTTGAAAAATTAGTGAAATTTCATGAGGAAACTGAAATTATAGAGCCTAACTCCTTGGGTAAAATGTAATAGCACCATTTCCCAAAGGGAGCTTTGGGTGCAACTACTGAAATATAAGCTTGATAAGATATCAATTGATGGGCATCTACATAGATTTAGTTACCATCTTCTCAAATCTATCTCCCTATCCTGTTCTACTCCCTTAACCCCATGCTGATCTCCAATCTCACATCTTCAACTGTCCTTCATACATATTGAACTGGATTTCCAGTAGACATCTTAAGCTCAACATGTCTAAAACCAAACTCAATATCTTTCCTCGTAAAAACCTCCTCCTCAGTTTCTCTTTTACTATAAAGAACATCACCATTTACAGGGTCCTTCAAACTAGTATCCTAGGACTCATCCTAGACTCTTCATTCTCCCTTACCAAGTACTCCCCACCCTCTTCCCACAGATTGCCAAGGTTTGTTAGTTTCACCTTACAGCTTCTCTAAAGTATGTCCCATTTTCTCATCTGATATCACCAACTGTTTTCATAGAGTCTTCATCAGCTTACACTTAGACTATTGCTAAAAGTTTGATGTATGTGCTGAATGCCTCAAGTGCTGCCTGTCTATCCCAATCCATCTTCCTTTCAGCTGTCAAAATGCATATCTGATCATGTTATTCCTCCACTTAAT